>NW_023270377.1:50001369-50640422 GCF_011800145.1 Mirounga leonina | reverse complement strand
GCTATCTCTCTCGCTATCTCTCTCTATCTCTCTCTCTCTCCCTATCTCTCTCGCTATCTCTCTTGCTCGCTATCACACTCGCTCACTATCTCCCTTGCTCGTGCTCTCAAATAAAATCTTAAAAAAATCATTCAAAAAGGCTTTTTGACCACATGATTACCAATGAGAAATGCTGTGTAAAAATCAGTAAGATATTAAATTTAAAAGAATATCATGCAGAATGGATAGCAGAATGGATCCCTAATGGGTACAATTCCTGTATAATTGATAAATAATCCAAGAACTTTCCTTGTGAAGTGTAAAAGCACAATAAACTTAGAAAAATTGTAACTAATAAAATTCAGTAAAGTGACTAGGATAAAAGATTAAATATATAAAACAAATAACTTTCCCACATACCACTTGTAACCTCCTTAAAAATATAATTGGAAAAGCTCCATAAAGAATAGGAAAAAAAGGGGCACCTGGGTGGCTCAGTCGTTAAGTGTCTGCCTTAGGCTCAGGTCATGATCCCAGGGTCCTGGAATCAAGCCCCGCATCGGGCTCCCTGCTCAGTGGGAAGCCTGCTTCTCCCTCTCCCTCTCCCACTCCCCCCCTCCCCCTGCTTGTGTTCCCTCTCTCGCTGTTTCTCTGTCAAATAAATAAATAAAATCTTGAAAAAAAAATAGGAAAAAAGGATATGTTTCATAATAGGATATCAAATGAATCAAATGGAATTAAAATGTTACTGAGACGTATAAAAAGAAAACTCAAATAAATTGAGATATCCTATTTCTACAAGTTTACTACAGGGAAATGTTAAATAGAATAAAATGCTGATTAGTACTTCAAAGTGATTTACAAATGCTTATGTCAAGTGATAAAAAGTATGCATAGAAAATATCATGAAAGAAAACAAGTAAAACTATGTAACTATTACAGGATGGCTATTTTTTTATTGTTATACTCTTTTTGTATTTTTTCTAATAAACATGCATGCTTTTGTAATGTGAAAAAATATACACATTCAGTGTATTTTAACAATTTAGATGAAAAGGTAATACTTCCTTTACCTTTTCCTTGTTGTTTGACTTTAATGCAGGAATGGAGGAACTTTCTATATATGCTTTTTTTTTTTAATTTACATGATTGTTTTTATTTTTAACTTACGGTTTTAAATTTCCTTAGAAAGATGTGCGGGACATCCTCACCCCAATTCAGGTTGAAGCTGCTTACCACCTTGGGCACCATGTCATCAGTAAACGAAGTACAGAAGAATTCCCACCACTTCAGCCAATTCTCCAGCAGAAGAAAGAAAAAGACGTAATTGAAAAAACAGTAAGAATATTTTCCTTATTCAAAACATGATGTGCATGTAACTAAAGTAATTTTTTTTGTAACATTGCCTAATTCTGGGGAAATGAATTATCTTTCTGAATTTTTAAAGAAAATTTTATGAATTTTTTTAATATAAAAAGATTTATGATATGTTTTGTTTTCCATTTTTCTTTATTTTTTATATTCCTTTTAGGATATTAAACTGAATATTTTAAAATACGCATTTAGTCCCAGCAATGGCTTACCATATATATGAGATGTTAATTTTCTTTCCTTGATTCCTTGCCCATGAGGAAAATATATTGCTAGGGAGCGCTCACAATGACAGTGAGTCACATTCATGAGGTTTATCTTCTCCTTTTTCATTTTCTGCCTCCTTCTCTCTCATTTTGTCTCCCTCTCATTCACTCTACCCAGATTCATCCAGTCTTGGTAGGCAAGTCCCCTTGCTGGCTTTTAATCCTTTATAAACATGAGTATTTCTGTTACACAACAATTTCTCCTTCAAATTCAACCATAGCCTTTACTAAAGCCACGTCCCAGGATCCATTGCATTTTGAGATGGATCTTGCATTCTAACCAGTGAACAGCCTTCTCTAACGTATTCCAGAGTATCTCCCTTTCACTTGCAGTGTGTTTATTCCCAGGAGTCCAGTTGTCTGGACCTTTACTGTCCAACAATGCAAAGACCTAGTCAACAGGATGTTAGGGGGCATGGTAAAAACATTCACTAAAGCATTTGCTAATGGCACAAGGAATGTAAAAGGCAGAAGGGACACTCCAAGGGCTAGTTAGCATCCTGTCTAGACAAGTTGCTCCTAAGTCACTTGAAGGTCTTTGAGCTTACAATCATGACTCTCTAGTCTAGAATGCTAGATCCAGTGAACATAATACCTTAAGGCAAGTTTTCTCAATACACTTAATGTATCTGTGGAAGTCAGTGTTTTCACCCCTCTGTTGAACTTTAGTTGTCAATATCAACCATTCTTAACTATGTTTAATAACGAAAAATGCAGCGTTGTAAGTACATAAACCCAAACCTTAGCAATTTGTAATTACATTAGAATAAAACTCTACCAGAGTGCCTGGGTGGCTCAGATGGTTAAGCGCCTGCCTTCAGCTCAGGTCATGATCCCAGGGTCCTGGGATGGAGCCCTGCATCGGGCTCCCTGTTCAGTGGGGAGACTGCTTCTCCCTCTGCCTCAGCTCCTCCCCCTGCTTGTGCTCTTTTGTGCTCTCTGTCAAATAAAGAAATAAAAATCTTAAAAAACAAACAAAGAAAAAACACTACCTTTTGATTTTTAAAGCACCATGCTTTACAGATAAGAGTGATAGAAAAAAAAAATCATATTTACCTAATCATTTAGAGAAGGATTTACACTTCCTTTCTGCTTCACCAGGTCAAGGCAGGCTGTAGTCGGACGTGCTATTTGACAACATGCTAGTCATTTCCCATTTAATGAACCAAGCTCCTTCTCTGACTTTATAGATTTCTCTTAGCATCTCTCCACTTCCCCCTATTCCTCTCAGCTTCCTTTTTCTCTCTCTGCACTCTTTCTTTGTCTATCTTATACCTCAGGTTTTCCCATATACCTTTTCGTTCTCTGGGTCCTATTAAAATGCTCCAAGTTAAATAAATTCTGGAACCCTGAGGGTCAACTATCATTTAATTTTGTTCAATGTATCCTCAAAGTAAAATTTCTAAATTTCTACATTTTATTGTTTCCAATAAATATAAGCCCATTGTCCTACCATCTATGAAAAGTAAGTGCCATGTTTATTTGTAATAAGTGGATCAAACCGTAGCACCAGAAAATTGAGAGGAACTCAGGAAAGAATATCTTGGCAGCACAGGTTTTAAACACTGACCTTTAAAACTTTACCTCAATTTAATTAAACTCATTTTTTTCATAACAATTATAAAAAAACAATAATTTTTTCCATTTAACAAATTTAGGCCTTCAATTTACCTATTGGGAGAATCAGTTCCTTTAGCCCTACAGTTGTCATTTGGACCTGTGACTAATCCTCAAATTAAACTCTTCAAAAGGAACAAAATATGGCATTATCAATTTTGTTTCGTTTTTCTCATGTATCATAGATGTCTTCTTAAAAAAGTAGAAGTATCCCAAATTGTTGAACTACCATAAAAAAATACTGTCATATTTTATTTCCAGATAAACTTCGCAAGATTTTGTGCCCATGAAAATTGTTCGGCTGATTTACAGGTTTCTGCGAGAATTGGATTTTTTAAGTAAGTATAGTTTACTGTTACTCACCAAGATGGGCAATGGGTGTGTGCTTGTGGGTTCTAAAAAGAAAAGGACCAAGAACTACCCCTCAGGGATTAGCAGCATTCAAAGAATTGAAAAAAACACTCTCCTGAAAGAGATTAAGTGATCTATGTGTCACTCACATATAGATACTCAGAGGTGACCAGTTTTTGAAGAATGAGAACATGCGAGCACCAAGATTTTATAAAGCATGTTTTAATCTTCTGACCTCTCAGAAAATATTTCCAGATTTAATTGTGCTTGGGTTATCATGATTGTAGGTATGTTTTAGACATATGTAGGTGCCTATTAATAGAGTTTTGGTGGCAAAATGAGCTAACGTTCACTAACATATAATGCTTAGTTTTTTTTATCATCCAAAAACTGGTTACATAAGTCAGACTGATGTACAAAGCAAAAGAAATCCCTAAAGGTGTATGACAACATTTGAAAGGGAATAAACCACCTTGCTTGTCTAAATTCTTAGAAGAGGGAATAGTTAAAAGAAAATACATGTGTTATGCTAAGGTACATAGGTACTATGCCTACCCAGCACACAGTGAAAATTAGATAAATGTTGGCTACTGTTACTATTTTTTCATGGGAAATAAACCACTGCAATTTTGTATCACATCTAAATACCCTATTTTGAAATTGGTCTGCATACTAGAGGGAAGATGTGAAAAATGAGGACCAGAGAGAGAATCCATACTGAGGTTGAGGGCTGATTGGGTACAGGAAGTAAAAGAGGGGAAGGAGGCATCAGTGACAGGACAGGAAAATGGGAAACTATTTTGGGGAGGCGGGGATATGAAGGAAACAAGTTTAAATTGGGGCATGTTGAATTTGGTGGGATTTCTATATGCAGCTTTCCACTTGAAAATCTAGTTCAGGGTTGTATTTGGAAGTTGTCTACACATTAGCGATTTGTGAGCATGTGGGGGCCAGGGGTGGGGAATGTGTGGAAATGTGAATTCCATGGAGAAAAGAGCAAAGGATCAAGTTGGGGAGGGGACAGTTTTATTTAACGATCTTAGCAAGAAGAGGGAGTCCCTGGGGGAAAGTGCAAAGGTATCCTCAGAGAACTAAGAAAACCAAATCCATAGTGAAAGAGCCAGTGGAAAATACAGAAAAAGGGACTTAATATTATAAAATTTTGTAGAGAGATCAGCTAGCACAATGCCTGGGGAAAGGTCATGGGAATTGGCATTTAAAATGTGACTGGTGGGTGAGAAAAGGATGTTCCTGGCAATTTTTAAGATGGAAATTTCATTGCAGTAGTAGTCAAGTGAGAGTCCGTGTTTAAAGGGAAAAAGAATATACTGGGGACGAGTAGGTTCAACTGAAGAATTTTTATGTAGTGATGAAATTTGTTATTTATTTAATCATGGGAAGACACGCGCACGTGTGAGGGTCAGAGGCGGAGAAAAAACTAAATTGAAGAGGGAAATGTCCTTGAAGCCTGGGAGCACTTTTCAGACTCTACCAGAACGCTCCTCCGAAGCATCCGACCACTGCTCACTTCACCTTTGGCACATTTTTCGCTTTAAGTTCCACGTTGCCATCAAACTCACGTTCCCCTCCGACCTCTCTAGCTCTTTCTCAGTTGTCTTTTGAGGATCTTTGATTTTGGCTCTC
The DNA here is from genome assembly GCF_011800145.1 of Mirounga leonina. Taxonomy (NCBI): domain Eukaryota; kingdom Metazoa; phylum Chordata; class Mammalia; order Carnivora; family Phocidae; genus Mirounga; species Mirounga leonina. The sequence continues at coordinate 50,635,194 of NW_023270377.1, read as the reverse complement.
TTGGATTCCTAAACCATCCTCTCATCCCTTTCTTACACCCTCCCCCCATTTTCCCTGGGTAATCATGCCCACAGCTGTGACCTCACCTGGCCTGTCTACACTGCTGTGGCTCGGATCAGTATCTGTTTCACACCCACACATGCAAGTGTCCATTAGACGTGTCCTCCTGGGTGCCCCGTCACTATCCACCGGCGACAAAACCATTAGTCCCCAAAGCCAACAACCTGGAGCTCAACCTGTGTTCTCTCTTTCTTATCCCTGACATACAATAAATTCCTAAGTTCTGTGACACTACCACTTACAGGTGTATTTTAAATATCCGTCATGCTTCTCTCTCTCTCCACCGCTCTTGCTCCACACCAGGTGCTCAGTATCCTACCCGGGTCACCAAGCTTTCCCACTTTCTGGGCTTCTGGCCTCTGATTTTACATTATTCTAATTCCTCGACTGTGGTATTTCCAGAGTGTGAGCTTTGTAACATACATTCTGATAACAGGGCTCCATGCGCTCATTAAAACTTTAAACTCCTTAATGCTCCTTCTCAACCATGCCATGGGACTTTTTTCCATCAATGACAGATACCTGTTGTTTGGCCATGCATGCTTCCCGAGCCTATCTTTTTGTTCCTCCCACTTATCTACCTGATTAACTCTCATTTGTCTTAGAAATTTCAGCTGTTTTTCTATGTCTCCAGCTATAGGAACCCAAGTCCTGTGACCCTAGTCTCGTTGCAATGACCCTCACCACCATTATTATCTGTCTCCACACTATCCTGTGAGCTGCATCAGGACAGGTTTCTGTCTTTTCATCTTAGTGTCCCCAGTGCCTAATACAGTGTCTGGAATGCTATAGGTGACTAATGTTTGTTTGCTGAGAATGGAACAAGGTCCTAAGGAAATGGCATAAAATGCAGTCAGACTCGGGTGGAGGAGTTAGCCTTAGAGAGAAGTTAAGATTCTCTACCTTGAGCTAGGAAATTATGAAAAGGTGCTTGACATAGATTAAGAAATCTCAATGTGGCAGGAAGGGAAATACAGAGAATTCAGGGATGGCCAGGATGAAAAGCGAGTTAATATATGGAAAGTGAGGGCTTTGAGGATGGATTTGGGAACTTGAAGGGAATGGGAAAAGATTCAAAATAGCTGTTAAGATAAACGGGATAGGAATGAGTAAAAAGGTTGACAAACAGTGTTGAGTACCCTGCTGGGGTGGGATCACATATGGCAGAGAATAAATTAATTATTTTCACTTAGGCAATGCCAATATAGCCTTGAGCATCCACAGTTAAGGGCCAAGAAGCCCTAACCTATTTGATTTATAATTGGACTTTATACTTAAATTATCCAGATTGGCTGCTCAGAGAGTCCAAAAACAATGACTCCTTAACTACTTTGTATCCCAGCGTGTAATGTGGTGCCTTTGTTGAGTTATTAGATGAATAATTTACAACCTTTCCATTCATGTATTTATTTTCTTCCTCAAATGCTTAGTTTTCTTGGTGTTTTTGCTGTCACAGGCCTTTGATAAGAAGAGCTGTGTGGGTGAAAGCTTATCTAAGCTACAAATAAGTAGCGTTTTCATTTTCTTCAGTCAGACACTCCCACTGTCCCCTTTGTCATCTTTCTCTGCAACCGCATGGCCTATGAAAAAATGGGACAGTGAAGTTTTTTTTAAAGATTTTATTTATTTGACAGAGAGAGAGAGACAGCGAGAGAGGGACCACAAGCAGGGAGAGTGGGAGAGGGAGAAGCAGGCTCTTTGCTGAGCAGGGAGCCCCTCGATCCCAGGACCCTGGGATCATGACCTGAGCCGAAGGCAGACGCTTAACCACTGAGCCACCCAGGTGCCCAGGACAGTGAAGTTTATGTGAAAATATTACTAAGAATGGTTCTTTTCTGAAGAATGAAAATACATCTTAATAAGATATGAAATAATTTGTCTTCAGTACATACTTTCTCACAAGAAATTATATTACCTACTTTTTTTTTCTTTTTTTTACTTTGAAGTGATAATATTTCTTGAAGTCTGTCAAATCCATTATGATTTTAAATGGCAGCCAGTGGTGGGGACACCAGTGTCTCTGAAAGTGTGGTCTTTGAGTCACCTTCATGAGAATCACCTGGAATGCTTAACAAAAAAGTGGTTTTCTAGGCCCCAGACCATCCAAATCAGAATCTATGGGCACCAGGCCAGAAACAGTCAGTATTAATATGGCTACAAGTGGTTTTTATCAAACTAAAATCTGGGATGCAATGTGGTGGTGGTTAAGAGTTTCAGATCTAGAGTCCAGCTAACCTGGTTCAAGTTTATCTACCATTTATTAGCTGAATGGACTTTTTAGAGAAGCCTTTTCACCTCCGTAAACCTCTTTCTTCATTAATCAAAAGGTAAAATACTACTACTACTCTATAAGATTGTTTCAAAAATAAAATGCAATACTGCAAACCAAGTGCCTAGCACAAAGCCTAAAATACATGAAGGTTCGTAAAAGTTATTTTTGATAACATTGTTATTGGGATGTGGGTAGACCTTGATTTAAAAAAAAAAAAAAGTTTCAGTTTGGCCATAAAATGAAATAACTGCCACTGAATCCTCAACGTTTTCTGCATGTGGACTGGTGGTTTCTCCAGAGTTGAATGTTTCTTTCTGTGCCAAGAAAGCCGCTGATGGACTGGGTCAGTAGTTGGCTGTTTTGTGAGGTTTGAAGTGGCATGGATGCCAGGGAAAAGTGTAAGTCCCACATCTTTTGCATCAACTAGGAAAGTTACAGGCTATCTCTGTGAGGTAAATAACTTATTTGAGGAATTTTCACATGAAAACTCTTCATCAAGCTCTAGGCCCCCAGGGAAGGGTTCGACAAACTGCTTTGCCTTGTAATAAATTCTGCTCTATCAGACAAAAATATGCCTCTCCCACGTAGAAGTCCTCTCTCCCTGCTCGGGAATAGTAAGCATGTGTGACGCTTGCTCTGCACATTGTACCTCCACGGGCACTAAGGGCATTTCGTGCCTCTGAGCTACAGCCCTGCTTCAGGTCAATGCATTTCCTCAGCAAAGAACACGAGTTTCTGAGAACTGCCATAACAGACTGCCCACAGCCAACCAAGCAGCGCACGCGCACTCTGTCTCATGTGCTCATTAACTTGAGGCTTCTTCCTGAAGGTCTAAATTCTCAGGACAACCAGCCCCAATCGTCTGGGCTTGCATAAGACAAAGATGAGCAAATATTATTTTATCAAGATTACAAATACAATAGCAGGTATTAGCCATTGTATAGAAGTTTAAAATCAAGTCTTTCATATAGATGACTGATCTGGATGACACTGCTTCCCTTCTTTACCGCAGTCATGCGTCCCAGGTAAACGATGAAGGCTTTTCCTGAGCAAGTGCGTTCATTATGTTAGGACTGCTTTAAAGTGCAGGTAACAATACTTGATGAATCATGACTTACATAATAAAGGCACTTAACTGTTTTCGCATAATAAGCAGGAGGTGGCTACAGGCTTAATGGTCAGCTACCAAAATCTGGACATGCGTGGTTATCTTTTCAGTTTTCTTGGCTTTTCCCTCCTGGTCCCCCAAAGGCTGCAGCAGCATCAAGGTTGCCAACAAAAGAAAAGGGGCAAGAGCAAAATTCTGTGTCCACTTGAGGCTGCCTTCTGGGAAGGGAAGCACCTTGGCAGACCTCTTACTCTGATTTGCAGGACCTTGTCATGTGCTCATTCCTGAATTATCATAGATCAATCATAAGTCATTCCCTGAAACTGAATGAGGGGCTTCTCATCTGCAATAGCACAGGAGTACTGCCTTCTGCTGAATAATCTGGGGTTCTTCTAGCAGCTTAGAAGGGAAGTTACTCTTGGGTAGATAGTGCGCAATGGGCAATATCTGCCACTATGCTGTTTGTCCCCAAAAAAGCAAGTCTATCAAAATTATCCATTTTTCAATTGGAGATGGTAGGAATATATGCCTCGCTGATCTCAGAGTCTTGAAAGTTGAATTATATCCTTTATACACTAAAACATGCTAATTACTAATTGTATCATCCACTCTGTTCTCCTGCTCTACTCCTTGGGACCTCAAGGAGTCTACCTTTATTCAAATGCGATCTCCTGAAATGTCGATTAACGGACATATTCTAGTTGATGAGAATTTTCCAGTATCTTCTTTTCCCCTGAAGTCAGTAGCAAAAAGGGCACGATTTCACATGGGCCTGAAGGCCACTTGCTGCAGCCTAGTTTTTTGTCAAATAAATGACTACCGGGCCTCGACACAGGTACATCTCTGTTTGCATTATATTTTGTTCTAGCATCTTGATTAAAAACATGTTAGCTATGAAGCCCTAATTCATCTTATCAAGGCAAACCGCATTCATTATCCTAAGACATGAGGAGAATTTCTTGCAAAATAAAACAATATTGTTCACTTAGGGAAACCATAGAGCCTGCTGCCGAAATGCATCATTTTTCTATTCTTCCTCTTTCACTTATTAAGTTATGATTCTGTATGTACACAGTACCCTGATTTGCTTAAATTATGTGGATTCTGGGCTGCTTTGTAAATTTCAAGAGTGCATTATGCATGTTTTAATGAAGAATGAACCACGATTCCCGGGGAAAGCTCGGGTTCAGCCTTGTCGCACTTCCAGATGTGCACCTGGTCCTTTCTTCTGAAATCACATAAAAAGCTGGTGGGTATCTTTCTGGCAGCACCCGGTTAATGAAGCCAGATACAGTAAGACATATATTTTAAAAAGTAGAATCATAATTATGGTAATGTGGCAAAATAACTTAAAAATGGAAAATAAACCGGGAGTCTGGCTGCTGAAATGGGAGCACTGTGTTTCTCCTTAATTTGCTGTTGTCTTGGAACCTAGCTGTTTATGCAGTGCTGTCACCTTCTGTTGCTTGTCTAAGTGCCAACTTCTTTCCCAAAGGTGCTCAGTGACTAATGCTTTGGTTACCAGCCAGAATATTTTATAAATGTCTATTTCTAGGCAGCTCTTCCACAAGTCTTAATTAAACTTTAATGTCAAGCTGAAGTTTACTTTTAGAACCTCTTAGGTTCCTTCCGTTGTAACATGATTGTGGAGCAGTGGGGGGAGTGCAGGACCACCGTGTTCTCGCACATTTACTTGTGCGGCCAAGCAGATGCGTACTTAGGGAACACAAAGGTTTGCAACACGGGCATGAGGAAATCACAGGTGTTCCCTGAAATGGTGGGAGAAAGAGCGTGCTGTCACTGAGTCCGGTTCCTCCACCCTAAAAGGATAGCCGTGCATAGGATTACTGGTCTGTTAGTTATTACACATCCTTCCAGAAAAGATCCAGTGTCCCACACCCAGGGATCAGAAGCTAGAGATGCTGCTATGCACCCACCTGTTCTTCGTTCCTTCCTCCTCGATGTCTCCAATACCAACCCAGGAACTCTGAGGTCTGGGGGTGGGGGGGCGGGGGGGGTGGAAATCGTCTTCTCTGATGCTGCATCTGATGCCACCCGAAATAACAAAGCCTCTATCATTGTCAGAATGATCAGATTTTAAAGATAATGATGTCCTGTTGTGCGCTTATTTTTAAACTAATTATACTTCTCAGATGTTTCCACGGCAAAGCCAGCAAACTTTTTCCATGAAGGGAGAGTTAGTAAATATTTTAGGCTTTGTGGGACAGAGGTCTGACTAGGCTACTCACCTTGGCCATCATAGTGCAGAAGTGGCCGCAGTGAGTGAGCATGGCTGTGTCCAGTAAACCTCTCTTACAGCAGTCTTTGAGACCCTACTGTAGGTACACTTGCTTTTTACATGACCGTTCTGTTGTACATTTTTATTTTTTTGTATATATACTATAGTGCCTTATAGTATATTATTTAAATATAATTTGTTGGTATAATTTAAGCTGGGTGCCAACATTAGCCAGAGTTAGAGATGTTCAGGAGTTGATCCTGGGCTCACAAACTGTAGGGGTCTGCTCCTAGACAGACACAAAGACTAACCCAACAGAAATACATTTGTATGTCCACCAAAAGACTGTAATAGCTCCCAACTAGAATTGCCAAAATTCTCAATGATCATTGAATGGATAAAGAAAATGTGGTATGTTTACAGACTGATACATAACACCATTGAGGATAAGCCATTTACAACCCTGCGCATCTGTAGAGATTAATGTTCTAAGCAAAATTTTAAGTACAGAAAGCCTGATACGTAAAAGTTAAATACTTGGTGATTCCACTTATAAGAAATAGAATACCAGGGGCGCCTGAGTGGCTCAGTCATTAAGCGGCTGACTTCAGCTCTGGTCACGATCCCAGGGTCCTGGGATTGAGCCCTGAAAGGAAGGTGATGGGTGGGGACAGTAACTGGAAGGGAGGAGCACAAGGGCATTTCTCTCTCGTGCTGGTAATACATTTTCTTGATCCAGGTGCTTTCATTAGTGTATTCAGTTTGTAAGAATTCACTGAGCTGTGAATTTTAGGATATGTGTGTTTTTCTATATGTGCTATCTTGATCAATAAGTGTAAAATGGAAAAAAAATCAGGATAAGAGGGGCAGAATTTTTAGGTATAAGTGAACTGTGCAGCTTCTTAGATCTCTGTCATCAGAAGTAGAAGAGTGGGGAGAAGGGTCTCTAATTTGTTCGCATATTCTGAAGTTCATGAAAATAATTACTCCTCAGAAACTATACTCTTTCCAGGGGCATCTGGGTGGCTCAGTCGGTTAAGCATCTGACTTCAGCTCAGGTCATGATCTCAGGGTCCTGGAATTGAGCCTCTAGTGGAGCCCCACGTTGGGCTCTGCTCTGTGGGGAGTCTGCTTCTCTTTCTCTCTCTTCCTCTGCCCCTCTCCCTGCTCGTGCACATGCTCTCTCTCTCTTTCTCTCTCTCTCTCAAATCTTTATACTCTTGGGGTGCCTGGGTGGCTCAGTTATTGAGCGTCTGCTTTTGGCTCAGGTCTTGATCTCAGGGTCCTGGGATCGAGCCCCACATCGGTCTCCCTGTTTAGGGGAGAGCCTGCTTCTCCCTCTCCCACTCCCCCTGCTTGTGTTCCCTCTCTCGCTGTGTCTCTCTCTGTCAAATAAATAAATAAAAATTTTTAAAAAATCTTTATACTCTTTCCAGTATTGATATTGCCATTAATTTATTGGTCAATTCAGTAGCTGTATTGCCACTAAAATATTAGGTTGTGTGATGGGGTACAAATCATATGAATGTAGTAGTAGTAGTAGTAGATGTTTATTTAACGAAATATTTGGAATGTGTATACTGTCACGGAATAGATAAACATGGCTATCATTTGGTAAAACTTATAATGATGAGTTAATGAACTTTTTTTTTACAATCATTTATCCAGTAATTTCTCCAGTTTTTCTGATGTTTTTCTTTAGTGTTACCTGACCCTTTTTAATGTTTGATACAGTTATATACCACATATATTTTTTTGAACACTGTGTTTATAGGCTCTGAGAAATCAGTGATAATCATGATCTAGCATCTTCTCTCCAGAACTTATTCTAGTGATGAGAAAAACCAGACAGTGTGAAAACACTACCTCAAAGGGGTGCCCAGTGTGCTGGGAGAAGGAGAGGAAGAAGCTACTTCAGTTAGGGGGAATGCAGGGCTGAGGTATAAGGGTTAGAAATGAGTATCAACTGGAAGAACTTCTCACAACTATTACCACTTAGCTGAGTCTTGAAAAGAACAAATCAACCAGAGACATGAAGAGGGAAGATGTTAAAGGCAGAGAGAGAGAGCTTGAAGTAAGATACAGAACACAGGTGTTTGGATACCTGTTTGCAGGTAAGTTTGGCTGAAGAAAGGAATGAGCTGTGCAGTGGAAAGTGTGGCCTTGTGTGTCGTGCTAGTACGTTAGCATCCTGTCTTGACGGCGCTAAAGCACAGTAAGCAGGCACAGGACATTGTCAGGTTTGCTTTCTGGAAAGTGATCCTCTCTGGCAGTGTGAAAATTGGATTGGAAAAGGAGGGCTTGAGAAATCAATTAAGGCTATAATCCATGGTAAGTTGTGAACTTCCTTTATGTTAAAAAAAATTAAATAATCCAAAAATTAAATAAACCTAAATAATCAGAATGGTAGAAAAGCAAGAAGCAACATGCCTTTTCTACCTTCAGGCAAAGTGGTTCCCTGCCTCGGTTTCCCAGAGCCCCTCATTCACAGCTCTTTCCTGTGGATTTATAATAGTTGTTTACATTTGTCTCTACATCTGTCCTTTACAAGCTCTACAAAGTGGGGATCTTTTAAACTATCAGGGAATAATGAACGTGATGATTATATAGGAGCTATCAGTTATAGTCATTCATGTGTCTTCAAATAATGGTTACAAGCATAAATTTTGAAACCTGTTCTTTAACCCTGTTCTCAAACACCCTTTGTTTTAAATCAATTCACAAATAACCGTTAAATGTGGACTCTGTGTTTAGCACTTCCATAAATAGTTTATTTACATACTAATCTTCTATACAGATGTTGATTCAAATGCTACAATGTAAACGTGAGGAAACATTCTCAAGTACTGGGTGAAAGGTTACCTTTCTTACTTCTAGGATTACCCTCAGCTGACACTTTGCTTTGGGTCACATCCTTCATTGGTTGAACCAATTTTTTTTTTTTAAAGATTTTATTTATTTATTTGAGAGAGAGAGCACATGAGAGGGGGGGAGGGTCAGAGGGAGAAGCAGACTCCCCGCTGAGCAGGGAGCCCGATGCGGGACTCGATCCAGGGACTCCAGGATCATGACCTGAGCCGAAGGCAGTTGCTTAACCAACTGAGCCACCCAGGCGCCCTGAACCAATTTTTCTACATTTTAAATTCTTGGATAGAATCATCGTGTAAAAGTTTTCTTTGGGCTCCTCTAATGCTCTCATTGGTAAAGAGAACGGGCTGTGCAAGCATTTACCTGGAGACTTTAGGACATTCCGGCTGCGGTACTTTGAAGAAGTTCTTTACACCTCAACTTCTGTATATATAAACATGTTGTTCTGAGATTTCATGGGATGTGCATGAGCCAAATTTGCAGCATAGTAATTATCACTGCTGCGGGTGGCGGCTGAGGCTTCAGAACGCTGACCCACCTCCTCCCAACTTGAAGGCCTGGGGCCAGAGTCCGAACTGGCACGGGCTTTCTCATAGGTCCGGATTTGCAGCAGTCTTCTCTTTCCAGGGCACGGGATGGTGAAGCATGGCTGCAGTTCTGGTTTTAATTTGGTCTAGTGATTGGTCGCGCAGACCAGCCTTCCATAAGAAACGAATTGTAGTGCAACAGACTGTAGGGGCATCCACTTGCTGGGCAGAGCCGTCCTTTCCCGGACTGTGCTCATTCCCCCAGAACATCCTGTTTGGCTGGTGTTTGTCTCTGGAGTCTCCTTTCTTCCCCAGTTCCCCCCATTTTCCCCTTTGTTTTGGGCAGCAGCTAGTTCAAGGTATTTCAAGAGGTAAAGAAAAGAAAGCTTTGCTTTTAGAAAAATATTGTGAAACAGTGAGGAAAACATGTTAAAGCTATAGAAGTGAAACAGAAAGGAGATTAACTTAATTATGACTAATTAAAAATAAACTTCCTGGGTAATAGCTGACTGAATTTATCTGAAACATGAAAAATTGAGTTCTTTCTAACATGAATGGGTATCTACTTGTATGGGCTCATTTCCCCCGTGGTGTTTTTCCAAATTAGTATTTTATGATCAGGATAAATGAGGCGATGGGATTTTTATTTCCCAAACATTACTTGTTACTAAGTAACATTAAATATTACTTAATTTTTAGGCCACATGAAAATAAGACCTATCTTGCTGTTGGGAGTGTGAAGACAATAATGTTGAATGTGTCCCTATTTAATGCTGGAGATGATGCATATGAAACCGCTCTGCACATTAAACTCCCCTCCGGCCTTTACTTCATTAAGATTTTAGATCTGGTAAGTATCAAAAACCATAGCATGATACTATATTTCATTTTTTAAAAATGTAAATGGTATGGGACCCTGGGTGGCTCAGGCAGTTAAGCTTCTGCTTTCGGCTCAGGTCATGATTCCAGAGTCCTGGTATCAAGCCCCATGTCCAGGCTCCCTGCTCAGTGGGGAGTCTGCTTCTCCCTCTGCCTCTCTGCCAGCCCTCTACCCCAACTTGGGCTCTCTCTCTCAAGTAAATAATTAAAAAAAAAAAAATGTAAATGGTGTATAATCCATTTCATGGACGCGAGGCCTAAATATTTGCGGTGTATGCAGACTTATCACTAGAGCTTCCATTGATTTTGAGACTTCCTTCTTGCTCCTGATCAAAATGATAAGTTCCTTGGTATCTGAGATCAAAAGAGTTTGCTTCCCTCTTCCAGCTTGGGTGCCACTGCTTTTCTCATTGATGACCTGCTTATCTGGTGCCATGGTGCCACTCTTGTTGGCCGGGCTCCCTGAACAAGCAATATTGGTCCTTCAAGCTGGGCGCCCAGAGTTACTGCTCTGCATTTTACAGTCACATACCCAGTCTTGTTCCCAAAGAACTTCTAACAAATACCGTACAACCAGCAGTCCCCCACAAATTCTGAAGTCTTGGTGTCAACCAGAGCACAGGCAAGTTCTCTTTTCCGGCAAGAGTTTGAAGCACCTAGAGCACCGTGCCTCAGTCGAGAACAGTTAAATCTATCAGCAAGGCATTAATAAGGTGGATTTCAAAGAGAAAAGCCTCAGTCACTTTCTCCTTTGATGCCTCTTTTCCCTTAGCAAATTTACACCTCTCTTATCCAGAGACCATCTCTTCAAACCAAGGGCATTTAGAGAGGTCTTGGATCCTTTTCCCTAGAGCCCTGGGAGCCTATTTGCAATAGTATGAGGGAAAACTCAAAAAATATCCGTCTATATAATATATAGTACATTTATAGTATATATATATACACACACATCTATAGCACATATACATCTACAGTATATACATAGTGTGTATTTATATGTATACATGTACAGTATATAGATACATCAAGATGTATATTTCCCTGAATATTTGACTATATATATATCCTATTGTGATGACAGTTATTATAATTCTATACTTTTATCACATTCTCACATCCCAGACAGAAGAGGGTCAATGAAATAGGGCCTTCATGAAATACTTGCTTCATGATTTTTCAAGAAACTGGACCTTGAATTAAATGGGGAATACAAACATGAATGAAAGCTACAAGCCCAGGAATTTTTCTGTGTATTCTTTGGAGAATTCACAGGAGTATTAAAATATACCTCTGTGTGCGTGCACGCACATTCACATTTACAAATTTTATTTATATTTCTACTTATCCCAAAAGCAAACAGAAAATAGTCTTCCAGGAAAGCAAATTCTTGAGGAATGATTTTCTTTTCAAAGACTATTATTCTTAAGCATATGTTACAAACTTCTCCTTGCCTTCTTACCTAAAGTGGTTGTTTCGTTTTTCCTTTTAGGAAGAGAAACAAATAAGCTGTGAAGTGACAGACAGCTCTGGCTTAGTCAAACTTGACTGCAGTGTTGGTTATATATATGTAGATCACCTATCAAGGGTAAGCATTTAGCATGTATAGTTTTTGCTTATGAACATGAACATAAAATATTTTCTATTTCTTCTATTTATGCTGTGAACAAGTATATAATTATTTATTTGCTTAGGGTAAGTAGCTAAGTGACGAAATAAAACTCAAACCAACTGGGCTTAGATCTTTGAGATTGTGTTTATATTCTTGGCAATGTTCACTGTGAAAAAAAAATAGGGGCACATGTTTGTGTCAAGATGGGCATGTGAATGTGTCGATCAGAATTCTACTCCCCTGTCTCACCCTTCCCCGACACCCCCCCTACCCTTCTCCACCCCAGGTGGTCCTATCTGCCAGGCATGTTACCTCTGCTATACAAAAAGGTGTTACTGGCAAGAGTCCTCACTCAAGTTGTTAAAGCAGCTCTAATTTTGTCAGTCTGGACCTGCCTGTCTTTACATTTAGAAGGAGGCTTTGTCTCTGAATGTCACTTGCTGGTGCTTTAAATTTGCCACAACCCCAATAGCTTCCCGGAGCTCAATGCCTGAGTGAGGGGTAGCCGTGCTTCCAAAACATAGTCTCCAATCTGCATTCCACAGAACATCAACATTCAGAAAATTTCAGATGATAAAAAATACTATTTTTGGATTTTTTTTTTTAAATGGGTGTTTCCCTGTGTTTTACAGATAGATATCAGCTTTCTCCTGGATGTGAGCTCACTCAGCAGAGCAGAAGAGGATCTCAGCATCACAGTGCATGCCACCTGGTATATTACATTGTGAAAAAATAATGGTGCTAAAGGAAGTGGACCCCTGACTTTAGGGTGGGGGGACTTAGGGGAACCATGAAGCTGTGTTCCACTGTCTGCAGGAGAAAACGTCTCTTGTGTGATCTAAGAAACAAAAACATTTCTAACCATCTTTGGAGCAAATAACACTAAATAATGAGAGCAAATTTCTGCCAACCCTGTCATAAACATTTCTTACCACGTCTATTCCCCCCCCCATTCCCCAAGCCTCCAGATGTATTCGGTATACATGATATGTGATTAGTCCTCTCTGAAGGTGATTTTTATGTTTGGGGGATTCTAACAGGGTGTCTTCTATTTGCTTCTGTAGTGCAAATGAAGGGGAAATGGACGACCTGAAGCGTAACAAAGTGACTTTAGCAATACCTCTCAAGTATGAAGTCATGCTAACTGTTCATGGGTAAGTAAATTCGGGTGCCTCCTGTAAAGTTGAGAGCCGATTTTAAATTCTGTTGCTTCTTACATTATTGGTCAAAAAGATATTTAAAAAATTTTTAAGTAAAGATCCTGTGCTGTTTCTGTCCCTTAATAAAGACCTGGTGTTGCATTCTCTTGCTTAGCTCTTCATTAGCTTCATGCGCTCTGTAATCACTACTGAGGCCTCTTCAAGCTAGTACCCAGTTGGGGTGTTCTTCCTGGAAAAGCCCCAGAAGCCTCTAGCAGGTCATGTCCAGCCTGTCAGTTGTATGCTGTGCAGGCCAGGGGCCCCGGGGGTGGGGAAGGGCAGTGTGCAGTTGGTATGGTCATGCTTGGTGGCTGCAGCCAGTGTGAAGTTCCAAGAAGTGTAAGCTTGGTCCACTCACCACTCTCCAGAACCCACATCTACCTGTGTGGCAAATTGATGGAGATATGAGAGAGCCAAGCTGCAAGGTGTCCCCTGACCACTCACCCACGGCCCCAGAGCCAGCATTCACTGGTTCCCCACAATGTAAGTGATTGTGTGGACCCTCCTCAGATTCAAGATGGAAACACGTGGAGAAAGATTTAAGGAGTATTAAGAAAACATTTAGTGATTTTACTGGAAATGATTCAGGCTATTAGTCTTTGTTTAAAACCATATTTTTTTTAACAAAATTTTATTTATTTGAGAGAAAGAGAAAGCGGGAGAGGTAAGAAGTGGGCTCCCCACTGAGCAGGGGGCCCAACAACTCTGGGCTCAATCCCAGGACCCCAGGATCATGACCTGAGCCGAAGGCAGATGCTTAACCAGCTGATCCACCCAGGCGTCCCTAAAACCCTGTTTTTAAAGGAACAGATACCGAACAAATAGACTGATGAGCTTTTCTTGTTGCTCTAAATATAAACCATCCCCAGTCATTTTTAACCACTCGCAGAGATGGCATATAATTATATAAAAATGGTGTCTGCAACTGAAAGAAATTGAGTATCACGTTTCTGAGATGAAACAAGCAGAAGAGAGAGGAAGCCATTCAGGAGGGGAGAACCTAGTGCATCAGTGGGGAGCAGAGAAAAGCTGACACCATGTTTCCTGGTTTTGAAGCCTCATCTCACCTCCTTTTCTTGATTTTCTTATGACGAATGTCCTCCACACAGTATTTTGGGCAAGGAATATTCTGCGAGTATAAAACTGCCTAAATCTACAGCATTTCGGTATTTCTGTGTAGCCAGTCTCTAATTTGTGTTACTTCACATTAGCTGCCAAATAAGAGCAACTGGTGGAGTTGGGATTCCCCAGGAAAATACTTCTTAGAATTCACTACTGACCTCTATGTCTAATCACAGGCAAAAGAGTGACAACCGTGTATTCCTAAGCAGAAAGTTTACCATACTTACTGATGTTTGAATTGTTCCCCAGCCTTGGGGTTCATTACAAATAGCCAGCAGGAATTGGATCATAAAGACATAATTCAAAAATAGGTAAAATAGATTGACTTATAGGAAGATATTGGAGCTATAGGGATAAAGTTAAGAATTTCTCTCATATTTGTCAAATTTATATGAACCATTTGAGAGCTGAGAGAGAAGGAATGGCCAGTGGACTGAACCAGGCAGTGCTGGGAAGACAACCAAAGGATATTCGTGGGAAGAGACATTAACACCCAAGTCAGAGCACATGGCTTTCTGATTTTCTTACATTTCACTAAAATTCGTATCTTACCAAGAAACCAAAAATATTCGTTGGTTCTTAGAGGCCTCTATAGTCTGGAATATAGTCTTAAATAGCATTTTTAAGAGAGATGCAATAATCCAGACTATAAAGATTGTTTATCATAGCTCATCAAGTAAGACCAATTAAATTTGATTTTATTTCTTTCAGGTTTGTCAGCCCAACTTCATTTGTGTATGGACCAAAGGAAGAAAATGAGCCTGAGACGTGCATGGCAGAGAAAATGAACTTCACCTTCCATGTAAGAAGAGTTGTTGTGATATTTGTAGGGAACTGAAAGCTTGTTCCTGCTGCCTTGCTCCAGAGGACATCATAGGCTGTGATGCCCCGCGGCTTAGGGGCCCTCCATGGCTGGTGACAGCACGGTTACTCTATCCCCTCTCCTCCTGGGTCCTTGCTCCTGGTTTCTCCCCTTGCCTTTGCCCTGTTACCAAAGCCCATGACTCCTTACAAATACCATGGGAAGGAGTAAGCCCAGACACAGAGGTAACTCCTGAAACAGGCAAAGTTACGGGAGGAATTGAATCTGCTAGAGGTGCATACGGAGATCAGGATAGGCCAAGGGAAAGCATTGTTGGGTGCAAATCAGTGACTTCTCTTCTTGGTTCAAGCTTTTATACAAGCACTAACATTACCTAGTAAAGGTAGCTCTTACCGCCTGCATCCCCACTTAAGGTCTGTTTGGTCAGCCGTTTAGGTCATAGGTATATGACCTGTTACAAGTAATGTCATTTATTAAATTGTTTAAAAAAAAAAAAAGAGTATCATCATCCAAACACATTAATATAAAGGTAAATTTAAAAAAATTTTTACTGTTAAACTGAAACTTTTGAGGCATCATGGGTATGATAATTGGAGATAATGTCCACAACAATATTTTTTTGAATCAAAAGCACTACACCGAACATTCTTAGAGCTGTGTAACAATCCACAGAATGTGTGTGAGTCTGGATTTAGGTACATTATGATATTTTTTTGTAAGGCAATGCTTTTGAAAATGTAAGTCAGCGGGGCTCGTGGGTGGTGCAGTCAGTTAAGCGTCTGAATCTTGTGATATGGTTGTGAGGTCAAGCCCCATGTCAGGCTCTGTGCTTGGTGTGGAATCTGCTTAAGATTTTCTCTCTCTCTCCCCCTCCAGCTCATGCTCCTTCTCTAAAACAAATATTTTTTTAAAAATTAAACTAAAATGTAGGTCAGAATCACTTGAGGTACTTACTCAGATGCAAATTCCTGGACCCTGCTCCAGATCTGTAGAATGACCTTGGAATCCTGCAGAGTTTTTGTTATATTAGTGTCCATTAGTGTTGAAAAAATATAGCCCTCTGCTTTGAAGCCCCTAGAAATGCTCCTATCAGAGCCCAGTGAGAGCTCAGCTCAGTTTCTGTTTTAGTTTATCAGAGCACAGACTCTAGAAGGCCTATTTTTTAACTTACAAAATGCGTGGTTAAGTATTTTTCACTTAAGTTACAATGGAGTGAATAGCACTGGAGGTAGCTTCAGTCTGTAGGCTCGGTGAGTCTGTGCAAATTGGAGGAGGTTCTCAGAGGTCTCAAGGTCATTAGGCGAACAAGGATGAAGGATATTTGAGGTTAGACCGATCACTGGCTGGCATGAGGAAGACCCTGTCTAAAGGTCTGGGCAGTGCAGGGTTGTCATTGCTGAGACCACCTTCTGCGACTGCCCTGTACCCCACGGCCCAGCCGTCTCCACACGCCAGGGACACATTCTTTCTTCCATGTCATGTGCTTCCTAAAGATGATTGCAAATGTAGGAGTCATGCTATTTCATTCAGATACTGTAGCACATCTCTTTTCTGACTCACTCAATGGGTTTCATAGTTAAGCTCTCAGGAGACAATAATTTTGGCCGGATTTCCTTCCTCAGAGAGCTGCAATCCCCAAATTTATCCATAATGAAGTAGCATCTACCTCTGCATTATTATGAAAAGGCTGTTGTATTTTCTCTACCCCTTTCTGATTTTCTGAGTGCATCAGCAGCATCATTACCCTGAACTGAAATATATTCTTATTCACTTACTGCGATGAGGATTATCCTCTCAGCAGAGTGATTTTGTGAAACCTGAGGTTTGGAGGTAGAATACCTGAGCTTCTTGTCACTTTGTAGCCGTCCCAGGCACATCGTTCACACTTTTGAGCCTTTTCCTGAGCTGGAGAATAAAATGTCAGCTCACCTCATGGGATAGTTGATCAAGGGTTTTTAGATACATAATGTGCCATACAAATGTATGTTGTCTTTTTCTTTAGACTGTTTCTCCAATAACCAACAGCCTGGACCATTTGGCCTGAGCAATATCAAAAGGAGAGGGCTAGGAATAATGAAAAAATTATTAGCAAACTTTTTAAAGTTCTGACTGTGGATCTTTGATGTCCCTTTGCCATGCAGTTGCCAACTCCAAACCCCCCACCACTATGAATGTTACATGAAACATCTGGGTTCACCCAAAAGCTCGCTGATACCTGTCCTTACATTTATGAAAAATGTTTAAGTTGTTTAAAAACTTTTTTCTTCCTTCTCAGGTTATCAACACTGGCCATAGCATGGCTCCGAATGTTAGTGTGGAAATAATGGTACCAAATTCTTTTGCCCCCCAAACCGATCAGCTGTTCAACATTTTGGATGTCCAGGTAAAAATGTGTTCCTTCCTTTATTCTATGTTGCTAAATAGATAAATCTGTTAACTTGAGTCACACTCTCAGCTATGAATTCACCACGCACTTACTGAGTACACTTTGACTATTATGCATTAGAATTGTAGGGTTACAGGGACCTGGTCATTTGACGTATACGATCGCTAACAGAACTCTGCTCCTTCCATCTTCAGTGCATTTTCCTTGTGAAAATGGCCCTGTGGACATAATTGGTGAAATTCTCTATAAATCTTGAGGCCTCTGTTGAAAAATCAGTATTTCAGCCTTTTTTTTTTTTTTTTTTTAACAGAATTGACACCCTTATATTGATGATTACATCGGGATTGTTTTGTACCTTCCCATTTTCGAGACAAGCAGTCAACAAATAAATCTGCTCATTGGGTTTGAGATCTAATTTTAAAATATCTTACCTGAATTCCAGACTTAGATGGCAGGACATGCTGTTATAACAAGTTACCGTTTTGTTTTGTGTCTAAAGCCAAAGAAATGTTGACTTTCATGCTAATGTTCAAGTGTCCATTTTTCACATTGCCTTATTTTCTGTAAGGTAGGGCCCTGTGCTCACTTTAGCACCTATATCCAACCTTGCTAAAATGTTGCTGGGTTTCTGAGTTTTTGCCATGGAGACTTAATCTTTCCCAAGTAAGTCTGTCCCAAAGATATTTTCACAATTTCAGAAATACTTGATATATTTTAGAAAAGGTAAGCAACTGGAACTTTCCAGATCATATAGTTTTTGCAGTTCTCTCCAGTATGGATAAGATTTCTCTCACTTTCTATCTATATAGACTACTGCTGGAGAATGCCATTTTAAAAATTATCAAAGAAAGTGTGCGTTAGAGCAGGAGAAAGGTCCAATGGAGATCCTGAAAGACATTTTCAAATTCTTGTCCAAGACTGATAAGAAGCTACTGGTAAGTTTCCATTTTTCAGGTTGTAGGTTTTGCTTTCCAGCATACAGAACCGAAGCACTTAAAACCAAGAACCAGTGGGTTTGAGCTGTCAGTTGAGTATAGGAAAGAAACAAGGTAATACTCTTGCACATGAGGAACACACATGCTTGGAGAGAGAGACCCAGGGCTATATATATATATATATATCCAATTTCATTATTTATCTAACCAATGCCGATTTTGTGCCAGCCAGACATTGTTCTAGACCCTTTAGGAGGCCAAGATAGAGTATTCAGCTGAGCAGACTTGGTGACATGAGATTAACTTTCACTCCTTTCATTTTAGTGAGTTTATGAAAAAAACAAAAACCCTGAGGAAGTGATCCTACCTTCAAATGATCCAAGTTTTACAAAGCAACATAGAACATGTAACTTAACACGGCCCTGATTAGGAGTCTTTGTTTTAATTCTCAGAACACATGCTTCAGCTCAAATACTTTTTTGTTGTAATTTATAAAACAGACATTCATGTTTTGTTTAAAGCAAAATAATTTTTTAAATGCCACCCACGGGAGATGTTTAATTCCACGTAAAATATTTTAGCCACCTTTAAAAAAATGTTTTAACGTAGCTCTTTTGTATTTTTTTTCCAAGTTCTGCATAAAAGCTGATCCATATTGTTTAAATTTTTTCTGCCATTTTGGGAAAATGGAAAGTGGAAAAGAAGCCAGTGTTCACATTCAGTTGGAAGGCCGGCCATACCTTTCGGAAATGGTAAGTAAAATAAAATGACAACTTCGAGTTTGTAGATTTTTATGAACTTATCTACAATCATCTTATTTAGGTAGAATGAAATGTGAGGAGGCATTTAAGTAATTAAGTAGGAATAGTAAAATTTGGAGTGGAACTCTACAACTGTTTGCATGTATCGCTTCAGCTGAATACACTGTCTAAATGATAGGGCTTTAGTAATTAAACAGATAATTAAGACTGTAAAATAGACTATGGAATAATTAAGGTTTATTTTAGAAAGCATGTCCAATTGCTTATAAACTTTGATTAAATCACAGAAATTGGCTACCTATTTTATATAACCTTAAGGTTTTTTTCTAAACTACTTTATTATTATTATTTTTTAAAGATTTTATTTATTTGACAGAGAAAGGCACAGCGAGAGAGGGAACACAAGCAGGGGGAGTGGGAGAGGGAGAAGCAGGCTTCCCGCAGAGCAGGGAGCCTGATGCGGGGCTCGATCCCAGCACCCTGGGATCATGACCTGAGCCCAAGGCAGACGCTTAATGACTGACTCTCTCTCCCTCTGCCCCTCTCCCTACTCACATTCTCTCTCTAAAATGAATCTTTAAAAAAGATAAAATTGGTCTTATCTCGAGTTCTGTTCTTCAATTTACCTGATAAATATGGATAATGTCTTTTGCAGGGGTGTTGCAGATTATATGAGATACATTTTGTAAAAAGCACTTAGGGCATGGTGTATAGTAAGCCAAAGAAAATGGTAGTTTTATTTTGTTTAAAGAAGAAATGTTTAAAATTGCTACACAGTGGTCAAGGGGGAAAAAAGATCCACCAGATACAGAAGTAAGAGATATTTGCTGTAGTTCCAGTTGTGCTAAAACTAAATCATGAGACCATCAACAAGTTATTTAAACTTTTGCAATTTGCCTCCTCATACACTTGAAGTCCAGGTTTCTCAACAATGGGCACTATTGGCATTGTACCAGATTTTTCCATTATGGTATTAAACTATATGTATTTTATCAGAGCAGCAAGATGACAACACTGTTTAGGAAAAAAAAAAAAGCCTAGATAAAATAAATTTGAAGAAACATTTATCAGGTGAAGAAAGTCTTATTTGGGAAAAAGATTCAATATCTAGGAAAAAAACTGCTAACTATCAAATATTTAAATACTTAAATATTACAAATATCTACAGTTATCTGCAAACTAGTCATTTTTTTTTTTTTAAGATTTTATTTTTGTGAGGAGAGAGAGCACATGCACAGGAGTTGGGGGCAGAGGGAGAAGCGGGCTTCCTGCTGTGCAAGGACCCTCCCCCTCCCCGATAGGGAAATTGACCCTGGGATCATGACCTGAGCCAAAGGCAGACACTTAACCGACTGAGCCACCCAGGTGCCTAAATTATTCATGTTTAATAAAAGGATTTCAACAGGGCGCCTGGGTGGCTCAGTTGGTTAAGCAACTGCCTTCGGCTCAGGTCATGATCCTGGAGTCCCGGGATCGAGTCCCGCATCGGGCTCCCTGCTCGGCAGGGAGTCTGCCTCTCCCTCTGACCCTCCTCCCTCTCATGCTCTCTGTCTCTCATTCTCTCTCTCTCAAATAAATAAAATCTTTTAAAAAAATAAATAAATAAAAATAAAAGGATTTCAACAAAATGATGCCAGGAAAATTAATACTATGACCATGCCTTTGGAAACAAAGGAAGCGTTGCATTGCAATTAACTATAAAGGGTGAAATAAATTGGGGAAGATCAATTGTAAAAGCCTCAGCTAGTAGGTAAGGATCATGAGAAATGAATATGTCTTCACAAAATAAAACTGAGTCAGGCTACAGTGATCTTTCTTTTTTTAAACAGGATGAGACTTCAGCCCTCAAGTTTGAAATAAGAGCAACAGCTTCTCCAGAGCCTAATCCAAAAGTTATTGAACTAAACAAGGATGAGAATGTTGCACACGTAAGATTACCATTTTACCTGAAACCTTAGGATTGTAGGGAAAAACTATTGCTGGAGCGTTTAGTCAGGAAAATAGATTGACTAGATCATGGAGGGCTAGAAATACTTAGATTGGGCATTTTCTACAACTGGTGGGAGGGAAGGATGCAGACGACTTTTTCAGGAAGTGAACTTGGTAGGGATTATCTGGATAAAGAAACATGGAGCAAGCTGATTCTGCTAAATGGTTACCAATGTTTCTTAGAACCAGCAAGAGAAGGGGGGGGTTGTTCAAAATACTGTGGGAATCATGGGTTGGGGTCGGGGGGTTCAAAGGGAATAGAAGCAAGTTTTTAAACTGGTGACTCTATTTTGGTTACTTTATGTAGGTTTTACTTGAAGGACTACATCATCAAAGACCCAAACGTCATTTCACAATAGCGATTATTTCAAGTAGCTTGCTACTTGGACTTATTTTACTTTTATTGATTTCATACGTTATGTGGAAGGTAAGCCTTTAATAATTACCCATGTTAAACCACTCAGTAATGCTGTTCTTGATTTTCACAAAGCCCCCTTTGTGAGTCCTGAGTTATTAGATTTAATTGTTGCAGCACTTTTAATGTTAACTTTTTAAATTCCCAAGTGAACATGTAGTACTGATCTCCTATTTCTCCTAACTTCGGTACCAGTATTCCAGCCATGACACTAGTTTGGAAAGATGTTCTTTTAAAAAGCTCTTAGAAAACACTGCATATTATTTTTAATGTCCATTTTGGAGAGAGTGTGTCACCGAGCAGTCCAACAAAAATAATGCTCTTTAACACAATATTTCCCATGTAAATTTTATTGACTACATGGGATAGTGACTGTTCAGGAGTCTGATGAGTGTAATATATTTGTAACTATACACTAGTGATTATACAATACTATTTTCAGGCTGGCTTCTTTAAAAGACAGTACAAATCTGTCCTACAAGAAGAAAACAGAAGAGACAGCTGGAGCTACGTTAACAGCAAAAGCAATGATGGTGATTAAAGACTTCTTTCAAATTGAGAGACTCAGGTTAACCAAAGAAATTTAAGACAGTGTTTACAAGAAACCCCGAATTCTGCTCAGATTTCGATGTACTTCATTTACCATGACCTTGTGACATATTAGGTCTCAATGCAAGTGAAAAATCCCAAGCAATCATTACTCTTCAAGAGGAAAGTAATCTCTCTGCTCTTGATAGAAAAAAAACACTAAAGCATTCAATTTATTCAAGGTAAGTAATCCCTCGAAGATACCTTGAAATGAAAGTGCTTCTGAATTAAATCATATTGAGGAAGTAAACAACTCATTTGGAGAAGTCTTGGACTTGAAATATCATTCCTTTAAAAGAAATTATTTGCCGAGTGTGCTTACTTCAGTAAAATAAACTCCACTGAATAGGCAATGATTCATTTCTAATAGATCTTTGAGACTTGTTGGAAAAATCCTGCTAAATATTTTTAAAGAATGAAGAGCTGTTCCTCAATTTTCTAATGAATAAAAGAAGACCACTAATGTTTTAAAGCAGATTTTATCTTTAAAGACCTTTCTTTGTAATACCTTTATGATGGGCTTTGATCAACAACGATTTATTCAGCAGTCTATGTAAGAGCATTATGGGCCTGAGGAGCAAATTTCAGACCGAACTTATACACTGGTTTGAGCTTAATGACTTCTGGATAATTATTGTTAAGCAGCTATGGATTCTTTCTTTCTGTATATATACATAAGTTCTTAAAAAAATGTTTATATAGGTATGAATCCACTAGTCCTCCTATAACACATTTTTATCAAGGGTACCCAGGAGTAAATTTCTAAAATTCATTTTTAGTGAAATTTTTTGCTTATAGAAACAAAAGTACTTAAGAATTCTAATTTATACTCTGAAACAGATTGTGAATGTTGCACTTTAGCTGATATTTCAAATATAAATACACTGATATATGTAAAATATGAAAACTGTACCTCACTAATGACTTTTAAAAAGCCAAACTCTATGCAGACCGTGCTTAAGAGGCCAGTATCTCATATAAATTAGATACTGTGTAAAATAGTGACTGTCAAATTAAGCAAATGCACCTACTTGTGTAGATACTACTTTCTCCTCAAATGTATGTATGAAATGTGTTTTTATCAGGTGTATAAGCATTCTCATCTGTACAGAATTAGAGAAACAATTTAGAAATTTAAATTTTAGCTTGTATTCAGTAAATATAAATGTGACATCAAAATTTCCATGATCTAGGTTTTAGTGATAATCTTTACTATTTATTCATGCATATGAACTGGATGCTGATAGCTGCAGAATATAATTTCATCTGATTTGTCCTGTATCTGTCTTTACTATGGAAGTGATCAAATAGTAAAAGACTTCCATCTATATGAAGCCCCTGCCAACAGCTGTCTTTCTCAGGCTGCCTAAATTCCTGTTAAGTTCTCTGTTCACGAGCCCACAGTAGTAGCTGGTGGCCAGACAACAAGGGAGGCAGAGCTTTGTGCAAGCATTCGAGGAGTGACGCCCAATCTGTGAGCATGAAGCCTCCTGAATGCAATCATTAATTAAATTAAAAAGGTATTCTTTCAAAGTATTATATTAGCAAAAGATTTGCTTTTGTCATTACATAAAAAGCAAAGTAATTCTTCCAGGAGATTTTTCTGTAATCATTGGTGGAGGATGATCCCTGAGGAAATTTAAATCTGGCTCTTTTCTACTCAGAAATGATAGCATTTGGGGCATTACTGAGTGCACTAAAACCAGTGTGCTAGGATTGCTGGATACCAGGACTTTCAGAAGCAAAGAAAACAGCTCCTCACTAGTTAGCTATTTTGCATACTTTAAAATATGTTATGGATTTTAAAAGACTTTAAAGAAAATCAGGGAATAGTCCCAAAATTGGTACCCTAACAACTTAAAACGCTTATCTTTTTGGCAGATAATGTAGGTATTGGAATGATTTTGAAATCTGGATTAGTATCTCATCAGGGCATCTTCAGGTAACGTCGGGTATCCATCTATACCAGGCTCTAGGAATTTTCACATCAGTACTGATGGAATCAAATCTTGAAAAGTGAAAGCATTCCAATTATTTCACTTGGGAATTAAGTATATGAATGTTTACTTTCAGTTCCAGTAATACTTTCTGAAACCCAAAATTTAAATTATATTTCATGTTTTAAGCTCTAGAAGCTAATTTTTAGTGACAAAAATAGCAATTTTCATTTCTTTTAAAAAAAAAATTTTCCCTATATGTTTAAAGCATGACCATAGTCCTTCATATTAAAATTCTAGTTTGTACGTTTCTTTTATAAACAATTACATGTTACTTGGGAATCATTCCTTTCTTCCATGCTTCCTCCATAAAGATTGATAAGTCTGGGATGTAATCTGTAAAAAAAGATGTATAATTATTTCATCAACCTATCGTTTTCACACATAACACCTATTGAGTGCGGTACCTAAGACCTAATCCAAATCTAACGACAGCTTCCAAACCTATATTCGTGGCAGAGCTGCCATCTTATAAATTGGGGGGCCTGATAAACCAGCACCAGTAATGACTGTGACATCCAGGCACTGTGCCTATAGTGGGGTGCTCCTGCACCCTTCCTCTCCCCCTGAGTCCTAATGCTTACCAACAGTGAGTCTGCATGGTCCTAAACTTGCCTGCGCCAGTTGCCCCTATTAAATAGTATGTAACATTGTTCCTGTGTAAAGTAAGCTGAAGGCTTTGGAAAGAGTTCAGAGAAGCACACTGCTGAATACCTAGTGATGAAGACTAGAGATTTCAATGTAACAATCTGCAACTCAGAGGGCTTTCACCAGGTTAAGATCTGGATCCACTTTTAAAATGACAAAACGTCAGTTGTAGACATCATCTGTATAGTTTAGGGAGAAATTTGAAATGCCAAGATAGAGACTCAGAAAATTTGGTGATGAGTCTACACGAAAATGCTTTGGCTGTATGTAACAATGGGTGAGTAAATGTAAAGTTACACTTTATTTATTAAAATTGTACATCTTTTAATGTTTCCCTGACTTATTAAAAAAAATAGTTTTGTGTCTACTGGTGGACATTAAAGGTGGTGAAATAATGACACTTACTTAATGTGAACCTCTGATGTGGCTTCCATTAAGTCACCATCTATGTTCCAAGGGAAACTGTTTTCTGAAGCAGCTGCGTGCTGTCCGTCGTCATCATCCTCTGGATTGTATCCACTAAGATTCTTTGGACTAACTTTTACTTCTCCAACGGTGTAAGTCTCAACAAATGGAAAACTGAACTAAATAAAACAAATGCAAATAATCATGATGCTCGCTTTATCCTTAACTGCTCATGCAAATTAAGTTTACTGTGCTCTCCCTTGCATGTAAATATCAACATCCATGAGGACGTTTTTATAGCATTGAAACTCTATGCCAGGGATCCCCGATTTCTTTGGGAGATCTAGCAGCTGGCCAACTTGTTTTATGACCAATAGTATGAGGTTGTATACAATATCATACCATTTCCAATTAAAGATTTTTTAATATCCGGCTGTTGACACAGAAGATTTATATAATCCACTAACTTAATAACTTGTCAACTAGTTTAGGTGATGTAAAGCACACTAAGTTTCACACTTAGAATTTAATTAGGAAGACCCTAGCTCTAAGCTTAGGAAGGTGGAAAGAGGAAGTCAGTCTAATGTGACTTTTGTAGGTATTTGCCCGCCAAATTCCCACTTTAAAGATGGATGCAAGTCAAGGGGTGTCTGGGTGGTTCACATGGTTAAGCGTCTGCCCTTGGCTCGGGTCATGATCCCAGGGTCCTAGGATCGAGCCCCACATCGGGTTCCCTGCTCAGCAGGGAGTCTGCTTCTCCCTCTCCTTCTCCTGCTCCCCCTGCTTGTGCTCTCTCGCTCTTTCAAATAAATAAAATCTTTAAAAAAAAAAAAAAAAGGATGGATGCAAGTCAAAAGACAATGGTTTGCTTACTGACCACTCTAAATGGTGCAGGGTATCTTCAAGTTTCCATTTTTGTTTGTCTAAGGAAACTTCAGTGGAAAAATTATGTATTCTCATAAATAAGAAAAGATAGCCAAGTACCTTTTTAGTAGCAATGCACAATAACCACTCACTTATTTCACTTTTTAGGTAAATGGCATGAGATTTATTCCTATTATCTACATGGGTTTTTTCCCCTTCCACATATGAACCTCAGTGAGGTATAGATTTTTAAAAGTTGACAGAAAACTAGTACCCTCCACACCCTTATTTTACATATGCAGAAACCAACGTCCAACAGATTTTACAGTTTATAGGATATAATGCACTGGGTGACTACAATGAACTATACTGGATTTACAGGGTGGCATCACTATTCTAACTGAGGTACAGAGTTAGAGGGTCCCAAGGAGCTCTCTGCGGAAGCAGGCAGGCTCTCTGTGAAACTGCTCAGTAGTCACTGCATTCGACTTCCCATCTCAGGTCAAAAGCCTTGGGGACATCCTTCATTCTGTGTGAACTTGTAAAAATAATGTGTTTTAAATGAATCACTGCTAACTGGCTACTCTGGGTTAACTTGCATCCCCGATAATGATGCCTGGAAGTCTTAACTCTTAGTACCTGAAGTGTCACCGTATTTGGAAAGAGGGTCTTTGCAGATGTGACTGAGCTAAGATGAGGTCATTAGGTTGAGCCCTAATCCAACATGACTGATGTCCTTATAATAGAGAGGAGAACGCCATGTGATAAAAACAACCAGCCTACAGCATACAGCTGTAAGCCAAGAGAGGCCAAGAAGTGACGGCCACCACCAGTAAGTCTATTATCTTAAATCCTCAGTTTTCATGTGCACCCTTCACCAAATGAAGCTCCATGCATCCCAGCAAATTCATTACCTATGAAGCCACATTGTTAGATGGGACTTTAAGGATCCTACAAAAAATTACCTTAAAATTTGCCCCTTAGGCAATCCCAAAAGAGAATTACCATAAATAATCTGTGCAATAGATACCTCCCTAAAATAAATATAGAGCTTCTCAGGATGAGTACCTTCAGGTTAATACACATTGAGGTTCTCACATATGTTTAATAGGGAAAGATTAAGAAGTTTACACCAAGGTAATGACCCTGAATAGCTCTTGGAATATATAATTTTGAGAGCTTTTTATATTGCTTTGTTGTTTCTACTTTCTGACTTAGAAAAAAAGAATAATGAACATGCACTGTTTGTAGATTAAGAAAAATACTAACACTGCCAACAAAATGAATAACATCTGAAAAGGTATATATTACTTGAACAATCACCGTCTTTCCTCAAACACACACACGTGAAGTTATTACTTCAGCTCACAACCTACATTCTGCCTGCTTTTGTCTACTTTGAGATTTGTATTTTGGGAAAGAGGTACTATTAATGTTTATGATACAATTTCCTAAAGACTTCATTCAGTTGGTTGCTCAATAACATTGATCAAATAATGTAGTAGGCAGAAGAGAACTGAAACTTCATGAGCACTGCCTATGAAAGTGTAAAATTGTAAAAGTGTGAGCCTTGCAATGCCACCTACGTAAGCAAGATTCCGCTGCCAGTGGTTGGCTGGCTTTACTCTCCTCCTCCTCCTGTTTGCGCTCTCCAGCTACATCCAGGTACAGCTCTATACCTATAGGTAGTGAGACTATAGGGTTGTTTTTTTTTTTTTCAAGCACACTGATGTAGGTCAAGACTTACAATTTCAGAAATTCACATATTTCTGGATCAGTTTCCTAAAAACTGGGTCAAAATCTCTGCCAAAAGAATGAATGTGGCTTATAATAGTTATTGTTTCTCTTTAAAACGAATCCCTTAAGGGGAAATACAATTTTATCTGTCTCCAAAAATGCAACCACACGTTCTAGTTCTGAATAGAATAATGACTGTATAAAAGTGGTGTGTTTTTAAATATAGGTCTGCAAATCTATTTCAATTAAGTGAAAGTAGGCTGATCTGTAAATAAATGGCAGGAGAATCTAAAGGGCTTAACTTTAGAGAAAGTCCGCTGTCATAACATCGAGAAGGCTAAAAATCTCAGATTTCACTACTTTTCATCCTGAAGAACAGCTGAGTATATAATCTTATCTTTAATTTACTTCACATTTCAATGTAACACTACATTTTCTACTTTCTCTTTGCATGCACATGTGCACACACACACACAAATGTATGTATCCACCAATGGATAGCTCAGAAAGGAATAATCTATATTAATATGATAGATACTTTTCAAAATTTGGACGAACCACAAACTGAAAGAAAAAAGATTATTAAGAAAATAATGCCTTCTTATGAGGCAGGATTTGACATCAACTCTTGCAGCATCTCTCTTTCCATGATTAATAGTTTTGCAAATAAGTAACAAAAATAATCTACTATACCTGATTTTTAACACTGGCGTATCTTTTTAGGTGTTTTATAAATTCTGGTCGAGAAGTGTTTCGTGCAATGATAAGAGCCATGCTTCCATTATTTAATCTGGAATTAAATATTTGTATTTGACATTGAGAAGTTTATTAAGTGATTGCAACAGAAATTACTCTGTATCATTCCTTCTAACAAATATCACGTTTACTAGAAGTTTTAGGCAAGATAGATTAATCATCGTCAAGTTATAGTTACCTAAAATTCTTAAATCTTATCTTGCCGTGTTAAACGGCACAGCCCTTCAAATTAGTTTTATTAAGCAACTCACTTCCTTCTCCGTAAGTTCTTATTTTAAGGACTTTTTTAGAAAATGAACTATCATGCGTCCTATACACCTATCGAGACATCATTTAGAACCCAATGTATTTACTTAGGGATTCAAAATGTGAAATCATCTGTAAAATAGCAAATAAATACAAATGGTACAACAAATTGTTCAACACTTCCTAAAAACCTACAGTATGATATTTAAATATTTACTTACGGGCAGGTCGAAGTGACATAGGAAAATAAAGGGGCCCATGGATGGATAAAAGGGACAAATGTTACCACACATGTGCAGTTAAATGACTGAGCATTTTAATCTTGCATAACTGTTCAGTTTAATATAAGAGACTGCAAATTTAGAGATGTGATTTAGTGCCAAAAAAGCCACTCACAAATGCATCTAGCTTTAGAAGGCAGTTTGCAGAAATATGTGCAAATGATTTCTAGCTTGATTTCAAGGCAAATATAAAGTTATTCCAAGGATAACAACATGAAAAAGAGATCTTTAAATCTTATGGAAACTCAGGTTAGAGCTTGTAAGGGACCTTGGTGATTATCCAGTCATTCACTTAGTTTATACAGAAGGAAAAGAAAACCCCAAGTTTAAGTGATTTGTTCAAAGACACACAGGGAAAAACAAAATGATCACTGGTACCAGATCTCTTAATTCCCAGGGTCCAATGTTCATTTTACTCAACATGCCAACACATTCAGAGGACTGTCTTGTGTTTTTATTTTTAAAAAATTGCTTACTTTTTCACAAACATGAAAAGCACTTCATATGTCTCCTTTTCAATACTTATTAGTCACTGAAACACACCCTATGTGCCTTCACTATTCTAAATGTTTTATTATATTATGCATTTAATCTTAGGATACTGAAAAGAACAATAATTTCTATCAGCAATTTTCACTGAGGTATTTTGAATTAAGTTATACTTTATTGTGGGGAAAAAAAAATTGGAAGTTGAATCTCCTGTGCAATGATCCTGAATCATTCTGAAGATAAATTTCTGACTACCTCTGGTCAGCCAAGGCATGGTGTAAAGGTATTTGCAAAAAAAAAAAAAAAGAAAGAAAAAAAGAAAGAAAAGGAAGGAGTGTTTAATTACAGTCCACAAAGGAAATCTCTAACTAGTCATGCTCTGAAAAATTCATCAATACTGATTAAACCTAGTGAGAATAAGCAATGGAATTCCAGGCAAGCTAAAAACTGTATGGGACAGCATTGAGAGAGGCATGAATCCACTCCCAGAAGAGCAGACTACCTCTCATGAAGGTCCTTGAGCAAACGTGAGAGTCAGATATGAAGGAGGGTTAGGTAAGTATTGTCTCCAGTCCTGTAGAACATTGTTCCTTTAGTCAGCTAGCTGGTTTTCACTTTTAGTGGGGAAAACTACATTAGGGAGGTACATAGCTATCTAGGATTTCTGATGGTATAGGCAGGAAACAATTAAGCTCAATTTCTGTATCACACAACCTTCAAAATAACTCCTTTCCAGTTACTAGAGATAGTAAGGACCCTGGTGTCCAGATTATGAATACCCGAGTTTATAGTTTTTCTTCTTCTCTAACTTTGGATATTTCTCTGTTACCTTCATATCAACTGCCAAGGAAAAAATTTTAAATCCATCCCCTTTGCTAGCTGTTAATCATTCTGGTTAAATATTTTGCGGGGAAGACAAAACTAATCACTGCAATTACATTATAAATTGCCACAGCACAGAAGTCATTCTTTCATTCCACTTCCAGGGAAAATCTAGATTTGACTATATTATACAACATTCATGATCCTTTCTTCTATGCTCTCTATGGGAGTGGGAGAGAAAGATTTTCAGATGAATAATGGACAGCTGCTTGAAAAGAATGTGTAAGAAATGGTTTATATTTTTCTGGATAAAATGATATATAAAATGTCTCAAGAAAATGTGGGCAGCAGATTCATATGTACCACTATTCATACTAAATATAAATAAGTGAAATTCAGCTTCCTTTGACTAAAGGTATCAAATATACCCACGTACATGCTATTCATGCTGAGGATATTTATGCCTGCTCTACAGTTTGAAAGTAGAGATGGTCATAAGAAATACCAGAAATATAATGTTTTCAATGACCAGTAAATAAACACAAATAAAGCAAGCAAAGTAGGCAAAAAATGACACAATAAAATCATGTTAATAAAACCCAAGAAATATTTTAGCCTCAGTAATATGAAATCAGTGATCATCTAGCATTTCCAGTTTAACAGTTGGTCTCAGCCTACTCTGATGCTAAGTCCCTTAGGATCTCTAATATTATCACAGTCCAAAAGACACTACCTGTTGATAATATTCTAGCCAGCCAAAAGTTAGCAAGGTATTCTAAAAGAAAAAAACTGGTTTATAGAAAAGTATCAGTGATTCAATAAAAATACTTACTAACCTGGTAGTAGGTGCCAAGCCTCTAGGTGCCACCGAACACAGGCAAGGGATTGCCATAATGCTGACATTCAAGAACTGACCCTGGATGGTCTGCCACTGGTCACTGCCGGCTAAAAGCAATGGAAGAGATTGGTTACTTTCCCTCACCAGAGCAAAATGTCAACAGAGCCTGGCTCAGTTCTCAAGGAGGTACTTTTAAGCTTACCAGATTTGGGAGATCCTTCCTCCTTCCTAAAAGTAAGAACACAAAGAAAACCACATCACACAAAAAATAACATCTATTCAACTGAGAAACTTCAAGAACCTAATATGTTAAATATTTTCTTAGATTAGATACACTAAGTAAAAATATGTGAGTATATTCCATTACTGCACTATACTGTGCTGATTCATTTAAAGGTGGTATCATCCATAACAATGATTTTCCATTTCTTTTAAAGACTAGAACATTTGCTTTGTGTGGTTTTGAGTAATATTTGTGTTCCACACTAGACTGAAATTCTGAGGGCAAAAACCATGGGTTTTGTTTGTTTTTCGGCTGAGTGTTGTATCCAAAGTGCCTGGTATATAGTATTCAATAAACAGGCTGTTGAATAAATGGATGGATGGATGGATGGATGGATGGATGGATGGATGGATGGATGGATGGATGGATGGATGGAATCGTTGTTTCCGAAGACAGAAGTCAAACTACATGGCCTACTAGAACTTCACTACTCTATATACTTTGCTACTATTTTCAAAAAACAACCAAAGATCACAAGACTAATAAATTGTGTATATCAAACTGTTCCATGCTTTAAAGAAAGATATAGATGTTTACATCACTTTGAGCTCTTTACCTACCTTTCTTGTAAACCGTGAGAGCTGATACATGGTAAAAAAGATATTTCACAGTCTTCAGGCCTAAAAATACAGAAAAATTTGCTATTTTTTTTTTAAAGATTTTTTATTTATTTATCTGAGAGAGAGAATGGGAGACAGAGAGCATGAGAGGGGGAGAGGGGGAGGACCAGAGGGAGAAGCAGACTCCCTGCCGAGCAGGGAGCCCGATGCGGGACTCGATCCTGGGACTCCAGGATCATGACCTGAGCCGAAGGCAGTTGCTTAACCAACTGAGCCACCCAGGCGCCCCAGAAAAATTTGCTATTAACACTCATGTACTCTAAGATACAAAATTTTTGGCTTAAGAAAAAAAAAACAACTTACTTAAGTTTTGCCAGTGCCTTCATGACCGCAAAATCCCTTCGTTGGTTGGGTGACATCCATCGATTTTTTTCTGCCAGGGCCAAAGTTCTTCCACCAAAGCCAAACATGGCTGAGAACCCAAAGCGAAGAAGCTTGCCAGTGGTGCTAAAAGTGCAGACATCAACTGGTTGTACGTGCCCTTGAATATCATGTTGGATATTAGTCAAGCAGTGAGAGGAGTAGGGCAAGTTGTCAAAATGGCAAACAAAGAAGAGCCTATTTATTTACTTATAGAAGATCTCAAGCAACTTCATACCAGGATAAATATCCTTGCTTTCTCTTCATCTCCCTTAACCTACAACTACTACAGCTGCCATTTGTAACTTTTTCAGGTACTAAGGAAGAAAAACACAAAGGAGTAAATACTGCAGCTTATTGTTATTTCATTTAAAACATGGTTAAGGAAGTCAAGTTGAAGTACATGTGCAAAGTAAACTTAAGATTTAACAGTAGTTTTGCATTGTACTTATCTGAGTTTACAGACCTTCCATCAACTGGAATAATCACAATTCTAGAGTGGCTATGCGGTGTACTTTTTTTTTCTTTTTGTGTTTTTCTTTTAATAACATCATCCCAGCCCTATAGTCTTCATGTAGTCCAACAATAGTATCTGATATACTTAAATAGGATGCATGGGTTTTCACTATCTCGATTGTAAAATTGTGACCTTGACCATCATGATGATTTTCTTTTCTCACGAGATTATAGTAAAACTTCATTTTCTGCTCTTTATAGTGCCTGGACTCTGAAAAGGGAAGCAGTCCAAATGGTAAAGCTTCGCCTAATTGACTTTTGGTTTTCAGTAAAACATTTCTCTGCTTTGAAAGACAAAGAACTTGTCCTTCCTTAGATATGTCTGACAGAAATAAAATCACGTTATATAAGTATAAAAGCTTCCTTATAAAAAAACAAACTTCCTTATAAAACATGAACTTCTTTGAAAGAATTCTTACCCATTATAATGTGCAAAGTTGCAGTTACCACGTGAGGGATCCCATGAAGAGAGTGTGCCAGTATGTTGGTAGAACCTGCCAAATCCATTTCAAAACATGTAAAATCAATGTAGTGTTATGTTTCCAGTTATGCACTTGCTTACTTTACAGATACCACTATGTAATGTTCAAATGAAAAAATTAATGGAAGTTTGTAAGTGTTCATTCACAGCTTCGATTCACATCAAATGGTTGCCAAATCACTGTTTAGCCTTTAAACAACTTAAAATTAGTAAATAGTTTATAGTATCTACTTGTTCACAGCTTTTTCCATCATTGTCTAGTTTCTACTAAAATATACTAGCTATATCAAAGTCTACTCCAACTTCAATGAGTGGGCTTCTAACTTCTATCACAAAATGAGCACCAACAGCACTAAGGCTGTCTGGGAGAGCAGAGACAAATGCATAAATATATAAATAAAAATCCAAATAGTAACAATCTAAAATCACTGTAAAGTACAAAAGACAGTTTCTAAATACCTTTAATGAATCTTTGAGATAAGCTTTCATCCAAGAGGGGATTTCCCTCTTCTATGACAAAGGATATCCTAAAGAAATATTTAATTCCATGGTATTTAACATGCTATAAAAGTCTGTTTTGAGACATTATAGGTTTCTTATTTTCATAATGATTAGGATAATTTATGATCCACATGGATTTTTGCCACCAGCCTACAGAAGAAAAGAGTTCTCTCAAGTCAGGCTTCTATAACATTTATGTGTCTCTGAGATCTTGGGGTAAAAGCCTTCTTTTGAAGAGAAAAACATCAACTAACCCCTGCCATTCCCAGGAGGTTAAAAGGATTTAAAATTAAGAGGCTACAAATTTTCTTGAATTACAGATTACAAGAAAGAAAAGCAGTTAACAGCCTGGAGCTATGAAAGCATGAAGGTTAGCCCCTGGATTTGTTAATTGGGAACATTCCTGTGTGGTCATACATGATCTCTTTGATTTGTGTCACTTGCACTGATGTGTTCTAGGGCTGTTGAGTTGAAGAAGCTGAGGCAATTCAGACATTTTCAACTAAGGCTGTCATTAAAATAATCATCATAAGGGACTTAACTAATATGAATGACTTCCAGACCGCTAGTAATACCAGTTCAAAAAAAAAGTCCATCTCAACCCTAATTAGTTAACCCTGTTTCAACTGATTCATCAAAGGGCAAATGATGCTCTGACCTTTGGTACTCAGAATATGGCCCACTGTCCAGCCACAATACCCTGGTGCTTAGGACAATACCTGGGTGCTTACTAAAATGTTGACTCTCGGGTCCCACTCCAGACCTACTGAATCAGAGTCTGCATTTTATAAGATCCTCAGGTTTTCTTTATGAACAGTAACTTGAAGAGGCACTCATCTAGAATGTATGGCCTAGGGATCAGGAGCATCAACATTATCTGGGAGCTCATTAAAAAGGCAAATATCTGGGTCCCACCTCCAAAGATTGGAAACAGAAGGTCTGGAAGTGAGGCCCAGGCGTCCATGCTTTAGCAAGGTCTCAAGGTGACTCATATGCACCCTAAGGTTTAAGAACGAGGGGTCCAGAAACCTGTTACTCAGTGGATCTTTACCCAGGAGTCAATTACCTAAGCCTTTCCAATTATCCTTTGACCATCTACAGCCTGCCCTTTGGTCATCTAATTGCTGCTAATTAATCTGGAATGGGTGGGAGGGAAGAGAGGAAACAAATCAACCTATTTTGCTTCCCAATCAGATTTATGGTAAAGGTTTTGGAGGAGGCCACATAATTAGAGTGAGATATTTAGGATTATCAATGGATTACAGTACTCCATGAAACACATTTCCTCCATTACCATGGTTAATTAGGAATAGACCATAAAAGCATTCCTCTAGAAAGGCTATTAAAGAACATAATGTAATGTTGTCATGTGCAATAGAGAATGACACATATCATGACTCAAGAAAATAAAGACCATTTATTCCCTCTGCATTTGAAGTATGCTAAGCATGCCCAAACACAAATCCTTTTAGACTGCTAAAGATCACTTTTTTAATTTTTATGTCTCAGGCTTTGCACCTTGACAACTTGTTCTTAATTCCATGGAGTTTGCAAAGAGGCATGACCAGAAATTATTTTAGTCATTTTCTAGTCTGATTAACCTATTCCTTAGTCCTGAAGAACAGCTTTTTACACCCTGAATCAAAAAGGAAAGTTTGTGAGGAAAGTGCTTATAAAAAGGTAATACTATAGACTGCTCAGTATTTTTGTTTGGATAATCTAAAAGAGTACAATTTCCAAAAACAAAATGTGATCCATCTGAAAAGATGTCTACATGCCAAAAGAACATGCTGCTCACATAAATAACAACCATGTAATTTTAGCATTCTCACAAAAGCTATAAATGTTCTACCTCAAGGTAAACATTTTAATTAGCCTGAAAAGTTATTTTTCTTAACAGCTACCAGCAACTTTGCTCACCACCACCTCCCCAGACCTGCTAAAATGTGCCAAATACAAAGAGGATAAGGACAGAAGTAGCAGTTCATGTAAAGCCTGAGTGATGGACGTACCAGGCAGAAACTATGGAGGCAAAAAGAAAAAAGGAAAAAAATTGTCCTTGGAAGTGCAAGCACTTCTGCAGAACAATTAACTTAATTAACCAGACACCATGAATATTCATAAGGCCGTTAATGTCTCCCACATCCAAACAGATAAATGTGATGTAATGACTTCCTAGTCAAGCATATCTAAAATTCTCATGAAAACTGCACCTACACTTTGGTTCTTTGCCTGAAATATCATAGAAATTAACAGTCCCTTGGCAATATTTTGTTCTCCTCAAATTAATTGGAAAGCATGAATTTATTTATGTGAACGCTATAGGAATATATGGTTCACAGCCATCAGTATGTGGATTGAGCCTTGTTTTACAACAACTGGATTGCTTTTTTATTTTTATGTCCTCTCTGGCTTTTTCCTCTATCCTTCCCCCCACCCCTTTAATCGGAATCTCTGTATAGTTCCTTAGCACCAGTTCCCATGGCAACACACACCATCGCTAATGGCCAGCAGTTCAAATACAGGCTTCCCCACAACTGATCCATTTGAGTCTGACCATAATTCAGCGGCTTAGTCTGTTGGCTCAGTGGAGTAATTTACTAAACACTCTCCCTCTGGGTGTCTCTCTCCAGGCGGCAAATGGCTTCGAAGGCAGACTGTCTTCTGTGTGCAGCTTGGAAGCTTCCTGCCTCCCTCCTGTTCCCGTTCTCTATCAAAGCCCTGATGGGGCCTTGAGTCCTCCTATTGGTACATCCCGCGCGTGACTCCCCCCTTCCTTATGGAATCCATAAGCTGGAGCTCCTATACAATGACCACAGTTTTGGCAACAGGCTGTATTTTCTAAGCGAAGTGCATTCAAATGGCATATTAAAAAGGTAAGCATGCCCACCTAGCTAGTTTTGCTAGCTAACTATTCACTTTATGTCAAATGCGTCCCTGTGAGGATAACCACCTTTTCACTTGTGATTCACAGCAGTTCATAAGTGACCTTGGGAGTGTGTATACTAGTGAAGAGGAAGTGACCTAAGCACATCCACTTGGCATGGAAAGAAAGGCTGAAAAGCCCCATTATAGACAGAGCCATTAAGATGACACGGAACGGTCAAAGTGGCTGGACCCTCTTTGCCAGCATCTTTTTTCTCCCCAGTTGAGGTTATTTTCTTCTCTTCTGCTTAAAGATCAGCAACAGTTTTTCTCTATATGCTTTATAATTATTAGGATACATCCAAATACGTGTCTCCTTTTAAATTCTTTTTTTTTTTTTAAAGACTTCACAGTCTAAAAGAGCATTTGTATATCTTTTGTTCTCTGTCAATGAACAATACTAAATATACTAAAATCCATACTAAATGAATGTGATTATCAAGTGGATAGAAGGTTGAATTTTGTAACCAGGTACATTATTTCCTATTTTCATAGGAAACAACCATTGTTTCTGCTTTTCTGGTAGAGAGAATATCGTGTGAGGTTTTCCAAATGAAAAGAAATAATCCCTTTCCATCACTATCGTTTGTTTAAATAATTTGGGAGGAGTGACTGGCATAGCGTAATAAGCTTGTGAAAGATGTTTCCCTCTCTTCTGGAAGCCAGGGCTGTTCTAGCTATTCTCCCAGGCTCCCAGCGCTTTCCCCTCCCTCCCCCTACTCACAAATTCTACAAAGGCTCCCAGCAGGGTGTTCCCTTGCTCTCAACCTCCCATTGTTCCCTACTGTTTATCAAACACAATTCAGATCCCTCCTTGCGGAGTCCCGAAGCCACACGGTTTGGGAAAATTTTGATCCAGTCATCACCCAACAAATGGCCCATTTTCTATTTCTCCAAGCTCCTGGATTTTGCTTTGGCATTGATTATTTTTGCAATGAAGAAAATAACTCATCCTCATCAGGCCAGATCCTACCCATTTTAGGCCTA
Source organism: Mirounga leonina (assembly GCF_011800145.1). Taxonomy (NCBI): domain Eukaryota; kingdom Metazoa; phylum Chordata; class Mammalia; order Carnivora; family Phocidae; genus Mirounga; species Mirounga leonina. The sequence continues at coordinate 50,597,658 of NW_023270377.1, read as the reverse complement.
ATTCAAGTGGCACTAGCTCCATCAACGTCTTCTTTACGTTCATTCACTTAATAAACGCTATGGAGCGTTCACTGTGTCATGTTCTATTCTAGCTGCTGGCAATTACAGCAGTGAGAATGAATCTTTTTGGCATTCCCAACTCCAGGTTATGTATTTATACTCTGATAATGAGAGTTCCACATTTTACCTCACATGACATTGTAAGCAGCTTGACTCAAGTGGCCCTGTTGGGAAATTTCATACCTGGTGCTGTGCGATCATTAGACCTAATAGGGGAAGGTAGAATAATAATTATCCCATTTGTGGATTGTTTAACTGTGTATTAAATCCTCCACATATACCATCTAATACTACCATAACCTTATAATGAGGTGAATATATGTGTATCTTTTTTACAGATTATAAAAATGAGGCTCAAAGTAATTAAATAACTTGTCCCATTCAATAGTGGAGATGACGAGCTTGGGTCTTTCAGAAAGTCTGTGCATTTAGCTCTGTGTTACACTGTCTAGGTTAGGAAAGGAAACAGAGAAATAGAAGAGGAGAGGCTCCATATAGCAAATCCATGGCCCCCTGCTTGCCTGCAGGTATTAACCCAAGTGGAAGAGGCGCTGGGACAGGGTTGAGGGGGCTGCCTGTTTCCTTCCCGGCATTCCTCTGGGCTCTGAGAAGCAAAGCATGGGCCGCTTCACTGGCAGATCCGTCTCCACCAACACAGACGACACTAGAAAACAAGAAATTAAGAATGCAACACTTTAAAATAATTGGTCATAATTCCTGAAATCTCAACTTCAAAAGAGTAACCTTATATATTCACGTGCATGGTGGCTCACACGCACCTTCTCACATTTTAGTTTAAGTGTCAGTGAGTAAGAAGGCTCTAGCACTGCACTGGTAAAGTTTACTTTGCATATATAATACCTACACGATGACCCCATAGACAAAATATTTTTAAGTGGGTTAAGAGACATTAGAACATTTGACCATGTTAATTACATCGGACCTGCGTTTTGCTCTGTTAATATCCAAAAGTATATTCTTCTCATTTTAACAGTTATGTGCAATTCATTTAACCAAGTGCTAATTTTCAATACAGCTCTGAAAAGACAGCTGTAAAAGTCATGTAAAATATGAAATTTTAAGAAGCTATTTATCATTAGTATATAAATATAGTAATTGAAAACCTGAACTGTTTTTTATCTTTTGGACATCACTGCTAGATGGCACTTTTTAAAATTATTGTTACTACCCTTTTGACCCTAGTCAGTACTGCTAATAATTTTTTTAAGACCTCATGGTAAGTAAGGGGCGCCTGGGTGGCTCAGTCGTTAAGCGTCTGCCTTCGGCTCAGGTCATGGTCCCAGGGTCCTGGGATCGAGCCCCGCATCGGGCTCCCTGCTCACCGGGAAGCCTGCTTCTCCCTCTCCCACTCCCGCTGCTTGTGTTCCCTCTCTCGCTGTATCTCTCTCTGTCAAATAAAAAAAAAAAAAAAAAAAAAAAAAGACCTCATGGTAAGTAGACTATAGCAGAGGAGGTGGTAGAAATTCATGAAAGTAACATATAAGATTTCAGAAATTTGTTTCATAATTATTTGTATTTAAAAGATGTAAAATAATCTTAAGTAGCAAAATCACATTAATTTACCCAAAAGGAGGAAGAGTTTGTGCTATTGAAAGCAGGTGTCATAACTCAAGGCCTCTAAGGGCCCAGCAAAAATGGAAGAGCACACTGAGTCTAAAGGAGGAACAGATTCTCAGTTCAGCCCACTCACATCATCTGAGAGGCATGCCCACATTTTTCTAGAGATTTTTCATCCTTTGATTTTTCTAGAGAAGCCATAGATTCTGATTTTTGAGTGAGTCTCCTAATTTGTCAACATTATCAACTAGCATTCAATATATTTAAAACCTTTACGTGCCAAACAAAACAGACTATGGACCATGAGCAGGAGGTTTTATTTATTTAAGGATTTATTTATTTATTTGAGAGAGAGCGTGCACACGGGAGGAAGGGGTAAAGGAAGAGGGAGAGAGAAACTCAAGCAGACTCCATGCTCAGCACAGAGCCTGAGGTGGAGCTCGATCTCAGGACCCTGAGATCAGACCTGTGCCAAACCAAGAGTCGGACACTCAACTGACTGCACCACCCAGGTGCCCTGGTCACCAGATTTTAAATGGTTCCTTAAGTTTAAGAAGCTCTAGATGTTGGTGAATCCAGAGACTGACGGTTCATCAACTCCCCCACACCTCACTCTCAGCCTTCCAGCCCCTGCCCAAAGCTGAGGTTCAGCCCTATGACTGTACACAGCCTGGCAGGTCCAGGTCCACCCTAGTTATGAGAGACTCCAGGATGTGGGATATGACCCAGGTCATTTTTGGCTAGGGGTATTATTTTATGTCTGAAAGGATTCTAGGGGTTCATCATGTGGTCACTGATTCAGAAAAAAAAAGTGATTCTATCTACTGAGGGTTGACTTTGTCAGAAAATATGCTAGTTCTTTTCTATTAAATCCTCAGAATTCTATGAAGTAGGCATTAGCCTCATCTTTATAAAGGAAGAAACCATGGTTTGCTGTGAACCTTGTCTAATAGGATTTCAAAGATCTCGGAAATTTGCCAACATTCTATGAACTTAATTATAACTATGAGATTCATGCCCTTTCTACCTGTTGAGATGGGTGTGATCTAAAAGGAGCACATGAAGTCATCCAACAAAACATCTAACTTAGCACAGAAGAACCTGACTTTTCCATTTAGTATGGCAGCATCTGACCCCTGGGATCCTGCATCCAGTTATAGCATCTTGTACATGTTAACTCATCTCTAGAATTGACAGGGATGGCTCCTCTGTGAACATACTCTGCCTTTGAACTTTTGTCATAACACATTCTATGTTACATTTTGAAACTTTAACAAATGATAATTACAACAATAAAGTAACATTTAGTGAATAATTACTATGTACCAAGCACTGTTCTCAGCACCCTCCATGTATTAACTCATTTAATTTGGACATTTAATATGGACAATAACCATATGCAATAGATACTTTTACCTTCAATTTCAAATTAAGAAACTAAGGCATAGAAAGATTAAATAACTTTCCCAAGGTCATTACATAATAAGTAACAGAAGGAAGATTTGAAACATCATAATTCAGCCTTAGAGACTGCCCTACTACTATTCCATGTATTATAATCCTTTCCTATACGTGAAACCTAATGAAAATCACCTTATGAGAGGTTTACTGTTTCGAAAATCAGTTTACCAGTAGAATCAATGTGGAATTAAATGTGTTAAGAAAAAAATATATGTTGATAACTACTATATCATTAAGATCACCTCCAGGAATACTACTCAACCTTGGGGATATATTTAATGCAAACATATCACAAGAGTCTGGACATTACAAGAAAAGGCAAAGCAAACACCCACCCACAACCTTCTATAATGTGTTAATTTAACCACCCTTAAGAGTTACCCTAAACATAAACCTTAGAGTAACTAATCCTTTGCATGTGGTACCTCTTATATTTTCAGAAAAAGTAAACTCCTTCTTTCCATGACCCCAAATACAATGATTCTGTCTGGAAAAGTACAACCAGAGGCTGATACCTTATTTCTCTTCATAAAAGTTCTCTTTATATAATTTTTAAATGAGCGTATCTTCATCTACAAACCGTATCATCTTTGAGATGTTTAATAGGTTACTAGGTTTTGATTTAAACTTTTTCTTCTCTGAAAAGAGGTACTTTTTAAAAAATACCTTAGTATAGAGATATCATGGTCGATGTGATCAAATGTCAATGTTAGTCAAATAATGTCTAAATCAGTATGGGCTTAGCTCATGGTGAAATTTAAAAAAGAAGAGAAAAACTGTGTAATTCAACCAGTTCAAATAAAAACTCTGAAAAATAGGAAAACATTAGTATATTTATTACTGCATAAGAACTATAGCTTAACCATGTTCACACTTGTAAATTCAACTGTTGCTGCTCAAGTCTATGCACCTGATAGTACTCTTTTCTTTGCCTTTACAAAACTTTCTCTCTATGCATAGTAAAAATAGGGGGCAAATAAAAAGTGACACTCCTACAAGTTTGAGCAATGGATCTCAGGGTGTTTGCTAGAATACACAGGAGAGGCACAACAGCAGTCTTAAGGACTGATAGATGTGCTCCTGTTAGCTTTGTCATAGTGGGTCTTCATAGAAACATATGTAACTTGTTAAAAATTCCAAAATCTTAGCAAGTAACATTTCTTAAACATTATTTACCAAACCATTTTGCTTTATTAAATAGTACACATAGAATATTTCTTGGATCTTAAACACTCTGGTCTGTGTCTAAAAACCTGTAGATGATTTTCTAGCCACACCCTATCAATAGCTTCACTTGAATTAGGCAGAAATGCTTCAGCCTCAAGTTCTTGAAGGAATCCCCTCTCTCATCAAAAGACCATAGAATCTTGGGGGTAGCTTATCCCCACCTTAAATCATTTGTACCTATTTCTCAAGAAGTGCTCCAATAGCCACTCTTTGAACAAGTTCAGAAACAAGGAACTCACAGAGTGCATTACATTTTCAAATGCTTCCACTTGTTAGAGAATTGTTCTTTCTTTTTAATTGAAGTATATTTGACATATAACATTCTGTGAGTGTCAGGTTAATAACAATGATTCGTTATTTATGTGCATTGCAAGTGATCTTCACAGTAAGTCTAATTACCAGCCATCTTCACACAAAGTTACAAGAAAATTATTTTCTTGTGATGAGAATTTTCAGGATCTCTATTAGCAACTTTCAAATATGCAATACACTGTTGTTGACTATAATCTTCATGCTGTACATTATATCCCCCTGACTTATTTATAACTGGAAGTCTGTACCTCTTGATCTCCCTCACCCATTTCACCCATCCCCAATCCTCCTCCCCTCCAGCAACCACCAATCTGTTCTTTTATCTTGCCATTTGCAAGAACATGGAAGGACCTAAAGAGCATTACACTAAGTGAAGAGAAAGATAAATACAACGATTTCCCACATATGTGGAATCTAAAAACAAAACAAAATTCGTGCAAAGAATTGTTCTCTTAAAGTGTCTAAAGAAACTATGTTTCCATTGTTCTCCTCATATACCTAATCCATGTAATTCTAAGTGGAGTGACTTAAAATGACCATTTTACTAAGTTTTCCCAGGTCCCACTGGAAAAACTAGGCCCATGAAAATAAATGAGATATTAAAGGAATCTTAGAAAATACATGATTTTCAATAGAAATTTTAAATTATTGTAAGTCCTAAATAAATCAGCATGCTGTGGAATTCAGAAACCATTAAATCACTGAACTTAAGTCATAGAGTAGTTAGGTCAAACTATGTGGTTAAAAAAATGTGGATAATAATTAAAAGATATGCATAACTTTTAGGGCCACACTGTTAAATAACAACACCTGTCATGTGAAATAAACAAGAATTAAGTATATTCAGTTAGAGAAAAAAAAATTACTATCCTGCACTTGAGTCTTTTGTCATTCGGCAAAAATTTTTTTAAAAGATCTTATTTATTTATTTATTTATTTATTTATTTATTTATTTGAGAGAGAGAGAAATCACAAGTGGAGAGGAGGGGCAGAGGTAGAGGGAGAAGCAGGCTCCCCGCTGAGCAAGTAGCCCAATATGGGGCTCGATCCCAGGATCCCGGGATCAGGACCTGAGCTGAAGGCAGAGGCTTAACTGACTGAGCCACCCAGGCACTCCTCTGCAAAATTCTTCTTGATCCTTACATAGTATAATTACCAATGGAATTTATTTGTACATAGCACATTTGATGGAACACTTCCAAAATGCTGATGGGCAAGACCAGATCTAGTATCTCTGATATCTGTTACCCTCATTATTTATATAATCATGCTTTGAAGAAAGGACTTATTTGCAATACAGCCACACTTGTATACTCACAAGCCATGTTTCAGGACTATGCAACGTATTGAGGCGGTAGCTAGTGGGCATGATTCCCCCAATTACTTTTCTTAAATTGTATACTTGCAAGATAATTTGCCAAACGTAGCCTGTTAGTCAATCTGTCTAGCTTTAAGTATAAAGCTCTTAAGTAATCTCCTACCCCATACTCTTCATCCTCAATATTCATATAATGTCGCCATCTAGATTTGCTCCTCTCAAATTCTTTTTGAAAACTTTTATTTATCAAACTTTCTTCTTCATCCTCTAATATTACTTATCAAAAAGTATTAAGCATTTCTGGAAAAACAACCCTGATAATGCCCCATTTTGATTGCATCACTTTCCTTCCTAAAATATCCTAATAGTTCTTTGGGAAGAGCAAAGCCTTTCACTCTACAGTTCAAGGACACAACTGTCCTTCCCGATATTATATTTTGTTTCCTGCACACCACCATGTGACACAGATAATTCACATTTTTGCTACCTTTTAAAACCCTGAAAAATCAACCCTTGTAAAAAATCTTCCCTAAAATGTTTTTGTCTAACACATCAATCCACCATTTTAGCAAATTGATTTGCCTACTTTTTAAAAAAATGGTTATTAAAGTATGTCACTTGCCTCATTTCTAATATTTGCATGACAGTGAACAATTTCTACACACTCCAGCAATGTATAGCAAATGACAGTTCCCAATGCCTACTCTGGAGAGCACACTTAATTGGTAGCCACTAAATTATAAAAGAATTAAAATTAGCATCTTTTTTTAAAAATTTTATTTATTTGACAGAGAGAGACACAGTGAGAGAGGAAACACAAGCAGGGGGAGTGGGAGAGAGAGAAGCAGGCTTTCCACCGAGCAGGGAGCCCAATGCGGGGCTCAATCCCAGGACCCCGGGATCCCGACCTGAGCCAAAGGCAGATGCTTAATGATTGAGCCACCCAGGTGCCCCTAGCATCTTTTTTTTATACTGAAAATTATATATTTTAAAAGATTTATTCATTTGAGAGAGAGAAAGAAAGAAAGAGAGAATGAGGGCAAAAGCGGGGCTAAGGGGCAGAGGGAGAGGGAGAAGCAGACTCCCCGCTGAGCAGGGCACCTGACATAGGGCTGGATCCCAGGACCCTGAGATAACAACCTGAGCTGAAGGCAGATGCTTAACTGACTGAGCCACCCAGGCATCCCAATATATTTTTATGTATAAAATATTTATCCGCAATCACAGCCAAATGAACCAGTGGGTATCTATTAACATTATCAACAAATTTGCAAAAGAGGATCACAATTATACCATATGACCTTCCATCAGTGCTTTTCTAGATACATGGTTAAAGCCAAGAATTAAGGACTACAGTTCCAAATATATGCACATTAGGTCAGTAAAATGTGGTCCTCTTTGATTTCCCAGTACTTATATATTTCTCCTTTTGTTTTCCTATGCCTGATCCTGAGAGGTAGAGGACCATGCCATATTGTCATCATTAATTGTTATTACATAGATATGAATGCAATAGTCTAATTACATACACCACAAATATTGAAATATTTATAAGTCCCAAATATGTGGCTAAAAACTCATGAAAACATTTCAGAACAGAAGCCATGTGACACATACAGATTGATAATATAACCTACCCATCAAATTCCTGGAGTTCACAATCCTTCAGCAGTGCCAAAGCATGCCCTTCATATTCTGTTACTATTTAAAAACAAAAAACAAAAACAAAAACAGGTGAAAGTTTTAAACAACGATCTACACTCTTTCACTTAGTTTGGCAAAATAATATCATAAACATATGGTCAGGTCATAAAACAACATTCATCCTTGAATATTTATATTTTAATCATGGGAAAGAGGATTAAGGGTTACTTTCCTGATGTGTTTTATAGCTTTATGTAAAAGAGGGTCATATATTTGTTCCAACTACGTAAGTCACGTGGGGCTATCCCACACACAGCAGTTAGATCATTTATCTTGGTGCCTGTCTGTTCAGTGTTCCCTTCCTGATATTATAAAGAAGACACATTTCCTTTAAATCAGAAGCTGAAGAGCAGCAGTATTTTGAAAATAAGGCATATTAGCTGGCATCAAATAGTCAATGTTAAATCGCTTTGGCAACCTTACATGAATAAATTAGTTGAAAGGTTAGTGTAAGATTTACATACTAGAAGAATGTGTATCTGGAACTGCTAGACTAAAAAGAGGAGCTGGATGGGAAAATAATGAAGCAAAGCCAACACCAATGATAACAGACCCAAAGCCGCGGAGGAAGGTGGCATGGACCCACCAGAGCCGGAGCCTCTGAGGAAATGAATCTGTCACTCCCTATCGCTGTCTCTACAGTCGTGACGCCCTACGCAGTACTGTAAATGCCAGTGGAGACAGGATAAACTGGCACGCTGCAGATGGCACCAAGCATCCCCACCACATTTAGCATTTTCTGGGGCAGCGCTGCCAGAAGAGACAGCCCAGCTGTATCCACCCATCAAAGATTTCTGCGGACTGACATGACATTGCAGATGGATTTTTTGTGTAAGAACGTGCATCGTTATATGCAAGATTACATTAATCTTTCATGCCTGTCTGTCCCTGGTGCCGGCATGGTTCAAGCTTTTCCTACAATGTTTTTAGATATTGTTAAGAATTATTAGTCTTGGTGTCTAAAAGAATCACTCTGTATCCAGCAGCATTTATTCAAATGCTGTTAACATTCACATGAATAAAACTTCTCTATATTGAATTCTAATCAGAAGAAGGCTATGAGAAAACTAAGTATAAAATATTAATAAACTTGGAAGGTTATCATAAATGATGGTGTTGATCATTTATAACTTCAGCTAGTAGTTGCAACCCTAAGAATACAAAATAAAATGTTACATACATACACACACTGAAAATACATAATGACATTATGAAGAAATATTTATGCTGAGCATCAGTTTATCAAATCTTGCTTCTATGCTAAAGCTTACTTTGGTAAAGCTTTTCAAATCCAATATGAAATTAGCTTTAAATTAGGTTATGGCTAAATGCTATCTTTTTATTCAGGAAAAAATTTTAAATAATATTCAATTTCTTTGATCCTGCAGGTGGAATTTGACGATATGTTGATGCAAATTATCCAAGAAGAGTAATTTTTTTAAAAGATTTTACTTAACTTATTTGACACAGAGAGAGAGAGCTAGAGAGGGAACACAAGCGGGGGGGTGGGAGAGGGAGAAGTAGGCTCCCGGCTGAGCAGGAAGCCCGATGTGGGGCTCAATCCCAGGACCCTGGGATCATGACCTGAGCCGAAGGCAGACACTTAACAACTGAGCCACCCAGGTATCTCAAAGAAGAGTAATTTTTAAAATAACATTGGAAAAGTTAGAAAAATATAGTGACCTGGAACAAAGAGGAAAGGATGAAAGAAACTTGATCACAATATATTAGGAAAATGAACAAAAGGAATTAAGTCTTTGGCATCAGGGAGCTCATATTCTGGAGGCAGAAAGTAGACACTAATTTTAAAACATGAATACATGATATGAAGTAGCAATAAGTGATTACAAAGAAACATAACATAGGGCAAAAGGATAGAGAATAATCTGGACTACTATTCAGATATAGTAGAAGAAATTGATGTATTTAGACATAATATTATGGGCCCTGGAGTCACAAAGAGCCAGATTCAAATCATCCCATTCCAAATAAACATATGGAGTAGACTGATAAACAAATGCAGTTTCAAAAGGTTACTAGCCTTTTCTTTCACTTGCTTTCCTTTTCTGATGAGAATGATACCCTATGCCCCTTCTATTCAGGAAATTTGGAGATTCCATTCTTTGCAAGGCTTTGAACTCAGGTGTCAGTGCTGGGATTCCCCCACCCACCCTAACCTTCAATTTATGTATTACTTCCTCAAGACGACGAGACTGGAGGGAAGTAATGTCTTGAGGTTAATGCTGAATGTTGATGAGGAAACAGGCTGAAGTAAAATCAGATGAGACTTGGACTTAAAGAAACATTTCTTGGGCTGGTGATAAAATTCTACAATGGGATAAGATACTGAGATGGCATTTTCTCTCCTGTCCTATAGGTACTTCTGACTTAGCTCCAAATGGAATCTGTCATTTCCACCTTCAAACTGCCTCTCAAATATGTTGTTCTTTGTGTTCCATCATCTCCTCCTTGCTACCCAAGGTCAAGACCAGTTGTTTTGGTTTTTGTTGCTATAGTATCCCATCCCAAGCCAATGCCCATGGTCCAGCCACTAGTATTTTTTTAATGTGGATATTACAATGGTCTTTTCCCCAGTCTGCCTCCAACCTTTATCCTACTCTCCCCAGAATGATTTTCTCACGTATTTGATCCTATCCTTTTTCTACGTAACCTCCACTGATGAGTCTTCACTGTCACCAGAGACAAAGCTCTAACCCCCGGACATCTGAGTATTAGAAACAGGATTCACCATATACATCCACAATTATTTAAGGAATAACAAAAAGAACCTTTCACTCAGAAATCTCTCTTTAGCTGGATATGATGCATGAACAGGTACTCTCCAGATTTTTATTAAAGTGGTCAAATTGGAAAGAAATAATGCCCCAGCCTACCAGCATCTTTTGTGACTCAAATTTATCAAATTGCCTAGCTTTCTGCTGGGCAAGATCAGGAATAACAAGAGGCATTTACAGGGAGGGAAGGCTTTAAGTAGAAACAGAGAGCCAAAGAGAAAAAATTCCAAGAGGAGATTTGGCAAAAGTGTCATAAGTTAAACTCATGACTCTAGAAGGAGGAAAAAAAAAAAAGTGACAACAAACTCCACTTTATTGACAATTCCACAAGGGCCAGATAGGATGTAAAAATTATCTGGTGACTAGGCACTCCCATGAGCCCTGAGTTGGCAGAGATCAAGGCTAAATTCAGAGAAGTGTCTTTGACCATGATAATGATGGTGAGTATGATAAGGTCTAGCAGCTTTGTTAATAAAAAAAATTGACTGAAGGAGATGGAATTGCCTATCATGAACAAGAGAGATCAAGGACAGACATATTATCTGTTTCAAATATTTTAATGACTCTTATACACAAGATGGGACACATTTATTTTGTATTACTACAAAAGAGAACATTGACTCTAAAAATTACAAGGAGGCAAAAGTCAACTTACAAGTTCTGCCTGCAGTTCATGCCTTGCACAAAGGCATTTGGCCAAAGGGGCAGATATGTTTGCAATCTAGCCAGTATACCTACCTTGACATGCTGGTGGCCTTGGGCAGAATCAGCCCAGAAAGAAGGGCACCTTTATATGTTAGCACAAAAAAGGCGCCTTTTCTAATACGCACAAGGCATAGTGACCCTAAGCTCAAGAATGACTAGCAGTATTATCCAGTAATGGCAGACACTGACATAGGGTACCCAAGCAAAGGCTGAGAGTTCATCCATGAGTAGGGCCACACCTACACTCCACCACAGGGGGGAAATTAAGCTCAATGCCCTCTAAAGTTATTTCCAGATTGATTTCTCTGTTGCCTTTTTTCACTTTATTATTCTATGAATTATCCTATGAATCTACGATCTCTCAAACACTCTCATACCTTTAACAATGTAATTCCTAAAGTCTGCTCTTTATGGGGAGAAAGATAAAGAAATGGTATCAAAGGCCAGCTTGGGCTTACCATTCATGCTCTTTTTCGATTCATATGCCAACAAGTTATTAGAAAAAAATAATTCCGTTCTAAGTTCTTCCAGAAGTTTTTCTGATACCATTATTAAATAAGATACTGCGCTGGTGATGGTAGCAGAACTGGGAAGCAACTTCAGCTCAAGTATTTCAAAAGACGCCGATCTATATTCAGAAGTAGTTAGGGTTTCAGCAGTAACCAAAAGGAAAAGTATATTTTTATTAATGTGGTGATTCTTTTTTTTTTTTTAAGCTGGAAGTTTATACCTTCTGACACCCTACACTCATTTCTCCCATTCCCCACCTCCCACCTCTGGCAACCAATAATCTGTTCTCTATACCTATGTGTTCAGTTGTTTTTGTGTGTGTGTTTTTTTTATGATTCCACATATAAGTGAGATCAGATGGTAATTTATCTTTCTCTGACATATTTCACTTAGCAAAATGCCCTCAAGGTCCATTCATGTTGTTACAAACGTCAAGAGTTCCTTCTTTTTAATGACCAGATAATATTCCGCTGTGTGTGTGTCTACACACACACACACACACACACACATATACACACATTTTCTTTTCCATTCATCCACTGATGGACACTTAGGTTGCTTCCAGGTCTTGGCTATTGTAAATAGTGCTGCATTGAACATGGGAGTGCAGCTATCTTTTTGATTTAATGTTTTTTTTCTCCTTTGGATAAATACCCAGAGTGGAATTGCTGGATCACATGGTATTTTTAAATATTTGAGGAACCTCCATACTTTTTCCACAGTGGCTGCACCAACTTACTTCCCACCAACAGTGCACAAGGGTTCCCTTCTCTCCACATCCTCACCAACACTTGTCTTTTTGATAATAGCCATTCCAACAGATACGAGGTAATGTATTTCACTGTGGTTTTGATTGGCATTTCCCTGATGATTAGTGATGTTGAGCACCTATGCATGTACCAGGTTGGCTATCTGTATATCTTCTTTGGGAAAATGGCTTTTCAGATCCTCTACCCATTTTTTAGTCCAACTATTAATTTTGCTATTCACTTTTAAAAGAAACTTATGGAAAAAATCCTTTAGAGTGTACATATCTAGCTAGAATTATTCAAATCCTGCCTCATTTATCTAAGCACTATCTCCTAGTGAATTTATCATCATGTAGAATTTATTATGTAATTTATATTCCATTTAGACTCAGCAATGCATACAAGATATGTTAAAATAATGGCCACACTGGACATGCAGAAAATATGTACCTTTCTGTTTTACTCTTTCATATATTTTTTCTTTCAAGGTGTGAATTGAATCTATTACATAATTTATGAAACAGACAGGCACAGCATTATGACCATCTTTCTACGGCACTTCATGATATACAAGGTAGTTTCAAACTACAAAACTACACTGTGGAAGTGTAAGGAAGATTCTAAAGCTTTTCAAGTATCCCAGTGTTTGTTCAGTCCTTCGCACAAAATAGCAAACTTTTAAAATATATTTAACTAATATACATACTAAAATGGTTTTATACGCAAAAGATGCAGTTTTATAATTTTGCCTGTAGGAGGAGTGTTAGGCAGATAATAATTAGCCATTCTGCACAAATATATAAGAAAATTCTAAATTTGTTTTATGAAATGTTCTAATTTTTTGTTAAACTAAATATAATATTCAATAATATTTACAAATTTAGCGGGGGGAAAGGAGTCCTAGGACATAAAACTCTTCAATACAAAAAAAGCAAGCACATTCTTATCAGTTCCTCTGCCTTCCATCAGGTTTCTTCATGCACCAGTCTTTCTTCTAAGCTCTGTCTCTTCCTTCCTAATCCCTATTCTCTTGGCAGAATCATCTCTGGCAAAACAGATGACAAAGTTATGATAAAAAAAATTGACACCAACTTTGGATCAATACATGATGAATAAACTACTGAGTGCAGCATAAACATCAATCTGGAAACTGGATTTAGACTTCCTCTAGTGTACATAGTTGGGAGCCTTCCCAGAAGCCACTTTGGTCTTTTTTATTTTCTCCCTAATAGAACCAGATTCAGGTCAGGTATTTTCAGCCTTCAGGAAAAGGGGGTCCTAATTCCAGCCTATGGGAAGGGTCTTAAGAGAGTGATTGCTCCAGATTGGGCACACATTATAAGACAGTCAAACTGACAGGAGAAAATTTTAATCCTTGCTCAGTATTAAAACATGTTGGATCTCCCACATACACACACCTCTCCCTATCCCACTTAATTTGAATGAAGAAAGATCTAATCCACTGGCAACAATTTTATGATGATGGAAAGGATCAAATTTAAGATGAAGTCAAAACTAAGGAAGTCAAAGCAAATTAAAGAATTCCAAAGATATTATGGGTTACACACACACACACACACACACACCCCACTTGTATGTGCTTGCAAGCTTGCCTTCCTTCCCTCACTATTCTTCTGCTTATGCACAGAAAACCACGTTTGCCTCTGACTCTCCAAAACAGTCTAGTTCAAATACTTTTGAGTCCTCTGATCAAAATATCACCCTCTGAGATACCAGAGTTCTTGTATATACATCCCAATTACATTTATTTGAATCCCCAATAAACTAAAATCCACACAAGAGCAGGTAGTATAACTTATTCATCTTGCATTCTGCATAGTGCTCAACATGAAGCATTCTACAAGCGTTTCCTGACCTGAAAGATATATAGTAGTATCTACACAAAACTGTCCTGGATATTAAATCAATGAAACAAAATAATGTTATTAAGTTTTCCAATAAGTTTATTCAACTTTTAATGGTCTCATCCTAATAAGAACTTCAAACTTTTTTCCCCCACCAATCTTTGAAAATCTTCAGAGGGGAGGAATGATAGATATGAATTGTTTCTTTTCCTTTCAAATTACCTCTAAGTAAGCCAAAAGCCACAAAGGTACAAGATTAACTTCTCACTACAATTTTATTTTAGTCAGAAATTCCTCCTGAATTTTTCACGGTAGTTTCTCTTGAACCTCCATTGTAATAGATGCATTTTGGGGTGGCTGACCTTTTTGTTAAGAAAAAAATTTTAGGGGTGCTTGGGTGGCTCAGGAGGTTAAGGCTCTGCCTTCAGCTCAGGCTTATTATGCAATAGTCTTCATCATTTAAATTTACTACAAATTTGCACTGTGTGTTAGTGAGCTACATAGGAATAAAATCAGACAAACTGGGGTTGTGATTTTTGATAGCATCAACCCTCCTTCTCAGTCCACCCCCCACGGGAAAAATCAGTGTCAAAGGAAACAAAGGAATTTGGTCACCAAATCCAAAAAACTGAAAAGAATTTTGCTAATCTTTCTATTAACTTTAGCAATGGCAAGTTTCTATTTTCCTCAGCACAAACGTAAGCACCTTTCTTATTTAAGACATCGAATTTAAGCTACTGGCTTCTCTGAATCCATCTAAACCAACAGTTACGTGCTTAGTTTTGACCTAACCAGCAGGGGTCAGAGTCAGAACAAAAACCACCTAATGAAGGATTTCCATGGAAAGACATCAAACATTTAAGTGAGCAAAAATCAATTGCTTGCCAAACTGCAGAAATAATGTGTAAATAGCCAACATCTCAATGAAGATATCAAAAAATGTACAGCTCTCTTTGAAATGATTCCTAATAATTTTTAAAGTCTGAAAAAAGGTCTAAAGAAAATACTGACATTCTAATAAAAATAACACAATGAAGAAAAAAACTTAAGTGATAATCCTGGAGTTGGCTATAGTAGGTTATGGAAGCACATAAAAAAGCTTTAGAGATTACAGGTAGTTTCCTCAATGTGGCTTAAGAACAAATACAGATTGTTTTGTTTCCTTAAGTATGATTTTTTTTTTAAAAAGATTTTATTTATTTATTTGACAGAGAGAGAGATAGCGAGAGCAGAAACACAAGCAGGGGGAGTGGGAGAGGGAGAAGCAGGCTTCCCACTGAGCAGGACCCTGGGATCATGATCTGAGCCAAAGGCAGAGGCTTAATGACTGAGCCACCCAGGTGCCCCTTGAAGTATGATTTTTTAATGGCAAAATTATATCCTGAAAATGACTTACTTGTAACATCAGTCTTTATTCCTGCAATCCTCAACAGTGGTTCAACCTTCTCATAATAGACCTGGGTAGCTTCTTTTTTGTGGCTTTGGGGGTTGAGAATTACTTTTAATGACTTTGGTCTATTTGAAAAACCTAAGAGGAAAACAAAGATAAAGTTATACAATCTTCATCAGCAATTTTTTCTTTCCCTTTAAAACCATACACTAAGTCCAGTTAGAATGTTACACATCTATTTAAATAGTATTTGCTGTTTTTATTTAAAATTCTTATAAGAGTATTCCCAAACATGGCAGTATTTTAAAACATTTACATTTTCCTAGCAGTTAAATAGGTATATCCCTCTTAAATCACGACTTATAACAAAGCATTTCATTTATGAAGGAAAATGTGGATGAAAGCAACTTTGTGACTATTATTAGGCAATGTTCATGTATATTTACCAAACCATAGATAATAGATCAACTGTTCCATTAGCATTTATTTATGGGGGGGGGGGAAGCAATAAGCTGCAAAGAACATAAAGGTTTATTGCCTCTCCTAAGATAAATATGCTCATTATTAGAATTGGGCTCTCCAGTGACCCCAGGGCTACCCAGGCCTGACCTGTGGACGAGCCCAGGGTGGAGCAGAGTACATAGGGCTGGGTCAGGGCCAGCACCCAGAGCAATGCGTGCTGGGAGCTAAAAAGAGGGTTAGGTTGAAGTTCAAGCCTGAAAAGGGGGCCAGGGGAGAAAGGACTCTTCCCTGGGGAACTGGGAAAGAAAGCCTCTCAGCGGGGATTCGATGAGAGTGCTGCCTCACAGTTGGGGCTGTGATTCGATACTATAATTTTCTGGGCTTGCAAGATGCTTATCACTTAGAACCCAGTTGGAGCAGGTGCAAAGCAAATTTTCTGTTATGAAGGTGTAAGAGGGACAGAGGAGCGAAAAGAATGCTAACGACCATTTCTTTCAAGGTAAGCTGCTGTCATAGGGCCATGTTTCAAGGTTAAAAAAATAGTTACTAGCATCTGCTTTTAATAAAACCATTCCTAAAGCCAAATGGAAAAAAATCCATTCCACCAACGTCGGGTTTTGTGCCTCAAGCAGAGACAATATTTCATTTCTCATCATATTTGATAGAATACCATCCTCCAAGAGCACAGTTTTGAATCCAGGGAGAGTGCTGGATGAGGAAAAGATGGGACCATGCGGAATGGCCTAGAGCCTCTGTCCTTGTCCCTGTGCTTATTATTTTGCTTGTTATTAGGCCTCTGGCAGTCTCCTTATCACCCAGTCTTAAAAATCTCAACACCTTGCTCAGTTCCTTTTGTCCTTCCAATTCCTCCATTCAAACAAGTGCCCAGATTCATGAGATGGTAACTCTGTTTCCATGCCTTCCATTCTGTCCTTCCTGGCGATCCCGCTCCGGCTCCTCCCAGGCCCCTGCACCACATCTCGGCATCTCTCTGTTCACGTTCCCTGACCTCCGCATCACACCTCCATCAGGCCTGCACCATCCAAGAGTGGTCAGGGCTCCCCACTGCCTGTGGCCGAGCCTGAACCCCTTAAAATGACACTCAGAGCCCTTCCCCAACCAACTCCAACCTATCCTCCCTTCTTCCTCTCTCACGTATATTCTACAAACATTTATTGAGCATTTGTGCTGAGTCCTGAGCAAAGCGATTAACATGTGGCTTGTGTTTTAAAGGAGGAAGATGAATCCAACACATAGAAACAGCACAAAATAGACTTGGTAACGGAGAGGCACCAATCACCTTGGGAGTGTATGAAAAGAGGCTGGTTAATTCTCACTAGGGATCAGGAAAAGGGAGTATTTGAGCAGGGCTTTCGGCTCCTGTGGTTTTCACTACTTAGAATTCCCTCCTTCCTCACACCTCCTCTTACTCCCCACCCCCCTTAGCCAGTCGGCAGGAGCAGGGCTGGAGAGGAAATTCTAAGCAGAGACTAGCAGGAAGCTCAGTCAGTGCAGAGGTTTTTCTGTTCCATTTCTGCTTCCCCATCATGCTCTGGAACTACTGAATAACCTGCCAAATACCGGATATGCCAGGCTCTCCTTCTCAGGCAGTTTTGTTTTTGGGTTTTTTTTGTGTTTTTTTTTTTTTTTTTTAAGATTTTATTTATTTTTATTTGAGAGAGAGAGCACATGAGAGGGGGGAGGGTCAGAGGGAGAAGCAGACTCCCTGCCGAGCAGGGAGCCCGATGCGGGACTCGATCCCGGGACTCCAGGATCATGACCCGAGCCGAAGGCAGTCGCTTAACCGACTGAGCCACCCAGGCGCCCTGTTTTGTTTTTGTTTTTAATATTTTATTTATTTGAGAGAGAAAGAGACAGAGATAGCAACAGAGATAGCGAGAGAGAGCATGAGCAGGGAGGAGAGGGAGAAGCAGGCTCCCCTCAGAGCAGGGAGCCCGATGTGGGGCTCGATCCCAGGACCCTGGGATCATGACCTGAGCCGAAGGCAGATGCTTCACCAGCTGAGCCACCCAGGCGCCCCTCAGACAGTTTTTCTTTCTACTCCACCTTACCACCATTTCTGTGAAAATTCCGGGGTTTTGTTTTTTTTTTTTTAATGAAGTAGGCCCTGTGCCCAACATGGGGCTTGAACTCACTCTAGGGACTGAGCCAGTCAGGTGCCCCAAATTCTGCCACTTTTTTTAAAGCTCACTTCAACACCACTTCCTCATTAAAGACTTCCCTAATCACCAACATAATTCACCTCTCTGGCTTCTCATTCCCACTTTATTCTGTGTGCCTCTATTAACTATTTTTATATCATTTATATTATAAAAAAAAACCTGATGAAAGACCCAATATCTTAGAACTCTTACTGCCAAACCGGGGACAATATGAAATGGAGTAAAGACTGTATCATACTAAGGGGGGGAAGGAAAAACTCTGTCTTATGGTAGAATGACGACTAATAAATATGGAAGAAACGACAGAGTTAGAAAATCACTCTTTTCACCCATTAATAGTGCATGCAGGCAAGAATCAGCAATGGATGGTAAAACCATCAGTGACAGTCAGTTAGGGAACAAAATACTTCCTTATTCTTAAACTCTGTCCCTCTTTGTTGTTCTCATTACAAAGGGTACAGGGGATGTTTACAATGGGAAATCTCGCAGACACTGCCTTAGTCAAACGATCAGAGTTGACCATCGCCTTAATGTACAAATGGACACATACGCCTCAAGATACCTTGTGACGCGTGATACACAGCACCGAGAACACAGCCCTTCTGTGTTACCTGCCCAAGGTGCCTAGTGTGGATCAAACAATGATGAAACACTCCAATGGACCCTAGTTGAGGGGGTATTCGCAAAATAAAAACTGCCATGCTGTCAAAGAAAGTTGAGGACCTAGTCCTGATTAAAGGAGGCTAAAGAGGACAACTGATGTGATGTATGATTCTGGGTCAGGTAAAAAACTGCCATAAAGGACAGGACTACTATCCTTTAACCAGGAAGGACTAAGCAGATAAATCTAGGGCTCACTTTCATTAAAACACAACAAAGACAAGAAACTTGTTCTAAACTTCAGAGGCCAAGACTCAGATTAAATATCCAAATTAAGTTTACCTTACCTGGCATATTTATTGAAAGACCCTGCTTCATTTCTTAGTCAGAGGCAGTCCCAGCGTGGAAAGTGTCTAGGTAGCAAATGGTAGTCCTCAAATGTTATCAAGAAAACCAACTTATTTGCCCCTCTTCCTATATCATGACTGTCAGGTAATAAAAATTTTTGGGAATAAGAAACAGTCATTTGGGGCTTATGAGGATAAGCACGTTGTCGTTGAAGGCTTAGAGCCTTTAAATATACATGTATGCTACATGTCCCATTCAACCTTTGTGACACAATCCCCTTAGTCAGGAAAGAGCTAAAAGTATTCAAGATTTTCTAAAAAGATTTAAGCAAATTAATTTTATTCTTAAGCCTCAGTTACAACAATGGCAATAGAAACTAAATAAATTAATCAGAATGTTCCATTCCTTAGACATCCTGATAAATTGAGCTCTTTTAAAACATAAATCAACAAAGCCAATTTTTCACCAGAGCATGTATTCATTTTCTCATTTATTTTTTCCTTTTGGGTGCTCTTAATTTGATGATTATGAAGCTAGAGTCTAAGTATAAAAAAATTAAATAGCAATCTGATACCTGTTTAGAGATCAGAAGGGGGGATTTCTATTGAATAAAGCAAGATTTTTTTTTTAAGATGTTCATCATTGGGTAGAATAAAGAGATATAATTAGTAAGTCTCCAACCTCTCTTCTCGTAGGCTCCCTCCTCAAGCCTCTCTACTTTATTCAGCCCTTTGTACATACCATGCTCCCTCTACCAACTCTGCTCGCCCACCTACACTTGCTGCCACCATAGCCACTTTGTCCAATTAACCTTTATTCTTTGTTTTGATCTCACCTCAGTCATTGCTTCCTTGGGAAAAATTTCTATGGGCTCCTTGGCTTTGTGACCTTAGCTAGGTCATTGCCCCCTAATCATTTGTTCCTACGGGTCCGTACACATTCCAATCTTGATTCTTACACTATTACAATTTTATATCTATTTATTATTTATATTCATATATTAGACTTGAAACTCTGAGGTTTTTCTCCAAATTCTATCTTCTTAGTGTAGGACATATAATAGATGATCAAACATATGATTAATGAATAAAAGGGTAGTGTTAGCCTTCAGCCATATAGACAGTAATGGCATCCATTCATTTATTCACAAATAACTGCATGCATACTATTTGCCAGACAGGGTTCTAGAAGCTGAGGCTCTATCAGTGAACAAGCAAGCTTCTGCCTTCATGGCGCTTCCATTTTAATGGTAGGGGACAGAATTACTAAGAGAATTCAGAGTATGTTACGTGGTAATAAGTTCTAAAGGTAAAATGAAACCTCATAGTGGGAGAGGAGGAACACAAAGGTAGAAAATACGACTTCCTGGACAAGGGAAATCAGATCACTCACAGGCATTTAGAAGGACTTTGGCTTTTGTTCTGAGTGAGAGGAGGAGCGTGGTGATTTTTGAGCAGCACAGCAACATAACCCTGGATGTTAAATGGATCACTCAAGCCTGTGTGTGGAAAGCAGATGCTGTAGGTACAAGAACAGACAAAGTAAGAACAGTTGCAATATTCCAGGCGGTAAATGACTGTGGTTGGATTAAGTAAAGTGGAGATTATAAGAAAAGCTAGATTCCAGATATATTTTGAAGGTAGAGCTGACAAGATCTGTCTCCTCTTTAGATATGTTATATGAAAGAGAATAGCCAAAGAGTAGTCAAATTATGGCTGGATAAGGGGAAAGTGACAACACAAGAAGGGTTAAGAACTAGTGAAAAGTGAAAAAGTAGTAGAATCAATTAATTGAGGTCTCCGGGTGGGGGGTGAAAAATTTTAGGAGTTGAGAGTAGATCGATTAAGTTAGAAAGACAGAAGCCAAGAGCCACATGAAGAGTAGGATGCTTCAAAGTGAGACTGAGTTATTGGTTGTAACAATAATAAAACCTGATGAATGTTATATTCATTAGAATCATCTGAAGGGCTTCTAAAAACACAGATTTCTGGGTCCCAGATCCAGGAGTTTTGGACTCAGTAATCTAGGGTCTGAAAATATATTTATAACAAGTTTTCAGGTGATGCTGCTGATGTTGGTCCAGAGATCACACTTTGAGAACCACTTCCCTAAAAGTAGGATTATGAGAGGTGAATGAAGTGTAGGATCAAGATCTTTGAGGGAGCAGCAGCTAAAAATGGAAAGAACATGCACAAAAGCACACAGAATTATGGCCGCAGTAGTGGTTGTAGAGAAAGACCGTGAGACAGAAACTAATATCTTCAAGGAGTAAGAAGAATGAACCAGGAGTCTGCACAGGACCACAACAAGTAGCACTAAGCTAGTGGTGTCTAATGGACTGAGCTTCAAAAATGAGGATTTTTTTAAGAGAGGAAAGAAAATGGTCTCAAAAGAGCAGTGAGAAGAAAAACATATCAAGACATTGACAACACCTTCAGGACCAGTGGTCTGAAATGTAGGACAGAGAAAACAGCCACGACAGGAGGGCTGTAGGGGAAGCTATAAACTCCTGGGAGAGCTGGGTCTCTGTACTAAAGCAAGAAGGCAAGGGAAATTTGGGGGAAGTAGTTGAAAATGTAGGAGATTTTGCTAATGATGGACTATTCATTCCACAGGGCAAACTAAAATAGTGTCTGGAGTTAAGAACAGTGGGGATGGTGTTGTGTTAGAGCGTACAGAGAGAGTCTTAAAGGAATGGCAGTACAACTGATGAAGGACCTTAAGGAGTAACACGGTATGAAAGAATTGTTTGCAGCAGTTGAGGTTGGAAACCTTGTGAGGGTGTGAGGAGTGGGGTCTTGCCCCAAGCACATAGAGCTCTAAGAACTTATCTTCCCTCCAACCAATGCCAAAGCTGGGGAGGAGTAATGTTGCCTGGAACCAGAAGAGCCCCAAAGCCCGTCCCTCTCAGGAGACCAGCCAGTGTTCAAATCTACACCCAAGTCTGTGTGAGGCACTTGGTATACTCTTCACGAAGTGATCTCAGTGCAAATGTTCTGTATTTGAGAGTCACATGCTCTGTTGTCTTCTGTACAGACTGACACATTTTCATGGTACAAATTCAAAATCTGTTTTCAGCTCATTCCTTGATACCCAGTTTCCCTCCTGGGGGATAACCACTGGTATCACTTTAAGAAATCTTCCAGAAATAGTCTATGCATATATAAAAATGCATGTATTTGTTCTTTGGCTTTTTACATAGATGGCAGCATTCCTACCCACTATTCTCTATCTTGCTTTTTTTCCTTTTACTGTATTTTGGAGAGAATTTCATATCACTACATAGAGTATGATTCTCACTGTATTTAAAGCTGACTGGCATTTTTGTATGGATGAACCTCAATTTAAATCCTCTGGAGAGGCGCCTGGGTGGCTCAGTCGGTTAAGTGTCTGCCTTCAGCAGGGTCCCGGGATAGAGCCCTGCTTCGGGCTCCTTGCTCAGCGGGGAGCCTGCTTCTCTCTCTCCCTCTGCCTGCTGCTCCCCATGCTTGTGCGCACGTTCTCTCTTTCAAATAAATAAATAAAAATTTTTTAAAAATGTAATTAGTCCCCTTGAGATGTATATTTAGGTTGTTTCCAATCTTCCTTTACTGCAATGAATGTCATTTTGCATCTATTTGCACGTAACTGCAGGACAAACGTCCAGAAGTAGAATTACTGGATCAAGGGGTATGCACCCTTGAGAGTTTATCCTATTCCTAAATTACCTGCTGTTGAAACAGTTCAAGGTTGTGACCCCCCAAAAAGTGGGTGCTAGAGTCAAAGTAATTCATCTTAAGTCTTGGCTCTTCCACTTACCAACTGTGTGACTTTGGGTTATTTGTCCAATTTCTCAGTTTTTTAATTTCCTCATCTGTAATATGAGGATAATAAGAGTACTTCCTACAAAAGGCAATTGTGATGATTAAATCAGCAAATTTAAGTGCTTAGCAAGTGCATGGCACACAGTCAGTAATCAATTTATTGTTATTACTACCAACTTACACTCCACCAGGAACTGAGTATCTGTTTTCTTATACCCTTATAAACCCAAAATGTTTTCAAACTTTTTGATCTTTGACAACGTGAGAGAAGAAATATTGTATTTCAAGCTAATTTCAATTTACATTTCTTTTTATGAGGCTGAGAAACCTTGAAATGTTTAAGAGATACTTTTATTTTTCTACGAACTATCAGTTTATAGCATTAACTGATTTTCTTCATAAAGCTATAATTTAATATTTTGTATTTGCTCTTGTATAATTATTTTTTAATGACCGTATTTCAGAATTGAGGGTGAAATTCTTAGAACCAAAGCTATTCTTAATAAAAATCACCACACTCTTGGAAGGAGAAAAAAAAAAAAAGAAAATTAACCTTTTAAGTAAGGTTAATTTTAAATAAATAGCCTATTAAAAACCTTATTTAATAACATTAAAATATGAAAATTAATTTTGTTTATGAGTTACAAATACTTTTCTGTGTCACTGCCTTTAATTTTTATTTATGCCATTTTCTCTGAGAAAGATCCTTCTGATATTTCTGACAGTTTTCCTTTTACACACCTGTAGATTTATTACTTTTTATGGTTCTTGGGTTTTATGTCATATTTAATAGTTCCCTTTTGTGACCAAAAAAAACACTATATTTTTCTTCTAATTAATTTTATGGTCTCTGTTTCATATTTTTATTTAAGCATATCCAAAGTGTCTTTTTAAAATAATTTCTTAAATATTTTATTTATTTATTTGAGAGGGCAAGGGAGTGTGAGCAGGGGGAGGGGCAGAGGAAGAAGCAGACTCCCCTCTGAGCAGGGAGCCTGATGCGAGGCTCCATCCCAGGACCCCCGACTATGACCTGAGCGGAAGGCAGACACTTAACTGACTGAGCCACCCAGGTGCCCCTAAAACTTCTTTTACTAGAGGTATAAAATTGGGATTTGACTTCACTCTTTTGTCAGATGATTATCCACCTGTCCCAACATCATTCATTTGGTAATATTTCTCTTACAGATTTCAAATACCACCTTTAGATATATTAAATTTCTGAATGTGTTTGGATTTCTTCTGAACCATTTAGTCTGAGGTCTACTGATCAATTCATATGTCAGTGCCATATTTTGAATTTAATGAGATTAATGAGAATACCTCAAGTTTCTCCATGTAGGCTTTAAAATGAGATTTTAGGATGTTGACAACATACCCATCCATTCTTTTTTTATTAAAAGTGGCTTTTTTTTATTAAAAGTTGGCATTTACATATAAGTAGACCAATCTATAATTTTCCTTTTTTGGATTTGCATCATCAGATGTTGATATCAATTTCAGGTAAGCTCTATAAATACAATCTGGGAGCTTTCCTTTTTTTTTTTCCTATGCTCACCAATAAACTATTGAATCGAAGTTTCCTGTTCCTTAAAGGTATGGTAGAGACCTCTGTGAAAATATCAATGTTTTTCTGTTTGTTTTTTTAAGGAGTACCCCCCCCCAAAAAAAAGTTACCTTGGTGGTAATTGGTCTGTTTAGATTTTCTATGTCTTCTAGAGTCAGTTTGGCCATTTTTACTTTCCTAGAGAATGGACTTATTCACTTCCTCCTTCTCCAAGGAGGCAGCCCAGGTTGCCTGCTGAGTTTAGTTACTGTCCTCTTATGAGTAGTAGTAGGAACACTATTTCCCCCTGATCACCTTTGCCAGCATAGCAACTTCATTATTATTTTTTTTCCATTTGTTGGTTCAGTCATATGGTTCAAAATAATGTAGCCAGGTAATTCTCAATGTCCAATTCAATTGAACCATTGTCACGTTCTCATGTGAAAGTATTCTTCCCTCATACTAATACTTCTAAATCAGCAGAGTTCAGAGTTACAGGGGCAGGAAACAAAAATTTTATGAGTGGGTCATTGGCGGTGAAGTTAAGAGGTAACACATATCTTCTCTACTTGGTTTGTAGACCCATGTATTCTGTTTATGGAACTAAAAACTACTTTCACAAAACTTTGTTTTCTGGGTAGAATATAATGTCATACAACAGGAAACATGGTAAGACCAGCAAATCCCATGATTCATCAGCCAATTGCCTCACTTCTTTGATATAACTGAGTCCCTTGATCAAAAGTAGTACAGATTGTAAATTCATTGAACAAGGTATTTAGTAGGGTTATAGATGGTAGTGTTGTCAGTAACAGGGTGGATGGGAAATTCAAATCTAAAGTAAACATTCATAGCAATGAGGCCTAACTACTAACTTTCCACAATGGAGGAACTCCAATGTAATCAACCTGCCACCAAATGATTGACCAGTTGCTCTAAGATGTAGAACCCATACCCAGGCTCAGGGCTGATCTGTTTGCAGGTAGAGTACTCAGTAATAATAGGAGTCCAATCAGTCTTAGTGAGCATAAGTGCTTGTTTTTAAACCCACATATTTCCCCCATCTCTGCATGAAGGCCACTTTGTTTATGTGTTCATTGTGCAAGCCCTACAGTTGCTTTTTTTTTTTTTTTAAGGTTGCATTTATTTGACAGAGGGAGCACAAGCCATGAGTGGGGAGCAGAGGGAGAGGGAGAAGCAGACTCCCCGGTGAGCAAGGAGGCTGATGCAGGGCTCCATCCCAGGGCCCTGAGATCATGACCTGAGCCAAAGGCAGACGCTTAACTGACTGAGCCACACAGGCACGGGGTTGCTTTTAAAAGACCCTGACTGACATCTGTAGAATGGGGTACCTTGCCTACCTAATTAGGTCCTCTTTTGAAATAAATGCTCTTTGGCGAGCATTTATATAAAACAAATCTCATTCTGTTCTTATTCTGTGAAAACCAACTTTCTTCCAAGTTCCTGACTATTTGGCAAGCTCTTAACAACTGTCCATGCATCAATATGCATCTATCCCTCTGGCTTTCACTCCTTAACAACTAGTACCAATGTCTGAAGTTCTGCCCACCCTGATTTTCCTTCCCTATCTTAGTAACACTCGAGTGGGTCTGTAATTCTTCTGTAGCTCATTTCTATTGAATCATGAAGAACCCATTTATTTCCCTTAGTTTACTGGTCATAGAAAACATTTCATGATGCCACATATGAAGGGGGGCAAAAAAAGAAAGCAATGCAGCAACAATTATAGGCCACCAGTATATTTGATTTATTAGACCCTTTTCCTCTAGTCCTTTCATCATATTATCTGACCATACAGCTTTTTATTTAAAACAGCTAGATTATTTTACGTTTTATACAACTGAACTCTAATACAGATGTCTAAAAGAAATCTCAAAGGTCACATATTCAAAACTGAAATTTTTATTTTCCCTACCAAATGGGGTCTATCTACCCAGTCTTTGCTATTTTACTAAATAAGAACTTCCTCCTTCCACCTGCTCTAGTTAGAAACTTTACTCCGAAAACTGGTAATTAAAAATAACTAATTATGCACTTACCCTGACTCTTTGTAAGTACTATATTTATGGGTAACCAAATAGTACCAGTAAAAAAGAAACATCCTTTTTATAAAAGAATAACACTATAATTTAGAAAGAATGATAAAATACAAAAATTTCCCTGATCTACCCTTAAATAATTAGTTCAAGCAAAGATAGTAAATGTTAAAATATTTATTGAGAGCTAAATGCTCTCCCTGGTCCCTGAGTACCACTGAACAATTATCTACTAGTTTAAAATAGAAATATCACAATGGAGGGGCACCTGGGTGGTTCAGTCAGTGAAGCGTCGACTCTTGGGTTCGGCTCAGGTCATGATCTCAGGCTGTGAGGTCGAGCCCTGCATCAGGGTCTGCAATGGGCATGGAGCCTGCTTAAAATTCCCTCTCTGTCCCTCTCCCTCTATCCCTGCACCCCCTGGCTCTCTCTCGCTCTCTCAAAAAAAAAAAAAAAAAAAAACAAAGTTACAATGGAGAGATCGAGCTGTCACCTCTTTGACTCCGGGCTCCATCTTAGCCTTGGGGAATCTATCTTATCCACATATCATGGGATAGTCAGACATTACATACCACCCGAGATAATGAAATATGAAGTACCCAGTACCACTTATGAAGTGTTTTTGCACAATATGAACCTAATTAAGCTTTTAGATTAGAAATCCAATTTTTAGGTAATAAAGAGAATAGAAACACAAGTTAAATGATACCACAAAGCAGCAATCAGACAGCAGTACAACAGCACTGCTCAAAGAGTGGTCTTCAGAATGACAACCTCGCATTGCCCAGACCCGCTGAATCAGGATGTTCGGGAATGGGGGACAGCATCTATATTTAAATAGGCTTTCTAAGTGTTCCTTATGCACGCTAAACATCTACAGGACAACCTCATCTCTTCCATAAATCAGTGTCAGAATTTTAAAAATGAGGAGACTGTTTTAGTGTTGTAGTTTAAATATGCTTAATTTGGGGCGCCTGGGTGGCTCAGTCGGTTAAGCGGCTGCCTTCGGCTCAGGTCATGATCTCAGGGTCCTGGGATCCAGCCCCGCGTCGGGCTCCCTGCTCAGTGGGGGGAGTCTGCTTCTCCCTCTCTCTGCTCATGATTTTTCTCTCTCTCTCAAATAAACAAAATCTTTTTAAAAAATTAATTAATTAAATCTTTGAGCCTCAGCTGACCTTTTGAGATAATAGAACCTGCTTCCCAAGTTCGTGAGGATAAAATTAAATGAGATTAATTTATAGGAAGTTTAGTACACTACTCGAACCATATTAAGCACTAAAATTACTAGTTCGCATCCCCCAAATCCCTTTTTCCTAATAATCCCAAATAAAAAATAAAACATTAAGAATCATTCTTCTTGGGGCACCTGGGTGGCACAGTGGTTAAGTGTCTGCCTTCTGTTCAGGTCATGATCCCAGGGTCCTGGGATCGAGCCCCGCATCAGGCTCCCTGCTCGGCGGGAAGCCTGCTTCTCCCTCTCCCGCTCCCCCTGCTTGTGTTCCCTCTCTCGCTGTGTCTCTCTCTGTCAAATAAATAAATAAAATCTTTAAAATAAATAAATAAATATGCTTAATTTGATCAATGATTCTTGATTGGATACTAGTTGGTACAAGTCAGCTATAAAAGACATTTTGGAAAACATGGGGAAATTTTCAGTATGGACCAAGTATTCAATGATGATAAGCAACTATTGTTCATTCATTCGGTAGGATAATGGTATTTGGTTATTTGTAAAATGTCTTTTTGTAGAGATGCACACTGGAGTATTTCTGGGAGAAGTGTCACAATGTATATAGTTTAAAACAGACTGACAATAAAATGTTAAAACATATGGAGAAATGTTAAGAACTATAAATAAATGGGTGATGGCACTATAAGTGTCCATTATAATGGACATATAATTTTATATGTTCTATATTATTTGACATTTTCCCTAATAGGATAAAAAAAAATCTTGCTGTCATCATTGACTTTTTCCTCTCTTAATATCCCCCATATTCACCAAGTCAATAAATCCATAAGGCTCTATCTTCAAAAACAAATCCAAAGTCTAATCACTTCCCACTACCTATCTTGCTCCCTCTTTAATTTAAATCACTACCTTTTGCCTGGATTATACCAGTTTCCACTTAACTGGTTTCCTGCCTCAATTCCTTCCCCTACTCAGAGTGTACTGTCTACTTAACAGTCAGAATATTCACTTTAAAAGTTCTATCATGTCACTCCTTTGCTTAAAACTCACAAATGGCCCCCATTTTTCTCAAAATAAAAGTACAAAACCACACAAAGCTTGCAAGAGCCTTCATGGTCTACTCCCAGCTGCCTCTGTGACCTCATTTCCCACCACTTTACTCCCTAACTCCCTGCACATGACTTTCTTGCTCAAACTTTTACACATACTGTTCTGTTTGTACCATTTCCCCCTCATATATCCATATGGCTTCCTTTCCCATTACTTTCAACTGTCTTCTAAAACTAGACATGGCACTAGCTGGGTTTGAAAAGCAGCCTCAACTGTCCTATCTGACGCTTGGACTCAGAGTACCCTTCTCACCATCAGGGCACTTGTGCTTCATCATCTCACAAGAGAAAGAAAAATGCAAAGTAGTAGCTGGCCAAAGGAATGGCACCAGTGAGTGATGACACCAAGACCAAATTCACCAGTTAAGACCGCCAAATGACTTGGTAAAACACTTCTCCATAAAAAATAACTGTAACGATAATAGAAGCATTTGAAGATTTTGAAAACTACGTTAGGAAGGTAAGAAAGAGGACAAAGTTCAGGGTTCGAGAAATTTAATTAACTTATTGAAAAACAGTTAAATAAAAAGGAGAGCTTAATTTTTTCCATGAGAAAACAGACATGTACATTCTAGTCCTCTTGATGAAACAAGAACAGTACTGCAGGAATGTAGTACACTGTGAAGATTTACGTAAAATCATTAGCTACAAAGAACTCTGGAAAACATTTTAAGAATGCAACACAAAGCATCAGGCAGTTATGACCTTGCTCTTCTCTCAATTATGACAAATTATTTAATATGAAAGCTATACTGAGACACATAAATCCCCTGAACTCCTTGAAAAAAAAAAAGAATCTCGATGTGATAATAATCATTTATTCATAATTTCACAACAGTATAAACATCCCCCAAATAGATAATCCAAGATTAAAATATAGGCATGATTCAGTATTAATATGCAACTGGCTTGGTTCTCGGTCCTCCTGTAACTTCTCAATTCATACTTTAGAGTACAGGCCTTTTTAGCACCCCGGTTTGCAATGAACCAGCAGTGTAAAACAGAGTGGCCAACTGTTCCTCTGTTAGTAACAAATGTGCTAATATGTACTAGTTTAAACTTGATCTATCAGTGAGTCAATGAACCATGAAGGGTGGGGGTTAATCAGGGTGTTCTCCAAACAAAGGCTCCTGAGAGCAGCGGGGACGCCACTCCCAGACTCACATCTGTGCTGTTTTGAGTGGAGCATGATGGAAATGGCATGGTGTTCATCAAAGTTAAGAGCCCAGAACCTTGTTAGAGTATTGGATATACTCACAACCGTTTTTATACAAAAACGCAACCAAATTGTTGCAAAAATAAAACCCAAACACAGGAAATAAAGACCTCAAGTAACCACAATTCTCAGGAGCTATTAATATTAAACTATGCCCAGTTAATATGTAACAGTGATGGTAAAGCCTATCACACACAAGATATGACAACTTCCAAGCAAAGCACAGAAATAGAATATGTTAGGAGATTTATATTAAAATTCATTTGTTTCACTTCACTATCAGCAAAAGTTAATTGATGCACATCTTTACACACCCACAAAAATAATTTAAATGTTATAGTCTACTTAAACCCAGTAACTTCTAAACTCACAGGCAGCCCACCAATGCGAACATCTCTAACAGGTGAGACAGGCTCAACCACAATTAGTAGAAAGAATCACCTACTGCCAGAAATAGTCACCTCAATACTTCAGTATTTTAATGATGAAGTGGTCAAGACTAGAGATAGAGCAAGAATGAACGGAAAGAAGAGCTAAGAAAGAGGAAAAGAAATTTCAACCAATTATATTACCCATTTATTTTTATCAGATTATTATTATCCTCACTTTCCCCAATTAAATCTCCAGAGAGGTCTAGGGCAAGATGGAAATGTAGGAACATCCTGAACTCACCGCCTCCGTAGACACAGCAAATCTACACCGAGTTATAGACCAATTCCTCCCCTGAAGAAGAACTAAGGGCTATCTGAACAGCTTCTGCACAATAAGAAAATGATAGGGGAGATGGTAAAACAGTAACAAAAAGAACTCCCACCCCTGACACTGAACTGCAGGGGGAAGGGATATTACTGAGAGCTGATCCCTCTGCTCTGGGGCACAGAAAAAAAGCCCTGGCTTAAAAGCAACTAGTAATATGGGGCGCCTGGGTGGCTCGGTCAGTTAAATGTCTGCCTTCGGCTCGGGTCATGATCATAGGGTCCTGGGATCGAGCCCCGCATCGGGCTCCCTGCTCAGCGGGGAGCCTGCTTCTCTCTCCCACTCCCCCTGCTTGCTCTCTCTCTCTCTCTCAATTAAATAAATAAAATCTTAAAAAAAAAAAAAAGCAACTAGTAATAGAAGATCCAGCCCTAGAACCCTGCCAAATGTCAAGAGAGCTGTAGAAATTCACTCTGGGTTGGAGGGGCTGGTGAGAATCATGATTTACACTCCTCCTTGCTTTGATAGCACAGACAGGAACAGGGTTCTGGGCACCCTAGCTGGTGGGCTGCCTCAGCAAGCACTGGGCCCCTAGCCCACACCAGCCCCAGATGCCCTGTGGCACAAACAAAAAAAGCCACTGTTCAAAAGAACAACTAGAATATCAAGGAACTAGCCCTAGAACCCTGCCATATTATGGAGGAGCTGCTGGAACTTTCTGGGCCAAAGGAGCAGGTGAGCACCATGGTTTACGTTCCCCCTTGACCTTGGTAATATGGATGGGAACAGGGTCTGAGCGCCCGAGCCAGCTTACCACCTAAATGAGACCTGGGCCCCTAGTCTATGCCAGCCCCAGCCATCCCAGCAAGGCAGCCCCAGGGTGCTATACACTGGGACACCCCTGGTCAGCACTCACTATAGCTCTAGCCATCAAACAAAGGTGACACAGATACAAAGCACCCAGAACACTCCAGGCCCACCACTTCGGCTTTAGGCAGCTTGCTAGGGTACTCCCTGGCACAGAATGCTCCAGGACATCCTGGCTGACACCTGCTTCAACTCTAGCTGCCCAGCCAGGGTGTCCCCTGCACAGAGCACCCTGGGAACCTCCAGCTTGTGCCCACCTCAGTTCCAGCTACCCTGCCAGGGCATCCCCTATGCAGAGCACCCCAGATCACCCTAGCTTGCACCCACTTCAACTTCAGTTGTCCTGTGAGGATACCCTCACTGCGGAGAGCCCCAGGACCACGTCCACGTCCACTATAGCTACCACTGTACTGCCAGGGTGCCCCTTGAGCAGAATACCTGGAACCGCCCCCCCCACCACGTCCCCTGCCCCACACCTTGGTTCCAGCCACCCCACCAGGGTACCCTGTACATAGAGACTCCTAGAACACTCTTTACCCACACTACAGCCTCAGCTATCTGGGCAAGGTACCTTCTGCACATAGAGCCCTGGGACTCCCAGCTTGAACCCCCTTCCACTTCAGCTGTCTTTCCAGAGCACATCCTATGTGGAGAGACCAGGGTCCACACCAGCTCATGCCCACTATAGCTTCAGCTGTGCTGCTAGGGTGCCCTCTGTAGAGCCCCAGAACCCTCCTCCACGGTATGCATACACTTCAGCTTTAGCTGTCCAGCCAGACCACCAACTGCAAGAGAGCCCTGGGACAACCCCCCACACTCAGCTTTAGCTGTCCTGCCAGGGTAACCCCTGTACAGAGAGCCTCAGGACCACCCCAGCCTACAACCATTTTAGCTCTGGCCATCCCACCAGGGTAGTCCCAGCACAGAAGGTCCCATAACCCTTAGCCCACACCAGCTATAGCTACAGCCAGACAGCAGAAGTCACCAGGCACACACAGCCTGCACAGGGGATGACCATACATAAGACCATTTCTTCAAGTTTAGAAGTACTTGTTCTAATTCATAGACGGAAAGTCAAGCAGAAGGGGGAGACAGAAGAATATGCTCCAAACAAAAGAACAAGACAAAACTTCAGATAAAGAACTAAATGAAACAGAGGTAAGCAATATGCCTGATAAAGAGTTTAAAGTAATGATTGTAAACATACTCACTAGACTAGAGAGAAGAGTGGAAGAACTCAATGAGGATTTCAACAAATGAAAAATAATCCGAGCAGAAGAATAACTGAAATAAAAAAATACACTAGAGAGAATCAACTGTAGATAGCAGATGCAGAAGAATGGATCAGCAATCTGGAAGATAAGGTAATGGAAAGCAGCCCAGCTGAACAGCAAAAAGAAAAAAGAATTTTAAAATATGAGGATAAGTTAGGGGATCTCCTGGACAAAATCAAGTAAACACTTGCATTATAGAAACCCCAAAAGGAAGAGAGAGAGAGAAAGGAACTGAAAACTTATTTGAAGAAATGTAGCTGAAACTTCCCTAACCTGGCAAAGGATATAGACTTCCAGGTTCAGGAAGCACAGAGAGTTCCAAATAAGATGAAACCAAGGAGGTCCACACCAAAACACATAATAATTAAAATGTCAAAGGTTAAAAATAAAATCAGAAGCTCAGGAAACAACAAGTGTTGGCATGAATGTGGAGAAAAAGAAACCTTGTGCACTGTTGGTGGGAATGCAAACTGGTGCAGCCACTATGGAAAAATAAAGAGAGAATTTCTTTTTTTTAAAGATTTTATTTATTGGGGCTCCTAGGTGGCTCAGTCGTTAAGTGTCTGCCTTCAGCTCAGGTCATGATCCCAGGGTCCTGGGATGGAGCCCCGCATCGGGCTCCCTGTTCAGCAGGAAGCCTGCTTCTCCCTCCCCCACTCCTCCTGCTTCTGTTCCTGCTCTCCCTGTCTCTCTGTCAAATAAATAAATGAAATCTTAATAAATAAATAAATAAATAAAGATTTCATTTACTTATTTGTCAGAGAGAGTACAAGCAGGCAGAGGAACAGGCAGAGGGAGAGGGAGAAGCAGGCTCCCTGCTGAGTAAGGAGCCTGATGCATGACTCAATCCCAGGACCCAGGAGCATGACCTGAGCTGAACGCAGATGCTTAACTGACTGAGCCACCCAGGGATCCCAAAGAGAGAATTTTTAAGGTAGCATAAGAAAAGCAAAAAAGTTATATACACGGGAAATCCCCTAAGGCTTTCAGCTGATTTTACAGAAAAAGTTTGAAGTGGCACAATTTATTCAAAGTACTAAAAGAAAAAACCTACAACCAAGAATACTTTACCCAGCAAGATTATTATTCAGAATTGGAGAGATAATGAGTTTACCAGACAAAAAAAGTTAAGGAGTTTATCACCACTAAACTGGCCTTACAAGAAAGGTTAAAGGGACTTCTTTAAGTGGAAAAGGGCCATAATTAGACTGAGAAAATTATGAATAAAAATATGACAACATATATGTAAAATGTAGGGGGAAGTAAAAATGAAGTTTGTTTTTTTTTTGGAATGTGTTCAAAACACATTGTTCCTTTAAAACAAAGACTGTGGGGCACCTGGGTGGCTCAGTCGTTAAGCGTCTGCCTTTGGCTCAGGTCGTGATCCCAGGGTCCTGGGATCAAGCCCCACATTGGGCTCCCTGCTCGGCAGGAAGCCTGCTTCTCCCTCTCCCACTCCCCCTGCTTGTGTTCCCTCTCTCGCTGTGTCTCTCTCTGTTAAATAAATAAACAAAAATCTTTAAAAAATAAAAAAAAATAAAAAAAAAACAAAGACTGTAACAAGAGACAAAGAAGGGATACAAAACGATAAAGGGACCAATCCAATAAGAGAATAATTTAACTATTTATGCACCCAAAACTGAGAGCACCTAAATACAGGAAATAGTAACAGACATAAATGGAGAAATTGATGGGAATACAATAATAGTAGTGGACTTTAACATCCCATTTACATCACTGGATAGCTCATCCAAACAGAAAATCAACAAAGAAACAGTGGCCTTGAATGACACATTAGACCAGATGGACCTAACAGATATATATGGAACATTCCATCCAAAACCAGCAAAATACACATTCTTTTCAAGTGCACGTGGCACATTTTCCAGGATAGATCACATGCTGGGTCACAAAACAAGCCTCAATACATTTGAGAAGACTGAAATCATATCACGCATCTTTTCCAACCACAAGATTATGAAATTAAAAATCAATCACAAGAAAAAGACCCCCCCAGAAAAAAACCACACACAAATGCATGGAGGCTAAATGACATTTGACTAAACCAATGGGTCAGCAAATAAATAAAAAAATACATGGAGACAAATGAAAATGATAACAGTGGTCCAAAATCTTTGAGATGCAAAGCATTTCTGAGAGGAAAATTTATAGTGACATAGGCATACATCAAGAAACAAGGAAAATATCAAATAAATAGCTTTACACTGAAAGAAACTAGAAAAAGAACAAAGCCCAAGGTGAGTAGAAGGAAGGAAATAAAGATCAGAGCAGAAGTCAAGAACATAGGGACAAAAAAAAAAGGAAAAGGAAAAGATCAAGGAAACCAAGGTCTGATTCTTCGAAAAGATAAACAAAATTGGTACGACTTTAGCCAGATACATCAAGAAAAAAACTGAGCGAAACTAAATGAATAAATAAAATCAGAAATAAAAGAGAATAACTCACACCACAGAAACAAAAAATTCTAAGAGATTACTATAAAACATTATATGCCAACAAATTGAACCTAGAAGAAATGGATAAATTTCTAGAAACATAATCTTTCAAAACTGAATCAGGAAGAAACTGAATATTTGACTAATTACTAGTAATTAAATTGAATTGGTAATCAAAAAACTACTAACAAATCAAAGTCCAGGACCACATGGATCCACAGGTGAATTCTACATTTAAAGAATTATACCTATTCTCAAACTATGAAAGAAAGAAAGAAAAAGAGGAGGAAGGAAAGTTTCCAAATACTTTCTATGAGGTCAGCATTACAGTGATACCAAAACCAGGCAGGCATCAGTACAAAAAAAAAAAAAAAAAAGGAAAACTACAGGCCAATATCCCTAAATGAACATAGATGAAAAATCCTCAACAAAATATTAGAAAACCGCATTTATCAATACATTAAAAAAGGATCATTCACCATGACCAAATCAGATTTATTCCAGGGATGCAAGGATAGTTTAGTATTTGTAAATCAATCAACATGATATAACATATTAACAAATTGAAGGATAAAAAAATCAAATGGTTATTTCAATAGATGCAGAAAAAGCATTTGACAAAATTCAACATCTGTTTATAATAAAAAGTGCCAACTCAGTGGGTTTATAGAGAACATACCTCAACATAATAAAGGCTAAGAATGAAAAACCCACAGCTAACATCATACCTAGTGGTGAAAACAGAGCTTTCCCTCTAAGATCAGGAACCAGACAAAGATGTCTGCTCTTGCCAC
This sequence comes from Mirounga leonina, assembly GCF_011800145.1. Taxonomy (NCBI): domain Eukaryota; kingdom Metazoa; phylum Chordata; class Mammalia; order Carnivora; family Phocidae; genus Mirounga; species Mirounga leonina. The sequence continues at coordinate 50,561,381 of NW_023270377.1, read as the reverse complement.
TTTTATTCAACATAGTACTCAAATCCTAGCCACAGCAATCAAGCAAGAAATAAAAATAAAATAAAAATAACTTCATATTGATAAGAAGTTAAACTGTCACTAGTTTTACATGACAAGATACTATACATAGGTAATTCCAAAGACTTAAAAAAGTAATAGAATAAATGAATTCAGAAAGTTGCAAAATACAAAATTAATATCCAGCAATCAACTGCATTCCTATACACTAATAAAGTAGCAGAAAGAAAAATTCAGAAAACAATTCCATTTATAATTGCACCAAAAAGAATAAGATACCTAGAAATAAATTTAACCAAGGAGATGAAAGACCTGTATTCTGAAAATAATAGAACAGTGATAAAACAAACTGAAGACAACACAAACAAATGGAACAATATTCCATGCTCATAAATTTGAAGAATATTGTTAAAATGCCCATACTACCCAAAGCCATGTACAGATTCAATGCAATCCCTATCAAAATACCAACAGCATTATTCACAGAACTAAAATACTACAAATTATATGCAGCCACAATAGACCCCAAATTGCCGAAGCAATCTGGAAAAAGAACAAAGCTGGACATATTAGAACACCAAATTTCAAGATACACTACAAAACTGTAGTAATCAAAACAGTATGGTACTGGCACAAAATAGACATCAATCAATAGAACAGGATAGAGTCCAGAAATAAACCCATAATTATATGGTCAATTACTCTATGACAAAAATGGCAAGAACATACAATGGAGAAAAAAACATATCTTCAATAAACAGTTCTGGGAAACTGAACAGCTATATGCTGAAGAATGAAACTAAACTACTTTTTCACACATACACAAAAATAAACTCACAATGGATTAAAGATCAGAAACTCTTAGAAGAAAACATAGGCAGTAATTTCTTTGAAATAGGCTACACCAACATTTTTCTAGATAGGTCTCCTCAGGCAAGAAAAACAAAAGCAAAAATAAACTATTGGGACTATACTGAAATATAAAGCTTTTTCACAGTGAAGCAAACCATGAACAAAATGAAAAGTCAACCTATTGAAGGGAAGAAGGTATTTACAAATGCTATATTTGATAAGGGGTTAAGATCCAAAATATATAAATATATAAAGAACTTACACAGCTCAATACAAAAAAAAAAAAAATCCAGTTAAAAAAATGGGCAGAGGACCTGAATAGTTTTCCAAAGATGACATACAGATGACCAACAGGCACATGAAAAGATGTTCAACATTACTAATCAATAGGTACATGCAAATCAAAACCACAAGAGATACATACCACCTTATACATATCAGAATGGCCAGAATCAAAAAGACAAGAATGAGGATGTGGAGAAAAAGGAACCCTCACGCACTGTTGGTAGGAATGTAAATTGGTGCAGCAACTGTGGAAAACAATATGGAGATTCCTTAAGAAGTTAAAAATAGAAATACAATTATTTACAATAGCCAAGATACAAAAGCAATCCAAGCTTCCCTCAGTCGACAGATAAAGACCACGATGCACAGGTGAGCATGCGCACACAAATATTACTCATCCCCAAAAAAGGATGAGATCTTGTTATCTGTAATAACATGGATGGATCCAGAGGATATTATGCTAAGTGAAATAAAACAGAGAAAGACAAATACCATAGGATTTCACTTAAATGTGGAATCTAAAAAAACGAATGAATAAAAAAACAGAAAACAGACTCATAAATACAGAGAACAAACTAATGGTTTCCTGGAGCAGGTGGGCAAAATGGATGAAGGAGAGTGGGAGATACCGGCTTCTAGTTGTGGAATGAGTAAGTGATGGGAATAAAAGGTACAATATAGGGAATACAGTCAGCGGTATTTTAATAGCAATGTATGACAGATGCTAGCTACACTTGCAGCGAGCAAAGTGTATCATACAAACTTATGGAATCACTATGTTGCACACCTGAAACTAATGTACCATTGTGTGTCAACTACAATTTAAAAAAAAAATCCAGACTGAAAAATACATGTTACTGGTTTTAAAAAGTTTTTTTTTTTCCTGCTCTGCTTAGAAGTCAACCATAGAATTAGTTAAAATAAATAGTATTTAAATATGATTAACTTTACAAAAATCCAATATGATAAAATAATTGTATATTCACTCTTCATAAACTACTAAGTTATAAAAATGTTAGGGAAAAACTTCATGAACCCATTTTTTAGTTCAATGATTTTATCAGTTAGAAAGCTTTCTCAATGTATCCTCTCTGGATTACAAATAAGAAAGTAGATGTGCCTTTGAGAGAGTTTTTAGTATCTGCAGGACTTCAAAAAAATCATACAGTTTTTAGTATTCCAAGAACATATGTTTCTGTAAAAAGATTCTTGAAAAAGTTTATGTACTAAAATATGTGTTGTCCAAGAAAAACCTGAGCTGAACAGTAAAGTGGTAAAAACAGATCTTATTCAGACTGTTCCAATAGGAGGAGAGAGACCTCCATATATACAGCATGGGAAACCGGGAATTTATAGCCAAGGAGCAGGGTGGGGTCAGTGGGTGGAAAGTTACTAAGAGGAAACAGCAGAGGTAAAGGGGATTCTGACTCAACCCACTTAACAGAATTCTTGCTGAAGACACGCCGGGTGATCAGATATCAGAGTGGGGGATGGAGGATGAGGAATCTGATCAAATATTAAGGGTCATCAGGTATGGGCGGAGGGAGGTCCGATTAAACGGACTTAGCAGAGTTCTTGCTAAAAATCTATTTTTATAAGGAAGTGTACAGATGCACCTAGGGAAATTTCAGGAGCCTGATACTTACATAAAATTAGCCCTGTATTATACATGATAATATGTGTTTCCAAAAGCCTAACAACTCAGTATAAGAAAACAGAGGGGGGGAAAAAATCAAAGGGATACTCTCCATCAAAATGATGCCGATTTAGGACTCTTGTTCTAGGAGATCATGACAGCTGCCGGAAGCAAATTTAGCCACACAAGCTCTGGTCCAAGATGTCAGCTCTTCCTAAGTTTATTTATAAATGTAATGTACTCTCAATAAAAATACCTAGTTTTACTTTCCAAATCTAGACAATCTCATACTAAAGCATTTATCTAAAAATTAACCTGCAAAAATAGGGAGAAACACTGGGGGTGTTGGGGTGGGCAGGTCTAGGAGAAGAACTAGTCCTACCAAATAATGAAACATACTGCAAAGTCTCTTTAAAATAAGCACTGCTACATGAATAGACCCAGTGGGATAGGAAAAAAAAAGGGGGGGGCCCATAAATAAACCCACATACATACAGAAATTTGGTATATGATAAAAGTGGTATCTCAAAATTCTGGAACAAAGACTGCTTAGTAAGTGGTGTTAGGACAACTGGAGGATTATTTGGGAGAAAAAGTAAGGTCCATACCTTATACTACATAAAAAATAAACCCCAAATAAATTAGAGATCGAAAATTAAACTCTACAAGTACTAGAAGAAAACATGAATGATGTTCTCTATAACTGGTATAGAGAAAGGCTTTCTGCTAGGACTCAAATACCAGATGTAATAAAGAAAAACAGTGACAAATCTGACAACATAAAAACTTTAAAACAAAAACTTTGAATCAAAAGTCACTATAAGAAAAGTTAAGGAACAAATTATATATCAGGAGAAAAATATTTGCAATATACATCACAGAAAAAGGCTAATATAAACAACTTTTAAAAATTAAGGAGCAAAAAGGCCAAAAGTATTATAGAAAAATAGGCAAATGATATGAAGACAATTCACAAGATATTTAAAATGGTCCTTAGACATGAAAAGATGTTCAACTTTATTCCTAACTTTTAAAAAATGCAAATTCAAACTATATTAATACACTATTTCTCACCAATAACACTGGAAAATTTCTAAAGCATGGAAGTACAACCTGTTGGTGAGGAAAGCCACTTTCATACACTGCTGGTAAACATGAAAAATGGTAAAAATTCTATGGTAGGCAACTTGCCAATACCTGGTAAAACTACACAGGCATCTACCCTTTAACCCAGAAGTCTACTTCTATAAAGTTACTTTCAAGATACAACATGTACAAAATTATTTCTTGCAGATTTAGTGACTGCAGACATTAGCAACAATCAAAATGCCCAAACACACAATGGAGTTTTATACAGCTATAAAAACAAAACAAAAAAAACCAACAAAGCAAAAAAAACAAAAAAACAATGAACTTTCTATGAAGTGATTTTCAGTATATGTAGCTAGGTGAAAAAAACCAAACTACAGAAGACCTTATATTGTATGTTACTTTTTATATAAGAAAGGAATTTTAAAAATCTGTAGTTGTTAACTTTGCCAAAAGAAATGTAAGATAAACCAGAAACTAACAGAATTGATACCTATAAGAGGGATGAGGTAAAAAGAATACTGAAGGAGTTTTTTTTTGGAAACCTATTTATGTTCTATACATCCAAAAAATCTAATTAAATCAATGAAGATAGAAGAAAAAAAAATCTAAAACTGAATACAGAATCAAATGAATAACAACTATTAGGAAGGGAAAAAAAAAAACTAATCCCTATAACTTTTGAGCATAGTACTAGAAATGTATTTTAAGTTGAAATTCAAAATACATTGAAATTTCAAAATTTCTTGTATATAAAATGTAACATTCAATATAAAGTCTTCTGCACATTTTTTTTGTTTTGTTTTGTTTTCCCACCTAACTATGTATACTGAAAATCACTCCATATCACTTCATGGGGAGCTCACTGTTTTCTGGTCTAAGGGGTCAAAAAAAGGCAAAAACAAAAAAAACCTGCCAACAAATCTTGAACTCATTTTGGTAGGATTATTTTTCATAGTGGTATGGTCACAGCTATTCTGAAACTCTCCTGGGACTACTGTATGATTGAGCTTGTGGACAAATGTGTTGCTGTTGGGAGCCAGAGTTCTTCCTATGGAAGAAAGGAAATACAAATATGGAAAGGAGATAAGGAAGAAGACAACTGGATTAGATTAGAATTACAGTTATCTATATAAAGTCTGATTTCTAGTCAGTATTTCCTAGCTTTACTGCTGCGAGATCCTGGAACTTATGACATCCTAAGAGCAATGTGCATACCCTACAGCCAGATTTCAGTTTCCCAATACCACTCCCCCCACAAAAGGAACACCAACTCCTTATGGAAATGGCTGATCCCAGGGCTGGGGCAGTCAAGATACGATAGAAATCTGGAATATCCTGTTGTGCCGAAAAGTGAAGAAAATCTCCCAAATTAATGGAAACAGGTTGAAAGAACATAGGAGCCAGCTTTAAAGGGTTCCTTGAAATGTCTTCATTTCTATACCTCTGAGGAAACTGTATAAAAGAGAACTGCTTAGCTCTCTGCCTAAACCTAGCTCCCTCATGAACTTCAAGGCACTTGTGTCTACCAATGCAAGAAATTAGAGTCCTCATTCTCTCGATTCAGCTGTACCAGCATCAGTTGGTACATGTGAAATAGGACAATGATGGTAATAGTGATGAATTCTGTTAGTATTTTAGTATATATTCTGTAGCCCCTCTCACCCTCCCCTCTGAGAAGATGATGCTTAAACTTACTTTTGAAGGGCTAAAAGGATTGCTTCTCGGCCTTTTGGCTAAGATCAAGTGAAGGGCTAAAAGGTTTGGGAATGTAAATTCTAGAGAAGCTCAACAAAAACTTAGCAAGCTATGTGATAAGAACAGTTATCCTTTATTGAGTGCCACTGTTTTATACACATTATACATTTAAGTATTGCAATAACCTAGCTAGGTTGGCATTATCAACTTCATTTTACAGATAGGAAGCCAAAGGCTTAGTGAAGCTATGAAGTAAACTACACAGCTAAGTAAGTGGCTAGGAACCCAACCTGATTACACAAAAATCCTATTGGTCACAATGACTCATTCATAAACCCAGCAATGATAGACTTTTCGTTCATTGAAGTAAAAGGAGGACAAAAAGAAGAGCCAGCCATGCTGTCATCTTAGAGTGATCATCCTTTCCACCCATCTGTTCCATCAGGACTAAATCATCACCCTAGTTCTGACAGACTGATTAGTATCCATGGTAAGCAGTTTAAGCTTCAAAACAACTTGGAGAGTTGGAACTCAAAAGTCTTTATGCACAGCAAAATGGAAATATTTTTGATATGATGGACACTTCTGAATGAAGAACAACACTTTCTGGAAGAAAATCGCTAGTAAAAGCTAGGCATGTATCCTGCCAGACTGTTTTCAACCTTCCAGTCTTGCTGCTCCAGATTTGGGGAATAGGAAACCCCCTCCCCTTAGATTGCACAGGGGCCTCTCCTTTGCCAAGACCAAAGTTTCAGTATTGCCTGGCTTTCCCAGCTGACCAATTCATCAGATTCTAGTCTTCCAGAAGTTCGTCAGCCTACATGGCCCATTGATGTCATCCCTGCCAGTACTACCACAGACTTTTAAAATATACATACTTGACAATAATATATTTAGGTCCAAATATATGGCACAGTCTGTTACGCTTTGCCTTTTAAGAAATCAAGACTACTCTTTTAAAACAATTTATTAAGGTTTTAAATCTTTCTTTGGGGAGGTAGTGGGAGTATAGTGAAAAACCGATGGATTTCTGAGTTAGAAGAAACGGGCAGAAGACATGAACAGATATTTCTGCAAAGAAGACATCCAAATGGCCAACAGACACATGAAAAAGGGCTCAACATCACTTGGCATCAGGGAAATCCAAATCAAAACCTCAATGAGATACCACCTCACACCAGTCAGAATGGCTAAAATTAACAAGTCAGGAAACGACAGATGTTGGCGGGGATGCGGAGAAAGGGGAACCCTCCTGCACTGTTGGTGGGAATGCAAGCTGGTGCAGCCACTCTGGAAAACAGTATGGAGGTTCCTCAAAAAGTTGAAAATAGAGCTACCCTACGACCCAGCCATTGCACTACTGGGTATTTACCCCAAAGATACAAATGTAGGGATCCGAAGGGGTACGTGCACCCCAATGTTTATAGAAGTAATGTCCACAAGAGCCAAACTATGGAAAGAGCCAAGATGTCCATCAACAGATGAATAGATAAAGAAGATGTGGTGTATACACACACACACACACACACAATGGAATATTATGCAGCTATCAAAAAAAAAAGAAATCTTGCCATTTGCAACGATGTGGATGGAAGTAGAGGGTATTATGCTAAGCGAAATAAGTCAATCAGAGAAAGACATGTATCATATGATCTCACTGATATGAGGAATTCTTCATCTCAGGAAACAAACTGAGGGTTGCTGGAGTTGGGGGGGTGGGAGGGATGGGGTGGCTGGGTTGATAGACATTGGGGAGGGTATGTGCTGTGGTGAGTGCTGTGAATTGTGTAAGACTGATGAATCACAGACCTGTACCTCTGAAACAAATAATATATTACATGTTAAAAAAAAAAAAAAGAAGAAGAAGATAGTAGGAAAGGGGGGAATTGGTGGGGGAGTCGAACCATGAGAGACTATGGACTCTGAGAAACAAACTGAGGGTTCTGAGGGTTCTAGAGGGGAGGGGGGTGGGGGATGGGTTTGGCCTGGTGATGGGTATTAAAGAGGGCACATACTGAATGGAGCACTGGGTGTTATACACAAACAATGAATCATGGAACACTACATCAAAAACTAATGATGTAATGTATGGTGATTAACATAATAAAATAAAATTTAAAAAAAGAAAAAAGGAAAGAAAAGCATGGGTTTGAATCATATTCCACCACTTTATAACTGTGTGACCCAGTGCAAGTCAATTAATCCCTCAGAGTTGTTTCCTTAGCTATCTGCAGGGATGTTAAAAATCTTGACCATGATCAACGTGTTACTATCAAGATTAAATGAGTTGCCTTATGTTAAAAGCCATCTGGGACAATGCCTAACACACACCAGACAAGCAATATATTCAGTTCACTTCACCAACATTTACTGAGTTAGGCAAACATTTGTAACATAACAAACATTTACGGAGTACTTACAATATGGGAATCCCAATTCCACATGCTTAAAAAATCTGTGCTCAGTAGAGCTTACAGTCTAATAAGATATCACCTACATATGCCAACAATTAGAATGGAAGCAACCACTTGTTCTCTCAGAGGTATGAGAAGTGCTACCAAACTGGAAAGAGACAAGTGCCTGATTTTGCCGTGTGGCAAAGCTAGCTTTGCAGAGGTTTCGCTGGGTACACCACTTCAGCTGCAAATGGGACTTCACTGGGCAAACAGAAGATGATAGATAAGTAATCTTTGTCACTTACTCAGCAAGTGGGAAGACTGTGGTACAAGAGAACTTGGCCTGACATTAGATGCTGCAGAGAGCCCAGGAACCCAAGCACACAAATAGGCTTCACTTGTGCCCACCTCTTCTCATTTCATTATAAAAGCAACTACAGGTGTATAACTAGTAGAAACAGAAGACACACTTTTTCAAATTTCACAAGTTTCCATTTAAGGTAATTTTTCAAAGGAAAAAAATAGGTGTTTTCTCTTTAATGATGATAAGGGCAAAAAAACGGTTGATTTGAAAATCCTATCACCATGTTTCAGCCTGTAGCCATCACAAATATCCATCTACCTGCCTCAAACAGCAACAAATATATTCATACAAGATTACAATTCCTGGAGTTATACATAGTATCTATATAAATAACACACAATTCCATTAGCATTAATGATAGTCTAATGAATGCCAGGGGGCTTAATAATAATTTGTCACTTAATATGAAATATTATGTATTTCCTACTTATGCATACTGTGAGGATGCTGCTTTATTACTTCTTTACTTCATTTCTTTCCAGTGAAAAAGTTGTTAAATGACAATCCATTATACTCTCATCTAAAGACTGATGCAACTTTTAATCTCTCGTGTAGGTTTACAGCATTTGTGATTTGCTTAGGAAACTCTGCTAAACATAAAGTCTAGAAATCAGTCACAAACCGTTATTTTTACATGTGTTTTAAAATTCCTTTAAACTAATAAAAAAATAATTGCTATCTTTTTCATAAGGGCATGCCAAATTCATTTCAAGGCATCTGAGAAACCTCAATAATGGTGATAGTCATGATGAGGAATTCTTTTTTAGGACTAAGCAATGCATTATAATCTCACTGCTCACCCTAACTGTTGGGGGTAAGAATCTAGAGTTCTGAACCATAATGCGGGGGTGGGGGGGGGTGGACACTATATAGTGAGACTCTTCAAAACAAAACAATATAGCTCTTTCCTTCTAAGAAAAGGATTTAAAGTCTTTTTTTTTTTTTCCAGGACAGAGTCTAAATTGTACAGTAAATAAAATATACTTAAGAACTGTAGAATATACCACTGACCTGGGAGGTGATAACACATCAGTTAAGGGTTCATGTTAAGGATTCAGACAGATCTGGATTTATTCCCCACTCCTCCACCACTTATCAGCTGTTTAACCTCAGATTAGCAAAAGTTTAAACTATTTTAAGTCTTCGTTTTCTCATGTATAAACTAAGAGTTAATGAGTATATTAAAAATTTAATTATACTATTTGCTGTCATGCATTATTTTAATTCCTCAAACCTCAAAACAAAACTCATAATATTCCCCTTTTTACATGAGAACATATTTGTAATTCTTGCTACTATAAGGATTTGAGATAATTAATAAAAATTACTTACAAAAGTGGCACATAATGCTTAATAAATGTCAGTTATTATCATTAAGATTTAAAATTTTAAAATGACTTCTCTAATCTACTAAAGGAAGAAATGTTAACTTATCTATTTAACAGCATGAAAACTTTTTTTTTTTTAAGATTTTATTTATTTATTCATGAGAGACAGAGAGACAGAGAGAGAGAGAGAGGCCGAGGGAGAAGCAGGCTCCCAAGCAGCAGGGACCCTGATGCGGGACTCGATCCCACAACCCTGGGATCATGACCTGAGCCGAAGGCAGACGCTTAACCATCTGAGCCACCCAGGCGCCCAACAGCATGAAAACTTTACGTAACATATTACTGGAAATATTTAAAGAAATCCTTATTTAGCCTTTGAATATAATCACATGGTAAATTGTGACAAAGCGTACCTAAGTGTTTTCTCCAGAGAAGGAATTTAGTTACACAAAAGGAACAGGCAAAAGGACTTTTATCTAGCACAAGAATTTGAAATATATCAGAAATAACTTGAGAATATACTTCTTAACCCTGTTCTCAAGATATTCTGTCAATGATTGCAGCAGGGATTAACTTTCTTCTATAAAATACCAATTAGTTGTTTTAAGATATAATTATCGTCAATTACATGCAAAAACATATTCCTCCCTTAGGATAAAAGTGCTACAGAGACCAATAAGAAGCTCTTGGGAAGATGGTCCTGTGTCACTCATGCCAAGTACAAACAACATTATGAGCATCTTTAGAACTAATTCTAACTTGCCTTCAGCTGAAGGAGTAATGATTATGAATTAGAGCTGATGCTAGTAAGAAAGAAACTTCAAGGGGCAAGAGAAACTTGGTATGCTTCTGTCGGTCTTTACCAGGCTCTTGTAAACCAATCCCAAGGTCAGAATCTTGGAAAATAAGTGATAATCTTCTATGGCTCAGGAATAGGTATTGGCTAACCTTTAAGAATATTTAACACAGCAGGAATAAGAAATACCTATAATTAGTCCCTGCAAAGATACCTTTGTAAGTGTGGAGTACAGAGTTTTACATATGTTCATTAAACCAAACTTTTGTTCAGATCTTTGACATCTGTGGGTTTTGGCCCTGACAACACATTAAAACCTCAAAGACCTTAAGAACACTAACGCTTGATCCACTGAGACCAGTTTAATCAGAACCTCTGAATTCTCAGAATAGGGAAGAGCCAAGTCCTAAGGAGAATGAATTTTGTTAAAAATGAAATTCATATATATATGCCATAGCAAAAATGTTATCTTTTTCAATTGTACCCTATTCTTTTATGTTTTTATATTTTTCTTTTTTCTTTTTTTCTTTTTCTTTTTTTTTTTTTTTTAGAGGTGGGGGGGCAGAGGGAGAGAGAGAATCTTAAGCAGGTTCCATACCGGGTGTGGATCCAACACAGGGCCCAATCTCACAACCCTGAGAGATCATGACCTGAGTCAAAAATCAAGAGTCAGACACTGGGGCGCCTGGGTGGCTCAGTTGGTTAAGCATCTGCCTTCAGCTCAGGTTATGATCCTGGAGTCCCGGGATGAAGCCCCGAGTTGGGCTCCCTGCTCACTGGGGAGCCTGCTTCTCCCTCTCCCTCTGCTGCTTCCCCTGTCTGTGCTCTCTCTCTCTCTGTGTCAAATAAATAAAATCTTTAAAAAAAAAAAAAAAAAGAGTTGGATGCTTAACTGACTGAGCCACCCAGATGCCCCTAATATTTTTTTAATCTTTTTTAATGTACTTACTTCATATTCTCTGCTTATTCTAGCATGTGAAGTTCTTGGCGAGGGGGGGTCCACTGCTCGAGTTTGTTATGCCTGGGTACTCTTGTTCACAGTGATTTTTTTTTTTTACACTACTATTCGCTGGAATGAAACAATGGCTCAAAAATGTCAAACTGATTCAAGATAAACAGTATTTTTTACTGTACATTAAGCAAATTTTGCATGAGCCCAATGTTTCCATACATTTATGTTTTCAGTTAGAAATCTGATGAAATTGGAGTTTGGTTCAAAAAGATTTTTTTAATATGTTAATATCCTTTGAAGAGCTAAGTAGTATGACTAATCATTAAGAATTTAATAGAAACTAGGTTAATTTCACTGTTTTTCTCTGAAGGTCCAGCTAGAAAGCAAAAAGTTCAAGAAAGAGAAAAAATTCCCAAACTTTGAAGTAAACTTTTTTAACCCAATTTCAGTCCTTGATTCGATAAAATATATTTTCCCTATCTGCAAACTGATTTGTAAGCAATACATAAAGTTATAGAAAGGAAAAATACATTAAAGTGTATATTTAATAAGTAAGTTTTACTGAAAAGAATAAAATTACATGGACAGTCTCTGAGAGTTCCAGAACTACGGTTGCCATAGTGAGTGTATATTCTGGTAGCTCAAAGACATCAGGTCTCTGTGTGCCCAGCAGTCAGCAAAACAGACATGCACGACAGGTTAAAAATGCTATGGGGTTATCATCCCCAAGGAGGACTGAATCAGAGATTTCCCAGTGCTTTCGTTTTGGAAGCTTTCTTCAAACAAAGCCTTATTCAGTCCCACTAAATATAAAACATATAAATTAGGAGCTACACTTGCCCAAGGTGAGTGATAGGTGCAGGTGGACTCCCATCCAGGAGGCAAGTCCTGGATGATAGGGTGGTAATCCTCCAGAGCTCAGTCTGAAACCACTACAGGAAGCAGACATCATATGACTTTTGTTGAACAGAGTACTTCCAGTGGGACTGGACTTTGATATTCACATACAAATAAACTGATATTTAATCAGCATCTATATAATTTTAATATATATTGATAGTAAAAACATATTCAAGAGTGACAGGCATAATCTTGATGTCCTACTCAACTGGTCATAAAACAGTCTTAAATTACATTTTTAGTGCTTCACAAGAGAAACTATCCATATTTCAGACATAATGCCTTTGCAGAAAATAACTTATCCCTAAGGAGACAAGTGTTGCCAATTCAAATAGCGCACAATGAAATGTCTGAAGCTATCATACATTTGATATATAACCGCTTATTTTTAAATAATCATTATGTTGATCTTCAGTTTATTTTTCCTTATAAGTACATCATTTGGCAGCATATCCAAGTAAAACTTCCTATCATTCTGTTCTCCTCTTAAGAAAAATTCTGCCTGATTCATGATAATATAATGGATATAGCTTGGAATAAAAAAAAAAAAATTTCACCATAATTTTCTTACACAAGAGAACATGAATATTAAACAAAATCTATGTTTTAGGAAGCCCTGGCTATTGCTATCAAAGAGAGCATCCTTTGAAGACCAACATTATTATCCCATAGGAAACAAATTTGACATTTGGGGGAAACTAGGGAAAATCACTCTTCTTAGGAATAAAAAACAAGCATTTAAGTAATTTTTCCATTTTCTCTATTTTTCATAGCTGAAAACTGAGGGAAGCTGTTGAAATAGAGAGCAGGCTGTTACGTTACAAGGGCAAAATGTACTCAATTAAATATGGCTTACTGGGATGCCTGGGTGGCTCAGTCAGTTAAGCGTCTGTCTTCAGCTCAGGTCATGATCCCAGGGTCCTGGGATCGAGTCCCACATTGGGCTCCTTGCTCAGCAAGGAGTCTGCTTCTCCCTCTCTCTCTCTGATAAATAAATAAAATCTTAAAAAAAATATGGCTTATTTATATTTGCTTACTTCATGAAATTAGCACTTAGAAATGGAATGGAAAAATATAAGATCAGAAGTAACCCCCAACCAGATATGTGCTAAAAATGCCTCTGTTATTTGTCTCTGGGTAACTATTAAATATTACAAGTAAATTAGCAAAACCTAAATATAACAACAAAATTCAATGGTCTTATTTTAGAGGTTTCTTTTTTTTATTTTTTATTTTTTTTAATATTTTATTTTATTTGACAGAGAGAGAGAGAGCACAAGCAGGGGAGCGGCAGGCAGAGGGAGAGGGAGAAGCAGGCTTCCCGCTGAGCAGGGAGCCCGATGCGGGTCTCGATCCCAGGACCCTGGGACCATGACCTGAGCCGAAGGCAGCCGCTAACTGGCTGAGCCAGCCAGGCGCTCCTTGTTTTTGTTTTTTAGACCACGACTTCTGTTTTGTTGTTCTGGCTTTTGTCTTCTCTGCTTTTTTTTTTTTTTTTTTCTTTAGAGAGAGAGAGAGCACGCATGAGCCAGGCAGAGGTGGGGTGGGGGGGTGGCACAGGGAGACAGAGAATCTTAAGCAGGCTCCACACACAGCCAGAGCCCAACTGGGGGCTCGACTCAAGACCCCGAGATCATGACCTGAACCAAAATCAAGAGTCAGATGCTTAACCAGCTGAGTCACCCAGGCTCCCCTTCTCTATTTTAATATATGAGTATCACCCAAGATTCTGTATTTAGCCCTTTTTTTTTTTTATAACTCCTTACTACTTCTTACAAGCTTTCATCGTGCCCATCACATCAACTCTTCTTTCCTCCTCATGTATTCCTCTCAAAACACCAGCCTACTAAACATCTCCAACAGGATATTGTAATATATCCCAAATGTGTCTTGAACAGAACATCTTTCCTTCAAATCAACCAGTGTTCTGATTTCATTGTTCTCTTTAGGACACTACATTCTCCAAGTTACTTGGTCATGAGACTTCAGAATTTTTTTTTTTAATCTTTTTCCTTACTTCTTCAACTTTCTGCTAAGTCCTCCACTGGAGATGAACCAGTTCACTCCTCTAAACTCGTTCAGTTCTGAGTGTCCCTGAACATCACCTGAGGGGTACTTTGTTTTATTCTTTTTTGTAGGGTACCTGTCAGAAAGCCTATGAATATGGGGGTACCTGGGTGGCTCAGTCAGTTAAGTGGCTCACTCTTGATTTTGGCTCAGGTCATGATCTCAGAATCATGGGATTCAGCCCAGCATCAGACTCCGTGCTGGGCGTGGAGCCTACTTAAGATTCTCTCTCCCTCTGCCCCTTCTTTCTCTCTCCCCATTCCTTCAAAAAAAAAAGCCCATGAATATGCTTTAAAGTATAGGTTATAGTTTCTAAAGAAAAGGTTGGCTCTGGGTCCAGAGAACCTTGTAATTCACCATTTCCAGGGAACCCAAATATGCAGAGTCTGGGTCACACCCTAATTGAATAAAAATTAACATGGCCAGTGTATACACATGCTATATTTAAAGGTTGTGCATGTTTATCTTTGTATCACAGGTATAAAAAAGGCAGAAAAAAACAAATTACTTTCACCATAGTAACTATATGTTAGGCTTATCAGTGACGATACACTAGCCTTATTCAATTGTGTTTTTTAAGATTTTAATTTCTGAATCAATGATCAATGGTGATGCTCCCTATTGGTCTGTTCATATTTTCCTCTCTGTCTCCCAGAGCAAGAGTGCTCTACACAGGCATATATCTCATTTATTTTTGTATTCCCAGCAATTAACACAGGGCCTGATACAAAAATGTGTGTTGGATGAATTAACCTAATATTGCCTATTAGTCAATAAAGTTACGGTGACTTTTCTATTACTAAGAATTAAAAAAGATACTGTGCTTAACTGTGTTTTAAACTGAAATGTAAGAGGACTTATTTTCAAATAAAAATTGAAAGTTTTAAGACTCCCTTTTTATAAATACAAATGTAAATATAAATATAAACTTTAATCTGGTCACTTTTTGTCTAGGTCTTAAAACTTCAGATATTTGGGAGTTGCCTTTTTCTTCCTTCTAGTGTTGCCTATTTGTTCTTTCCTCAAAAATTCATCACATCTTGGCGCCTGGGTGGCTCAGTCATTAAGCCTTCTGCTCAGGTCATGATCCCAGGGTCCTGGGATCGAGCCCCGCATCGGGCTCCCTGCTCAGAGGGAAGCCTGCTTCTCCCTCTCCCACTCCCCCCACTTGTGTTCTCCCTCTTGCTTTGTCTCCCTCTGTCAAATAAATATATAAAATCTTTTAAAAAATTTTCATCACATCTGTTTCATTGCTCCAGTTCAAAATATAAGTATGAATATTTGAAAATAATTCTTAATATCCAAATATACTATAATTCTAATTGTAAGATGAATTAGACTAAAGGAAAAACCAGCTGAGGCTTTTCATTTTCTCTTCACATTTATCTTCACAGAAAAAAAAAGGGGGGTGGGGGGGAGATGTAGAAGACTGGCAGGAAAAAAATTCCACTTGCTGATTAAAGACATCATTCAAAATAAATCCATACAAAAATGTATTTTTTTAAATCTGATTTTGCCACAGAACCAGTTAAAAGCAAGGTTTGGGAACTTAAAATAGTGATGTCTAACATTCCAACATAAGTCATTTATATTTTTATGATGTACATTTCTATGTATTGCCCTCTTCTACCCCCAGCTTAAACTTAAGTCAAGTCTGGTGCAAACACAAATTCCTTGGGTAGGGATTTTTAAAAAAACTGGAAATCAGCAATCACCATCTGCCAATCCTAATGCAGTGTAGCAGGGAATAGGGACAGTGAGTGTGAGACGGGAGGATAATCCAAAATAGACTCAACTCTGCAAATCAGAGCCGGAGAGGACCAGGAAGAACAATCACCCTCATTCCCTCAAGAAAGACACAGGCCCCCCATCCACTTCTGGAATGAGGCTTGAGCCAATTGTGCTGGTCTCTCAGTTGATAGGCACTTTATTTTTTTTAAAGATTTTATTTATTTGGTTGACAGAGAGAGAGACAGCGAGAGAGGGAACACAAGCAGGGGGAGTGTGAGAGGCAGAAGCAGGCTTCCCGCGGAGCAGGGAGCCCGACGCGGGGCTCAATCCCAGGACTCTAGGATCATGACCTGAGCCGAAGGCAGACGCTCAACGACTGAGCCACCCAGGCGCCCCATCAGTTGATAGGCACTTTAATGAACACACATGGATTTGCAAGCGTAAAAAATATATATATCTCAAGAAAAATGTTCTAAAACTAACCTTAAAAAGGAAATGTTGGTATAATATAAAGTTTGGTAGAGAGATTTGGAGTTGTAACCATGCATTTGTATATAATGAAATCGACACAGGAATGTCTCTGTAGGGCATGGAGATGAGGAGGAATTGGCTCCTCCTACAAGACCTGCTAAGGCCACTTGGGGGCAAAGTCATTCATTCAGACCATCTTGGTTGGGTTCCTTTATTAGAGGATTTCAACCCTGTTTTGTTTGTTTGCATTGGTTGATTTCAACTGTCAGTCTTTTTGTTTGAATCAGAAAAATCACTGTCCTGCAGGAAACTTGCCAGAGAATATGACCTCATATATTTCACAATCTCCAACTCTTATCAAAATCATTTTTTTTGGTTTTTTCCAACTCTTCTCAAAATCAAAATTACAAAAAGTAACATTCCCTGAAGATTACATCCTAAAAGATACATAAATTTATTCATCTCTGTAATTTTCCTAGATTTTAATCCTAGACCAAACCAAAACATCATTCATTAAGCTGGAAAAATATTTGGGCAATGTTTTGTGTGTGTGTATGTGTGTGTGTGTGTGTTTGTACATGTGGTCTGTTTTGTTTCAATAAGCCCCTCTACTATAAAATTGCTTTTACTAAATTGAGCTTTCTTGTGAGGTCCTCTGGCTTATTATTGGTTTTATGGGTGAGATACATGCAGCAAGTTGCCTCTTAGGTCACTCTGCCAGCCCTTCATAAGCCCCATGGGAGAAAATTTTCTCAGACCCTCAGTAAAAGGAAGAGCTTTGCCTCTCCTAATCAAATGGCTTTCTTATTTTATAGACCATGAGTCTCATGAGTACCTCCTGCCCAAAGAAATTTAATTCTACTGAACTTACTAATTTTTTCATTTTCACTTAAACTTTTTAGAATCTCTTCTCACATGAATTTAAAATAAAACACTATAAAAAACCCACTGTTAAAGTGGAATGCTTTTAGTTAAATATATATATTCACTGTTTCCAGAGACATGAACTCTACTATGGCCTCTGTCGTTTCCTGCCTTCTTAAAAGAATCAGCTCGCCTTGAAGGTCCCAGGGGAGCTAACAAGGAAGCATGGGTTACTTAGTAACAGGGTCTCCTAGTTTTAATATGTCACTTCAGCTCCTGTCTATGGGCATAACCTTATCCGTTGGTTGCCCTTGGCCAGCTTGGGCCCTCAGTCTTCTTGATCAATGATGCCTGGCCTGCAACTTTCTAATATCATCACGTGGCTGCTCTTCATCTGGCACCCCGCTCTGCCCTGTGTCACCTTACACCAAACTGCACCATCAACTACACCAGCTGCCTCTACTCTGATCCATCTGGCAAACAGAAAGAAATGGGCTGAAAGGAAACAAGATTTACAAATGTATGAGAAAAAAAAAAAATCAATCCTGAAACTCAGTTGATTATATTTTAACTAGATATGTTCTAGAAATCTAAATTGCATATTTGTATTCATGCATTTTATTTAGTATGTAAAATATAAATGTCATTTAGAAATTTCAGATACACTAAATTCATCATCATATTTTTAGTACATATATTCTCTGTCCTCTGGATATTAACCTTTAGAAAAATCAACCCTTATAGACTGTTGTCCTCAAGCCACCCAGTACATATACACTTACCATCAGTACATATGTGGAAGGAAAATAATTCTAATAGAAGCTCAAGAGACAGGAATAGAAAAATAAGTATGCTTTCAAAAACAATTCATCTGAACTAAATTACTTAAGAACTGTGTTATTTCAGATTATCAAAGCTTCTTCATGGAAGTGGTCATTCAAAAGAATTACTGCCCAACTCATTCTAAGAGCCTAGCTTTAGCCTGATACCAAAAGCCAGATAAAAGATACAAGGAAAAAAAAGAAAAAACAAAACAAAAACAGAAAAACTACACACCAACATTGCTTATGAATATTGATATAAAAACCCTCAAGAAAATACTAGCAAACCGAGTTCAGTAACATACTAAAAGGATTATATACCATGATCAAGTAGGATTTATTTCTGGAATGCAAGGATGGCTCAACATACCAAAATCAATGTAATACACCACATCAACAGAATGAGGGGGGAAAAAATATGATCATCACACCTATGTAGAAAAAGCAGATACCAAATTCAATTTTCATGATAAAAACACTCAGCGAACTAGGAAAAAAAAGAAACTATTTTCACATAATCAAGGATTGTTGTACTCATAAATACAGTATCATGTTCAGATTAATACCCTACAGCAAGTAAACTAGACTCAGTAAAAATTCCCATGAAGAGTACTTACCTGCCAAAATTTTCTTGAATTGTTTAAACCAGACGTCACAGTGGTCTTCACTTAAATTAATAAGATCAAGCGTAGAATCTTTTAATTTATTTTGGTCCTTTTTCAAACAAATGAAGAGTGTGATACCTAATAAAGTACCATTTCCCTGCTGCTTAGCAGAATAACGTCGTTTCAGTTTGACAGAGAATATGTCCTTGACTTCAATAAATTCTTCTTTACATTGAACATCATACTTGGAGTCACCTGAAAAAAAATTAAGTTTTCCAGTCAAAATCATTGTGTCCGTTTCTTCTATGTATCAATAACAAAAAGTGAAAACCCACAAGATCTTTATCAATTTTACTGATTGTGTTTTGTGTCGTCAATCCCTGTGTGAGTTGGGGAGGGAAGAAAAGAAAAACTGGGTCTGTTTTCCCAAGAATGAAAAAAGAGAAAATGGCATTGAGTCCCTGTCACATTGATGTCCCAGGACATTCAAAACCTGAAGATATTCAACAGAAGAATTTCAAGAACTTAAACAAAGCAACATTTCAATAATAGTAAATTAGCATTATGCAAGATGCTCCTTGGCCCTCATTGGGACAGGAAAAAATAATGGGAAGAAGACAATTCCCTAACAGAAGTGAGTTTATAACAATTATGAAAGGCAAAGGGTAAGGAAAAGGATACATACATTCCAGGTAAAGTAAAACGTGTAAAAAGGAAGCACAGTAAGATTCCTATATGAAACACTGTGAATCCCTGCCAGTCTAGAAAGATCAATCCACCTGAATGTTACCACAGTCAGATTATATTTTAGAGTGCCATGAAATTTTACTGGCTGTGTTTAACCACAGGTCAGAAAACGTGTTTTATGGTAAAAGACCATTTCAACGGACTCTCAAAGTCGGCGTGTTTTATACTTTTCAAGAGTACTTCTAAAATTTCTAACCTGGCCAACACAGAATCACAGGGACTGGTTAACTCTCTGCCTGAAATAACTAAAATGGTGTGCAGGATACATGAAACATGGAGGTAGCCCAGGCCAGTGGTCCCTGAGAGAGGGCAAACACAGGTACCCCAGGAGCACCCCAGGCTACTGCCTACAGAGGGTTTCTAGGCCACCGTGTAAGTAGGGAGCCCTGGTGGAGTCTGGTTGTCTCTGTGGGTGAAGCAGGAAGGAAGAGTCCAGGAAAGCCACAATGACTGAGTTCACTAGGCCAATTACTGGAGAGGAGAAAACTGCAGGGAAGTGAATTCTGCAGAGGTCCCCCTTGAATCTTCAGCTGAGTATATATGGCATATGTGAGAGGCCAGGGAGAGAGAACTACCCTAAGAACTAAAGAAAACAATGCTTTACACAGCAAAATTCACAATCTCTTTCCTTCAATCAAAAATCACTCAATCAAAAAAGCAGGGCGCCTGAGTGGCTCAGTTGGTTAAGCATCTGTCTTTGGCACAGGTCATGTTCTCGGAGTCCTGGGATGGAGCCCTACACAAAGGCCTGCTTCTTCCTCGGCCCCTCCCTCCCCCACCCCCAGCTCGTGCTTTCTCTCTCTCAAATAAATAAATAATTTTTAAAAAATCACAATGCATGCATGGGGTGCCTGGGTGGCTCAGTCGGTTGAGCATCCAGCTATTTCAGCTCAGGTTATGATCTCCTGGGTCATGAGATGGAGCCCCATGTCAGGGTCTGCACTCAGCAGGGAGTCTGCTTGCTGATTCTCTCCCTCTGCCCCCCTCCACTTGCACTCGCGTCCTCTCTCAAATACATCTTAAAAAAAAAAAAAATCACAATGCATGTAAGAAAGCAGGAAAAAAATGACCTATGGTAAGAGAAGAAAAAGTCAATAGAAGCCGATGCAGAGAGAATCGCAGGGCAGAGCAGCCACACAAGGCCCTCCCTCAGCTCCCCTAGTCCTTTCTCAGACACGTTCTTCTCCATTGGAGCAAGGACTTCAGGTGTCTAAGGAAGTTGCTTCCCTGCATTCTCAGAGTGGGCCTCTCCCAACCATTCTGCAAACTATGCCCGACTGTTCCTAAAGCACACAGACCATGGAAAAAGAAACAAGCCCTTTTCTCAGTGTTCTGGTGGTGGGATAAGGTGAACCCCAAGCAATTTGTTGGGCCTGACATTTCCTTAGAAAGCTCAGGCTTCAAGTCTGTGTATGGCACACTTCCGCGGTCACCCAGGGACACATGGCCAGGGTCCGGGCAACACTTGGGAGGGACAAGGAGATCTTACATCCTTCTACTACCTTCAAGGATGAAAGGAAGCAGGCTTGTCAAAGGTGCTCCTTTCAGGCTAATCTTGTAATATTGATTATGACCTTGTCTCTCACACAAATTTAATTTTTTTATGTAGTATAACATACAATAAGTAAGAGCTCCAAGGAAGGATGAAAGGAAACCAAGAACCACTGAGGGAAAGAAAAAAATGGAAAGGATGAAATAAAGTCCTCTTTTCACTGGAAGATCTATATTATAATCTGAATTGTTTACCCTGTGTGTGCTTTACTTTGGCAGTAAACAATTCAATGACTATTCTAATTTAAAGCCTCTTGTAAACTGAAAATTTAAAGATACTACACCAACATCCAAGATACAACTTAGTAGTAAAAACCAGAAGAATTTCTGGAAACAGTACAGGAATACTTATTATCACTCTTACTATTCCCAATTATTCTAGTCAATACTATGTGAAAGAAAAAGAAAAGACAATGGTGGAAGGGGCCGAAGGGAGACTAGAATCATAACTTTTTACAGATGATATCACAATATGTTTGCAAAATCCACAAGAATCTATTTAAAATCACTAGATCTAATAAGAATACCCAGTAAGGAAGCTGGTTACAAATATATCAATACCCAGGAAGAAGGCAGAATGGGGATAAAGAGATCCCATGCCAAATAGCATATTATACCTAGGAATAAATTCAGCAAAATGATCCTGGACTTGTGTGGGGGAAAAATGCAATCCCAAACATACCGAGAAACAAAGAACAGAACAAATGGAGACCTATTAAGTTTTGAGATTACATTTTTTCCATGCCAGTATTCTCAGTATTAAATAACTACTTATAATGCTATTCCAATCAAAATCTCAATGTTATTTTCTTTGATGTAAGGGGCAAGGAACCTAATCAAATGATTTGCAAATCTTCTTGTAATAAATGTATTATATTAATGAAGAAAATGTTTTAAAAGTACAGTAATGAGGGGGGAGTATATGCCTGATCAGATATTAATATTTTGTAAAGCTGCAATAATTAAAACATCTAGGAATAGACAAAAGAATGGTTCAAAGAAACTTGCATACATTTAAAAAGTCACTAATGGGATAATGGTGGCATCTAAGCTCAATGGGAAATATTCAGTAAAAGGTGATTTAGAACGGGTTGATCTTTTGAAAAGGAAAAGAAATAGAACCCTATTTCATAATATAGACCAGTATTTCTAGATTAGAAAGAACTTTGTATAACCATAAATTAGTAAAGCCCTAAGAGTGACAGTAAAGCAGACATACAGAGACTGAGATAGTAAAGCAGACATACAGAGACTGAGATACTTCACATAGAAATTATTCAATGCCTACCTGAAACTAATAAAACACCGTATGTTAATTATTCTTCAATAAAGAAAGAAAAAAATTATTCCATCGCCTATAAAGACCTAAAGAACCATAAATTGATGTCACAAGCAGAAGCCAACGGGGCAGAAATAACTGCAACACATGACAGTTAAATAATCTATTTAATCAAGAAACAGAACACTTTAGTGGCAAAGTACATAAAAGACCCAAGCAGGCATTTCACAAAAGAAGAAATGCAAATTGACCAATAGACATATGAGAAAGTTCAATCTAATTAGTAATCAAAGAAATGCAAATTAAAACAACAAGATACCAGTTTTTGCCTTTTAGACTGGCACAAGATCAAAAACATGCTCGGGGATGGTAGGGGTAAAAGGAACCAATCCCAGCACTGGTGGGAATGCAAAAATGGTAACTGCTGGAGAACAAGTTGGGAATACGTATCAAAAGATTTCAAAATGTTAATTGCAGCAGTGTTTATAATAACAAATATTTAAAGCAATGTTCCTGTTCTTCAATAGGAGAATGGTTGAATCATAGTTTTCTGCAGCTCATAAATAGCAAGTCAGAACTCTAGAGACATTCATGGCAAGAGATATGAAGAAGTAGAATAAAAGCAAGGTACAAAGTAATCGGAGGGATTTAATCTCACTTTCATTAAAAAGGAAAAACAAACTCAAGTAGAGAACATACAACAAACTTAATACTGGTTACCTATTAGAGAGAAATATGTGGATATAAGAGATTAATTTTTTCCTATAAACCTCCATAACTTCCCTCTCTGTAATCAGCATTACATTTATTATCTTTTTAAAATGTAGAAAAGGAAAAATGCTTTAAAATACACCTATTTTTGGTCCAGCAATTTACTTTCAGGAATGTACCCTAAGGGAATAAATAACATGCACAATTTAGCTAAAGGAATGCTTCCCCAAGCATTATTTGCATGAAACTGAGAAACAAACTAAATGAGTAATAGTATTGGTTCTATAAAATCTATTCATATAATAAAATGCTATTCAGCCATTAAAATGGAGAAATCGGACTAGAAAGGTGTCTAAAATAGCACAGCATATTTCCATTACTGTTTTGTATATATTTATTGAATACATCATGTACGTGTATATATTTTCACATGCACTTATATGTGAATATGCATATAAAAACTTGGAACAGATTGTGATTTAGTTTGCATATATGAATTTCTAATTTTTCTACAATGAGAATATTTCTGTAATCAATTGAAGAAGATGGTTTCCTTTGCTCATCCTTAAATAGTTCCTAATCATGTTAGTTGTTTTTTTAAAATTCCATTCCCTTAAAAGGATAGCTAATATTTACTGAGCACATGCTCTATGCCAGACATCGCCCTAAGCCCTTTACATCTATTATCTTGTTTAATCCTCACAGCAACCCTATGAAGCGGATGCGGTTTCCTAAATTAAAAGAAATTCAGGACAGACAGCTTAAGTAACTTGTCCATGGTTATACATCTGGTAGGGGCAGACCCAAGATTTCAATCCAAGCACTTTGGGGGTTCTTAACCAAACTCCTTAAGAACACTGGGCCAATATAAACACCTCATCTGACCCTCTGGACCCATTTTTTAAATCTAGTGAAACCTAAAACACCAGGCAAACTGTCATTGTGTCTCTACCAGCAAGACAATGAATGTGTCCCTTAACAGAGCAGTACTTGATCAGAGACTGAAGTGCCCTTCGGAGAAATGGGAAGTGAGATTGTAGCAACCAGGAGCTCACAGAGTGAACATTCTCAGAACCCCTGTAACTCTGATTCCTAGTTCCTGCTTTCCTTGCTCAGGCTTCTCATCTCTTTTCCTGCATTTGCCCACAGATTCAAATTTGGGGTTTTTAAGTGAATGGTCTCTTTGCTGAAGTGACAAGAAGAGACTAAAAGAAAGACCTACAGGTTCAGAGCAAACGTTTACCTTTTATTTGAAAGGAGAAGAAGGATAATTGATCTGTGAATAAAACTTAACAAATTTCTAACAATAGACGATTGTTCTTCACCCTTTTTCTCAGCAGCTCTATCAATCTCTCAGGTACCAGTTCCCTACGTAGAATTTCTGATCTGTTATTTCTGCAGTGTTAATCATTTACGAAAGTAAATCCACCCCGTTTTCTAAAATGGGATTCATTTAATTTTGAATATAACTGTTTCCTAACACTTGAAGATGTGTATAGTATTACAGCTTTTACAGAAAACTGTTTTTTCATTCTGAATATGGTCCTCAGGAATAAAACTTGTTAGAATTCTGTGAACTTGAATTTAAACTGTTTTTATTTAAAGGCTTGGAACTGCCTAACTATTGTTTAATCAGACTAATCAGGTATCAGATTAGGTGGTGCTTTTCTAGGTCTTTGTTTTTGAAGTTCTTAAGATAGAGCAGTAGACCAGCTGGCTCTGTGGGACAGCGGAACACTGGTTTCCCGGACTTGAAAGAGAGCGAAGGCTAAAGGTTCCTCAGGTTTCTAGGTGGAAAACCCTGAGGCTAACCCCCCAGTGAAGGCTGAAGGTTCTGGAGATCATCTGATAGGATAAACTGAAAAATCCAAGGTCATTGTGTCTCCTCAATCCCCACTCCAAAACACTTACTCTTTGGGACACACTTAGAATACACAAATATTTATGAGAAACGAGATTAAAGGGGAAAAAACCATTCTGAGAGAGAAGACTATTGCTATGGGTCTATAAAATCGACCACTTCTCTATACCCTTTTGTAGTAATATCTTAAGAATAATTCAGACTCACTTTATTCTCCCTGTCAACCAGAAAAAATACTGCTTTTAAATTTATAAACGCTAAAAAAATTTTGGTCCTGTATCTCTGCTTAAATTTTCATCCACAAGAGAGCTACTTGGATCTGCATGCTAGCCACTGCTGTTATAATACAACCAATTTCCACCACAAATAAAAGCAAGTGTTTTCACAACTGTATGCAAAAGCCACATTTCCACGTACAACAGAACACAGGCAGACAGCATGTACAAGAGGAGTTAAAAAAAAAAAAAAAAGGAACAAAACTTTGGGGCATGTATTTTAAATGCAACTTTAATTTTACCTTAATGTTAAGAGATCACTTTATTGGTGAAAAATGTGGAATAAAACTCCATCCATAAAATAATATCTGATAACAGTAGATAAAAATATGGAAATCCTCTGTATACTTTTTTTCAGGTTATGAAAACATAAACCTTACAGATGACATAGAATTTTTCTTTGTGGCATGTGGTTTATTATTTGAAATCTATTGGTTCATTAGTATCATATTGGTTATAGCTAGTTGTTTCAGAACATTAACTGTCCTCTCACATTACTTACAGAGATACTGGGGACCATCTGTTCTTGCAAGGGATTTAAGTATATGTCTATTGGATATCATGCTATTTATTTAATTCAGCACCCACTTCCTATTGTTGTATTTTCTTGGGGGGAAAAGTCAATTTAATTACAGGGAATAAAGATAACCTCTCCTAGCAGGTTACCCCGTCACCATGAGAGCAAAGCAGGACCTGCTCAGAGTAGGTTACAGTGGTTAACAAGAGGAGTAAAACCAGCAACACTTAAGAATATTTAACAAAGGTTTAACAAAAATAGAACAGTGAATGGCACTTTTAAAAATATTACTGTAAGCCTAGGGCTTGTCTAAATCAATCTTGGCACATCTGTCTGATGCAGACCGTAAACAGGATTAGAGCTGGATTTATCTGCCTGGCGCTAATTGTGCTCACAGTTTCTGCACATGTCCACTCTTTAAAATACTGCCTGAAAAACAGGTCTGCCTGATAGATGGCTCCCACAACATAGTGTATACACACGCTTATGCTATATTAGATGGTTAAGCAATGTGATGTCTAACAATTTTTTTTTTTGGCTCTTCAGAATTACTTATCTAATCCCCTAATTAAAAATACAAAATTCTGTTTGAATACACCACATACTGAGATAAATCTATGAAGCAGGGGACCAATAAATTTGAATACACTTTAATTGTAAGAAGAAAACACAATTTAATTGTTAATAATCAGGTTAAACCAGGGTTTAAACAAATAGGGCTGCTCCTGTAGTCTACTGAAAAGCCCTCACAATGCATTACTATCCTCAGGAATTATGACATAACATTTGTTAGCCGAGAAAGTTTCTAAATACGTACACATATCAAGAGCGACAAGAAATAGCATTCTTATCTAGTAAAAAAAAATTATACAGGACATTTTTAACTTATCATTTACAGGGAGAAACAGAAACTGCCAATCCAATATCCAAAACTCACATTTTTATCACACCAAATAAAAAATTAATGCTCAATTTCAGTCGGCAGTTTTTTCTACTTATTTTTATCAAGTGTAAACAGCTTAGATACTTTTAAGAATTTAAGCACCTGGAGATACTTAGGTATTTCTTTTAAGAAGTCCAAAATGAACTCATCAGTCAAAAAAATAAAAGTATGCCTTTGGTTTGCAGATTTGAAACACAGACGACACGTAATTCCTTATTCAAAACAACATTTAATGTCTAAGATACAAAGTGATGTTAGCAATTTTAAATTACTTGGTCTGTTTAATCAATCATGAACACCACATAAAACTGATACTTTAAAAAAGCATAAAATTGAAAATTCAGGTTAACTTCCAATCACAGACAATTTTCTGTTCTAAAGCTTTACCTTCATATGTAACTTATATCTTGGCGAGCTTGTAGAAATCAGTTTTCCCCTAAATCTCTACCATTATAAAAAGGTATGTCTATACTTCTGTTATTTTATACATACAAATCAATCATCAGGAGAAACTGGCAAATTAGGTCAATCATTTCAACACTTAAACCAAAACACCCATCAGCAGTTCTCAGGGTAGAGTCTCAGAGGTTCTACAAGGTCAAAATGATTTTTATAATACTATTAAACATGCTAGTTGCCTTTTTCTTTTTCTTTTTTTTAAGATTTATTTATTTATTTGACAGAGAGAGAGAGAGCACAAGCAGGGGGAGCGTCAGGGAGAGGGAGAAACAGGCTCCTGCTGAGCAGGGAGCCCAATGTGGGAGTCGATCCCAAGATCCTGGGATCATGACCCGAGCCAAAGGCAGACGCCTAACCGACTGAGCCACCCAGGCACCCCACTAGTTGCCTTTTTCACCACGTTGGCATTTGCACTGAAGGTGCAAAAGTGGCAGAAACTCTGGTGTCAGCATGAATCAAGGCAGTGACACTATCTTTTACCAGTAATTCTTGCATTCTTCACCAAACCTTGAACTCCCAGTTTAAAAATAAAAAGGTCCATTTTGCTTAACTGCCCTGGATGAAAAAATTTTTTAAAAATCTCTACCCTGGGGGGCAACTGGGTGGCTCAGTGGGTTAAGCTCCGACTCCTGATTTCAGGTCAGGTCATGATCTCAGGGTCATGAGTTTGAGCCCAGAGTGAGGAACTGCGCTCAGCAGGGAATCTGCATGAGAGTCTTTCCCTTTCCCTCTACCCATGAATGCAGGCACATACTGCTCGCTCTCTGAAATATTAACAATAAGTAAATAAAAGTAAATAAAAATCTCTACCCTGGACTACATTTCTTTTTAATATTATGTGAGATGAAATGGGAAATATGCATAAAGCAGTTCTGCTACAAATGAAAGTGAGGATTCTCTCCAGGAAAAGCACGTATACAATTTGAGTTGCAGTTGAACTAGCTGGTTTTGTGGAAGACTATTTTTACTTCAAAGATCGACTGGCAGACAGACTATGGTATTCAGAAGTATTTGGCAAACATTTTCTGGGAAATGAGCAAAGTGAGCCAGTCACTCAAGAAAAACAACTAAAAATGTTTGTTGTACTAATGACAAAATTCAAGCTTTAGAGCAAAAATGAAAATTTTACAAAACCTGTATCTATGACAATGAGCTTGACAGCTCTCCTATACAAGAATGTTCTCATGAGACTGGTGGTCATATTAATATATCTGATATTTTTTAAATATTGGGTAATATAATGTGTCAACATCTGGCAGCTCTATTTAACTTAGTACATACACCAAATTTTCCATATAACCAGTGCAGGATGTTATAAAATCATGCATGAGTAAAAGATTCATTCAAAGTGCAAGAAAGATCAATAAATTTTCAAATAGACTACAAAGGTTCATTAGAATGTTTCCAGATTCAAGATTGTCACTAACCTTAATAAATTGGCACTTAAGTTCTGTTGTAGTTTCAAAGAAGAATAGCCACAATTATCTGAAAACATTAAAATACTTTTCTTCCAAATACACATCTATGTGAAAATGGATTTTCCTTATAAACTTTAACCAAAACAACATATTCACAGCAGATTGAATGTAAGCACAATCTTGAAAACTCAGCTGCCTTATATTAAGCATTTTATTAAAGTCAACTAAGTTTTCTATTAAAGACATTTGAAAAAAATCTAAGATAATGAAGTTTATTTTAGAAAATATTCTTAAAATATTTTATGCTAAAATGCAATGGATTTATTACTGTTATATTTAATAAATACTTTAAATGTCTAAGTCCTAGTAAGTACCAATGAGTATAATTTATATAAACAAAAGCTCTTTGTGGTTTTCAATAATTTCAGACTGTAAAGTGATCCTGAGACTGAAAAGCTCAAGAACCCCTGGTCTGTAGTATGGTGAGCATAGGTCTAACCTTAAGAAAATGTAGCCTAAAGATGGCATGATTCATGCATTTCATCTTTAATCACCTTGAATCAAATATCTAAAATACTAGATTATTTTTAGACTCTGCTTCGAGTCCTTATTACATCTGAAACCTAGCAAAATAAAAGTACATTTCAAAATTTCATATTCTATATTTCATATTCATTGATCCCATTCTAAAGCAGACCTTATCATGCAATGTGATTGGGTTTGGTCATTTTCACTTCCGTAGGAGCACTAATGTGCTCCTTTCATTGGGACTATTTATTCCTCAACTTTATGATCTACTTAGATATTTGCCTCTGTCTGTATTCTATATCTCCACTTCCGTCTCAATTCCCTAGGAAAAACATTTATAAATGGCACCAATATAAAATAGGGCCTTGATATCAAAAACTAATGATGCAATGTATGGTGACTAATATAATAAAATTAAAATAAATAAAAATAAATAAAATAGGGCCTTGATTCATCTTAACCTCATACTCTAGTCATTTGGGGGGCATTATCAGTTCAGGTATGTGTATCAGTTCATGTGATATACAGTTTATATACATCACTCCGGATGGCCTTTGTGCAGATACCCCTTAAACCTCAGAAGTATGGTAATTGGTCTTCCTTTTTCTATTCTCAGAAAATCACTTCAACAGTATCTTAATTGTCCTCCTCGTCTCTAATCTCTGTATCCTAGCACCCAGCTCTATGCTTCAGACACAGGCTTGACTTCCAATAAAAGTTTGTCATTGACTATCTTTACCATCAGTCAGATAATATCTCAATCATACTGTATGCACTTCAACCTCTAAACCTTTGCTCCTTCATTTTCCAGCAAATGGAAGGTCTTCTTGACTCCAGTCTTTTCAAACATTAACCATCTATCAAAGCACATTAACAAACATCCTTCATTTCCCAGTCCCTCTGAGATCCCGTGGCCCGGTACGCAGTTGAGATTCAGTCACATATCAGAAATTCCTAACCTACCAGAGTATGAAGGCACAAAGGTCTTTCAAAGCCTTTTAAGAACTTTATATTTTTTTTCATACTAACTAAATGACGGTTCAATACCATTCAATACCATTCAAACCATTTTTGAATGGTAATGGGGGGAGGGGCTAAAGACGAGACTGTAATAGTTTAGGCTAAGCCCAAAAGTTTATTATTTCAACATATTTGAACACCTGCTATATTCCAGGCACTTTTGTGTGTACGTTAAAGTCACTCTGGAAAACAGTATGGAGGTTCCTCAAAAAGTTAAAAATAGAGCTACCCTATGACCCAGCAATTATACTACTAGGTATTTATCCAAAGGATACATAGTGATTCGAAGGGGCACGTGCACCCCAATGTTTATAGCAGCAATGCCACAATAGCCAAACTCTGGAAAGACACCAGATGTCCATTGACAGATGAATGGATAAAGAAGATGTGGTATATAAATATACAATGGAATATTACTCAGCCATCAAAAAAATGAAATCTAGCCATTTTCAAGGATGTGGATAGAACTAGAGGGTATTATGCTAAGTGAAATAAGTCAGTCAGAGAAAGACAAATACCGTATGATTTCACTCATATGTGGAATTTAAGAAACAAAACAGACGAACACAGGGGAAGGGAAGGAAAAATAAGATGAAAACAGAGGGAGGCAAACCATAAGAGACTCTTTACTACAGGAAATAAACTGAGGGTTGCTGGACGTGAAGTGGGTGGGTGGGGTAACTGGGTGATGGGCATTAAGGAGGGCACTTGAAGTAATGAGCACTGGGTATTGTATGCAACTGATGAATCACTAAATTCTACCTCTGAAACTAATACAGTATGTTAGTTAAATCGACTTCAAATAAAAAATTTTTTTAAATGCTAATATGAATTTGACAATCTCCATGGACAACTGTTTCTATGAGAACAAAAGTTAAGGAGTTTTTCATCTTTCATCGTCTGGAACTTGCTGGGCTTTGGGAATAGGACTATATATAACTGAGCCAGAGTGATAGCTTCTGTTGCCAGTGCCTTAAAAAAGCCTGGGTCTGGACCTTCTGCTTGGTAAAGGCCCTTATATTTCAACTCCCAGACACTTTTTTCTTCTGAGGAGCTCAAAGATTGTCACACCAACTTTGCTTTCACCTCTGCCATTACTATCAATCAACGCCCTACTGTGCAGATCAGATCCCCCATTACCTCACGGTCGTCACAATGAAGCTATCACATAGCCCTCCAGATAATCTGATGGGTTTGCTACTGAGAGACACTAAGAGGCTCACTTTTATTACCACCCCCATTCAGGTTTACCTTCAAGACGGTCATTATTTGCTCCCAAGATAACAAGAAAATATTCAGAATAACTACTCAGAGTCCAGGGTAACTGAACTTAGCAAGTGCGGCTCTGTGTTGTTGGAAGGGAATAGAGCCATTACACAAGAGACTAAGTAGTTATTTTTACTTGATGAAGAGACCCATCCTAGTACCAGAGAGGAAGGAGTTCATCTGAGGAGCCAAGACAGCTCAGGAACAGAATGCCACAATCCTGACCATCCAGAAATGGCCTGGAAGAGATTCACCTGATCAGCCTCCAGAAAATCTGTACTTAAAATCAGTCTACTTTCCTGATGCCAGAAATGGCACCCCTGTAGTCAAGGAATCACTGCCTGTGTGGGAGGAAGGGAAGATAAAGAGAAATTGCCAGAAACTACATACACTAACTGTACAAAAGCAAACTTAAAACAAATACACATTTGTTTTTGTGTATTTAAGATAGCCAAGATATGGACACAACCTAAATGTCCATAGATGGATGACTATAAAGAAAATGTGATACACACACATAGAATATTGTTCAGCCATAAAAATAAAAAATCTTGGCTTTTGTGACAACATGGATGGACCCTGAGGGCACTGTGCTGAGAAAGGAAATATCAACGACAGAAATACCACATGATCCCACTTACATGTGGAATTTAAAAAACAAAAACAAAATTGAGCTCATAGACACAAGGAACAGACTGATGATTACCAGAGGTGGGGGGGGGGGGCAAAATGGGGGAAAGGGGGCCAAATGGTATAAACTTCCAGTTATAAGTCATGGAGAGATAAGGTATAGCGTGGTGACTATAGTAATCCTATACTGCATATCTGAAAGTTGCTGAGAGTAGACCTTGAAAGTTCTCATAAGAGAAAAAGTGTGTAACTATGTATGGTGGTGGACATTAACTAAACTTACTCTGGTGATCCTTTCAGGATATATACAAATATCCAATCATTATGTCCTACACCTGAAATTTCTATGTTCTATGTCAATTACATGTCAATAAAAAAACAAATACACATAATCTGAGATTTTCTAAAAATATTGGTAAACCTTTATTCATTTGATAAGGATTTGTAGGCCCTAGATTCAGTGGAGACAAAGCAAAAGTGATACACAATTTTAATATAGCTTATCATGGTTTTATTAAAAATACCAACTAATTTTCAAGACAAAGTTCATGTTTATTTTTAATATGCTAGGCACATGGGGGATATGGCCTTTATTTCATTTTCACCATTAAAAGCAAATAGTTGACAAACATATTTGGTTTCTGTTTTGTTTTTGGCATTCAAAAACTTTGGCTAAGTAAATCCAGTGAGAATTGATTCACTAAGAAAAAAAAAATTACAATGAAATTACCTATAAAATGTAGTCAGATTTCCTCATTTATTTTCAGTTGGATGTAAGCAAAATGTAAAGAACAAGTTTAAGTCTTAGTAAACACACACACAAACACTATAAATTATGCTAGTCAGTAGATACCACCTAGGCTTCTATTCACACAAAATATGATCCTCTACCCGATACTTGAAGTAAAAAAATTTTTAAACTATTTTGGAGTAGAAGTTAGAAGTTAATTTTTTTTTTCCTGAAAAATCTTAAAGTGATTCAGAGTCCAATATGCAAATAAGCTCAATGTTTGACCTCCGTGTTCTACATCTATAGTATTTAATGCAAATGTGTTCCTAATTAAAGAGTTTTAAAATAGTTTCTCCTCCATGCATTTCCTCCTACTATATTTTCTACCAGATAGTACAACAATAAAAAGGCAAAATTAAAGGTAAAAGAAACTGCTACCTGAGAGTGTAAAAATTTTGGAGAAAAACATTCTAGATCAAGCATGTTATATATTTAGCTACACGATATAACATGTAATCAAAGCAAAATAGCTTATGGGATTACAGCAAGCCATCTCCTCTGCGCTGTTCTACTACTGTCAGGTTTTTTTTTTTTTAGAAAGATAAATTTGATACCAATACGATGTGACACAACTGCATCAAACCTTAATTTCACTCACAGTAAGAAGTCACAGGATTAAATAACACTGTGCAGTCTTTTAGAAAAGTTTATTGCTTCCAGATGGATTCAAGTTTCCTTTCAGCCCTGATTACATCTAATATGCACAGGGTGCCAACATTATAAAGGACAGAGTCAAAAATATCATTTATATAGATAGCAAGGGGCGGGGTGCAGGGACTTTGGCTCCCGAAGAGGTTGTGCTAGTCGGGGCCTGACTGTTTTAAGAAATAACAAACATTTAGTAAAAAACACCATACCATGTAAATGTCTTGAATAATGGCTGTCCCATAGAAAAAGCACAAATCTACAACCAAGTATCCATAAAAGGACTCCTAGCTCAAGCTGCATGCTCTCTGCCCCCATGTTGGGTGGTGCCATGTGTCACACCACATGAGGCTTGCTACCAAGATGTCCACCTGTGTCTGTGGCAGAAACGGCATCCATGTTCATTTCATTTACTAGCACTGCTGAATATAAGCCACTGTGATCCAGTAAAGACCTTCAAAAATACGGACTACCTAAGGGTGTGTTTGCTAAGTTTAAGGCTGCAAGTAAATTGCCGCTTGTATTTAAAATAGCATTTTCTTATGCTACTTGAGTATCACTACAATAAATAAAATCCCCTCCATAAAACCCAAAGAATGCACTCCCCATAATGTGAAATAAAAAATAAAATCACATCTGCTCTATCTAGTCCGGGAGAGAAAAGCAATAAAAATTCATAATTGAAGAATGATTTCAGTCTGTAGATCAGGGGGCCAACTTTTTAAAATACAGTAGAACTCCAATAACATTTCCGTTTTCTCATTTTCTTAAATTCAATTTTTCCAATGCTCTGAAAAGTCATACCAATTATAAATCTGATTGACTGTAAATGTTAAACAATTTATTATGTAGCCTCCAAAAACAGATTAGCAACTTAAATAAAATTATGGTCTCAAAGCACAAAAGAAGAGAAAAATGATTCTTTTCTAAAAGCATATAAAATCTTTCCTGCTGGAGTACCACTGGGAAAAGTAGTACTCCAATAATTCTACTCATACCTGTCTCCTGTGGATATCCAACCAAAACTAAGACAAATAACACGACAGCACTTTTATTACATTTTCTTTAGAGAGAAATAAGTTCCTTTATATAAGGCATATAATGGATATTAAAATTTCAGGTGGTTTTAATAAGAATTATTCACTTGTATTTTCAATTTTATAAGTGATACTTAAAATGGATAGAAATATTAAATTTTTCCATTTTAATTAGATTAAAATAGTGGCAATATCCTTGATCAGTTACTTGAAATACTCTAAGACACAGGGTGATCAGAAAAGGATCGAGTTATTCTAAAAAGGGGTTTCAAGTTACCTGCCAAATCAATAACAGATCAATGAAACAGGTTCCAACCGATTAGGCTACCCAGCACTAGAGTAGATAATGGGTTTTGTGTCCGCAGATGACTCATCCCCATCAAGAATTTCTGCTATTCTGAATATTAATGTGTTTGAACTATCACTAATCAAATAATATTTTTTTTTAAATTTATTTATTTGACAGAGAGAGACACAGCGAGAGAAGGAACACAAGCAGGGGGAGTGTGAGAGGGAGAAGCAGGCTTCCTGCTGAGCAGGGAGCCCGATGCGGGGCACGATCCCAGGACCCTAGGATCATGACCTGAGCTGAAGGCAGACGCTTAACGACTGAGCCACCCAGGTGCCCCAATCAAATAATATTTTGTTTTTGACAATGGTTATTCTTAAACTGGTTATTCTTAAACACACTCTTCTAAATAGCACATATTTGAGCAAAAAAGGATTTAAGCTTCATTCCTTCCTTCAATAATTGTTAACTGGACACTTTCTACATGCTAGACTGGTTCTACAAAGAGATCTTCCCTGACCACTCAATAAATAATCACTGAATAAAGATCAGAAAAAAATATAAGGGAACAAGCCATGTAGATATAGGTTTAGAATCTCTCATTTGCAATTGCAAAATCCCCAAAGCTCTGAAAATTGCACATTTTTTCTTAAATCATTTGGGAGCAAAACCTGAGCTGACCTCATTTTGTAGCAAAACTAAAGCCAAACTGACAATGAGATTTTAAGTCTTTATTTATCCCACTTAGCTTGGATATTCTTTATGTTTCATTCAGAAATATTAATATTTGATTATGGGATGCTACTGAGGCTCATTATGCAGTTACATACACATATAATACATGCCCCCCATTAGCTTTCTAAAATTAGTAAACATCTGAGGGGCACCTGGGTGGCTCAGTCAGTTAAGCGGCTGCCTTCAGCTCAGGTCATGATCTCAGGGTCCTGGGATCAAGCCCCGTGTCAGGCTCCCTGCTCTGATGGGGGGGGGGTCTGCTTCTCCCTTTCCTTCTGCCTGCAGCTCCCCCTGCTTGTGCTCTGTCAAATAAATTTTTAAAAAATAAAAAATAAAATAAGTAAACATCTGAATTTTAAGACATAGCTGGTTCCATAGGTTTCTGGGCAAAGGGAACAGTAAGTAACAATACTCCACGTCAGAAATGATGTTTCATACTAACATGGTGGCAGTGATGCTGCTCAATTTTGGATTTATTTCAGGAAAGGCCACCAGATTTGTTGATAGACTAGATGCAGAGAGAGAAAGAGTAGAATCTAGCACATTTCCAAGTGTTTTGGGCTTGGGCAACTAGAAGGATGAAGTCTTCATATACTAAGATGGGAAGACCCACAGGAAGTACATAGTAGGTTTTAGGACGAAATTGGAGTTTATTTTAGAATATGCTAAGTTTGTGAAATCTATTAGAACTCTAAGTTGACAGCTAAGTGGGCAGTAAGGTTTATAAATCTGGAATTCTGAGATGTCTGGACTAAAGTTATAAATTTGAAGGTCATCAGCATTTAGATAGTATTAGAAGCCACCAACTAGAGGAGGTTGAACCAGAGAGAGAATGAAAGACAAGAAGTCAGAGGACAGACGGGGGAAAATGAGGACAACTAAGAAAGGAAACTGAGGAGGAGCAGAGCAGGTCAGTGGGACAGGAGAGAACCAAAAGAGTGACATCCTAGAAAGTAAGTGGGGAAAGTTGTATCGAAGAACACATTGTGATATTTTAAAACTGTGCCCATAGGTCAAGACAGATGAATCCTGACTTTGACAAGTGAGCTGTAGGGTGATGGGAGTCAAAAGCCTGATCATAGATTAAAGAAAGAATGAGAAACAAAGTGGAGACTGTAAATGTATAATTAGTCTAGACTAATAAATGAGGGGTTGTGGGAAAGGCCAAAGAAATGGGACCAAGTACTTTATGTGGATTATCTTAATTAATCCTCATAATAGTTCTGAAAGGTAGAAATTATCTCACTTTATAGATGAAGACGTGCAAATTAAGATTAGTGTGCTAATGATTTAATGAAAATGCTAGATTTTGATTCTAAGCACATCTGATTATCAAAGCTCATCCTCATACTATTGTGCAGTTTCCTATGAATTTATCACACAAAATATTGAGAAAATGGCAGTCTTCCCAGAAAGGACATTGGCATGGGAGTTAGGAGACCTTAATTTTAGCTCTAGCTTGGTCACATATCTTGAGGCTAATCCGTTAACTTTTGAGCTTGATAGCTCATTCCTAAAATAAGGCAAAGGGAACAGATTAATTTATTCATTCAACAAATATTTATTTGGTCCTTATTTGTTGGATAACACTATTCTAGGTGTTAAACAGTGGTAAAAAATAAAAAAAATTTAAAAAGGCAGGAACTTACCCTGCAGTAAGGAAGATGACAAATAATCTAATGTTTCTTTCAGCTCTAAATGCTTTAATAGTTATTTAATAAATATTAATAAATTTCATTCTAGGCTAGTGCCAAGAAGCTTACATTTACTCTATTACTGAAACCTTACAGCGCTGTAAGCTAGGTACTATTATTATATCCCATTTCACAGAGGAAGGGGGAGGGAGATAAGCTGAGAGTTTAATCACTTGCACCAGTCACACACACACACACACACACACACACACACACACACACGGAGGAAGTGACAATGCTTAAATTCTAACAGTACAACTCCAGAAACCCATCCTTCAGTCGCTCTCAATAGCATGGTTAGTTATTATAATATTTCATTTTACTGGTGCTTAACTTTCCTTTCCTGTTATTTTACTTTTCTTGATGGGTCTCTAAATGTTCAAAATGGAAAACAGTGAGGAGTAAGAGAAAAAGAAAAACAATGAAACTGCAGAAGTCTAAGTGAATAGTGATATAAAGTTTAAAAAAAAAAAAAATCAAGAAAACCAAAGTAGTACAGTAACATGAACAAAAAGAGGTCTGGAGGGCACACAAGGAAAGAGAGCCACAGCCCCACCAGATACCATATGCCCAACTGTAGAAGACGACAGGCCTAGTCAACCATGGCTCCAGGGGTTGCTCTAACAAAAGGATCTGGCTTCTCCTATTCTCTCACATCACCCAAACACACTGTCCACCTATTAACCCTACTGAGAATCAACACTTCTAATAAACCTAACAAAGTAAATACATCCCCTAAAATATTTCAGAAAGGAGCCCTAGATACCTTCTCATACTTTTTGTTCCAACCACGTTAAAAAGTTAAGTTTTTGAGGATTAAGAGCTGAAATCCTTACAGGAAAAAGGAGGCAGAGAGGAAACTCCTGGTCTTACTACCACCGAGGCCTCCCTCTGATTTTCAGCAAAGGGCCAGTATCGAGCCCCTCCCTTTACATTAGGGACTTCCAGGTGCATAGGGAAACCTCAGTAGCTGGGAGCCATTTTATTTTCCCTAGATTCCAACAGAGAATGGGATATTAGAGTAACTGGATTTCTCACTTTGCAGAACTATTTTTAAAGCTAGCACTTTTCCTAGTATTCTGAAGATTGTATCGCTTTATAAATTAGAGACAAATGTATTATCCATCAATAATCTATTTAGTTTCAAATTTTGAGTAGCTACTATATGCCAGGTGTTTTCTGAATGAAATAGTGATTGAAAGATGATTAGATATGGCTCTTTCCCTGTATTGTGGGGAATGAAAGCACACTGGGTATCTAACCATTGTGTGGAACTTCACCAGATTATTCCCAAATTACTGTTTCACAAAAGGACACTGAGACCCACTGGAGATTTTAAGAAACAACCACCCAATCCATCTCTCTATTCATCATTCTAGTTTTCCACCTAGAGTAGCTTTTCAACAGAGATTCAGATTCATTCATGTTCTCTATAGGCCTCTTCAAAAATAGTCTGCATTAAAAGGTAAAATTAGAACTCAACTGCCCTCTGAGAAACATGTTTTTATTTATATTTTGTTCTATATAGTCTTCATTCACTGAATTTCTACACTGAGTGCCATTTACACATATAATCAGAAAAAAAAAAAACATTTAAAATCTGTAGCTTTTACATTGCCTAAAATTAGCTCTCCATCCCACATTTCTGTTTTTCATTAATTTCTATTAGGCAGCTAAGAATGATGGACAAGAAAATACTGTATTCAGAGTATCAGCTATTTCACAAATTCTCAGTAGGTATAATGTTAACACTAAGGAATAAAACTTCTCTTTCTTTGCCAAATTACCTCACTATACATACATTCTGCTAAGGTGCCAGTGCCATGCAAGGAAGCAACCAGTTCTTACGGCAACTAACAAGGCACAGAAACCCAGGGGATGGAAATCACGATCAGGTGCCTGCCAAGCTAGGCACTCACTCAGACACTCCATCTCATTTGACTATAAATTATTTTCAGGTTATGGTGAGAATTTAAAAAAGATAGGCATCCCTAATTCTTGATTTTAGAGAATACCAAACAGATCCTCAGAGAGGCAAAAGGGGCTTATTACAGATGTAAATGGCAGAACCTTAATTGTAACCTAAGACCGGACTTTAAAGCTCATATTCTTTCCTTTTGTTCTATAAGCTAGAAGGACTTGTAAAGAACCATACTGTAATTACAACAGTATTATTATTGCTTTATAATGCTTTATAATTAGGCTTCAAGAAGATACATTCTTTCCTTAGAATGGGTTCACATTTCAGTGTATCTTTTGCTGTCTCTCTGAAACCTCAAGTGTTAAAAGCAGCACTTCAGGTTCTATGAAGAAAAAGGTACGAGGGGCGCCTGGGTGGCTCAGTCGGTTGGGCATCCAACTCTTGATTTTGGCTCAGGTCTTGATCTCAGGGTCGGGAGTTTCAGCCCCACATTGGGCTCCACTCTGGGTCTGGAGCCTACTTAAAAAAAAAAAGGTACCAAAGAGAAGCAGCAGAGATAACCTCTTCTGAAAGGGGCTGGAATCCAGGATCTGCCTGTTACTACCTATAGTAGTAGAAATTACTTAAAGTAGTAGAGAAATTACTTAAAGTCTTCCTCTTCTGTTTTCTCATCTAGAAAATTCAAGTGATAATAGCCTCTACCCTCGCAGGGTTGTTTTGAAGATTCACCGAGTTAGTAAGATGCTGGGAACAGTTCCTGGCACATACAATGTCCTATACAATTAGATAATAGTTGGCTATTATCACCTGAAATAATTCAACAAACCATTTGCAATCACCACACCAATACCTGAATTAGATAAACCAGAAAAAGCAGCATGTGTGACAGATGATACTAGGCAGGAATGATTTTAGTAGGACTCTACCTTACACTTAGAATACAAAAATGCTGTGGCCTTATTTCGAGTTTACAAAGGTAGCTCCTATTAGCCGGGAGCATCATGAGTGCCTTCCCCAAAGCAGACTAGGAAACCTCCCTCGGTCAAAGGGTATACTGAGGCATTTATTGAATAGGTTAGAAGGAGAAAAGTAGGAATTGAGAGTATAGAAAATAACAGACAGCTA
The DNA here is from genome assembly GCF_011800145.1 of Mirounga leonina. Lineage (NCBI taxonomy): Eukaryota > Metazoa > Chordata > Mammalia > Carnivora > Phocidae > Mirounga > Mirounga leonina. Next base: position 50,521,067 of record NW_023270377.1, on the reverse strand, counting down.
TATTAGAAATAATAGTAAGAAATGAAAATCGCTGGGAGTTGATTTGCAGGCTACCACTACTCCCACTAATCCTAGTTAGGTGCAAGTATTTTCCCCAAATACTTTGAGAAATGTATCAGGTTCAGTATGTATCCATCCAGAGAGGGCTTATGTGCCCCACTCTCAAAGTTCCTCCTCAATGCCTCTGTAGGATGGGATAGGATGGGATGACAGAGTTTTTGAGAAACACACTAATGAGTATGTAGACAGAGTATGGAACCAAAATTTGATCACAATCACCTGGTTTCATCATCTTGTGGTTCTTCTTTGGATCCTGGACTTTGTTATGGAAACACACAGACTGGGCTGAGGAAGAAAACCTTCACACACTCTAGGACTGGAAAGAAATGCTAGACCTGAGAGCACACCAGCCCTGAAATAGCTGAAATTCTCCTTAATCCCCATTTCAGCTTCTCAACAGATGTGAAAATGATGCCATAGCAACAGTTCACAGGTGAAGGAGTTGCTAAAAATTTGAGGTTAGGTGATGGCATATCTAAATGATCATCAAAATACGTGCCCATCATCTGAGATACACAAGATCCATAGCATAATTATTTCAGAACGTTCTCAAAGTATGTCTTGTCCTAAAGATTTGTGTTCAAAATCTTTTGGTGGGGGATAAAAGTAAACAACACTGCATTTAGATGATCTTAGTGCTAACTGGCTATTTAGACCACAACTATTGACAAACCCTTATTTTATAAAGCTTCAGATCAAAAACCAACACAAACAACCTCTGAAGTTTTTTTAAGGAACTCAACAACTTTGTATCTGCCTATTTAAGAAATATTTGATGCAGTTCTCGAACTGACCTTCAAATAATTCTAGACCTTCCATAACATGGACCTAAGTAGCTTTGCTTTGCTTTATCTATTGGGGGAGAGAAGAGCAGGAGCTTTAAGATGCCCTTGGAATGAAGAGACCAAAATTATAGAAACCACTGCTTCAGTATGGTTGTTGGTTCAAATAACTATGGATCTTACAACAGTGCCCAATTTGTTTCAGAGAGTTACTTGGATGCTTGAAGATTAGGGATCAGTTTATTTATTTAAAATGGTCTATTTTCAGTGGGCATTAAAAAAAAAAAAGGCAGTAACTTTACAGAGACATGGTCAAAAACCAGTATGATCAGGACTTGGAATACCGGAAATCTTTCTTAAAGAGATGCAAAAACTTTCAAAAATGGAAGGAAGGAAGGAAGGAAGGAAAGAAAGAAGAATGAATTGAGGGCTTTTTCTGCTCTTTAAAGGGATAGATGAGCTACAGTTTTCACAAGTTCATTTTCCTTTTAATGTATTTTAGAATTACATTATTTCTCAAATGCATGGATGCTGTTACCACCTACACAAGATTATTATAATCTATCCCAGGTAATTACTGCTGAGATCAGCAATTTAATGCCCTTTGTTTGCCAAATTTTTGTTTTCCCAAGAACTGATTCCACTCTATAAAGATGTGTTTCCAGGATACATATAATTATGCTGGGTATAACATCTGTCACTTTGCATGTTCAGAGCCTTACCAAACCAAAGTAAGGGACACGCTTGTATGCCAACCTTAGGGAGAACGATTCAAGTATAAAAAGCTTAAATATACAGAAGAGTTTTTTTAGGCAGTATTTATCAAAAGAAAAAGCTAATTCTAATTTAAATATTTCCAAATAGAATTAACTCATTTTGGTCCTTAGATTTTAATATGGCTGTAGCATTTTTAATATTATTCAATAATCCTGAGTTATCTTTATTATGATTTCATATAGAAATTTTAGTGAATTTTCTACTTTGGTTATCTTTCAGAAGCAGACCATCTAACAATATCAACCAAAGCAACCTGTAACCAAGGACAGAAGAAAAAATAATAACCGGTGACCTCCTTTCTGTATTTCACCCTTTAATAGCACAGTGGATTTAGATAACAGATAGGACAGTGTTGCACTTTCAAATGTAGGTCAGTATTTTAATTGCACCACAGAAGTGAATTGTTCAGACTTGAAGAAAGCAGAGCAATATTGACCCAAATCACTTCTCTGCATGGCCTTGTAGGGTTGCCCAACAATCTGATAATCCTGAGAACTTTTCCATGTGCAAGATAATTGTTCATTAGCAAGATTTTCCAGAAAGAGACAAAGATGGAAAACACTGATTTCAGGACCAAACCTGAAATGAACCCTGAACATGAGGAAAACAAATCAGACACAGTCATCTCTCACCAAACATTTGCAATCACTGACAAAAAACTGAAGTTAGGAGTTCATCACACTTTCAGAAAAGTTCAGGAGGTCAAGCAAACTCATGACCATGTTAGTGGTACTCAAATGTATTTCACTATCTTTTGAGAGCTGCTATAATATAACTAAAAGATTACTGTTTAGGCTGCATTTAGACTGATTAGATTGCCCGAGTTCAGAGAGATTTAGAGTGGAGGAAACCTACTTAAAAATAAAAGAAATAACACGTCTTTCCAAGCCATTTTCACATGGTCAACACTCCTAACAATTATTTCTTACTATATATAATGTGAAAGTAAGTAACCATACATTAACCATTATATTAAAAATCAAAAAGAAACAAAAAAATACATCACACTGGTAACAGAAATTTAGAGGGGATAAAATCTACCTTCAGGACTGCAAAAGATGTAGCTAAACGAGTAAATAAATCCACCTGTTATGGACTGAATTGTGCCCCCCCCCCCTCAAAATTCATACGATGAAGCCCTAATCCCCCAGAGTAACTATATTTGAAGACAGGGCCTTTAATGAGTACTTAAGGTTATATTAGGTCATAAGGGTGGTATCCTAACCTGATACAACTGGTATCCTTAGAAGAAGGGGAAGAAACAGAGCTCTTTCTCCCTGTGTGCTCAGAAGGCAGGCCCCATGAGGGCAAAGGGAAAATGAAGAAATGAAAACTTAAGGAAGGACAGTGTATTGGTCTGCTGGGGCTGCCTTAACAAAATACCACACGCTGGGTGACCTTTTGTCTCATCTCATCACCATATCAAGCAAAATATGGCAGAGAAACTAATCATATGTCTTTTTTCCCTTCTATATTCCAGTATGTCCAGGTGGGAACCCTGAAGAATATTTAATGCCAAAAGGAGAAAAAGCTTTAATTGCCTAGTTTATCACTAGTTAGCATGTTAGACTTATACTGAGAAGACACTAAATTATTTTAGGTGACAATTACTTAAAATAGCAAGTGATACAATCTGGCCCAGAGAGGACAGGTGAAGTTAACGGAGAAATTTGTATAAGATTTGAAAGTGCCATTAACAATTATTTCTCATGTTGCCTTTCTGCAGCATCAAATGGAAAAATCTTCCAAAAGTCCTTGATATTTTTGCTCCCACTAGAACTAGAACCAGTGCCTCCTTGAGCTGCCAAACCCAGGAGGACTGAGCACAGCTAAGCCTGGGAAGTTAGGGTCAAGACTGACCCAGAATTAAGTAGAGAAACCGGCCAGTTTGAAAAGGTTCATCAAAGCCAACTAGAGAACTGGCCTTCATCTACCTCTATACCTCACGCCCCCTGCCCCCTGTTACTGCTGCCCCAAGACAGCCCCCTCCCGGGGAGCTCAAATTCTGATTTAAGGGGCTGAAGGGAGGGCTTTAAGAAGGTCCCATATAGAGAAATACTTTGCCTCAAGCAAAATACTCCCCCTTCTCACCCTAATGTTTGTCCTCTCCCAGGCTCACACAAGATTTAAGAGTCTTAGAAAAGGGCTCTGGAATTTGGAAGACCAAAATAAGAGGAGAGAGAGGGGAACAGAGCTTATTCTGTGAATTTTTCTAAAGTAATAACTGCTGGACATTTACATTTTGCTTTTTCCCTAGATCACTTAAACCTTAACCATTTTAAGCTAAACCACCTTCAGACATTAAAATACCATTCTAGAAAAGCATTTATCTGAAATAATATATAATACTAAATTTACTATTTTAAGGGCAGGGTTAAAGAAAATTATGCAAATAATGAGTCTATATTTGAATAATTTATTGCAAAGATCAATACATCATTTTTCAAAAGTGTTTCCACAGCTTCTGTTGTTCTTAACCAGTTTCTGTATCTGTGTCCTTCCCAAATCTAAAATAAGTTCCTGACCTTACATTATTTTCTATATCATCTGTAAACTTTAAGAGGCGTTAATAAAACTCGGTGGTTAAGAGAAGTATTTAATCTGGAAATATGTATTATCCAAAGACACCATTAGATTTATTCTCATATATGCGGATCAGGGAAACAAATGAAAGAAATCCAATTATTTAAGACAGTAATCCCTTAACTCTAGGATTTTGTTTTAATTATAAAGAGTGTGTCTTATTAAAAACAAAACAAAGCCTTGTCCTTTAAGGGAGAAACCCCTTATTTCTCTAGCGAATGTGCATGCAAGGTTTCCTAAAGAATGCAATCAACAAATTAATTTTTTTTTCAAAGATTTTATTTATTCATTTGAGACACAAAGATACACAGAGAGAGGGAGCATGAGCAGGGAGAGAGGCAAAGGGAGAGGGAGAAGCAGGCTCCCCGCTGGGCCAGGAGCCCGATGTGGGGCTTGATCCCAGGACCCTGGGATCATGGCCTGAGCCGAAGGCAGACGCTTAACCATCTGAGCTACCCAGGCACCCCAACAAATTAATTTTGCTATTCTTCAATTTCCCATGATATAATTGACTTCTAAAAAAGAGCATCAGGTAAACAATTATGGGCCCACCTGTTCATGTCATACCAGGCACCATACAATGTTAATGGAAATATGTTTAATTCTGTTTCCCCTCCTCCATCCCTCCATAGACAAAATTCCCTGCACTAAAAACTAACAACAAAAAGCGTAGGCAGTAAAAAGTATCTAAAAGAAAATCGCTAAGTAGTCTCTCTACTTCAAATAGGACTCCAGATACACCCAGTACCTGAAAACTCTTCATGAACATCCCCTATCCCTATGGTTCCTCCAGTGTCTTGCATAGGGAAAGGGGGACAGAGGCCTGGAAGCTATGACTGAAAGTAAATGGCCTGCTCTACAAGAGGCAAGAAAAGTCACTGGAGACTTCCCTTAGTTGGTCCTACACCCATCATACCCAGAGGGAAACTCAACCACAATTTGGGAGAATTATACTACCCGTTGGGTCCAGGCCACTAGCCCACTTAAATGGTTGAGTGTTAGGCCCAGAAGGTGGAGGTAAATCCTTTCTCGAGGGACGCTGAGGCCCCTGCTTCTCCTATTTCAGGCCTAAAAGAAAGCCGCTTAGGCACTCAACACAGCCTCACTTGGTTTTACCACTGAAACTAAAGGTTTCAGTAATCCTGTCACCCCTCACTGAACCAAGTTTTGGCGTGGAAGGCACACAGACCTCCCAGAGGCCAAAGCTGAGCCACAGCAGGTCCAGCACCTCAGGTAACTGGCAAGGGCCTCCACTCAGTTTCAGCCAAGGGATGGCAAGCAGGGGACAGAAGGCTATCCTAATGACATAAGTCACCCAAGGGACAGAGAGAGCCTAAGAGTAGCAAGGGTGACTGAATGAGCACAGAGATGTAAATGAGGACATGCTTAGAGGCTGAAGGAGACCAACAGCTGATGCATGGAAAAGAGAGTAGAAAATAAAAGCTGTTCTAGCTATTATCTGCACACCATACACACACTGTGATTAGGACTATATCTCACATATATTTACTTTGTTGGGTTTAGATTTAGTATAAAATGTGTAGGTAAGAATTTTATTGACAATGTCCTCTAATAAATGGGGTTGGAAAAAGATCTTTTTATACATCTTCCTCCGGAAAACATGGACCAATATTGCTAGTCAGAGACCGTTCTTTTGTGTTGAGGTTTTAAATACCATAAATATACAGTCATATTGCTTTCTTTGAATCAATAGCTAGGTCTTAAAAAAAAACAGAACAAAGGAATGCAGAAAAAATGCCAGACAATGGTAATGTGTGGTCGTTACTTTTGGTTCAGGGTCATACCAAAGTGAGTACAAAAAGGGATCCCACCAATTCTTAATCGCAGGAAACAAACTGAGTGTTGTTGGAGTGGTGGGGGGTGGGAGGGATGGGGTGACTGGGTGATAGACACTGGGGAGGGTATGTGCTCTGGTAAGCGCTGTGAATTGTGCAAGACTGTTGAATCTCAGATCTGTACCTCTGAAACAAATAATGCAATATATGTTAAGAAAAAAAAAGAAGAAGAAGGTAGCGGGAGGGGAAGAATGAAGCGGGGGAAATCGGAGGGGTAGATGAACCATGAGAGACGATGGACTCTGAAAAACAAACAGGGTTCTAGAGGGGCGGGGGGTGGGAGGATGGGTTAGCCTGGTGGTGGGTATTGAGGAGGGCACATTCTGCATGGAGCACTGGGTGTTATGCACAAACAATGAATCATGGAACACTTCATCTAAAACTAATGATGTAATGTATGGGGATTAACATAAGAATAAAAATAAAATAAAATAAAATAAAATAAAATAAAAGGGATCCCACCTAGAATACAATCAATGGCTTATGTTCTCTAGAAGTTTTTCCAGTATCCTAAAGCAAAAATATCATGACTTCATAGAAACTTCACATCCTCTTCCTTTGCCTGTCCTTCCAAACCCATTGAAGGTACTAAGAAAGATTAGCAATCAGCACAGGATATGAACTGATCAGTGATAGACCACAGCTGCTACACACTTTCATAAAACTCAGAGTAATTTCAGAACCCTCGGAAAGCAATTTTGGACCCCAAATTTTGGATCCTGAAGGATCCATAAGAGGGCTCCTTTCTAATTTAAAGTATCAATGACAAAAGAAGTTAAAAGAGATATTAAAATAATGTGCACAGGCAGCTTCAGTTTCTGAGTTATGCCATAGAGGTTATTAATTAATATCAACAGCATAAAAAAACCAGTGAGCCTACTCTAATGAAATACTGTAGTTTCACACTAGAAAGTGACTGACAGGTCAAATTCTAAAAAAGAAACAGTAGATACCACCACAAAACTAGCAGATGTTTCTGGAGGTCATTTGTACAAAAACATAAGCATATGTTAAAGAAATCTGACACTATCCTGGAATCAGTTGGTGTCTAAAATAATAGCAGCTCCTTATGGCAATATGGTAATATCCGTATCAAATGCACAACACATTATGTTGCAACAGTATGTGCAGACAAAAGAGCATCAGCAGTAGCAATAATGACCAGTACTTCCATTACGGTGAAAAAATAAAATCAGGTTATATCCAGGGCACAGTATTGTTTAACAGTAAACTGAAGATGATGGTATGTTGAATTTGCAGAGTTTGCATTTAACTGATTTTATGGAGACTCTTATAAAGGCAGAATATTAACCAAATAAGAGCACTCAAGTTTTTACAGGAGCCTCCGACGTGGGTTTTCGGATTTCTTCAGGCTACCTAAGAATAATGGTGAAGATAGCTGTTGTTTTCAAAAGCTAATGGTAATACTTGATTAGTTTAGGATATGAACAGGAATTCTTCAGTTCCTGGTGTCCTATATTCAGTATTTAAGCAACTGGTAACTGCTAGGTCATTATTGTAATGGAAAGCTGCAAATAATTCAGTAAGTGTATTATCAGCTTCAACCTCAGAAGTCTGAGGTCTTCTAGGATAGTTCTTTGGAACTAGTCATATCACCACAAAGTATATGGTGTACGCAAAGGGTGCTAATTGTTATTGACTAAAGATCTTTGAAAAGTCAAAACCAAAAGGCATTCTATAACTTTTTTTTTTTTTTAAGATTTTAATTAGAGAGAGAGAGAGAGAGCGTGCGTGAGCATACAAGCAGGGGGGAGCAGCAGAGGGAGAGGGAGAAGCAGACTCCCTGCTGAGCAGGGAGCAAGATGCGGGGCTTGATCCCAGGATCCTGTCTTCATGACCTGAGCCGAAGGCAAGTGCTTAACTGACTGAGCCACCCAGGCGCCCTGGCATTCCATAACTTTTTATACTAATTGTTGAGATTCACATTATACTATAGGAAAGTTAAATTTGAAAAAGCTGTTAGAATTTCAATGTACATACTTTGCATCCAATGCTTCTGCATGGAAAAATGAATCTGGCATGCACCTAGCAAAGTGTCCAAGTATCAAGAAGATTTGGGTAAAATTAGGTTCACCCATAAGATATTTCCATGGCATGAAGCCCAGTGACAGAGTAGGTTTGACCCCAGTGTAAAACACTCAAATAACCTGGAAAAAGATTTGTCTTTAATTCAGAAGCTAGACTACCAAGACATTTCCCCCCAGATACGAAAAATGTTAAAATTTTACAAAATGGAAATATGATTTTTCGAGAAAAATTTCTACTTTTGAAATGAGAATTATAAATCAAATCCCATGACAAAAGTGTTTCTATTTTTTAGTTTCCCTAAGAATTTAAATAAATTATAAGTGCGTTATGAATGGGACTTTAAAAATGCATTACATCCAAGATTTTAAGTGTTTCTAACTATATAATGAAAACAAAACATATTCTATCTTCCCTTTACACTTTCAATACATGAAAACATGCCTAAAATAAGGAAACCAATACATGCCAACAGTTGTTCAATTTTATTGATCTTATTCTGCACAGATGGACATAGAAAAATACCTTGAATTATGTGTAATGTTCAGTACACTTAAAAGGTTAATTTGGAATATTATTTGTATTAGACAAATGATTTCAGGAAATGAATTTTTTCTGAGTTTAAAATGATATATAAAAAATTCTTTTCTACATTTAAAAATTGATGTGTTTAAAATAATTTCATTGATTTTTAAAATTTCAGTAATACCTAAATACTATGGCTGTACAAAGATCATAAATTTCCAACATTTAATGTTTCCTGAAAATAGTTTTAATTTCTTTTCTTAAAGTAGCCTCAACCTAGTAAGAAACAGGACACAGGAGATAGCCCAGGCTCATGAAAAACACAGATCCGAAGCTTAATAAGGTTCAGCTTACAGTCCTTGAGGAGTCCTTTCTCCAGCTTATGCATTTTTCAAGCTTTCAATTTCCTTTCTGTTTGGACATTTTGCTAGTCACTGACATATTTGATGCATGGTACAATGCATTTCAAGTAAGATACTTTCTCATTTTGCTGTTCTGAGAATTTTAGCAGTGTCCACACTATCCATTCGATCATACACATTAAAAATCTCAGCATCACCATTATTTCTTCCCCTTCCCTCAAGCCCCACATCCTCCCAATTATCGGACAATATCCCTTCCTCTAGCTTCACCTCTCCATCCTCCCTGCCACACACAGTCTCCTGGATCTTCTGGTATCATAGCCACTGAAATAGGCTCTTTAGTGTGGAGCCCATTTATAATCCATCCTGGTTCCATGAATGCCTTCTCAAAATCCAAACTCACTTGCTTTAAAAAAACCAAAAACTTGATATCCTCTGAATTCAGACTTTGCCACCCCTTACTTCACTCTTATGGTGAGACACCAACTTCCTAGCATGATATTCAAGTCAATACAAACTATTGACTTATCACAAAGGGCTGTCATCTCCCTCATTTACATACACACTCTTTACACCTTATGTTGATTTTCCAAATAGGTCAAAGCATTCTCTCCTGAGATTTTTTTCCCCCAAATTATTGTTTTTGTAGAATGGTCTTTTTTACTTCTTTGTGTTGCCAATTCCTAGTCATACTTTCAAATTTACCCTCACATCCCTTTATAGCTTTCCCTGACCTCCTCCTCTTCCCATCCCAATATATGATTTTCTCTTTTAATAACTAAAAGTTATAACTTCTATGTATGTTTATAATGCCCTGTAATATCTCAAATGCGCATAAGAGAGACCACTAATAATTTTGCCAATAAGTCTCCCTACAGATTGTGAATACTTGGAAGCAGAAATTGTGTCAAATTGATTACAGCATCTCTGGAGCCCCCCAGCACGTAATAGGTGCTCCCTTATGTTGGGAGAAATAAAAACATGAATGATTTAAAGAGAAAGAGATTTAAAGAGAAAAATAGAAATTAAAACCATAGGAAAATACAATTTCTCATCTATCAGTTTTTTTAAAACTTTGACAATATACTCTTTTAAAGAAACTTCACAGAAACAGGTGCCCTCATACAATGATAAAAAGGCAAAATAGTACAATTTTTAGGAGGTAATTTGGAAATACTGAGCAAAACTATGTAAGCAGTCAGGGAGTACATGGGAAATCTTTGCACCTTCCGCTTAATTTTGCTATGAACCTAATACTGCTCTAAAAATAAAATCTACTAAAAATTACGTAGGTATTTATTCTTTGAGTCAACAATCCCATTTCTAGGAATTTATTCCAAAAATATACTGAAAAAAATACAAAAGGACACGTAAGGTTTTTCACTACAACACTGTTTTCAGCAGCAAAAATGACTAAAACAACCCAAATCCTTCAGTGGAGAGCTGGTTCAATAAACCAAAGTACACAGATTATTGTGCAGATATAAAAGCAAATGTGGACTCTCACTATAGACTGATATGCCAGGTATATTGTTAATTTAAAAAGAAATCGAAGTGGAAAAAAATATGGTAGGCTAACATGCATTTAAGAAAGTAGGTAGGGGTTGGGTAAGGAGAATATATATACATATAAGCAAACCTATACATACACACACACACACGTTTGCTTATATTTACAAATGAATAAACCAAAAATTTGAAAAGACAAATAAGCTTACCTATAATAGGAAGGAAGAAAAAGTGCAGAAAGGACACAATAAAGTTACACTTCCCAGAATATAGTTTGTTTAGTAGGTCTGACTCTGGAACTCTATAAATATTTTTACATAATTACAAAATAAAATTGGATTTTTAAAAATGCCCAAGGGCGCCTGGGTGGCTCAGTTGGTTAAGAGTCTGCCTTCAGCTCAGGTCTTGATCCCAGGGTCCTGGGATCGAGCCCCACATCGGGCTCCCTGCTTCTCCCTCTCCCACTCCCCCTGCTTGTGTTCCCTCTCTTGATGTGTCTCTGTCAAATAAATATTTAAAAAAAATAAAAATGCCCAAAGTTAAAAACAAAATTAAACAGATAATTCTGCGCATTGAGTTGAGGATAGAACACCACATAGGAATGATCTTAAGTGTCCTTAAAACACAGTAAATTGACTACACACAGCATATGCCCTGAGTGGTATATACTCTAAAAGCAATAACAAAGTTATAGAATGATCTTAAATGGCTTTCAAAAGTTATATTGTTAATGGTAGCATTGGTGTTATTATTCTGTGATTTACAGGTGTTATAAGATCAAGCAAGTGAGCCAGATTATTGTTGCAGTTAAAAATCAGGATTTTTAAGGATAGCAGAAAGGAGATAAAGCAAAAACCTTTTAGTCCTGAACTTAAACTGGAAGTGTAATTCCATGATGCATTTTCTTTTTTAGAAGAAAAATTCAAACACTGGACACTGTTGTGTAGCAGTAGTTTCTAGAACACTGTTTCTGATTAAAATCCTGGAATGTACGTAGGAATTCCCTGATGCCAGCTGGTATATTATTTTAGACTTATCTTAGGCTCTGTTTTCTGAAAAAAGAAAAACCAAAAAAAACAAAACAAACAAAAAAAACTGGAAAACAGGCCCACATAAGGGAAATATTGGCAATGAGCACAACTGGTGCTCAAATTGTGGTCTCTAAGTATCACTACCCAAGAAAAGGAACCAAGCATCCTTGATGATCAGGTTGTTGCCATGTCGGAGGCATGACATACCCTTCCAGAAAGCAAGGAAACCATCAGAGACAGCTGAGGGAATGTCAAAATGACTTAGAAGTCAACTTGGAGGGGTTCCCATTCATCCAAAAAGCCAGGATAAGGACAATTTGAGAATTAGTAAGAACTGGAATTGCTATAAACTGAAAACTATTTCATATGTTTAAATACCTAAGTTTGTAACAATAATAAACTTCATTGGTCACTATGGATGCTGTCATCTCCCTTTGAGGAAGAACTTTGCTTTCTGCTGCAAAGAAGGCAGTTAGCTGACAACCTCCAGCTGTTGGTCCCTTCAGGCTCCACCTCAACTCTGTTGCTGAGGGCACACTATTCCCATGACTAAACACAGCTGAGGTTTGGCCATTTCTGCCCAAGGCAAGATTCCTAATGGGCAGCCTTTTCCCCCAGATCTCACCATAGGTAAACAAAGACTTGACCAGACATGTATCATGGGCTGACGCTCTCCCTGTCCCTGCCTGCTTTATCCCCTTTACAGGTGTCAGATCGGCCTCAAAGTCACAAGGGTATCCCTCCTGATCAGTCTCCCCCTACTTTTATCTTTCACAGACATTTGCCCCCAATAAACTTCATATTCCTATGGGAATTTACAGGCCAATTTTTTCTGGAAAAAATATTCCAAGGAAGAAAAGAGGAATCCGTGCATTAGAAAATATTAAAAACCCAGCAACCAACTGCAAAATGGACCTCATTTTCCCATGTTGATTTCTATTTAAAGAGAAACAATCAGGAGACTATGAACACTGACTGGATATTTAAGGATATAGGGGATTATTTTAAATTGGAACAGTGGTTTTGTGATTATGTTGTCCTATTTTTTAAATCCTTATCTCCTAGAGATACACCCTGAGATGTTTACAGATGCAACTATGAGGTCTAGGAATTGTTTCCAACTATTCTAGAGAAATAAGGGAAAGAGCCAGGGCACAGATGAAACAAGACTGAGTTTAAACAATTTCAAGGCCAATGTGTTACATAGAGCCTCTCCCTTCACTGGACTGTATATGAAGGCTTCTATTATTCTTTCTACATTTGGCTATGTTTGAGGTTTTCTGTAATAAAAATACTGGGTTTTTTTTAACTATAAAAATTCCCCATTTCTCTTTCATCATGTACTCAGAAATGGAAGTACCCCCAGAAGAATGTGATTTCCATGGTCGAATGGTCTTAAAGGCCTGAATGAAGTCCGATGATATTACTGTATTAAAGGGTTTTTGTTTTTGTTTGGGCCATGATGCTCACTCACACACAAGACAGACTCCTGACAGCATGAGGGAGAATTCCTTCTTGCTTGATCCAGGAAGCAGCAGAACCTAAGGGCACAGTATGGGCTCACCCGTCAGAATGCTTGGCTTTGAACTCCATTGCTAGGAGGACCTTGGACAAGTTATTTAACATCTCCAGGCCCTAGGGATAAAAATCCTACCTAGACTACATAATCTTGCTGGGAAGATTAAACAAGATAAGATACTTGGCAGAGTAAACATCAATAAACGTTGTTTTCAGTCAAACACTGGACACTGTTGTGTAGCAGTAGTTTCTAGAACACTGTTTCTGATTAAAATCCTGGAATGTACGTAGGAATTCCCTGATGCCAGCTGGTATATTATTTTAGACTTATCTTTAGGCTTACCATAAGTCCATAGCAGTACGCCAATTTTTTTTTTTTTTTTTTTTTTGGTATGCATACCTGCCTGCCTCCCTGCTTCCTAATTCAGCCATTTATCACACCGAAATCCTCAACTTCTGGTTCACATGCCAGAAGTTAGCATAAAATTTAATTCCCTTCAAACTCCACTTATCTTTTTCCTTTTAGCTCTCTCATCACATACTGATTTTGGAAAACTTAAGAGCATATGAAGAGCCATGGCTACTAAGAATCCCCTCCTTTTTCTCATTCTATACACATAACCAGATATCACTTGCCCAGCATGTACTACACCCCCATCTTTGGCACAGTTCTTCTAAAATTTGGGCAGGATACAGTCATATGGAAGACTTCTAGTAGCCCATCTTGGGGACTGATGTTTGTAGATTTGTCAATATTTGAAATGTAATCTCATGACCTAGTCAAGTAACAGGCTCAGCAGGATAGGCAATAAGGTTCAGAATGAGTATTGCAGTACTGAGATCACAGTGAATTATGTCTACTTCATCCCTAGCCCTTTAAACGAGGATGGTCCATTTTCCCCAAATTACAGAGAGGACAAAAATGCCTAGTCCGGGCAATCGCGTCCTCCTGTGTATCCAACCTACCCATCAATCCCATTATCTACTACCCTGGCTCTTTGATTCTTTAGCTTCATGTTTAGACTCTGCAATTCACTTCAGGTCCTCCTGCTTCACACAGTCCCAGCTGGACCCACCTCTCTGGTTTACTGACCTTGATCCAGACATTGGAATCTCAGTCTTTAAGTCCCTTGGCTGCAGCACAAGTACTGTTCCCCACTTCTAGGAAGATATTTATGTGCCAGGTCTAGCCCCAAAGATCCCCATGTGGAGGAGGGCAAAAGGAAGGGAGACATAAAAGTAGATCAAGATTCTAGAAGCACTTGCCTTCAGATGGTGCCACATGGTTGAGGAATAACATTAATATGGAGACTCTCAGGGATTTGGGGTAGACAGGCTAGGACAGTTATTTAGTATATACTCTTTCCATAGTAAGAAACAGATTAAGTTTGCCAAATCTCAATTCAAGTAAATCACAACGACCATGAAGAATAATACAATCATTCTTAGAGACAAGATTTCAACTTTACTATCAACCCATTACTTTGCAGTAACAAAAGTTTTTTTTTTTTTTTTTGTAGTCATGAAATACGTTAAAGGGTTTTGCTGTCTCTAGACTCAGTGGCTGTGTCTAAATTGGCAGTTCAGGTTGCATGGCCATATCAGTTCTTCATGAAGATTTGAAAACTGTACTTTCCTATAGAAGTAAATATTCAAACAGATATTTTAGGAATAAAGGAAATCAACAATTTCAATTGGAGGGGTGCATCCAATGGATGCATTAGAGCCCCACTATCCAGTGTGATCACCACTAGCCATTTGTAGCTATTAATTTTAATTAAAATTAAATTTAATTAAAATTAAAAATTCAGTTACTCAAGCACACTAGCCACATTTCAGGTATACTAGGCACGTGGGGCCTGGGACAATGGTATTGGACAGTTCAGACACAGAATATCCCATCAACACAAAGTTCAATTCAACAGTCATGCTTTAGAGATTCACTCTACATTTGCTTTTCTGTGTGGACCAACTTACTTTAATAAGAAGTTTTTATACAATAAGACTATTTAATATTTCTATAATAGGTTAAAAAGACCTTTCAAAGCATTTAAAAAATTTCATAAACAGTACATGCAGTTCCTTGGTAAACTTGACTTTTCATACCCATCTTTTTTAAATTCCTTCAAATTTGACATCTTAGGAACAGACTGACCATTTTTTAAAAGAAGTATTTTCTTAATATGTAGACTGATAAATCAAAGCATGTTTTACCGAGTAATTAATCCTTCAATAATTCACGCAACAGGTCATTTTGGGGTTTAACCCCTGCTTCCATTATTTCTGACCACAAGGTCCACCGACAGATGTCTCACTTTGGATGTACACAACAGAAGACTGGGATCTGTTTCACGTACATCTGTTCCCAAACAGCTTAGGCAGATTAATACTTAGAATGCACCCAGCTCTGCTAAGTCCCAAACAACCATTAACTCTTATTTTTAAATTATTTTTTCTCATTTTCACATTTTTCCACATTACCTTTCACACTGGTAAGTTTCTAGCAAATGTTTATATATGTAAAGTTAATCATTATAATGCTCATAAAAGAAACACTTTCAAGACCTTATTTTGAAGCTCTGCTTTCTCACATTTTCTGGTTACTGCTCTAATTCAACTCAGCTCAGAGTTGGGGTAGGAATAACCCTTTGGTAAAACAGATCATGAAATTGTGTAACCTGAAATAGTAAGTCCATGAAAAATAGAGAATTTTAAACCTATATAAGATTTGAAACTCTCATTTTCATATTTAAAACATGTCTGATTAGCATCTGAATATTATAAAATCCTTGCCCTGAAATTTGCTTAAAAGGTATCATAAATGAAATCGAGGATAAGCTAGTCTTTTTATCCATCATAAAGAAAAATGTCCTGATGGGGCACCTGGGTGGCTCATTCGGTTAAGCATCTACCTTCCGCTCAGGTCACAATCCCAGGGTCCTGGGATCGAGCCCCGCATGGGGCTCCCTGCTTAGCAAGAAGCCTGCCTCTCCCTCTCCCTCTCCCACTCCCCCTGCTTGTGTTCCCTCTGTCACTGTGTCTCTCTGTCAAATAAAATCTTAAAAAAAAAAATGTGCTAATGACTAGCCTTGACCAACATTTTTCCATCAGAAAATGGTTTCTTCCTTTCCATAGACAAGCCCAGGCCTGAGATGACTGTCCACCTCTCACCACTATGCCCTGAAGCTGGAGAAGGGCAGGAAGGTGCCTGTTTTTTCCCCATGTGTTTCTTCTATCTAGAAATTCATTAGGGTTGAGTAGCTCCTACTGTAAAATACAGCTCCTTTGCACGCACTGGATGGCTGACCCCACTGATCCTTCAAAAGTGATACTTATTTATGATGTCCTGACCCCTGAAGTCTATGAAAATAGGTATGTTCTTTAAAAAGCAACTTCGGGGCACCTGGGTGGCTCAGTCATTAAGTGTCTGCCTTCGGCTCAGGTCATGATCCCAGGGTCCTGGGATCGAGCCCCACATCAGGCTCCCTGCTCAGCAGGAAGCCTGCTTCTCCCTCTGCCCTTCCCCTGCTTGTGATCCCTCTCTCGCTGTGTCTCTGTCAAATAAATAAAATCTTTAAAAATAAATAAAAAATAAAAAGCAACTTCAGAGGTGATGGTTTTCAATGATTATATACACTTGACCCTTGAATAATGCAGGGATTAGGGGTGCTGACCCATGTGCAGTCAAAAATCCACATAGAACTCTTCACTCACCCAAAACTCAACAGCCTATTGTTGACAGCAGTCTCCCCAATAACAGGAATAGTCAATTACCACACACTTTGTATGTTAAATGTATTAGGTACAGTATTCTTACAATAAAGTAAGCTAGAGGAAAAAAGCCTCTTTTAAGATTCTTAACATTTATACTACTGTACTGCATTTATCAAAAATAAAAAAATAAAAACCTCATGTGTACGTAGAGCTGTGCAGTTCCAAGTCAAGTGCAGTTCCAAGTCAAGTTGTTCGAGGGTCAACTGTAATGTAAAGGTCTCATTCTGCAGGTGAAGAAACTAAGTGGGGTTAAATCACTTGCCCCAAATCAATTATAGTCCTGTTAGTCACAGAGACAAGATGGCAGGTCCTTTGGTTCCCACTCCTGAAAAGGCTCCCATACCAGGCAGGAGATTACAGACAGCTGGAGCAGGAACCCTACAAAAGATCCCATTTTTTCATACATCAAGGTGCTATCCATGAGTAAATGGTGAGGTTTCCAGTGTGAAAAGGCAGAGAGATTTGTGGGCATTTTGGTATTCCTGTCACAGAAATTCCTAAATTGATCATTCGTAACTGTATCAAAATTTGAGCTTAATACAGCCTAATCTTACCCATCCCTAACTCTCCCCACCAGTAGCTGTTCCTTTATGGTAAAACATGACCCACCCAGTCACACAGTACAGTAAGCAGAGCCGGCTTTGGAGATGCACAAAGATGTTTCTATCTCCTGCTTTAATCGAACCTTTCAAGTAGAAGCTTACTACTTGCTAAGCAAATATGCCTAGAAGTTTGTCCTTGGCTGAGATTTAGAACAATGCCAACAGGCAACTGGTGATGCTTTTGAAAACGTTGAACTCGGATCCATCAACAGCACAAGTGAAGGGCTAAGTTATAAAATACACAGATGTGTCCAATACGTCTGCCCATGTCCCCTTTCCTGTGCACCCGTAATTTGACGCCAGTTCCAGGCACTATGTTGGGGGATACCATACTGTGGCACTACTCTTAATCTGCTTTGCCTAGGCAGGGTCCCATAACCCAGACTTGTCTAGCCTCAGAGAACCCACCTGATCCCTCTCCCCTTTCTTCAGGATTTTGTTCCTTTCTAGGTCACAGCTAACTGGGTAATTACTTTATATTCACATGAAAAACATAGGTTTATTTATTGTATATTTACACAACTAAAATGGCCAGATATTAAAATTCCAATAGAAAGATCAGTAGGTAACATTGCAGATAATCAACATTTTCTGAACAGATGATGCCCTTTTGCGTACATACTTTACACTGCAGTGGTGGCATCCTGGTCAATCTATGCCTCCGTAATCCCATAGTACATCTCCTCTAATCTACAGCCAAAGTTCCCTTATCTCTGGAGAACCCAAAGACACACATTATAAATTTGTCAAATCCCATAGAAAGTACAACATCAAGAGTGAACCCTAACGTACACTATGGACTCTGGGTAATGATGGGTTCATGTAGGTTCATGAATTGTAACAAATGTCCCACTCTGGTGAGCAATGTGGATAATGGGGGAGGCTGTGCATGTGTAAGGGGCAGAGGGCATATGGGAAATCTCTATACCTTTTGCTCATTTTTCCAGTGAACCTAAAACTGCTCTAAAAAATAAGATCTACTTTTAAAAAACTACAAAGGCACTGTGAGGTTTAAAAACTGAGTGGTCTTGCAACTACTTCCTATGTATGATCTAATAACGCCCAGTCACCCCACCCTATCCCACCCTTTCCTGCAACAGTCAGTCACTGACCAAGGAGCAATGGACATGGTCTCCCCCACTACATCCTTCCACACCACGGCCTCCCAAGTATGGTAACCTTGATATTGCCCTTCCTCTATTATCTGGACCAATTTCATTGGTCTTTCAGCACTCACATCTAAACTAATTCCACATCAGAGACCATTTCACACATTTAAACTTATTTCTTAGTAAACTGAGTGGGAGAAGAAAAGGTACTAAGTAAAACATCCATTTCTTCTACAAATAGAAGTTCTTATGAAGCTGCTAGGATTCTGAACTTCCAATTTTAAGGGTCTAAAGTGGTTTGCACGCTAGGTGTTAAGAAAAAAGTAATACACCTAGATGAAAGCAAAGGGGTTTTAGAGCCAAAAAAAAAAAAAAAAGCCCAAAAAACATCCAACCTTTATAGTTTTTAAATTCTACTTCCAGGAACACTAAGTAAGCATACTTTTCCTCCGTGTATGGGCACTGCAACACCAATCTGTATGATCTCTCACTGAGCAAGGTCTCATTTTAATTCTGTAGTGTTTCACCTTCATTGTAGGTAAAGTTGGCTCTTGTATGCTAAACTCTATATAACTTCTATATCCTCCCAAATTCAAACAGACTTAAAAACTTAACAGAATTCTACATCCATATCCCTAGCTTTTAACTCAGAGCTTCAATAAGATAGTCTACCTTGGCTTTCAAAACACCTGAAAACACTTTAAGAGAGCAGGACGGCCTATGCAGCGAAGGCAGAATTCACACTCAACCAGGGCAGAGTCCCTGACTAGTCAGCTGCATTTTGTTAGCTTTTTGCGCAAGAAACTTTAAAACAGTAACAGGTTTCTATAGTACTAGTACAGGGTGGCAGGTTTTCCAACCCAGGAAGACCATTTTAAGTTGGTATTTGGCTAGGAGAGACAGTGTCACATCCCAAGGTTTTCGAGAAATCATCTCTAGACTAAGACTTGAAATAGTTCTATTGTAAATATGGCACTGTAACATTTCTAAATAACTCAAGTCAATAAAAGGTGAAAGCAAGTAAGCAGCATGATGAGGATTTTAAAGTTAACATTGAAGATCAACAGTTTCTAGACTAAGCCTGTAGAAGCCTTGGTTGTAGACAATGGCTAGGAACGTGAGGGATGGAGAAGTCCAGAGAGAGCCCAAGGGCGGGGGGGGGGGTGAAATTTCGGAAGTCACCAAAATGAGAGGCGGATTCAGAACCCACGTGTTGGTGTACTCTGTAAAGTGCTTATACTTTCAGCGTACCGGCAGAAGTTAATGGATTGAAACTCCAATTTGGAGGGAAGGAGAGGACCTTCCCACGGTCTAGAATAAACACCGCCCCTCTGGGGCTCAGTTCTTTTTTTCTGTGTCGCAAAGCAGAAGCTCAGTGTGACTTCACTCCAGGCTACACCCGGAGGCGGGAAGCCAGGCAAGAGGCAGCAGGTAGCGCGAGGCCCCGGGGGGGGGGGGGGTAGATAAGGGTCTCCCCAGTTGGGAAGGAGGGGGCGGCGGCGGCGGGACGCTGGGAGACGAGGAGCTTGAGGGGAGGCAGGGAAGCGCCGGGGCGGAAGGTGGAGGGAGGAGAGGGTGGCGGCGCAGCTGCAGGTGAAGGGGCCGGGACCACTCACCCGCAGGGCGCTCGGGTTGGATGGGCCACCACCTCAGGGCTCGCTCGCCCAGCACCACGTCGCAGCTGCTCCTCCCGATCTTGAAGATGCCCCGAAGCAGAATCTGCCCGGCCGCCGCCTCCGGCCGTAGCTGGGACGCCCACAGCGCCGAGGGCCCAGCGGCCGCCGCCGGGGGCGCTTCTTCCTCCGGGCCGCCCTCCAGGGCGCTCACCCGGCCCCCGCGCCACCCCCAGGGCATGGCGGAGACGCTAGCTGAGCCGGATCCAGGGGTCTGCGGAGGCCTTCGAGAAGGAGGTGGAGGCCGCAGCAGCCACTGCTCGAGCCGCGTCCGGCGTTGCCAGAGCAACCGCGCGCAGGGCAGAGACCAGGGAGGGAGGCGGGGCGGGCAGGCGGGGCCGCCGGACCCAGTCCTGCGCCTTGGCCTGCGGGCAGTAGGTCTCCCCCACTCACTGCCCAACGACCCGGGTCCGGGAAGAGGAAAAGGTGGCTCCCTCCGCCAAACCCTACTATTCAGGAGGATTTCGTGTCCTGCGCTACCCACACTTCGATAAACCAGCGCTTCTCAAACTTTTACTTACCCCCTGCGCATCTCGTTAAAATGCAGATTCTTACTGAAGCGATCTGGGAGGGGGCCCAGAATACTGTATTTCTAAGAAGCTCCGGGGTGATGGCGACGCCCACGCCCTGGTCTGCAGAACACACTTGAGGTTGCAAGGACCTCTGTCTCTCCCCCTCCTTCCCGGTGGGCTCTCCTGGAAGGCCGAGGTCACGCTCTATAACCGCGCTGGCACGCCCTCGATTGTTAGCTGATTTGATGCACCTGGTATAAAGAGCGCATTTCCCAAAAGCCCTGAGGGGAAGCCGAAGTTAAGTCTCAGGTTTGCACTGACAAATTCTCACCTGACAGACAGTGTTAAAAGAAGGTGCCTTATCATGATGAGCACTAATGTGTAGAATTGTTGAATCACTATATTGTACACCTGAAACGAATATGACAGTGTACCTGAACTACACTGGCATGAAAAAAAGACTTAATAAAAAGGTGCCTTTGGGCTGGCAGTATTGAGGGTCCTACTTGCCCCAAGATCTCTCCTGCGCCATCTTGTCTTTGCCTGGATCTGGCACTCCCTGGAGGGAGATTACAAGGAGCAGGCCTTGTTCTCTTGAAGGCTACGGCTGTAATGTAGTGTCACCTGGAAATGGAGAGGGCCCTGAGGGGTTCATCCGTCACTTTCTCTGAGAGCGGAGACTCATGAAATTAGCTGATGGTTAATTTGGAAAGCACAGAGAGTCGGGAGGCCAGTGGTTCTCAATCATGGCTGCACATTAGAGTTACCTGGGAAGTTTTAAAAAAATCCAGCTGCCCAGGCTGCACTTGAAGACAATTACATTGGAATCTCTGGGGATGGGACCCAGCCTTCAGGAGTTTTTAAAGCTCCCCAGATGATTCCAGTGCTCAGCTAGGCCTGGGAATCGCTGCTCTAAGCAGTGGATTAACAGGGAGCTGACGAACTGTGACAATGAAACAGGGAGAAACTGAGCTCTCTGGAAGAGGAGCGTAGTGGGAGGTAAATCAGCAGGCTTTTTATAAGGTCAGAATAATTGTATTGAGAAAAAGGGGCGAGGGAATGAAAGCAAATTAAATTCCTAGAGTTGTGAATTCTCGTTCCAGGGTGCTCGTCCTCTCACCTGAAGTCAGGCACTTATTCCTCTGCTTGTCCTGGTCACGCTGCAAAGCCAGACAGGAGAGCTAATGGTAGCAGGAGTGTCTCAAGGTTCTCGTCTCAAACTTGGATTTCAGACAACCCGGGAGGGAGACTGGAGGCCTAGCCAAATCCCTTTCAGACATAAAGCGCCTGTATGTTAGTTAAGCTGGGACTCTTACTGTTTAATGCTCTGAAAACAAATACCCAAGCTTCCAAGCAAAGCAGGGAAGAGCCTGTGTTTGATCAGATCGCGGAGAGCTGTTTCTTGAAGAAGTGCAGCGGCTGCTAACCCCCATGAAGGCTTCAGGGGGTTCAGCCCAGCAGTCATTAGTGCTGAGGCCAGGGCCCTCACAGAGTGAGTTGCCCAGGTGCCTCTAGATTCAGCGTCTTGTATTCACAGCTGTCGGACCATCAGCACAGAGCTCACTGGCATTTTAAAAGCTCACTGAAAGCCAGGGCAAATAGGCCAAGGCCATGGCTCCTTCTTAGGACCTTTGCAAGTGCCAAGTTGCCATTTTCCAAGCTTCAGCAGGCCAGACGGTCAAAAACGTTGGCTTTGCGTCTCTTGAGGATGAAAGTAATGGCTGTACTCCATTCCCTGCTCTTGGCGAGCTGTCCTCTCCCAGGGCTCTAAAGGTTGCAGTGCCCAGGGGCTCTGTCCTCAGCATCTAGCTACACGAGCATCAGCGCCATGGCTTTTCGTACCATTCAGGGCTCCTTGAGTGATGTCACCAGGTCCAACCACTCCCCTGAACTTTAGGCTCTCTGGCCAGCTGCCTACCTGACATCACCACTCGGCCGTCCACTTACCATCTGAAACATAACGTAGCTAAAACCAAACTCATGAATTTCCTTCATAAACCTGTTCCTCCCAGAATGTTCCAAATCTCAGCAATAGTGTCATCAAAATCCTTGATGTCATTCCGTCTTGGACTCACATCCAATCCACTGGCAAATCCTGTCAATTGCATCTGCAAAAGAGACTCCTTTCAGCCTCTTCTCTTCCCAGTCTGCGCCTCTACACCCCTCACTGGACCGCTTCAATAGCCTCCCACCCGTTTCTGTGCTGTCCCCTTTGCCTCTACTGCCTCCTCCAGCCCAGAGTCTGTTTTCCACCTGGCAATCACACTGCTCCTTTTAAAAGTAACAAGATCATATCCCTCCCTACTCACAACCTTCCCATGATCTCCCATCACTCTTGGAACAAACTCAACATGCTTGGCAAGTTCCCAAGGCCCTACATAATCTGGGCTCGGGCTACCTCTCCAAGGTCACCTTCTAACACCTTTCCCTCTGCTCGCTCACACAAACCTCCTGACTAGTCCTCAAATAGACTGAGACTAGCCCCTTCTCAGAGCATTTGCCTTGCTGTTCCCTCTCTGGAATGTTTTCCCAGACAGCCAACCAGATGGCTCCCTCCTTCATCTCAATCACTTTGCTGCTTAAAGATCTTCATCTCATTGCTGCCATCCTCCATTATTCACCTTCCTGTAACCATGGGTATTATTTTTTTTTATTGCTGCTGCAACCAATTGCCCTAAACTCAGTGGCTTAAAACAACATGATGTATTATCTGACATTCCTAAAGTTCAGAAACCCAAACTCTGTTTCACTGGACTAATATGAAGTCATCAATAGGCCTACATCCCTCTTGGAGTCTCCAGGGAAGAATTCATTTCCTTGCCTTTTCCAGCCTCTACAGGTTGCCTATATTTCTTGGTTCATGCCCCCTTCCATCTTCAAAGCTAGCACCATCGCATCTTCTCTCTGCTTCCATCCTTCCATCTCATGTCTCTGACTTTGCCCTTCTTCCCTCCCTGTTGTAAGGACCCTTGTGATTACATTGGACCCATCTGGATAATCATTAACTGTGTCTGCAAAGTCCCTTTTGCTATGTAAGGTAACACATTAACGGGTTCTGGGAATTAGGACATAGACATCTTCAGGCCACCATTGATCTCTCTACCATCCCCTGCTTTATTTTTCTTTACATCCCTTATTATTACCTCTTACTCTATGTTCACTTCTATGTTTATTGTCTAGATTCCCCATTGAATGAGTTAATGTACTTAGTAAGAGTGCTGGAATGTAAGAAACACTCAATAAATGTTCAGTGTTGGGACGCCTGGGTGGCTCAGTCGGTTAAGCGTCCGCCTTTGGCTCAGGTCATGATCCCAGAGTCCTGGGATCAAGTCCCACATCGGGCTCCCTGCTTCTTGGGAGCCTGCTTCTCCCTCTGCCTGGCTGTTCTGCCTGCTTATGTGTGAGCTCTCTCTCATTCTTTCTGACAAATAAATAAATAATCTTTAAAAAAAAGTCAAGTGTTATTATTATTATTATTAGAATAAAAGCTCCTTGATGTCAGAGAATTTATCTTGTTCTCCACTGAAGTCTCAGTAACTGGCACAGTGCCTAGCACATAATATGTGCTCCTGAAATATCTATAACAATAATGCTAAAGCACCTCAATAGAGTTTTCCCCTAGTTCCTGAGACTCAGTTGTCCCATAAGTGATGCATATATATGATACACTAACGCATGGAAATTGCTCTCTGAAAATTTTTAGGTAACTTCCTGAACATTGCTTTCCCTGCTCTGGCTGAAGCTTGGGTATTTGTTTTCAGAGCACAAAACAGTAAGAGTCCTAACTTAACAGGCACA
This sequence comes from Mirounga leonina, assembly GCF_011800145.1. Lineage (NCBI taxonomy): Eukaryota > Metazoa > Chordata > Mammalia > Carnivora > Phocidae > Mirounga > Mirounga leonina. The sequence continues at coordinate 50,496,550 of NW_023270377.1, read as the reverse complement.
TAGTTGCTTTATGTTTGGAAGGCATTTGGCTAGGTCTGGAAATAGTCTACATCCGTGGTTTTTGTTTGTTTGTTTGTTCTGTTTTGTTTTTAGAAATTCACGTCTGAGCAGAAGACCTTGAAAAACTCTCTGCTGTTAACATTGTTTTCAGGATGTCATTAAGTATCTGAGAGGTTTAGGCCTGATGGGACAGTCTCCTGAAGTCAGGGACCCCTTCTCAGTTCCACAGAGGGAGGCAGGTGAAATTACAGCCAACTGAGGCATCCCGACTGACTGCATCAAGGGCAGGGGACAAGGAATCCTAATGCCTGAGCTTTGGCCAGTGGATAATTCTAGATCCCGCCCTTTGATCTCCCACAGGCTCTGCTGGCTTCAAAGTCTGGGGTTTGTGTGCATAAGTGAGTGCCTGTGTTATCAAATTACCATCAACATAGCCTTTTTCAAACTCCAGCTTACTTTAGAGAATATTTTTTACTAAGGACTGCTCGCTGCAGGTAGTCCAAACTCCCACCATGACCTATTAGACGCCTTGTGATCTGATTCCTGCCCACCTACTCATATTCCATCTCCTATCATTATTCCTCCATGCTTTCTATACTTACGTCCAACCACACTGGCCTTCTTTCCATTCTTCAAATAAACCAAGTTTATTCTTCATTCAGGGCCCCTGCGTTGTTATTTACTCTGTGTGGAACAATCTTTATTATAGCATGGCTTTGCAGGGTGCCCAGATCAACTTCATGTCACCTGCTCAGAGGTTCTTCCCTGGCCAATCAAAAGTTCACCCCTACTCAATGTTATTTTCCTCATTGCATTCCCACTATCCAAATTTCTGTCATTGACTTATTTGCCTACTTCTTTCTTGTCTGTCTCCCCTTTCCCATCAGTTGGGTACTTTAATGACAGCAGTGAGCTCTATCTCTTATGCCTAGAACAGTGCCTTTAGAAGAATAGATGCTCAATAGATGTTTGTTGAATCTATGAAGGAATAAGTTAACTTTTTAAATTGAATTCCTGTATTAAGTTTTGATATCATTGAACATATCTCATACGTGAGGAAAAAAGAAAAATTTATGATGTATTTAATTTCTCCTTATCAACATGTATTTTAGGTGAAGTGAGCTTTACTTATGTCCATCTCTCAGTCATTCCTAATGCAAAAAGGGCACCTTATCATGGGGGCTGCCTCCCTCTCACCCTGAGTGGAGATTTTGTCAGAATGTTCTTGCTACTCCGGTTCTTGCTGCCTAAAAGGTAGAGAGCAACATGTCCCTGCAAAAATCATAGAATCAGATTCAAATTCCAGAACCTCATAGATGAAGTTTTTAGGATGTGCTCCTCTTATTCTGGGAAACTGTGAACTTAAAATACGAGTTATCTGCCCCCACACATCAACATGCGATGGTGAGACAAGCAGAGAATAACCACAGAAAATGCTCCCATTGGAAAATGGAGGTGGCGGTAGGGGGTGGGGTGGGGTGGGGTACAAGATAGAAAGTACATTGCAGTCACTTGTTTGGAGCAATTCTGAGATGCAAGCAGGCATGTGTTGCTAGCTCCCAAGACTCTGAGAAAGAGAATGTTCCTTATCTCACATCCAGTTCTGCTCCCTAGGAGCAGTTCCTTAATTCATTGTTCTCAGCAGCTCTTAGCTCCAGCCTCTTGTTGGTTCTGCCTTTATACCTCTTTTCTTTTCAACAGGAAATTGCCCATGATGACAGCTGAGGAGTTTTTCAGCCTTTTTTCTATCCATAAAAAGTTGGAGGCCAAGAGGCTTCTTTTAATTTTGAACTTTTAGTTCAAATGGGTATAACTCCTTTAGAAACTTTGTAAGCTTTCTTTATGTAGTTCACTTATATGTATCATATATGATATGTGATATTTGTACATCCCTATATATATATATATATATGTATATATATATAATTTTATTATATCATATTATACAAAAGCCGTTCCTACAAATCTCTTTGAGACTGTCCTCACTATACTTTGGAGTCCAAGTCAGGATATTGGGGTATAATGCTTCTATTGTTTTTAGAAGTACTTTTGTAAAATGTGTCTTCCAACTGTACCTTTGATTGGGGCTTGACCCAAAGGTTTGTTTAACTGGTAGCAGCCTACATTTCATCTTTGACTTCTTGTTTTTAGAATATATATATATTTTTTTAGCCAGAGTGTCTGTCTTGGGCCTTCTGTAGTTCCTCTAAATTATGCCTGCTCATCACTCTCTTATAAGACGCTAAAAGAAGCCAAATAACACTTTTAATATTCTGCTAAACAAATACAAAAAGAATAGAAAAAGATTAAAAACAAGGTAGCATCCCAGATCTATAAAAACTAAAACTTCTGATTAATTAAATAACTTCAGAAGATGTAATAATCAGTAACCAGTATTTTGAGCAATCAAGAGAGTCCAATAATGAGATGGATAGCCCTATACAACTAAGGTTGGAGCTTTAGCCTTGGGTTCTAAGCTTATAAGGGGAGTACTGGCTCAAGGCCCTAAATAACCTAGGATAGGTAGGTAGAACTTTTAGAGGTCGTGGCACTTAAAATCATTTGGACTATATAATTAAAAAAAAAAACTTATGTAGTGTTCCATGTCATAGAATTATGTGTTAAATAGTGTTTGTGAACCAAGGAAAATGCTATATTTCTTTTTTCAGAGGTCTATTAGTATACATGCTACCCCCGCATATAGAATAAGCATGGCATTTTTCATATGAAGAATAAATGGCAGTTTATATTTCATGCCTTTATAAATTCTAGGATAAGATTTTTAAACAAAATTAGGTTATTAGGCAGGCCCACTCACACTTCACTAAATCTAGATGTCACTTTAATAATTCACATGAATAAAAACCAATAAAACTTTAACATAATTCAGATGCTTATGAAATATCTATTATTTGTCAGCTTGTTCAAATATAAAACCTGGTATTAACTGAAATAAGCTGGTAGTTATATATTGTATCACTAAAGCTTCATAATAATATTTTCCTAAGAATTCAAATGAACTCTCCTGTATTTATGCATATCTAGCATACTAATTTATTGTAGACTTTAGCATATGTATTAGCTTCCTAGGACTGCTATACCAGGTTAGCACAAACTGCGTGGCTTTAAAATAACAGAAATGTATTGCTCACAGTTGTAGAGACCAGAAGTCCAAAATTAAAGCATCTGCAGAGTTGGTTCCTTCCTGGGGACTCAGAGGGAAGCTCTGTTTCATGCCACTTTTCTAGCTTCTGGTGATTGCTGGCAATTCTTGCAGATCTTGGTGTATAGACATGTCAGTCCAATCTCTGCCTGTATCTCTATTCTCCCTGTGTGCTCTGTCTGCATGTTCTGTCTCTCCTAATAAAGACATCAGTCCTCTTCTTTAACAACCATTCTAATCCAATATGACCTCATCTTAATTTACATCTTACATTTTAGGATGTGTTATTTGGATACTGTTTCCAAATAAGATCACACTCTGAGGTTCTGGCTGAACATGAATTTTTGGGAATTGGGGGAGAGCACTATTCAACCCAGTACAATATATATATACAATGTATTTTAAGTAAGATAAATGAATTTTTAGTTAATTAGGCAAAAATGAAACCTCGGGAAGCAAAAGATCCCATTATTTAATATTTTTAATGTACTAGTCAAAGCCAAGGAAACATGAAAATACAGTTTCTATAACCAAAAATCTCATGTTGGAATTTAAAGGTATCCAAATAAGCAGCCTTGCCTCTATTAACTAAGAAATTCTTTTAGTAAAGAAATATTTTGGTAAAGAGCCCTACTTAGATTCCAGTTATAATTTGCATGCATTTGTTACTATTGTTTACCGTGTATTTAATCACCAGCTGGAATAAAGCTTATTCAGTATCTAACAAGGACAAGTGAAGTTAGCCCAACTCTCCTTTTTTAGAATGCTATGTTATCCTCTCCAGTCTTGGATGTGAACGGTATTTGGTCACATACCTGCAACCTACCACAGATTATAAATTTATAATGTCCTGCTATGAGTAGACAAGCAGTACACTTGTTAGTGACACCAGTGGTAAGGAATTAACAGTCTCTTAAGCATTGTAATACCCTTTCATTGGCGTCACCCAAAGTGGGGATGATCTTCTAACTGACATCATTCAGAGAGAACACTAAAGAAATATTATTGATGTGCTAAGTTTACACAGTGAACATTTTGAAGTAGAAATTATAGGTTAGGTAATTCATCAGCATTTATCTCAACCAATAGCACATACTGTGCATAAATATCATGACTATAAAGAACATTAGTTATCTTTTGGTTTTCAGTGATTTTAAATTAAATCACCTCCCAAGAATACTGATCCTTCGATGTTTCTGGTCCCTAAGCACCTTTCCTAATAACTTAGGTGTAGTGCTAAAATGCATACCTAGTGTTGCTGACAACAATCACTCTATGTTCTTCTTTCATTGTGTTGTATTGACAAGGAAGATCACATTACCCACAAACTTACCACTTTTCTATTTTAACTGATACCTTGGAGGAAGATGAGTGTAACTAACAACTATTGTGATGATACAGTACTCTCTTTTATATTGTGGATTTCTGCATCTGAGCTATCATCTATCTATGGGTGACCTATTTTACTTTTTAATTTGTTGAATGTTACTCAAATTCTCAAACTCACTGATGGCCTACATGCATAGTCCTTATGGGTTAGATTCTGGTATGCTATAATCTAAATCCTTCAATGATGATAAGGAAGTTTGGGACAATTTTATATAACACTAACAATACAACAAGAACAGTTGCTGAAAGAATGGTGAACAGAAAGGGAAAAAAAGTAGCATGCATTCAAGTTCTTAAGGAATGTAAAAAAAAAGGGGGGGCAGGGTCTGGAAAGAGCCTGTAATTGTAATATTTTAGTTCCTCTTTTATTACAGTTCCAAATCATATGTAACAAGTTGATATTAAATAAAAAGAGGGAACTGATAACTCATGATTTTTATCCTCAAAAGGAGTGGGGAAGAGGTGTTTGGTGTCATGTTATATGAAACTAGTGTCAAGGGGCGCCTGGGTGGCTCAGTCCTTAAGCGGCTGCCTTCGGCTCAGGTCATGATCCCAGGGTCCTGGGATGGAGTCTGGCATTGGGCTCCTTGCTCAGTGGGGAGCCTGCTTCTCCCTCTGCCTGCCTCGCTCTCTCTCTGATAAACAAACAAATAAATAAATAAATAAATAAATAAATAAATAAATAAATAAAAATCTTTTTAAAAAAAGAAACTAGTCAATTGTTCTCTTTTTCTAGAATTAATGCTTATAACTTTCACTGGGCTGAGAATCATTTGCGGTCCTCTCCCATTCTAAACTGGCTTGATTTATAACATAGCTTTAGCATTAGATTAGTGTGGTTTGATCTTCTTGGAATGTTAATATTTATTGAGGATCTTCTAGATCTTCTAAGTACCAGAGAAACAACAAATAAGAAACAAGGTTTCTGTTCTTATGAAGCCCACATTCTACAGTGGGAGATAGATGATTTAAAAATAAACGAAATAAATAAGTAAGCAAGATAACATCAGATAAATGCTCTGGAAAAGGGAGGGGGCAATATAATTTTGATTTTGGTGAGGTTGAAAGTGGTTGCTACTTTAGATGAGGATCTGAGGAAGTGGCATTTGAACCAGAACCTGAATGAAGAAAGGAAACCAGTCATATAAGTATCCAGGTATCCCAGCTTCCTGCAGGTCCTTCATCTGTAAAATAAGGCACAGGGCTGCTTGGTTATGAAATGTGTAATGAACAGAGAGCACTTAGCACTTAGCACTGACCTAGTAAGCATGTGAGGCCACCTTCCTGGAGGTGTGTCTTTAAGGCATCAAAGCCTAAAGCAGGGTTAGCTTTTAATCTTGTTAATAGCAAAGTAAGTTACCAAGTTTCCTCATAGATGTGAGATTAAACTTATTCTCTAATCTCTAGCTGTTATTTTACAATCTATCCCTTTGGATTGCTCTATACCTGGGGATCTATAAAAATGATTATTGTCACTATCCACTTACCTCTATATCAGCTGGGCAAATAGCACAGTAATGTTTAGATGGCCAAATCCACATTTAATGTATCCGAGGATTTAGTCCAGCATTTACATAATACTCTGCATTTTAAGATATTTTAAGTTTCGCAATTTAAACAGAAGTCCCCAGGGGCTGTGGCCTTGTCAATGCCACTAGTTTGGTTACCCAGCTAATTCCATCAGAGTCATTGAACCAAATGTTAGTGTGTGTGAAGAGTCTATGAGTCAATTGCCAGCACAAAACTCTTCCTGACATGGGAAGACAGATGATCTCAACTTTTGAGTGCATACAGTGCAGATTTCTAGTTGAATGGTTCTTGACAATAGTGTCCTCTGAAACATAATGCCTGGCCAAGAGCCAGTGATTATGCCACCATACAAATCACCATGTATCTGACACCAGAATGCCTCTGTGCAATGGTAGCAACAAGAGTTCTCAGCCCTGGTGTTCCACAAGATGTTGCATTGGCTCTTTTATTCTTTATCAGACCCTGGAGTTAAAGATTTTATTTAGATAGTTTTTAGGAAATAAGTGGTGGTGGAGGGAGAGGAAAAGGGAAGAGAGGAGGCTTTAGCGTAGTTTAAGAACAGCTTTACTGTTTCTCATTCTCATTAGGACGAAATCAGTCTACATTTGAAGCCTAGTTTTATTAATTGTTGAATAGATATTTTCACTTTAAATCTCTTGTTTAATTATAGAACTAAAACAACTTGCTTCAAACTGCTAGCTAATGATCCATATATCATTTTAGTAATTGCTAGCTTCTTTCAGAAATGCATTAATTTTGTAAGAATTATAGACTTTCAAATGTAAAAACATAGGGAGTTTTTTAAGATTAATACATTAGAACACTTATAATTTGTTGCAAACGTTATTTTACTGTACCATATTATAAACCTAAAACTATCAGAACATTCTTAAGATATTATAATTCTTCATTTTAATTTGCATTTAATTGTATTTTTCAGGATTAAAAGTAGATAGATCATACTGTATGAATGCAGTTGGTGATGTAAATGAAATCTAAGTTATGCAGTGTTCTATTCAAAAGGAATTATGTACTGGTTAAAATATTTAGCCAAATTTCATCTCCCACTATGAAACTGACTGCTGATTTTAAATACCAGTTTTTTTCTGGAAATAACTCTTTAGAGCATTTTCACATTAGATAAGTAGATCGAAGCTTTGTATTTGATAGGAATAGTAATTGTCCAAGATGAAAGAACACATAGAACCCTAAATGTTACTCATAACAAGCAATATACAACAACACTAAGAAAATATATTTTTCCAATGAAGCCAAAGCTGCCAGTGTTTCTTCTTTTTGGTTGGTTTTGACTTAGTAAAACATTTTTTTCCCTATTAGCTAGATATAGGCATTAGCCAATTATAAAAACTGAGTCTCTTTTAAATATTGGTGGCAATTCAAAAAGAAAAGAAAAAGATAATTGAAAAGGTTTCTTGTGGTTTGAAAATGCCTTCCAAATATTCATTAAACATTTAAGTGAGTAAATTCGTAGAATATGTTTCTGACATTGGCACTGGTTCTGTGGTATTTCTCTGATCAGATGGAAGTGCTGTGTGTGATGCAGAGTGCATTCAGTTCATTCATGCATAAACAATATCATTTTCATAAATTAAAACCTCCCCTGCAGAAGGAACAGCTGTGCCTGCCGTTGAATAAAAGATGGTGGCATGTGAGTTACTCCTTGACTGACTGAAAGAATCCTTATGTTTTAGAATGAAGTTACATAGGCAAAATGAAAGGGAAAAACAAAAAACAAAAAACTTAGAGTCTGCATTTCTACCTTACCAAACAACAACAACAAAAAATCCACAATATAGATTTCCTTGCTTGGTGTTTTAAAAGCTGGAATCCTTAAAATGCATTCTCTTATTATTTCTTCTGTTTGCTACAGCAACAGTTTTTAGTTTGCATGAAGATTTATAATATTAATTATAGGTGAAATTAAGCGGCTGAAGAGATCACATAGATCTGAATGTTCACTTCATGGTTCCCTAGGCTGGAAGGCTGACACTGTTCAGATAGCCTATCAGTAGTACATCTCTTAAAGTAAGAACAGTGAGAGCAATCCTAGAAGCAACAGCTTGATTTCAAAATAACAACCCTGATTCACTTGGAATGAGATTACTGCATTTTGGATAAAGTTGAGACTAACTTAAAAGTATTTCTGTCATCTGATGAAGGCTGATGGAAAACATGCTAAAATGATATATTTTAAATTGAACTCAAACATCTTTGAATGTTGAAATATTCCTTACTGCTACTGTCACAGCTTGACATAGCCCCATTGGCAATGTTATTAGTATGGCTAATTGTTCCTGTCCATTAGATTACTCACATTTTTCTGGAGCAGTTTGCTAAATGAGGTCAGCTTTCTGGAACCCCTAAATCACCAATGAGAAGGAGATTAAAGGAACAAGCTTGGGAAGAGAGGTAGCCATCCAATGTGGCATCCGAATCAGAGGAGGAACAATGGAGTTACTAATGACAGTAATCAGAGCACCATGGTAGAGCCAGGGCACAAGTGCCAAAATGTTATTCCCTAGGAAGCATTCCTGTCAGTCAATACATCCAGAGGAAGAGAAATGCCAAACTTCTTTTTTTTTTTTTTTGGTGGACTTAACAATAGACAGAGTCATCTGTAAGTTTTTCCACAGAGTTCTATTTAGCGTTCCAAAAAGGGAAGGGACACAACTGTATCATCTTAAAATATACTACAAATAGTATGTTCTTGAGTACAAATAACTCACTACATTTTCTTCTGGAAAGAATTATTGAGATCATCACAAGATGTTCATAAGATAATTACAAAATGCCACTTCTTGGATTCTTTAAATTAATTAAGTCATTTCCCCCTGGCATTTCCTAAAGGTACATAATTATCTGTCTTTGGGGATAGTACTGGTTTGCAAACCAGTACTACATGATATAGTACTATTGTATAATATTGGCTTGCAAAGTGCAATGGTACTTTGTGATAGTACTGATTTGCAATTCAGTTCAAGAAAATGTACAAATAACAAAGCACTAAGAAAATGGTAAGGTTTTCTTATATATTTTCAAATGTATAAACAAACTAAGCTAGGGCACTTGTTTGTGTCTGTTAATAATTAATTACTCCTTTTTAAAAAAAATGGGAAAAACATAATATAATCATTTAAAAGAACAGAAAGCTGAAAGTGAAGACACTTAAAACAAAGGAAAACAAAACAACCATTTGTCTCCCCACCCCACCCCCTGGCCTCATATTCCATGTAATAAAATATGAGTTAGGTTCTTTCATTATCTACAAGGAGCTGGTGACTCCTTAACCAAGATAAACAGACTAGAGAGTATGCTAAAGTAAACTTTTGTCTTTTATTTTATTCTACAAATACATTTAGTATTTTTTTAATTCAGCAAATAAAGCAACTATTCTGCGTAGGAATTATTTATATTTAAAAATCACTTTAAGAAGAAATGCAACAATTGGTTGGATTTTCAATACTATTTTATTGCAACTGGATGAGTGTTTTCTAAATTGTGCATTACACCATAATATACAGGATTACAAACAAGATTACAGTACAGATCGATTCCAGTGGTACCAGGATCACATCTCAAACAGCACTCATTCTGGACTGCATTTTACATGCAACAGCTATTGTTCTAATTATGAATTAAATGGTTTGCATTTATTTAAGCTACTGTACTAATTGACTACAATAGGTATAAATCCCAACATTAACAACCTGATTAGATTTAGGCTCAGATTTATTATTACATGAATATATGACAAACCACCATTTGTGTGACTATGTATAAATCATGCATTTATATTTTCTGGAAACATCAATAGCTTCAGATTCTCTGTAAAATCATGGAATGCAAAGGAGTAAAAGACTAAAAAGAAACAGTGCAAATTGTATGTGATAGTCAAGCAGCTTTTGATTTAAAGAAGGGTATGTTGGCATTTGTTTATAATATGTATATACAAGCTTGTGCAAGTAATGTGTTGAATTGATATGTTTTGATAGGGACTACATCTCTCTCTTTTTTTTTTTATCCTCTTAAGAGTTATGGATCTGGTTTTCGTTTTAAGGAGAAGGAAAGACTTTAAAGTGAAATGAATTGCTCAAATTGTGCAATTTTTTTTTTTTTTTTTACAATTAGAGAGGAAAGAAGTGCTAAGGCAACACAATAACTTTCTAAGCACTTTTCTGCTGGTTTAAATTAGTTAAATTATTTTGTATAAATTAGATATAATTCTACTTTTCTGATATGTATAAAAATTGATGAAGCTGCATGGTTTTAAAATAGGAAATCCACATTATAAAAAGTCATTAAAAATTCTGTACAAAATCACAACAAAATAATTCAGCATGGGAAAGGTAACAAGTAGTAAAATGCTGGTTGAAAAATATATATTTATATATATTTTAATTGGCCCATTACTAGTTTAAAAATTGCATAGATCCTAATTATTGCTTGTGATTTTGTTATCCCGATCAGATAATTAATATGATCTGAATACAGCTACACCAAATTTGTGGTGCATTTTTTTTTTTTACCGTATTACTTTTTTAAAATAGACGAGCTATAGAAAATAATACATAAGGTGAACAGGAACTTTGATCCCCTGTTTCTTCCAAAGGCAGTAACGACAATAAATACATATATCACTTGAAGCTTGGAGTATTTGCACTTTGCAGCAATAGTACCCAAAGGGCTGCCTTTTGTAAACACCACAGTCACTGTAAGCACAGTGGGTACGTTTCCTGGGGATGGTGAAACTGAAGTGCCTCTAATCGTGAAAGATGGCATTGAGCTGGGCACTCATGACTCGCTCATGATGTGAATGGCTATCGAAGGACATGATATTGTCTATAGGGATCTCGCAGCGAGGGGCAGCGGCGCCCGAGAAGATTGATCCGTGGGTTTGGGCCCCTGCCAAGGTCGCTGCAGGATAGTGCATGGTAAAGGCATAATTTTTCTCAAACTCGGCGGATGGTTCGTGTTTGAAAGAGAAGTTGCCATTGATACTGAGCGGCGGGCTGAGGGGTCCGTCAAAGGAAGGGCTGGTGCAATCAGTCAGGGGGCTTTCAAAGAAGGGCTCTAGCGCAGCGCTGTAGGCGTGCGGCGGCGGCTTAACGTGGAAGACGTGGGAGCTGTCCATGGTACCGTAGGGCGGACTGGGCAGCCCTGGCGACTGATAAGAGTAGGGGTGCACAGGGAAGGAAGCGCTGGCGGTAGGCAGGTGCGGAGGCATGTCCTGGTTCTGCTCAGGCAGAAAAGTCCGAGGATTAAGCTGCAGACAGCCGGCAACCAGGTTGGTGGTGGGCTGGGATAAGCCCTTGCAGAGAGTCTGTACGAAGGAGACCAGATCAGGGCTTTTGCCCGAACGCAGGATCTCCGACAGAGCCCAGATGTAGTTCTTGGCCAGGCGCAGCGTCTCGATTTTGGACAGCTTCTGCGTCTTGGAATAGCAGGGCACCACCTTGCGCAGGTTGTCCAGAGCCGCGTTTAGCCCGTGCATGCGATTCCGTTCCCGGGCGTTGGCCTTCATGCGCCTTAACTTAAAACGCTCAAGGCGCGCCTTGGTCATCTTCTTCTTTTTGGGGCCCCGTCTCTTGGGCTTTTGATCGTCATCCTCCTCTTCCTCTTCTTCCTCCTCTTCCAGATCCTCGTCTTCGTCCTCTTCCTCTCCCCCGTTCCTCAGTGAGTCCTCTTCCGCGTTCATGGCTTCGAGGTCGTCCTCTTTCTTGTCTGCCTCGTGCTCCTCGTCCTGAGAACTGAGACATTCGTCTGTCCAGCTGGGAGGACCCTGGGGCTGAGGCTCGCCCATCAGCCCGCTCTCGCTGTATGATTTGGTCATGTTTCGGTTTCCTACATTCAACAGGGGGGAGAGAGGAACAGAAAGAAAAGGAGAAAAACGCGACATTCAAAAACTACCTATGCCTTCAGCTCCCACTCCCTAACCTTGTAGAAATGCACGTGAAGAGAAGTTCCAGCTCATTACAAAATGGATGCCCCTAAGAAAAAGTTAAATGCTGTGTTTTATAATGGCGTGTGTGTGCCCCGCTGACACATAGGAGACAGGGCAGGGCTGGAGGTGAGGGAGAGAGTAAATATGTGTATATGTACACTGCTGGGTGTATGTTTCCTAGTGATTGGTGAAAGTGTGTTTATGGTGATTATGTGGCAGAATAATATGCGTGAAAATGAGCATACATTTCGACTACTTCATGTTTGGGTTTTTTTCCCCCTACTACTTCACGTTTATCTGCATGAGTTCAAAGTCACAACTCCACAAAAAATGAGTTTGAAAATCGCAATTTTGTTTGTTCCCTTCTCTGCCCTGGCTTCTTGTATTTAGCGATTACAGTTGAAGAGCCATTACGTAATTTACTAACGGTGGCAGTGATTTTTAAGAAGATTATACTAACCGGAGATTAAAGGGCAAATGCATGGCGGAGAAAAAGTAGTTTCCACCAAATTATTTCACCATCAACGAAACATTTGGCAACAAAAGTGGGCAGGGGTCTTCCATGCCACCCTCGCCTTTCTTTTCTCGCCTCCCACCGCTGTCCCTCTGCTGAATTTCCACCTTGTACAAAAGCGCTAGCTACATGGCCAGGGCTGGGGGCACAGCGCAGAGCACCCTTCCACGCGCTTGGGATCAGGTGCGGAAGGCTCCTCTCTAATAAACAGCCCATTGAAAGGGCCGCCCGCTCTTTATTGGGGCTTTTCAAACTTCGCCTCAAACCTCTCTTTTAAAAATTGAGTAATTATAATGGTCAGCGATTGGCAATAGAGAAGTTGCCGCTTCTAATAAAGAAAATAAAAAGCCTTTAGTGAGACAACTGAATTTCTGGCTCCTGCAGTGGCTGCTGGGGACTTGGCTGCCTCTGGAGCAGTAACAGGTAGCCGAGTTGGTCCCTCTCTCGTTCTCCACATTCTCCCCCCCCCCAACTAAATTATCTGTCAACGGGATTATTTTCCGGGGTGTGTATACTCCAGGTATCAAATGTCCCTTTTATTCACTGAAAAAGTAACTTGGCACTTCCAGTGTGCATAAAATACATGCACACAAAACAAATCTTGGTAACAGGGCTTTTCTTTTTTCTTTTTCCTTACTGGAAGAAGTGAGAAAGTTGTTTGCTTTCATGACTTTGAAATCACCACTAGCAAATAATCACAGTTACTGTGCATTATTTTAAAAATCCAAAGATACTCCTATAATTTCCCTCCCTCAAAACAAAAACACTAAAACTTTTTTTTTTTTTTAATTAAAAAGCCTGCGGTGGGTATTTGAGCGACGCGAATCAAAATGTATGCGTACTTGCCTGCAATCATGGGGAGGAATGCCTGTTTCAATACACATACACACGCTCGCAAACGCACACGCTCAGAATATGTGTAGGTACATCCGGTTTCAATTACTGCTTTTATTCCCAGGCAAAAATGAAAGAAGTGTAATTACCTGCAGTTGTTAGTAGGTCCTGAGCAGTGATGGTCTCATAACCCTGGGGCCTCCGGATGCCGTGCCTCCTGCGTGGGGCGAATTCCTCGTGTCCCGGCCGCCCGGGCTCTCAGGTTATATAGCGGGGTTGGTGATGCTGAGCGCAGGCGGGGCGGGGAGCCGAGCGGCTAGCAGGTCCTTGCGCCCGGCGTCTGCGCACGCGTCCAGGCTGAGCGCTCCCTTCCGCCCTCCCCCACCGCCCGCCCCTTGAGCCTTGCTCCTCTCCCACCCTCCTCCGACTCCAGCTCCCCTCGCCCCCACCTCTACCCCCGCCCCATCTCCTTCCTCCCCGGCATGCGCCATATGGTCTTCCCGGTCCAGCCAGGAGCCGGGAACCACGTGACCTGCCCATTTGTATGCCGCGGAGCGCTCCATTCCGGCCCCTTTGTGGCCAGAAGAAAGTGGCCCATCTGTCGCCAGTTAGAGACTCCGCGGACCTGTTTTTACCCGCAGGAGAGATTAACCCTTTCAGGCGGCAGAAGGGAGAGGGGGCAAGGGGGAGGGGAATTGAGGGAAGGGAGCGGGAAAGCTAACGTTGACTGGGTTTAGATTAGAGTGAGTGGCCCGCGTTGGGGCGGGAAGTAGGGCGGAGGTGAAAGAGGCAGAAGCCTGGAGACTGAGGCGTGCAGTGAAGCGTCCTGACTCCGTTGGATGCCTCGTCCAGGCTTTGGTCTCCAGAGCACTAAGACTTTCTGCCCTCTCTGAGTTGTCCATCTCTGGGTTTCCTCCTCTTGGCAGACGCTTTGCTTATTGGCACCAAAGGGTGGCTTCTCCTCATCTCCACCAAACCCTCAAGAAAACATATACGCCATGTAAAAATGGCTTCATCTGTAAACTCAGCTTTGATGCTAGTCCTCTAGCCTCCTTAATTGTATAACCCACTCCCACCCTCCACAGCATAGAAAGTTTGTACCTGTCACTCTACCCCACCATATATAATGCAACTCGCTGTGCCCCCACCTTCAGCTACCTCTGTCCCTGGAGACTTCCCCACAGAGGTCCTGGTCCTCAGCGCCAGCTAGTCCCGCTCCTTCGGCCTCAAGAGCTCTCTGTGTGAAAGCTGGGGGACTCCGCTGATGCTTGGATTCTGCCTTTTTGCCAAGGCCATTGGATTGTTGCAAAGGATGCCCTCATCAGATGCACCTTGTTCCTTGCCACAGGCTGGCACTCCACACTCCACACTCTCAGGCCTGTAAGTAGGTACTTGGTTCAGACAAGCCTTCTCAAAGGGAGGATGCAATGGGCCTATGCTAAATGAGTCTTTTTGCTCCTCTTTCAAGAAAGGCCTTTAGCACAACTCTGGAAGAGGTTGATGGCCATGACTCTTCCAGACCTCAAAGACGCTGACTTCACGCGACCTCCACCTTGCACGTCAAGCAAAGATCATGAGATTCCCGACTAATTCTGAAGGAACTATATTTGTGTTTGAATGGTGATTATTTATTCATTCCCACCAAGGCAGGTTTTAGTTATATATCCCATCTTTTCCATTCCTTCTCCACCAGCTTCGTCTCTAATCCATTAACTAACACCCTATCCCTCCTAGACAGGTAGCCCCTTCAAATGAATGTGTCCAACTTGGATTGTTTATTTAAAGGCAATTGCTCTAAAAGCCCCTTGAGTTTGCAAACAGTGTCAGGGTTGAGTGGCTGAAGCTAGGTGCCTCTGGGAACTGGAGGGGCGATGCAGTGGAGAGGGGAAGAGGGTCCTAAGGAGATCATTGGTGTCTAGAAGGTGGCAATGGCAGCCTTCCCGTCCAGCGCAAATCTGAAAGGGGAATAAAGGGGTGGACACCTTGACCCGCTGCAGAAAGCATGACATGAATTATGCTAGGTTTTCAAGAGCAGAGCTGTAAGGAGTTTTTGCTTTTCTGTGTTCAAACTGAAGGGGCCTCGAAGTTAAGGCGGGTCCACAACTCGCAGGTCTGAGGACACTTGCTGCAGGGCTGGACTAAGGGCCCCCCAGTCTCCCGGCAGCCGCTCCACAAGCTAGCCCACTGTGCGACGGGGATGTGCATCTGGTGCCCTGGCTCTCCTTTCTCAAAGGTCTTAAACGAGCTTCAGGGGAAATGTTAGGGGCGAATGGAAGAGATTGGTTCAAGCTGTCCAAAGACCCAGGGATGACCTGGGGGATCCTTCCTCCCCGGGGAAGTGAAAACTTCCTCAGTTTGCGACATCCTGTGGAACACAGATTTTTGGTGGAACCAGATGTTCCAGGGCAGAAAAGGACCGGGTGTTTGGCCATCCGAGACTCAAATGCGCAAAGTGCAGAAATTAGTAGACCCGTTCCTTCTCTTTCAAATAAATTCACCCCTAATCCGAGTGTCCGTCGTTCTCCCAGGCCTGGGATTTGTACAAAGAAAAGACCACTCCGGGATGTTCCAGAGACCTGGCGAGGTTCGGTCTCACTGTGGTTCTTAATGAGCCTCACGGCCAACAGAGCTTGGGTGCAAACCCTCCTCTGCGCGGAGAATGTCAATCCCCCAGCAAGGGAATCTTGGCGCCGAGAGAGAACCCAAGCTAGACCTCCCCGAGGCGGCAGACTAGTAGTCAGGCCCGGAGGGGAGAAGTGCAGACTAGACCTAGATTGAGGTGCTTTTTGTTGAGAGGAGACAGGGCGAGAAAGTGGGGCCAGAGTACAGTGGTGGCGGTAACGCTGGAAGAGTATGGAGTGCGGGCGCTGTGGGGCTCAGTAGAAGGCACAGTCGCCGCCCCCGCCTCCTTATTTTTCTCTCCCTCTTTGGACTTTGTTTCGACAGTTGAACACTTTTCCCCTCCCGATTGCCTAAATTCTCGCCCTTTCCCTCTGCCCGCGCTGCCAAGTTAGCGTTACTCCTCCAGCTCCTGTCCCCACTGGGCGCTGCTGGCTGCTGAGCGGCACGCGAACCGCACGCGCGGGTAACAAAAGCGGCTTTCATGACTCACTGCCCTCGAGCAATGCCCCAAATCTGTCGCCCCCCGGGTCCCCGCTTGGAGCGCGCGGCGCGGGCCGGGCGGTCCCGGCCGTTAAAGCGGCAGCAGGAGCGCCGGCGGGAAGGGGAGCGGGAGGAGGCGTGTGGCCCGGGTGGGGAGAGGGGAGTGTGGCCTGGGCGGGGAGAATGGGGGGGGGGGAGGGAGGCGTGTGGCACTGTGTAGAGGGCGGGGGGAGGCGAGATGGAGGCGTGTGGTCGGGACGTAGGGAGCGGGAAGCGTGTGGCTGGCGGTGCGGGTGGGGGTGGGGTGTTCGACGCATTCACCGGGCCTAGATAAAGAGCAGGGGCAGGGCCGGCGTCCCCGGCGGTGACCTGTTTCTCGCGGAAACAGATGCTTGCTCTTGCAAAGGGAGGCTTGCGCTCAATGAAAGAATCAAGTGTAGCCCGGGTGGCCCCACCGACCTCGAGCGGGGCCCGCGTCCTCTCCCTGCCCCTGCCAGGAGGGGGGTGTCCTGGCCTCATCCTCTTCCAGAAGCGGGAGGTGGTGGGAGACTTCGGGGCGGGCGAGTCCGTAGGGCGCTGGGGCCGAAGAAGCCTAGGGCCGGAAAGCTGTAGGTAGGTCTTTCCTAGGCCCGGCAGCTCAGAGGCCTTTGGGAAGCCAGAGGGGAATGTTATGGGTTTCCCTCAGATCGCCGGCGCGGCGCCAGGTTTTCGCCTACGCCCCCGGGGAGGCCACTGGGCGCCCAGGTCCTGGCCAGAGGCTGGAGCTGCCCGGGCTCGACAGCCAGGCGGCAGGGGGAAAGCCGGGAGCAAGAGAGAAGCTATTAAAATGCCTCGCCGTCGCCCCGAGCGCAAAATCCGTCCTCCCTAAATCTCCTGGGCTTGCGGCATAATCTTAATTAAGATAATTGATTCATATTGCACCTGCGAGAACGGGGAAAAAAAATTGATTCCAACCCCCAGCCCCACAAATCGCTTAGAGCTATTGGATGGAGCACAACGCGGCTGTGATTTGGGAAGTGATTTAGTACCACCGGGCTTCCCAGCTCGGCCTTCCTGTGCTCTTTTATTTATTATTTACGTTCCCCTTGTCCCGCTGGGGCCTGGGTGGCTCCCCTTACGGCGCCTACAGGGTTCAGAGGGACCTTGTCTCTGATGCTCGGTCAGAAGTGAGGGGCTTTCCTTAAACCATCCAACACGCATATCCACAATGTAAAATCAACGCAGCTCGGAGCATTATGGCAGGCGTAGGTCACCCACATGATTGCCCAAGGCCTCGTGCGTTAGATACGCTAGGTGTGTGAATGTACTTAAGTGTACAAGTGTGTGTGAATCTGAATATGAGTGTATAAGAGTGTGAGATTGTGTGAATGGGAGTGGGTACATGGATGTATGAGCGTATGTGATTGTATGTGAATGTGGGAGTGTGTGGATGTGTCTTTGATTTGTGTCAGTGAGTGTGTGTGTTGGGTTATGTGAGTTAAGTGTGTGTGCATGAGTGTGTGTTCGTGGGCGCTCCGGTTCTCAGGTGGGGAGAGTAAACAGGGCGCGCGTCTGTTTCGTGCGCCTTGAGCAACAGCTTGAGGTCTAAAGGGGACCGCGGAGCTGGGTAACTGACAAGCGCCCGGTGTTTGCCAACCTTCGCCTTAACCGAAAGCAACAAGCAAACAACAAGCCCCGGTAACTGAGTGCTGCTGCCGGACGGAGAGCAGAGAAACACGGACGACGCCTAAGCATCCCCTGAACAATGGCTGCTGCGGGGTTGGGGGAGGAGACCCGGCAAGTTCCTGGATTGCACAGAAGCCAGGCGAGCCAGGTTTAGAGCCCCAGGCAGCTTGTAGGAAAAATAGTTTCCTCAAGGTATCAGCACCGTGGACAATTCCCACTTCGCCGGCTTTGAAATGCGCAGCACTAAGATTCAAAAAACCCCCTTCCAGCAGCTTTTGCTTTTTCCTATTTGCCTTCTTTCGCAAAACCATTGACCACCACATGTGAACTTTCAATGAGAGAGCCCTGTAAATCTGCATTTAATTAGTCACCTTCTTTTCAGAATAAGTTTCCTGGAAAACTAGATATCCAGGTTTAGGGGTGAGGGAAGGGCTTAAATTATCGTTTGAACTGGCAAGCCTGAAACAAAGAAATGATATATTGAATAACTTTCGGAAAGATGGTTGCACTTGTTTGCCGCACAGCACCAAGAGCAAAATGAACTCTTATTTGCTGTGCACAGAAATAATAAAACATCTAAAAATATTTTTTAATTTTGCTTTTGTTGTATGGAGTGTACATTTTATTGATGACATAAATCTTTTTTCATCACCATCACCCTTTCAACTCTCAAGTTATTTCATGTTATAAACAATTTCTATTAAATTAATGGGGAAATAAGCCAACTGAAGTTAAATGGCATTATTTGCTCAGATTTGGTGAGCCACATTATCTAAATACTGGATTTAGAATATTGCATCTTAATACACATGATATCCACAATATACTGGGAAAAGTCTAGTAGAGATGTGACTCAGAAGAACAAGCACCTTTGGTGATTTCAGCATCTTAGAAACATATGCCACACACCCCTCCCCCTGTTATTGATGTAATTTTTAGATGTCATTATTAGCAATTAGAATCCTTATTAAATATTATTCAGACTTTACTGATATGGAAATATATAATTATTTTTGATTCAAGAATTTACACCTAGAGTCGCACTTTCTTTAAATAAAATGTTTTCTTTTTTCTTTAACAAATATATTTTCACCTGAATTAAATATTGATAATTTGACCTTTTATGTCTTTAACTACTCAAAGGGGGGGAATCCAAATGTAGATCTTGGAGTTTGGCCCTGGTGGGTCTTTCTGCTTGAGTAGGCACTGAGATTAAAGGAGTCAAACTTCCTCTTTCACTGCTCTCTCTTTGCACTAATTGCTTATGCAAAAAATGCAGATTTGTATTAATTAGTAACTCCACTGATTAGTTCTGTGGTATTTTCACATAATAAATCATGCTGCAGACATGAATTTTGGCACATCACCCAGTAGTGGCTCAGGCTGCAATACAGATTTCATATTAAAATAAAATCTCTGACTAAATCTACCTTTTTGATGCAGGTACTGTGAGCAGCCACCTGCTGAGAGCACCTGCCATGGGAAATTACTTTTATTCAGTGACAAGCCACTTTTGGACCCCAAACAGGACAATCTGATTATGAAGTTAGGCTCTAATAATAAACAGATAAATACTTAAACACATAGATACATACCTAAGTAACAAATGTGCCTAAGCTCTGGGCATTTTACAAATAATGATGTTATAACAGGATCTACTTGTAATGGGACTAGATTTTAAAAATGACTTCCCAGGTTATGGAGAAATACCTCAGTCTATTTTCCTCCTGTGAGATCTTTGCTCCTTTGTGAGATGATCTGATGATCTGAGACTTTTATCACTCATACTCATTGACTTATTCTTTCACTAAGCAGGCAACCTGGCTCTACAAGAAAAAAGAGGGAGCAGAAAAGCATCAGGGAGAGGAATATGAATGCTGAGAATTATCTCAAAGGGAATTGGCGACCCCTACGATCCTGATATATGGTGAGAACCTGTGAGGTGAGGCATCCATAGCTGCCTGATGTAAGACAAATTCTTTTCTACCCATTGGTAACTATATGAGCTTCTACATAACTTTCTCTTTTCCTTGACAACTGTTTAATTTGATGAGGCAGATTACAGCCAATATTGCCAAGATTATAAATTAGACCCTGGTGTCTGCAGGGCCCTCCACCAACCCTTTACATGTTTCTGTTTTCTAGCCACTGGTGACATCTTTCCAAGTCCCCTCAGGTGCTCTAAGCACCTTTATACTCTTTCTGGTCCATGCTTAGTGTTGAAAGGAATCTGTAAGTTCATGCATCTTAAGAGGTTGAGAGAGAGAGTGAGATGTTACTTAATTTTATGCCTTTACCTACAGCACTTGAGAAGTAACAAGGCACAGAAGAAAAAATGAGTACTTGATATTGACATTCAGAGATGAATAAAGCCTAAGGGAGTTATATTTTGGATGGAGGCTGGAGCATCATGCTCTGCTGCAGTTGTATTATGCAGATTACAATCTCTCTGCCTACCTTTGAGACAGGTCCTGAGGTGGTGGCATATGTGGCTAGGGATTGAGGAGGGTCCAGCCTCTAGGGAGGCTCTCTCTCTAACCATCATTTACTGAAAATTTCAGATGCTTTGATGGTTCAAGGAGAAAGCCATGCATCTTGTAGACTTTTCATCTATTTATCTTCGATGTGGAGAACTTTTTTTAAGGAACTAAAAAAATTAAGCTGAGAGAGGAATATATGATTTAAAGCAGCCCTCTATTAAATCAAATATGGCTTTTTTTTTTTTCCTCCTTTGCATTCACTCCTGTATCCTACCTCATATGGCTTGACATGGAAAAGATTGATCATCTCTAATGGGGGGGTAGGAGGAGTCCTATCTTTTCACGTTGGTTCATAATGCTGGGATATAGAGGCTATGTAGAGAGCCAGGATGGGTCATAAGCAAAGACTCTAAAGTGGCTTCAGTTTATTTTTGGAGAGCTTGTCTCTGTATTCCCCTCCTTTCAGAAACTGCCTGCTTCACTGAGTAATAAATGTATTTTGCAATCTATACCAAGTGCCACTATGTGCTAAGCACTGTGCTTCTAGGTGCTAGGCATACATGGAAACAGACATTAGTCTGCTTTCTCAAAGCTTTCTATCTAGTGAAAGAGATAGAATTTAATAAGATTCACCCACAAGAGAGTATGCACCCATCTGACTTGAGATAAGTGCAGGAAAGGAAAATAAAACCCACCAGTCCGTAAGCCTGAGGACAAGGGAACCTGGCAAAAGACTAATGTGGGAGAGCTTCCCACTAGCAGAGCTGAAGCAATGAGAATGGTGTTACCCAGTGAAGGTGGCTGGTCTAGGGAAGAGTGTTCCAGGCAGGGGGAAGAATATATGTGAAGGACCGGAGGCAAGAGCAGGGTGGGAAGTTTAAGAACCTAAAAACATTCACTGTAGCACTAAGAAGAGGAGGGATATTGGTAAGAGGTGAGGTAGCAAAAAGGAAGACAGGTCCCAGAACCTGCTTTCCATTGAAGAGCTTTGAGCTGTTGGGAGCAGTATGAATGAGACTTGAGTAAGATTTACATTTTTAGAAGATCATTTTAACCAGTTTAGAAATCTGATTGCATAGAGGGTGGGTTGGGTAAAAGGAGGCTATTGCAGCTTTCCTGGCTGAAGATGGTGGTACTCGAATTGGGTTGGTTGCAGAGGAAATTAGAGAGCATATTTCAATAGACTTAGAAAGACTACCCTGAAGCCACAGCCTAGTTTCACACAAATTACCCAATGGCCACCAAACACCATGATTCTTTACAACCTTGTGGGAATATTGTTGGCTTCCTCAGAAGTAACTCTCTGACTTTAATTTAATTCAATAAGAACTTATAAACCCATTAAAAAACTACAATCTAAGAGTACTGCCTACTTTGCAAAGCAGGTAATAGAACAACAACACACATTTAATGGGCACTTAAGACATTTCAGGTGCACTGAGTTAACAACTATGATATTCTCATTTGACAGTTGAGAAAAATTGACTAGGTCAGGTAATATGCCCAATGTCAGGTCTACTTAACTCCAAAGCTTGTACCTTTTAGCTACTACATTGTACCAATAAAAGGAGATGACTAAGACTTATTTATATGTTGTGTAAATGCACACACACACTTTAATTTTGCTTCAAATAGTTTTAAGCTTGATGTTAATCATTCATCTAAAAATAACATTAATAAATACAACTGTACTATAAATTGCTGAGTCTTTCTAGAAATAAGAATGGGGGAATGATAACCAGTAATTTAGTCAGTTACATTCATCCAGGTTTTATAGTGAACTAACTGATAAGAATTGATCAAGTTGGAGGAAATCATACAGATAAGTTGTTCTACATCATAGGACTATCCATTCTCATTGAAAGCTCTTTATTCAAGAATTTCACTAAAATTTGTTTTTCTTGAAGTGCTCAAATTGTTTTGACTCTGGCCATACCTAGTTCAAAACAAGTAATCCTTGTTTAACATGCTCCTACTTTAGCCTTTAATAAAGAATCAAAGATTTTTATTTTTATTTGGAAAAGCTGTCTTATTTAATTGCAACTCAGTCCTTGTTCCTTAGCAAACTCATTGCCTCAAGGAGTGTACTTTCACCTGGAGATGGGGAGAGGGCAAAGGGAAAGGCTGTAACTGGCATCTCTTATTAACATAATTAATTTATTGATGATCTTCTTAGCTTCTAAACATGAAAATATTCCAAAAGTCAATAACACATGTGTTTCAATTTGGGTGGCTGACAAGGAGCTACATCAAATGCATAGTTTAAAAGCAGAAAAATGAAGTTCCATTTTTCCTTCTCTGAAGAAAGTCATTGTCAGTTTTCTGGAAACCATGTAGTAAAAGTTGTCTATTTCAGAAAGCGCACTGGATGTGGTCTTTGGGGTTATTTATACATTAAATGTTAGTATTTCTTAGTTTTACATACACACATATACTCACTGATATCCTCTGTCTGCTCCCTTCTTCACACACATATGTGCATGTGTCATCTTGGAACCTTTTTCCCACTTAGCCCCTGATCTGGTCAGTAAAGCCTTACCTTCTCTCAATTCCCATATAACTTTTCTGGTTATCCTCGAGTGTCTGAATAAACCACCAGTTTAGGAAAAATTTTGCCTAATTATAGTACATAATCTAGGGGAATTTATTCATTTTTTTAATATTTATAATTGAACTGGCAAATTATTTGTTTTCCATGCAATAGAATTCTTTCATTGACAATAGCCAAATATGTTATTTTTCTATTTGAAGATTATAAACCTATGCTCATAAATATTTCAATATTAGTTTTAACAATTGGATTTTGACAGTTGTGGCTGCTTTAATTTCTTATTTTTTATTAATTATTATTTTTATTACAAACCACTGTGTATAATCAAACGTCAGTATTAGTACACAAGGAAGAGATTCCTATAAACCATTAGTTTTGAAGCAATGTACTCTGAGGTGTACCAGGGTCCATGAGAACAGAAAGGAGGGCTACTTAAGAATCCTGACAAATACAGCCCAGATTAACAAAAGTATTCAGCTGACCCATAGATACATGAGAAATAATCTTTTGCTTCTTTAATTTACTAAGTTTTGGGGTAGTTTGCCATGCAGCAACAGTTAAATGATACACTACTATGAAAAAAAATGCAATTGCTTCCAGATAGCTTGGGGATTTGGATCTTTTGATTAATCAAAATTATCTGTTCAGGTGAGACTTTCCATCAATATCCCACACTTACAAGTATTTCAAGAATTTTGAAACTGTAGCTACACCTCATAATAAATATTAAACTAGTATGTATGTGTTAGGGACTGTGCTAAATTATATAGAAAAGTTATGTCATTTAATCCTCAACAGCTCTATGAACAGGTATTATTATATTCGTCATTATTGACATTCTAGAGGTGAGGAAACAGAGAAGTTAAGTAACTTTTTCAAGGTTATATATCTAGAAAGGGGTGGAGCTCTTTTACTTTTTACTTTTACTTTTATTCAGATTACTTGACTACCAATTTAATTCAGTAAGAATAGCAAATATTTGGGAAAACTTCGTGGCCCACCATGTTTTGGTTCCACTTTCCCTTAGCATTATGATCCTCTCAATTCCTATTCTCTTTTAGCCAACCATGCACAATCATGCAAAATACGTGCTGCACTTTCTACCTATAGCAGATACTATGAATTGGTTCACTCAGCACCTAATCTCATTCCCTTTTTGCATGCTTTTCTAGAGTGAGAAGTTTGGAGAGCCACCACAAAGGAATAAATTAAAAATGTTTCCTACACTCCCTAGATGTGGAATGTGTTTTGCTAATCACATGCGCTAGGCTTTAATTTAGAACAAAGTTACAAGGGGGAGTCAGAGGACAGGGGATTTATTCGACTGGCACAAATTCTGATGCAACATATTGAAGCCAACAGTTAGGGTGGTGACTTTTTGTTTTGTCAGCTTTCTGACTCTAGAAAGGCAGTATTTTTCTTATTAACCTACTTCTGTGATACAGTTTTGGATCTCACACCTGGAATCTCAGGCTAGAATTTTTCGTCAGGTCTCATAATGTGTCTGTGAATTTTCTATAACCATTATGAAATCCATTTGTATAGATTCCAGGTAGAGTTTACTATGTTATCTGTCATTAAAAACTCTTTCCTGGGGCGCTTGGGTGGCTCAGTCATTAGCATCTGCCTTCGGCTCAGGTCATGATCCCAGGGTCCTGGGATCCAGCCCAGCATCAGGCTCCCTGCTCATCGGGAAGCCTGCTTCTCCCTCTCTCACTCCCCCTGCATGTGTTCCCTCTCTCGCTGTGTCTCTGCCAAATAAATAAATAAAATCTTTAAAAAATAAAAAAATAAAAACTCTTTCCTGTTTAGTAATTGGTACCAGAAGAGTTTACGGACAACAGAATATTAAAAAGATGGGAATATATGATCAGGAAATGAAAAAAAAAAAATATATATATATATATATGATTGGGTTAAAGCTTTTAAAAGATGACAGTAATTCATGGCATCCAGCAATAAATTAGTTAAATTTTCACCTGTGGTCACGTGAAATGAAATACCACACTCAGTGGCTACTGCATTTAACCATTCTGGGAGTCCAGGAATACAAGGGATAAAGAGTTGGGCTGTCTGCCATTAACTACACTGAGTAACTTCAAGAAAGAACATGGACTTACTCAAGAAACAGTCAAAAAGCTAGGAATGTCTGATTTCTCTAAAAGAAACTCCAATCATTTGTAAGTACAGAACTGCTATAACCAGATACCAAACAGGTTGCTGAATTACAAGGTAGCGCCATAGTGCTCAAAATGTGTTCCCTGGGTCAGTAGCCTAAGTGACAACCGGGAACTCATTAGGAAAGGCATTTCTTGGGCTTCATTCTAGAACTACTAAAACAGAAGCTCTGGGGCTCGGGCCCGGACATCTATGTTTGAAGAAGTCTTCAATGTGATTTTGACTCATGGTAATGTTTGAGAACCACTAAAGATTCTCCATTATTTCACCACAACCACCTGCAGATCTTTTCTGTAAAAAAGCAAAAACTGAGAATTGTAATTTCGACAGTGGGGAGGACTGAGATGGCTCCGACTACTCTGAATCCTCAAGTTATACTGAGAGTCTCTCTGTGTCCAACTTATGTCCAATTTATAGCACCTCCTCCTGCCATGTCCAGTGAGGTTGACCTGGATTTGCTTAAGAGCTTGCCTGAAGTACTCAACTTGCAGAGAACAGAAATTCTGTTTTTGCCCCACTCATTCCACTTCTCATCGTCTCTCACTGATGAGCATATCAGACGCCAGCGGGGTTCACGTGAGACAAAAGCAATAGCACACACAGGGAGCCAGCAAATAATTGCAAGGTTTTGTTTGTTATTTTCCTAAATGGCTTGGCAAATGTGTGGAAACAGATTCTGAACATACTAGTCTAGGGAGGATAGAACACTGCTTCAGATCAGACTGACTTTAGGGATACTGTTGTAATTATTAATCATTCTTGATTCAAAGTGCTGGTGAAGCCCCTGGGAATAGTTCTCATTGTTTGCTCAGAGGTTGACTAAAATGTACATTCAAAAGGCATCTACATGCATGAAGCTGAAATACAAAAAACTTCTTGAAATGATATAGAAAAAGCAATCCAAAGTTTTAAGCAGAAAAGGTCAGAGTGAATTCATTATCTGCAACCTTCTCGATGACCACCACGTTATGCCTATGATCAGCAGCACTGCACATATTGCTTTGGGACCAACAAGATCTCTTTAAAATCCCCTCTTCAGGGTGATGTTATTATTGAACTGGGATCCTTGATAGCATTTGTGATGATGGGTTTCTAGGGTGACAGGCCAGGGAGCATCATATAAAAATGAGAGACAAAGTAGAATTTTTACCATAATGTGCAGCAGAGCTGGAGTGGTGATTGGGGTGATTTAAAAGAGAATTCCTTAGTGGTATCTTAACCTTTCAGGGGATTCCCTAGGAATGAATTAGGTCAGATTAACAATAACAATAATAGGGGTACCTGGGTGGCTCAGATGATTAAGCGTCTGCCTTGCTCAGGTCATGATCCCGGGGTCCTGGGATGGAGCCCCACATCGGGCTCCCTGCTCCGCGGGGAGTCTGCTTCTCCCTCTCCCTTGGCCTCTCCCCCTGCTCATGCTCTCTCTCTCTCTCTCTCTCTCTCTCTATCTCTGTGTCTCAAATGAATAAATAAAATCTTTAAAAAAAATACAATAATAATGAATGAATGATAAAACCTAATAGAGGCTTATCACAAGTCACCAAGGTATCACCATGGCTTCTCACTCAATTTCTAAACTTCAGTCTATCCCCAAACCCACAGCTCTTTGAATGTAGGGGAAACCAGCAAACATTGAAGGAAGACCTTTTAATATTATCACAAGTACATCCTATAAATCTTTCAGTCTTCTCCAAAAGGATTTTTGACTATTTACCAAGGTAACTTTGACTATTTACCAAGGTAACTGGGTAGTTGGAAAAGAGAAATAGCTGGATCCTTCAGGGATTATTGTCCCCTGACTCTGAAGTAACACAGCCCAGGATGACATTATGATCTACATAGCAGAATGGGGACATACGAAGATGAGATGACAATTGGATTTGGGGGACCAAATCCTGCTTCAGTAGTACCTGTGGGTCTGCAAACCCATACTGTGGTTGTTTCCACATTTCCTGCATATAGTGATGACTGAATATCCAGATTGGCTCTCTGAGCCCCAAAATGAGGGTTATTGTGCAACAAAGGGCCACACAAACATCTTGAACTTCCTGACCTTACCCAAAGCAAAGCTGCACACTGAGGTAATTGCAGAGATTAGTCCCGTGTCACTGGTTTGGGAGGGTTAAAGTGATATGGCAGCAGCTACTAGTTGTCCCCACTGGTTGTGCTCCCCTTTTCTCTCTTGGAAATAATATTTCCAAATGTTAGCTAGAAAAATAGCCTCTCCAGAAAGAAGTCTATATTTTCCTGCCATATTGTAGCTATGTATGGCAATGCGACTAAGTTTTGGTCAATGGGACGTGAGTAGGAGTGATGAGAGCAATTTTGGGGGATCTTGTCATCATAATGAAGTGATGTATCTACCCCTTCTCCTTTTCCCCTTTGTGCCAGCTAGAAGGCAGACCAAGACACCTCCCTAGAGGGAGTGTGATAATAAGACAAAAGAAACTGGGTCACTGGTAGTACCATCATGCCAGCTATAGTCTACTTATACAAGGTCTTGTATTTAATGGGAAATAAATTTTAATCTTGTTAATGCCTGTATCATCCTGGATCTCTCTCCAGCAAATGAGTCCATGTGCTGACAAACATAGGTAGCGATTCCTGTCATATACCCACACAAAAACAAAAAACACAAAATACCTTTTTTGTTTGTTTGTTTTTGTCGATGATGGATCAGTCTTGGAGAATGTCAGTGAGTTACTATATATTTAAACAAGTGATGATTTTAAATGTAGGTGCTATTCCACATGATCTCTTTGGTAAGTCAACACAGCCCTGATAACCTGGTAGCCAGTTACTATTCTGATAGTTTTTTTTTTCTTTATCCCAATAAGCAAAGAACACTGGAAATAGCTTGCCTTGACACATTCTATTTCAGGTATATGCAGGAATTTAGGCTTTGAGGACTTCGATCATCTCACTGCTCTATAGAACATCATGCTGGTCTACTACGTCAATGGCATTTATGTTGTTAGCTATGGAATGTAGGAAGTGACAGATACTCTAGATGCATTAAGGAAGTTCATATATACCAGAGGATGGGAAGTAAATCCAAGGAAAATTAAGGAGACTGATATCTCTGTGAAGATTATGAGGGTCCAATGGTGGGGGACCACTGAGATACTTCTTTTGAAGTAAAAGGCAATTTTCTTCACTTTGCATCACCTACCACTAAGATTATTATGCAGGTTTTTATTTATTTTTTTTATTTTGGGGGGATTTTATAAGATTTTATATTTATTTTATTTTATTTCTTAGGGTTTTTTTTTTTCATTTTTAGTTTTTTTTAATTAACATATCATGTTATTTATGTCAAGGTATTTATGTCAGTGATTCATCAGTCTTACACAATTCACAGTGCTCACCATAGCACATACCCTCCCCGATGTCCATCACCCAGCCACCCCATCCCTCCCACCCCCCACCACTCCAGGAACCCTCAGTTTGTTTCCTGAGATTAAGAATCTCTTATGGTTCATCTCCCTCTCTGGTTTCGTCTTGTTTCATTTTTCCCTCCCTTCCCCTATGACCCTCTGCCTTGTTTCTTAAATGCCACATATCAGGGTGCCTGGGTGGCTCAGTCGTTAAGCGTCTGCCTTCGGCTCAGGTCATGATCCCAGGGTCCTGGGATTGAGTCCCATATCGGGCTCCCTGCTCCGCGGGAGGCCTGCTTCTCCCTCTCCTACTCCCCCTGCTTATGTTCCTGCTCTCACTATGTCTCTCTCTGTCAAATAAATAAATAAAATCTTTTAAAAAAAAAATTCCACATATCAGTGAGATCATATGATACTTGTCTTTCTCTGATTGACTTATTTCGCTTAGCATAATACCCTCTAGTTCCATCCACATCACTGCAAATGGCAAGATTTCATTTTTTGATGGCTGCATAATATTCCATTGTATATATATACCACATCTTCTTTATCCATTCATCTGTTGATGGACATCTAGGCTCTTTCCATAGTTTGACTATTGTGGACATTGCTGCTATAAACATTGGGGTGCACGTACCCCTTTGGATCACTACATTTGTATCTTTGGGGTAAATACCCAGTAGTGCAATTGCTGGGTCGTAGGGTAGTTCTATTTTCAACTTTTTGAGGAACCTCCATACTGTTTTCCAGAGTGGCTGCACCAACTTGCATTCCCACCAACAGTGTAGGAGGGTTCCCCTTTCTCTGCATCCTCGCCAACATCTGTCGTTTCCTGACTTGTTAATTTTAGCCACTCTGACTGGTGTGAGGTGGCATCTCATTGAGGTTTTGATTTGGATTTCCCTGATGCTGAGTAATGTTGAGCACTTTTTCATGTGTCTGTTGGCCATTTGGATGTCTTCTTTTATCATGCAGGTTTTTAATCCAAAATTATTAAATTGGATTAAATAAATTTAATTGAAGAGGAAAGGAAGGCAAAGAAAGTCAGCATTCTTATTTATATTTAACCAACTTTGGAAATGTTTTTGGTGGTTATGAACAGCTGGACAAGTGACTTGAGAGAGACCTTATGCTCTGCGTAGTTTAAATAAATTATATACAGTATGGGAAAAGGAAGCCATAAATGATTTGCAGTATGAAGAAAATTTATTATTTGCAAAGGTAGAAGTAACTTTAACAACTGTAGGATGCAGAAGTCAAAGATGCAAGGAGGAAATATGTTTGGTGAAATAAAATGAGAAATTAGACAAGCAGAATAAAATAAGAGGAAATATTCATATATAAAATTTTTTAAAAAGAAGTGAAGAAACACTCATACTTTGCTTATGGAAATATAAAATGGTACAGCCACTGCAGAAACAGTCTGGTGGTTTCTCAAAAAGTTCATTACCATGTGTCCCAGGAATTCTACTCCTAGGTATATCCCCAAGAAAATTGAAAAGGTATGTTTGCACAAAAACTTTACACAAACATTCATTGCAATATTTGCAAAAAATAGAAACAACTCAAATGTCCATCACCCAATAAATGGATAAACAAATGTGGCATATCCACACAATAGAGTATGATGCAGTCATAAAAAGTAATGAGTATAGATAGATGCTACAATATGGATAAACCTTGAAGACATTATACTAAGTGAAAGATGTCAGATGCAAAAGGGCATATGTTATATAATTCTATTTATAAAAAATGTCACAAATAGGCAAATCTATAGAGAAAGAAAGTTGATTAGTAGTTTCCAGGGTTTGGGAAGAGGGAAAAATGGGAGGTGACTGCAAATGGGTACAGTTTCTTTTCAGGATGATGAAAATACTCTGGAATTAGATAGTGGTGATGGTTGCACAGCTTTGTGAATATACTAAAAACCACCACCAGATTACTGGATTGTACACTTTAAAATGGTGAATTTTGGGGCACCTGGGTGGTTCAGTTGGTTAAGTGTCCGACTCTTGATTTTGGCTCAGGTCATGATCTTGGGGTCCTGGGATGGAGCCCCATGTTGGGCTCCACACTTTGCAGGGAGTCTTCTAGAGATTCTCTCTCTCTTGCCCTCTCCCTTTGCCCTCCCCCTGCTCTCTCTGTCTCTCAAAAAAATAAATAAACCTTAAAAATAAAATGGTGGATTTTATGGGATGAGAATTATATTTCAATTTAAAGAAGTGCAAAATGCAATTGCAATGTCTCATTTCTTGCTTTGTGTAATACCACAAGTTTCTTATTTTCCTCCTACCTCTTTGGTCACTCTTTATAAGTTATTGTGCACACACATTTCTCTTCTTTTGCCATTCCTTAAATCTTGGTTTTCCTCAGGAATCTCTTCCAGGCTTTCTTCTGTTTTCTTTTTTTTTTTTTTTTAAGATTTTATTTATTTATTCATGAGAGATAGAGAGAGAGAGGCAGAGGGAGAAGCAGGCTCCCAAGGAGCAGGGAGCCCGATGCGGGACTCGATCCCAGGACGCTGGGATCATGACCTGAGCCGAAGGCAGACACTCAACCATCTGAGCCACCCAGGTGCCCTCTTCTGTTTTCTTCTTACATAATCTTTGCATTAGGTTGTAAGACAGTCATTGCTTTTAACAGGTCTGATATGTACAAATTTTATTTATCATGGTTTAATTAAATAACACCAGTATCCCAATAACATGGTTCAAATTTCAGTTACACTGTATATGAACTGTAGGTGCATAAAATATAAACTTCACAGCCAGCTCCATAAGGCCCTACATAAATAACAAACACACCAGTGACCAACCTCACCTCCTCTTTCAAAGTCTATTGATGGTTGGCCATTACATACCAGTTATTCAGTCATGCACAGACAGCAAAGCCTGGAGCTGGGTTGCCTCCTTGTTTCTCAGTGATAAACCCACGGGATACTTTACAAAACAAATAACAGAAAAACCTGAAAGTGCAGCAAAGAAATTAAAAGTGATAACACTGGAAGTAAAATAGGATGTGATTAGGAGATTTGAGAGGAGACAGCAGAGCGAAGATAGGACAAGACCTGGGCTGCATGAAGCCACTGAGTGAACAACATTGGAAAAAGTTCGAAGAACCAAAGTAAAACAAGGTAAAGTGGCTTCAACACTGTTTAAGTTGTGCTCAGAACAGAAACCCACTAAATGGTGGAAATGGAGTGTTTTCTTCTACTTTGAAGACGGTAATGAAAACACGTACCGAATCAGTTTAAGCAGCATTCAGGCCAAACACTGAAGTTAGGTGCTACAATGAAAGAAAACAGTAATTATAAGAAAACCAAATAAGAACCTTTTACGCCAGTAAAGGCTGATTTCATTGTTTCAGAAATTGGCGTGATTTTGCAGAATTCCAAGTGAAAGTAAATGGAGTTATAAAAGAAATCGCTCCCTGTGGGAGTGTTGACACTGTCCCCATCCAAGAGACTCTAGATATAGGAACATCATGAAGGAAAATGTACCAACATAAATGAGGAGAGTGGTGGAGACAACAAGGATGATGTCCCAGAGGAAGTGACACTGGCAAAAATCCTCAAAGGAAAGGAAATCACAGAGAATTTCACGGTATTGAAAATACAAACGATAAAATGTTGGAAGCAGATCCAAACTTAGAAAGGAATAGGAGAGCTCATCAAAGCCTAGAAAAGACACTCTGTATCTTAGGTTACATCATAAGAAGAAGGCAAAAACTACTCAAACTCCTTTTGATAAGTTTTGTACGAAGAAATAAAACACTTTAATTCTCAATGTTTCCAATGTTGAAAATTTCTGTGTACTAAATATTAATTTTATAATTATTTTTATTTCCCAACAATGGAAGAGTTTTTAATGTTTTGAGCAGAATTTTTTTTTAAAGATTTATTTATTTATTTTGGAGAGAGAGAGAGAGAGTGCACGTGCACACAAGTGGGCAGCAGGCAGAGGGAGAGAGAGAATTTCAAGCAGAGTCCCCACTGAGTGTGGAGCCTGAGGCACAAGGGGCTCAATCTCAGGACCCTGAGATCATGACCTGAGCCAGAACCAAGAATCAGATGCTTAACTGACTGAACCACCCAGGCGCCCCAACAAGATCATTTTAAAGATCACAGACCACTGTAATTTTTCTTACTGATTTTTTTTCCTTTTTTTTAATTATGTTATGTTAATCACCATACATTACATCATTAGTTTTTGATGTAGTGTTCCATGATTCATTGTTTGTGTATAACACCCAGTGTGCCACTCAGTACCTGCCCTCTTTAATACCCATCACCAGGCTAACCCATCCCCCCACCCCCTCCCCTCTAGAGCCCTCAGTTTGTTTCTCAGAGTCCATAGTCTCTCATGTTTCTTATTGATTTTTAAGATCACTGCATAGTTTCTGCTTGAAAGAGCATTTTTATGGTCCTGTGCTGCCTTGCAAAGTAAGGACTGCCTGTATTCGTTATAATGATAGAAAAAATTCAAACTGGCTTAATAACAAAATGGCATTTTTTTTTTTAGCTCACATAATTTAAATGTCCAAGGTTAGGTCTTCCTTCAGGCATGGCTGGATTCAGGGCTGAAATGACATTAAAAAAAAGTTTTTCTTCATCTCAAATCTGTGTGTTTGCTTCCTTCTCAGGCTCTAAGTGATTCCTGCTCTCATGATGGCAAGATGGCTGCAGTAGCCCTAATTTCATAATTTTCTAGGTTCTAGACCAATGGGATAGAGCAGAGATTTTTTTTTTTAATCAGTAGTTCCAGTATGAGTCCTTCAATTACCACTTAAATAATTAGCTTAGGCTGCTATTCCTCTACCCTAATCATTGTGACCGCTATATGTGACCTTCTACTTGACCTCACTCTGGGTCTTATATTCTATCCTTCGGGCCAGAGAGGAACCCCCGACCCAAATCATACACGGCTGATGAGAATGTGCAAAATACTCAAAAGAAAACCAAGGGAAATGTGCTGGCAGACAAACCATAAATGTCCATAGCATACTCATTGTTAATCATCCACTCTTACAGCTTTAATTACCCTCCATGAGAGTGGCTCCGGGATCTGTCTCCAGAAATTATAACCTTTATTTCCAACTCCTTGCTAGACAATTTCCCTTGGATTTGCTGCAAGCACCTGAAAATCAGTGTGTCTGATGGTGAACCCTTATTTCCCTCTCCCCCAACCCCAGCTAAACCTGTGTCTCTTCTTTGTTCCCTACCTCAAAGAATGTCAACACTGTCTGTCCCAGTTTATCACACTAGAAACCTGGGGCATAGGTTGACTTCTGACTCTCCCTCATACCT
The DNA here is from genome assembly GCF_011800145.1 of Mirounga leonina. Lineage (NCBI taxonomy): Eukaryota > Metazoa > Chordata > Mammalia > Carnivora > Phocidae > Mirounga > Mirounga leonina. The sequence goes on along the minus strand of NW_023270377.1, from coordinate 50,462,500 downwards.
GACTAAAATCAATCACCAACAAATTTTTGTTATCTGTACTCCTAATATCCTTGAAATCAACCCATTTCTTTCCATCCATATTTCTCTTACCCCATTTCAGCTCTCATCTTTATCTCTTGACTGCATCACAGCGATAACCTCTTCTAACTTGATAGTTACATTTTTTTTTTTTTTATTGTGGTGAAAACAGATAACCTAAGATTTACCTTCTCAACCATTTTTAAGTGTACAACCCAGGGGCATTCAGTACATTCATATTGTTGTGCAACCATCACCCCCATCCATCTCCAGAACTCTTTTCATCTTACAAAACTGCAACTCCATACCCATTAAACAGTAACTCCCCATTCTCCACCCACCCCAAGTCCCAGTCAACCATCATTCTACTTTGTCTTAATGATCTTGACTACCCTAAATTTAACCTCATGTAAGTGGTATCATACATTACTTATCTTTCTGTGGCTGACTTATTTCACTTAGTACAATGTCCTTGAGCTTCATCTATATTGTAGCAAATGTCATAATTTTCTTCCTTTTTAAAGGCAGAATAATATCCCATTGTGTATACACCACTTTTTGTTTATTCATTCATCTGTCAATGGACATGTGGGTTGTTTCCACATTTTAGCTCTTGTGAATAGTGCTGCAATGAACATGAGTACACAAATACCTCATCGAGTTGTTGCTTTCGATTCTTTTGGATATATACCCAGAAGTGGAATTGCTGGATCATATGGTACTTCTAAATTAATTTTTTGGGGAATCTCCATACTGTTTTCCACAGTGGCTGCGCCTTTTTACATTCCCACTGACAGAGCATAAGGGTTCCAATTTTTCCACATTCTTGCCAACACTTGTTATTTTCTGTTTTGTTTTGTTTTTTTGATAGTATCCATTCTAATGGGCGTGAAGTGCCAGCATCAGTTTTGGTCATCTAAACATTTTTCATACAGTAGTGAGAATGATCTTTAATAAACACAAGATGATCATGTCGCTACCCTGTTTATTTATTTATTTATTTATTTGAGAGAGTGAGAGAGAGAGCACAAGCAGGGGGAAGAGAGAGAAGCAGGCTCTCCCTAGAGCAGGAAGCCCAACATGGGGCTCGATTCCAGGATGCTGGGATCATGACCCGAGCCGAAGGCAGATGCCCAACCTACTGAGCCAGCCAGGCACCCCTACTACCCTGTTTAAATCCTTTAGTGGCTCCTCATTGCCTTCAGGCTAGTCTGGCTTCCTTAATATGTCCCAGGAAACCTGTCATGTCTTCTTCCCTTGCTTACTTTCCCACCCTCAACTGCTCCCATTTCCACCTCTTCCTTTCTAACCTGCTCTCCACTTACCACACACATGTACACTCTGAATTGGCCACTCTGAAAGACGTTCAGGTCGGTGAAAATGCATTTCCCCTCATTTCTAATACCTTTCTTCTGTCAGACACCCTTTCCTCCTTGTCAGCTGGCTGGCTCTTGCTTGAGGTCTCAGGATAGACAGCATTTTCTCCAGGAAAATTTCTTTGATAAATTCCCTCTGCCCAAGATATGTCAGCACCCCTAATAGTGCTTCCAGAGCACTCTATCCTTGCCTTAACATAGCACTTTACCACATTCTATAATTTCCTGCTTATGTATCATATTTTTCTCTAGTCCTGCACCATCCAATATGTGATTCTTAAACACTAAAATGTAACTTAGTGTGACTGAGAAAATGAATTCCTAACTTTATTTAATTTAGTAAGCTTCAATTTTAAAAATAATATTCAAATCAGTTATTGTAAAATTAAATATATTTGGAATTACTTGGATATGTGATTCTACTTTTTCAACTGTAAGTTTATTAAATCTATATACAGGTCTAAATATAAATGAAAATTAAGCATCTTAATTGAGATATGCTCTTAGTATAATATATTCTCTGTATTTCGAAGACTCAGTAGAAAATAAAAAATGCAAAATATCTTATGACATTATATTGATTACATGTTAAAATGGTAATATTTTCATATATTGGTTTAAATAAATTCTTAAAATTAATTTTACTTATAATTTAATTACTTTTAATGTAGCTACTAGAAATTTTTAGATTATATATGTGGCTTACCTTATATTTCTATTGGACAGCACTGACCTCTACTGTGAGTTCTATGAGGACAGGAAGCATGACTGTCTTATTCACTTATTTAAAAAAACTTTTGTGGGGCGCCTGGGTGGCTCAGTCATTAAGCATCTGTCTTCGGCTCAGGTCATGATGCCAGGGTCCTGGGATAGAGCCCCACATCGGGCTCCCTGCTCCGTGGGAGGCCTGCTTCTCCCTCTCCCACTCCACCTGCTTGTGGCCTCTCTTGCTGTGTCTCTCTCTGTCAAATAAATAAAATCTTAAATAAATTAATTAATTAATAATAAAAAACTTTTGTAACTGTGTATCAGGTATTATTCTATAAATTACTTAAAATTGCAAGCATTAACTTTTAAAATCCTTATAACAATCTTTTAAGTATTATCACTTTCCACATTTTACATATGAGGAAATTCATACAAAGAGATTAACTTAACTAACGGAAGGTCACAGAGCTGACCTTGTGAAGCTAGTCTGTAGGGATCCAGCATCCATCTTCTCAATAACTTTGCTATTCTGTCTCTTGTTCATTCTTTTATTACAGCTGTCTAGAGAAATAATTTACTACCCAACTTTTTCAATTAACAACAGTATGCAACTATTCTTCTTTAATTAATCAATCCATTTATTCGAGAAGCATTAATGGGGGGCGCCTGGGTGGTGCAATCTGTTAAGTGGCCAACTCTTGGTTTCAGCTCAGGTCATGATCTCGGGGTTGTGGGATCAAGCCCCACATCAGGCTCCTCGCTCTGTTTCTCTCTCTCCCTCTGCTTCTCCCCCTGCTTACTCTCCCTCTTTATCTCTCTCTCTCAAATAAATAAATAAAATCTTAGGGAAAAAAAAAAGAAGCATTAATTGAACTCTATGTGCCAGATACTTCTGGTTGGTGGGGACCTAGATGTCAATGAAACAAATGCCTTACTTTTAAAGAAAGTCTAATAGTGATGATAACAATATAATGAGACAATGATAACACAACATTGTGTTATACAGAACAACTATCCAATGCCAATATACTCTCTGAGAATCTATAAAAGCGCACCTACCTCAGCTGAGAGATGAGGAATGTGATGGGAACACTTAGCTAAATGCAGTAAGTGCAAGTGGTTGGTGAAGCAAATACCAAGCAGCGGGGACAAGCTGAGCCGAGGAAAGAAATAGCCTGGTGTTTGCCACTGCCGTGGTTTAATCGAAATGGAGAACAAGTTCAGACTTACCTCCATGAAAGATCACTCTGGATAAAGTGGGAGACGAGAACGGGAGGAAGGAACTATGACTTAAAGCACAGAAACAATTAGCAAGAGTCTATTGCTGCTGCCCTGAGTAGGATGGCAGTCACTTACACTAAAGTGGGGGCAGTGGTGACGCAGACACATTTCAGAGATATTTAAGGCATAGAATAGACCCAACCTGATGCTTGATTGGAAGAAGAATGGAGTTTGTTGCAGATGATGCCAATTATTTAATTAACATCTATTTTCTCTTTCTTCCTGGTTCTCTGACATGCCAATGTGCCCACCTTGAGGCAATGGATCTTGATTGGGGTAATCCAATTGTAGCAATCCTGCTGTTGACTTTCTCAGTCTCCTTTGGAGCTGGGGTAGTCATCTGGCCTATTCTGACCAATAAACCAGAAAAAGAAATCTGCTGAGAGGGAAAGCTTTTTTCCTGGTGGAAAGGACTCCTCCTCCATTTCTTTCTACTTCTGTTTTCCTTGAAAAAGAAATAATGCAGCTCTGTCTCAATCCCACCGGGGAATACCAAGTGAACTGCAGAAGTAATGCTGGGTGTTTTTCAGCTACTAAATCAATACCACAGCCACCTACCTTGAACCTACTTGTTATGTGAGAAAAATGAAGCAATATCTTTTAAGTTGCTGTTAATAAAGGATGTATAAATTGTCTACTGCATGTAGCTGAACACGTGCCTCTTTGATAATTGGGTTAAATGAGAGTTGTCAAGGCTTTTTTCTGGTTTCAGACTTAAGCAACTGGGTGAGTGGTTCAGGGAAGCCTGGGGGCAAAACGGAAGTCTGTTGGGCTAAAGATGGTCTATGCTAAGTGTAATGGGTGTGGGTATATCCAAGGGACACATAGGCCGTCCGATATACATGTTCAAGAAATGAGAGAGAGCTCTAGCTGACCTGGAGACTCAGATTTCCAATCATTAGCATATTAACATAATAGATCAATTCATTTAGGCAGCTAAGATATAATAAAAGAAAACCATATTGCATATGAAATCATACCTTTCAAATACAAATTTGACATCTAATTGTCCACCTTGCCCCATGATATGTAGAGTTCTGGTGCTAGGATGTCATCTGGCTGCCTAGTTTGGACATGAAGTGTGACATGACTTGAATATAGACTGAAAAGACGTAGGAAAGAAGGAAATCCAGTGGCAGTACCTTGATGAAGGTTCCCTAAAAGCAGGTCCCGAGACAAAACCCAGGTAGTTATTTGCGAGGTTATCCTAGGAAACATAGGTAGGGGAATGGAGATGTGACACCAAAAGTAAAGTTAATAAAGAATGCATTATCAGGCAGTTACTACTATGGGAAACTGAAGCTTAATACTGCGGGAGGAATCATGGAGCCATTGTAGAACATATGCCTCAGAGTAATTCCACCTGAGTTTGAGAGACCTGGGGTATGTATACACCAATTTCACACCCACCCCAACCCCCAGCTTTACTGAGGTATAAATGAGGAGATTATAAGACATTTAGTGTTGCATATACCAACTTGTATCCGTCATTGGTGAGGGCGGCTCCTGTGCACGTGGAAGCAGGCTGTGCAATGAGATGCAGATGCTGGGAGCTGAAAGTCTGCCCAACATGCCCTACAATGGCAAGGTCTTGGGGGCTATGGGCAGGGCAACCACAGCATGGAAGATGGAGCATAATCCAAGCCAGGAAGGCCATGGGATACAAATGGAGGCAGCCAGAAAGAAGCAAAAAGAGTTGAAACAAGAGAGGAGACAGAACCTAAGGGAATTTTCTGAACAAGGTGCCTACAGTGACTTAGAGCATTCCAGCAGCCTTGCACACCAGCATGAAGGAGTTATTAAAAGAAGTAGCCTGCCCTAAATATAAGGGACACTATTCCATAGAAATGAAACTTCAGGGGCATTTGAAGAGCCACTCCTGTTTTCCTACTAACTCTTCATTCTGAGTAGACTAAAATTGAATTTTCCCCTCTTAAAAAAAAACAAAAAACAGTAATCCTTGAGAGAATATGAAATAAAATGACCAAAAAAACACAAAAAACAAAAAACTATCCACTGCTAAAGTATTTTGCTCCATCCGTTTCAGTGAAAGGAGGATTTTCAATATTCTCTTGAGACTTTGAAAAGTAAAATGAAAATTCATCTTTTTTGGTGTTAATTTGTCAGGGGGTGACTTATTGTAGGTTCAAGGCCAATACACTGATGATCCTGAATGTTTAAATGATCTTCCTATTCTAGAAAATGCTCCTAAATTCCTGGAAGGACTAGTACATTGGGATGTGAATTATAAGGAGCCAAAGGAGCACCCCGTCTGTAATCAGAAATGAAAATACCTTGCAGGCGGTCTTGTCTTTCATGGTTTGCTTGGGAATTTTGTTTTTGAGAACCAAGGAGTTTTGTTTCTCATTGTGTCTGGACTTGCAGCATGTGGGAATCCAGAAGAGGATAATGTGAAAGTGGGGACTCGTGTGTCCCGGAGACTTAGAATTCATCAGGTCCACATGACCCAGCACTTTGTACATCTAACACCAGGGTCAAGCTTTTCTCCTGACTTTTCAGAGGCTTTCTACTAATGAAAATGACCCTGAATATGACACCAGATCTGAGAGTTGGTTGATCCAGGAATACTTTCTTCCAGAGAATACATTATGTTAGATCTGGTTATAAAACACAAAGAAATTTAATTGACTGTTTTGGAACATGTTACGTATTTCTTGTAATAGCCCATCTGGCATGGCTATGTTTGAAATGCCATTGCAGGATGACATGGTGCTGGCCCTTCCTCTGGCATAAAACCTGATATGTGTGGAACACGTTGTAAGCACCGCAGGGAAAGACTTCTTTTTTTGCGGAAAATCTCAGTCCTTTGCTGTACAATGCCCAGAGTGCTGAGTACACACAACCTTTTTTTTTTTTTTTTAAGAGCAAATACAAAAACTCTTATTCTCTCTGAATAACTTTCCCCCAAATGGTGGTGAGAACATAGCAAAATCATGTACAAGTTAAGTAACTGTGATAAACAGCTTCTAGAAAGCTGTGAGTCAAGTAAGAGCACTAGAATATGCATTGTTTTCAAGCAGAAATTGTCATAATTGAAAGAATTATTGAGCCATCTCTACTATAAGCCTCCTAGTTTCCTGCTTAAAAAAATACTGCATAAAACAAACAAAGCCAAAACATAAATAAAAACACCAGACCGAGAAGGCTGGCATTTGGCAGAATGGGGGAACCAGAAGCCTGAGGCCTAGGCCCTTGCTTGTCCTCTTTGGACCCCTCCAAAACTGTCCTCAAGGAAATAAAGAATTTGTTTTGAAAATATTTGCCAGATAGCCTATCATTTCCTCTCCTGCTCCCTAAAATGATGCTGACTCAAGCCTCCTTTTAAAACTGAGTATTCAAAATCTTTACCTACCTGGTGAGGCTGACAAATTTACATTCTAGTTCAAAAGGAAAAAGGGAAAATTTTAAAAAGGAGAAGAAAAGGAAGGATACACATTTTTACAATTCATTTTAAACGTAAATCCTGGCCCAAAGTCCTGTATTTGGGGAGAAGATAGAAAGAAAAAGGGGGGCCCATCACTACAACACTTCTATTTTCCTTCTTCTACTCACACAGAAATTCAAGCCTAGGACATTTCCTAACCCACAGCCCACCCTCCACGTTCCTTCAGGGCCAGCTCTCTCCCCCAAATCTCCTCTATGTGAAGGTATTAATCTACGCTAAAGCATAAATAAATATACATTAAAGCATAAATAGATTCATATATATTCACACCTCCAGGTAACATGTTTGCATTTTAATAGGAGCCTTCTGGAAAGAACGCATTTTACCCAAGGAATAATTCAAATGGTGGGAATTGTGAGTAGCATAGCAGACCATTGAAAGAGAAGGCAGGTCTTTCTGCAGCTAAGGAATTTCCCTCTGAGCTTGGAGAGTCCATCTCTTCTCTGGCAAGGCTGTTCCTGTCCCAGAGGGAGACTTCACCCCCTCCCTGGAGGTGGACTGTTGCAAGTTGCTCACTGTAGCATACCCATGAGAAACAGCCAGGGCAAGGAATGATCAGGGCCTTGCAGTGCTGGCATAACCAGCAAGAATGTCCAGGGATGCTCAGGGACCACCAAGGATTGTTTCTCCTAAGTCTACCAAAGCCTGCTTCATTTTGGTCAACCCAGAAATTCCCAACATGCTTCACAAAACAATAGCATTCAGTGGAACCTATTTTGGGGAAGTTGATTTCTGTTTGTTCATGTTTTTGGATTCCCCATGGTGGAAGTGGGTCAGTGTTTCATTTTAGTTCCTCCATGGGTTTTTATTTATTTATTTTTAATAGTATCCATATAAGGGAGAGTTTGCCCAACATGGGACCAAGCAGGCAATTTCTTTTCTAGGACTTACCACTTCCTTCCAATCAGGTTGTCTTTGAACTAAGTCTAGGACTCATATATCCTAATTTTTTCTGGTCAGGATATAGGATAATCACTTCCAAAACCAAATAGGAATGGCTGTAGATTTCCCTAGCATTTACTGTAGCCCTCATTTGATCATTTAGGGTTCTGTCGTTTGAAATCTCCTCTGAAATTTTAAGGAAGATCCATTCTCTTCTGCCTGGTTTTCATCTCCTTGTTAATTTGAAGAATCTTTGAAAATATAATCCCATTTGCAAGTTCCAAAGATAAGTCCTTTGGAATGAAGGAGGTCATTATATAGCTTAGTTTACCTAATTTCATTCATGTCTTGGCCACTTTTTCATCCTTTCTTCTGAACTGCGACCATACCTCTGCTGTTTCACCTGATCTCTCCCAATTATGGGGAATTCTTCCAGAAGTCATCCTTTCTAGTTCTACATCTCTCTCTTTTCCTTCCATCTCTGCTGGTCTGGATGCCTATTTTAATTAAATTACCATGTAGACTTTCATTTTCTTTCCTGTTGAACTTCTATCCAAGAACACACAATTGGTGACTGCTCTTTTCTTCTCCTCAAACGTATCTTGACCATTTACAGCCTAATTGTTACCCAAATCCTCAGCATTGTTAGAACATTTAACTAAATAACAGCCTCTTCATCTCCCTTTTTTCATTGTACCCATATGATATCCTCTGTGTTGGCAAGTCTCATGTTATTTTGTAATGATGACATGGCATGAGCTATGTTTTCAAATCTTATGTTTAGACCCCCAATCAAATATAGCATTCGATTTTCTCCTTTCCTTTGGCTTTAATTACCTTGGATCACTACCTTCAAAATTCAATTTTGGTGTATTTACTTTCACTTCTATTTTGTGTTATAAATGATCATTCTCACTTTTCTCTGTAACAATTTTTCACATGTTCGTATAGAAACTGTGCTTAATTGTAGTTGCAATATGATATTCCCTGGAAATTACAGGGTGGTGAGCATCTGTTTGCTCATCTTATAACTCTGAAAATGGAAGTTGAATCAAACATCTGTGATAAATCATTAGCCATGAATCAGGCTTACGTATTGTGAGACTGAATGTTCTTTTCCCCTAGAGTTGTTGATCATCGCAAGGTGTTGGAATTTTACAAAATGACTCTATACCCATATTGCAGTCATTTAATCAGAGTCTTCTTTGCCATTTCCTGCTCAGGAAATTGGGCTCCATCTCACTGCACAGCTGGTTTGGCTTTAGAAACCTCACATTTCTACCCAAATGGTCAGGCTGATTGTACAGCCAGGCAAATCCACGGGTTTCCACATAAAAAGGGCATCAATGACTTGAGAGAATCAGTTTTTCTCTGAATGTCTCCTCAATTAACAGAAAGATAAGGAATTGCAACCTTAGGAGCTGTCCAGGAGGAGACATTTTTAATGAGACCAGTAGCCGTGACCTCACATCAAATGTTCTCTTAGTTTTCAGGATATTTACTATTCAGAAACCACTGAAACCAAAAGGACCTCAGTAAATTTCTGCTTTCCTCTTTTCATGGGAAGACTGATTTTTAGTTCTGATTTCTCCAACCCCTCCAAAGATATACTTGTTCTGGAAATAAGAAGCTAAAGTAATCAGGAAGAGGAAAGATTTTCCATGTGCAGATACAATTCTCTCCACCCATAAGTTAGAATAATTTAATACCTAAAAGGATGAATGACTTAGATTATAAAATCACTAAGGTGGGACTAGCATGAACAGTTCAATTGACTACTTTGCGCTAGACATAACTCCAGGCGAAGGGGGGACAGCAAGAGCTGAACCAAAGAGACAAAGTCCTTGCCCTCATGGAGCTTACATTCTAGTGTAGGAGATTGATAATAAACCATGAAAGCATATTAGACAGTGGTAAGAGCTGAAGAAAAAAATAAAGCAGGGAGAAGGATAGGAATGTTGGTGGGAGGTGATGGATTGGATGGTCAAAGAAGACTCCACTGTGAATGTGGCCTTTGAATAAAACTGAAGCAAGTAAGGGAAAGAGTCACCCAGAAAACTGGAGGAAATACATTCTAGGTAGAGGGGGGGAGCAAGTGCAAAGGCCTTGAGGCAGGAAGCAGCAAAGAGGCCAAGCTGGAGAAAGCAAGCCAGAGGAACAAGCAAGAAGGTAGAAGCAAAGGAATGAGGGAGAACGTAGGTAATGAGAGCAGAAAAGTCAGGTGAGGGAGACAGATGATGGAAGGCCTTCTAGGTCATGGTATGCATGTTATGCAAGGAAACACTGCTTTTGCTTTCAAGGGCTTATAATCTAGCAAGGGAAAAAGACATGATTAATGATGACAAAATGAGATAACTATTAAAAGTAGAAAAGTAGAGGGTGTTAGGGAGTGCTGGGCCCTAATCTACTGGGGATGTCTCTTCCATGAAGAAATGGTGGATATGCCGAGGACTTCGGGGAGAAACATGAGTTGGCTGGAGGTGGGGATAGTTCAGGGTGCGGGGAGGCATGAGATGCAGTTGTTCCTGGGGCCACAAGTGAAGCAGTAAAAATAAACAGCCCCGAGGTGAATATCCCAGGAATTGAAAAGGAGTCTATTATGACTAAGGCAAAAGACCAAGGGAGACAGTGTTGCAAGATGAAGCTGGAGAAATGGGGGCGAGGGGCAGCTACATTATAAAAAAACTATCCAAGAGTTCGGACTGTCCGTGAGAGCACTAGGGAGCCATGGAAGATTGTAAACCAAGGGATTACATGATTGGGTCTGTCTTTTGAAAGATCACTCTAGATGAAGAGAGGAGATTGAAGAGGAAATGGTTAACACGCTCTTCAGTGGTGCAGGGAGTAGGTGACCACACTTTGGGACATCACTGGGGTACAGAGGGAATAGAAGGATGTGGACATTTACAGACCAGAAGAGATGGGACTGGGTGATTGGATGTAGCACTGCTGGTAGGGGAAATTTAAAGTAGAGAAAAAGATCAAAGATGTCATTCAAGTTTCTGGCTCTGGCAACCTGATAGATGGCGGTGCCCCTGACTGCAAATAGGGGACAAAGGAGAAGGAACAAGATCGGAGATGGACTTTGGCTTTCAGAACTTGCCATTGATCTAACTCAAATAGCATTAGCATGCTGTATTTTTTCCTGTAATTCCTTTTCCCAACTGAAAATTTAGAGATGATTTAATCAGATGATTCCTTGGGTGACTTAGATTAATCTTTATACTTTAATACAGGAATATCATTTCACGGTAGCATTTCCTAGAGATCTTTCTGCAAATCTGTGTGGCTGTTAGGGACTTGGCTTCAGAAGGAAATCACGGAATGGTACGGGTTGTAACATAGCTAAGCATGTGGCGCCATCTTCAGGACAGCTCGTTAAAAGGTTATAAACCAACCAGACTCCAAGGCAAGCTTGACAGTAGAACACTTTTCTATGGAGTGCATATGTGACTCCATCTTGTTTCAAAATAAGAAGCTGCAAACATGTTTCTGCCAACTCCAATTGTGTGACCAAATCCTTGCCTTCCTGAAAACTATAGTTTCTCACTGGATATAGTAAAGATGGTGGCCTAGTTAATCATCCCAGCTTGAAAGTCTGTGAGCTGGACAATGAGTTTCGCTGTGGAAAAGCCTAGACAAGGAAATTAAGGCAGGGTGACTTGATTTAATACCATGGCATCCAGTTTCTTGGGGGCTTTCCTAATTTCACAGATTCGTGTTCTTCACTAGATGCTTCCTTAAATGGATAGCCATGTGGAATTTAATTCTTATGTATTTGTAACAGTGACAGTTTGCATGAATATAAAAATTTTTTAAAATCATTTGTCAGACTTTGTATGCAAATTTTTGGTTCAGGAAACATAGTATCATAGATTTATATGATCTCTACCTTAAAATAAAAGGTCATAAATAAGAAATCAATATTATACCCAAAGCCAAGCACATAAAAAGGAATCATATAACCCATAAGGTGACTTTTATTTTAAAAACTCTCTTAACCTTTAATTATTCTATTTGAAGAAGCTCCGCCTCTTCTTTTTGCAGGGTTTGGATATAAAAACAGGCTCATATATGTGTTTACCAGAATGTATCTGCCACCTTCGTGTACAGGGCTCACTGTTTAACCTACACTGATCATTTAGCACAGTCTTGTGAATAACTGGGAGATAAACAGCTTGGCTTTTATGTGGAGGCAAATGGTTTCTACCATCTTGTGGCACCCTGCTTGCAAATGGGCTTTCTTCCTAGACTGCTCTCATTAAAAATGCATGTCTTTCAGTTGAAGAATTGTAAGTCCCAGAGTTCCTGTTAATTTTGAAAGAGGTAACAAATTAATCTAAATTCCATTTCTAGATAAATGGGGGCCCAGGCCACCCCATCAGTGATAGGTTTGGGTTTCTTGGGGTCCAAATTAGGCTTATGGGGAGTGAGGGGAAGGGTGGGGACACACAGAACGTATGGCCAATTATAGTATCTGATAGTAACCACGTGTTCACTCTGTGCTGAGCACTTTATGTGGATTATCTCATTTAATCCTCAGAATTTGGGGTGCATTTTTTAAATAGGTGGGCACTTTCACTATCACCTGTGTTCTACAGATCAGGAAACCAAAGCTTAGAGAATTTCAAATAATTTGCCCCAGGCTCATACTCACTGTCTCATAAAGCTATGAAAATAAATTCTAACCTGGGTATTCTCACTCCAGAGCCAACCAGCTTGACCAAAACCCCATATGACTCCTTAAAGGGAAAACATATTCCCAAAAAGAAAAATAACACTAATCAAGAACCAAGCTAATAGTCAGAGCAAAAGATTCAGAGAGCAGAAGGTTCAGAATTGAGGGGCAGAAGGGGCAGAACCTGGAGTGATCCCTTGAGATGCGGAAGGTCTTCTCACACTTCTCGATAGTTCCAGAGTCTTGGCACGGCCTACGTGGGGAAGTCCTGGGCAGAATGTAATTCCTTGAGACTTCCCAGGGTGAGTCTGGGAGAGATTGTGACTTGCAGAGATGAGAGAGTAGGACACTGAGGAATTCACTGTTACCTTCTTTCGCATTTTGTTCTAGGATCAAGTCTAGAGATAACGAGCCATGGTCCATGCAAATAGAAACCGCTGTATGAGGTTAACAGCACTTAGCACATTGAAACAGGAGCAGAAACAATAACATACTTCACTCTAGTCAGTCAGGCAGAGGTTGGTGCACAGAGTGTGGCGTGGGCTTAGCTGAGGCCCACAAGGAGGCCCGCAGAGAAGTCAATGGAGTGGCCAGCCCATGAGCGGCACCCGCTACAGAGCAAGCACAGGGCTTGGAGTCTGAAGCCCTGGTTCCAGGCTGAGCGCTGTGACTTACTGTGTGACTTTGGGCAATTCATTTAAATTATTTGATCTTTAATTTACTCAGCTAAAAACATGATAGTAATAGCTACTAAATAGAATTGTTGGAATATCAAAGAAACAATTCCATGTGAAACACTATAAGCTATACTACTCCTTGAGCTCCTTGTATGTGCTAGATATTGGGAACAAAAAATTAAGATACAATCCTTGCTCTCGAGGAGCTCACAATCTAAAGATACATAAATGTTGGTTATCTTTAGTATTGTGAATCCCCCTTTCTTTCTCATTATTCCTCTCACCCCTTAGTTTTGGGTTTCCTCAGAAGCAGACCCTGAGGCAAGGATTTGAATGCAAAGAGTTTATTCGGAGGTGCAAGGAAACACAGGGTGAGGTGTGGACAGGGAGAAGCAAGATCACCAATGTAGGGTGTCTGCTGAACAAGCTACCACCTCAGGCCACTCTGGAAAGTGCTGCAAAACACACAGCTCAGCGGTTCCCCACCTAAGGAACAGGAGAGCTAGAGTATTTTCACACCAACTTTCTTCAGTTATTGGTTGGAGATTTCTGTTCCTGAGTGTTCATTTCCTGGCACTTCTCACCTGCCCAGGGTCCACGCAGAAAGTCTCGCGGCAGCTTCAGAAAAAGGCCTTGGGCAAAGAAATGAAGATGCTGGCAGGTGGGAGAAGGCTGGAGCATACTGAATTCAGAAGAGCCGAAAATATGGGCAGGGCAGTGACAGCACCTGCAAGAAATGGCCCGTTGTGTCCAAGGGTGTCTGGGTGGGCTCTCTTTCCAAGCACCCAAGGCAAAACCGAGAGAGAATTTTTCCACACTTATCACTGTAAAGGAAGGGGATACGGAGGCTAAAGGTGCACTAACACTTTCTAAAGGTAGCATTGACCCACGAACTATTGCGCTCTTTCAGAAATCTGGCAGAAGCTGTGTAGGTCCCTAGAACTATTGCCTCACTGTTGACCTTCCTGTGATGATGGAAATATTGCACATCTGCACTGCCCAGTAGGGTAGCCACTACTCACGAGTGACTGGTGAGCCCCTGCAAGGTGGGAGTGTGACGGAGGAAATGCACTTGTACTTTTATTTGATTTTAATTAATTTAAATGATCACATGTAGCTAGTGGCTACCATATTAGACAACATTAACCCTTTAGAGTGGTTAAATTGTGTTTTATCACTCATAAGAAATTGTTCAGAAATCATCCTAATAATTTTCTTTATTAGGGACAGAGGTAAATCAAATATGTTATACGGCTGAGTATTAAAAACGATATTAAGTTGAAGCCAAGTCACAACTGAATATCACCATCCTACTAGGAACTTCTGGGACATGGCAATAAACTTGAAGTTTCACCATTTGTTATAAAAATATATTATAAAGGGGCAGCTGGGTGGCTCAGTCGTTAAGCGTCTGCCTTCGGCTCAGGTCATGATCCCAGGGTCCTAGGATCAAGCCCCACATCGGGCTCCCTGCTCCGCGGGAAGTCTGCTTCTCCCTCTCCCACTCCCCCTGCTTGTGTTCCCTCTCTCGCAGTCTCTCTCTCTGTCAAATAAATAAATAAATCTTTAAAAAAATTTTTTAAATGTATTATAAAAATTTTGTGGTCAAATTTCTAATAGTACTGAATAGGACAGAAACAATATCTCAGCAGCTCTAGTGCATATTGATGACTCCACATGAATGATGACTGGACTGAAGGTGGTGGAGGAGCAAGATATTTTGGGTTATGTGACCTTCCTTTATAATTTTTTCCTTAATTTATTAATTATACCTCATGTTAGTATTTAAATTTCTATAAACATTTATGGACTCAAATTCTACATAACATACTTTACAAAGTTAACTAGCTAATACATTGTCTCTTAAAAATCAGATTAATTATAACCTATTTTACCCTCTATTTGAAAGTTTTTAATAATTGTTTTTGTGTATAATTAATAGCTTCCAGAATCATCGTTTTTATTGTTGCACTTTCCTCTGACAGTTTGTTCTGTTTTACTATGTCTGTGTGTTTCAGCAGTGTGAGTCAGCTCATGTGTAACTGAGATCAGGGAACAGTTTTGTCTTGGAGGTCACATTGGTTCACGTGTGATTTTTCCCAGCACGTTCATGTTTTGCACCACTGTGTAACTGCAGCTGAATGCAAAGCACAGGAAGACGGCTGAATATCTCAGGCTGGGTTGCACTGTCCACGCTCCCTCTCTTGGCTCCATCTGGCCACATGCTCTCTAGGAGGCGCCTGTGGAGAGGTTGTCCCTGCTCTTTGTGCTCTTTGCCCTCATCTCTATAACTCAGCAGCCCCAGCCCTTCCACAAGCTGCTTTAGCTGATTTGTTTTTAATGCAAGTGTTTTTCTAATGCAAGATCTTATTTACATAATAACATTTCTTTATTTATTAGTCACACAATAGGTTTTTTTTTTTAACTATGCTGTATTTAAAAAAATTTTTTTTTTTTAAGATTTTATTTATTTGACAGAGAGAGACACAGCAAGAGAGGGAACACAAGCAGGGGGAGTGGGAGAGGGAGAAGCAGGCTTCCCGCCGAGAGGGGAGCCCGATGCGGGGCTCAATCCCAGGACCCCGGAATCATGACCTGAGCCGAAGGCAGACACTTAATGACTGAGCCACCCAGGCGCCCCTAAACTATGCTGTATTTTTATTAGGAATTGTTTTTGTTAGCACATCGTTATAGAATTTTATATGTTTTGAGTGGAAATTGGATATGATTTGAGTGGCTTGACCCTGATACTATCTTGCCCACAAACACTATCATTTTTAGTATGTGATTTTAAAGATATGAGTTGGCTTTTTCTTTTAGAAATACACATGTTGCATGAAGGCAAAAATACCTGTACAACATTGACGCTTCCAATGAATGAGAGAACAGCAACAAGAACAAAAACTCATAAAAAGACTCCAGAGTGCATCTAGAATAACTACCTACGTTGGACAGTGAATATTCACATATGAACAACAAAGCAATATGCTTTGTTGCCTTGTTAATATTACTGATTTTGCTAAGCCAATTATATATGATGGTAACATCATGACAGTCACTGGTCTCATCCAGTCCTGAGATGCCAGAAATGACAGGGAAGGTGGTTATTTGATCTTCCAAAGACCGAGGCCAAAGACAAAGGAAAGTGTAGATTTTAGCTGAATACCTTGACAAAAGATAAAGTTCTATGTCTCTATTAGAGAGAAGACATGTACTGGCCTATATAAATCATATACATAATTTCTTTGAGATTTTGGTGTGTGTGTTCTTTAGGCCCCATCTAGCAGGCCTCTCTTTTGACCCAATATAATGTCCTTTAGGATATGTATAGGGAAAACTTTCATGAATGACATGCCCATGTTCTGGAGTTAGAGTACTTCTCTACCAGGTGGAAGAAGTCTGCTACCAAGGGTTCTTATGGAGTTGTTCCCCATGTGTGTGTTTGCAGAAAGGGAGTATAAAGATCAATTCATATATACTTGCCTCAATTTGGTGCCCTTAAAGTGTTTTTCAAAGAAAGCTATAATAAATTGTATCTCTTAAAATATACGTGCATTAATTTGAGTTCTATGCTTTTAACTGTGGGGTTTCTCACTGCCAGTATAACTCAGAAGTGCTGCCCAGTGACAAACAGGAAAGGCCAAGACACATTCACAGTTCAATGCAGAATGTTTTCCAGGTTGGCATTCCCTGGCCCAGGTGCCAACTGCCCCGGGTGCCTCCTGCAGATCAGATGTTTGGAGACCTTGCTCTGTGTTATTGTACGGCTACAAAGGCAGGCTCTGGCGCCAGACTATCTGGATTCAAAGCTAGGTTATATTACGCCCTTGCTGTGTGTCCTTGGTCAATTACTTAGTAACTCAATTTTCTCATTTTAAAAGTAGAGATAAAATTATTTCAATCATATAGGGTTACTGGGAGGATTCAATGCCCTATATGTAAAGTAATTAGCTTAGTGCTTGGTATATAACAAGTGACTGATGCACGTGAGCCTTCATGATGTCTTCTGAGTGGTTGCTTTTTCCAAATTATAAGTGAAATCATGGCAGTGAAATAGTTAACATTGCAAAGAAGCTCCGGGCTGAAAAAGCATAGGATGCTGTCAGCACTGGAGTCAGAACTGAGGTAATCAGCCACGCTGAAAAGGGCAAACTGATCACCCGAAGTGGTTGGCTACTTCCTCTCTGAAGCAGTGTCCTTGTGGACAAGAGGATCTTACACATTACTGAGTGAGAATTTCTGTCAAAGAGGACATAAGGAACAATGCAATTAATGCAGTAAACTAATGTCAAATATGCAATTGGATATTGCCAGTGACTTTCGGTCTGTCTCATGAACAAGTATTTTTTTCCTTTCTCTCTTTTTCCACAAGCTGTCTATTTTCTGTACACATTCATGCATACACCATCAAAGGACATGATGTCTATGACCACATGTTGAGAAGCCGTGGAAGGTACGGGCAGGAGCACATGCTCTGGGTTCAGATTTTCTGGCTCTTCCATGAACCAGCAGGTTGCCAGATGCTCTGGCTTTTGGTTTTCTCATCTGTACCACGGAGAGAATGATAGCCAGCACAGGTTTGCTATGAGACCTATGTAATGTAATCACCATAAGACACTCATATAGTGTCTTGTGTACAACAAGTATTCAATAAATGGTAGCTTTTCATTTATTTTGACCATTTAAAAACAATCCACCATTCACAGACAAGTAAACATTACCTATATGCAGAGATGCTCCTATGAGTGTTGGGTCATATGTTTACAAATGAACAAAAAAGGCAATAAAGATGGAGAAAAAAAACCAAGTTTCTATTTCCATTTAGTTGAAGGAGGCTCACTGGGAAGAATCTGCAGCTCTTAAGGAGAGAAGGTGTATAACTTGGTGGACTTTGTGGAGACAAAGTAGAGAGAGAGAGGAGTGCACAGATAGAAGGGAGATAATGAATGAAACAAAAGGTGAGTAGGTTTACTTCTCCGGGAAACAAGGATGGATAGTGTGGGCAGAGAAACAACAAGATAGATGATTGTAGGCTAGCACCAGAACACGGTTCATTATGGTAACATCAGCTGCAATGATACCAAAATTGCTGAACTATCAGCAGCTTAACACAAAAGCAGTATTTCTTGCCCATGTCACAATCCAGTGAAGCAATTCCTGGTTGGGCAGCTCTCTTCTAGTGGTGTTTTGGGGTCCAAGCCCCTCCCATCTGTTACACTGTCTTCAACACATAGATTGGATGGGTCGCTGTGTGGGGACTTCTGTTCCAATCAACGAGAAGAGGAAATCATCTGGGATTTTGGAGGTAAGAAGTCTTCATGGGCCAGGCCTGGAAGTGGGGCTTGTTTTGGTCCACGTTCCACTAGACAGCATTCAGTCTTGTGGCCATAACTACATCTAGCTGTACACTCAAAAGGAAAGGACATGGATTTTGAAACTCATCACAGCCTCTGCCTCAGACACTTTTATGCAAAAAGACGGTGTCACCTTTCTTAATACAAACCAATACAAATTCATAATCTAACTGGGAATAATATAAAAAAAAAATTGTACCTGGAGATTCAGGGACAAATAAACTGAATCTATCTCCTTACTACAAAATAAAAATTGATGGATTGTTATGCAAATCCAAGTTATCTAGTCCAGAAAGCCCTTCCATGATTACTTTATAAGAACAATGACAAGTACTTTATAAGAACAATGGCTAGTATTGAGTTCTTAATCTGTGTGAGGCACTGTGCTAAGAGCTTTATACATATTATCCAATTTATTTACCTTTACTGTACTACTGTGGAGTAGGAATTATTATTTCTCTTTTATAGATTAATAAACTGAATCCCAAGAAAGGTACTGATTTGCCCCAAATTATAAGGCTAGGAAGTGGTGGGGCGGAGATTCAAACAGGTTTCACTACCAAAACTGTCAGATTCCACTGCCCCCTATGACTTCTGACCACTCCTCAATTCAGAATTCCTTGCATATACTCATTTGATGCTCCCATGTGGCTCTCTGCAAATTTTGGTGTGTATATTGACTTGTAAGCTGTATCAGTTAATTATTTCTGTGTAACAAACACTCCCCAAATGCATGGGCTTACAATAAAGAAAGCTTATGTCTCATGATTCTGTAGGTTGACTGGACAGTTCGTCTGTTCCACGTGGTATTAGCTGGAGTCACTCAGGAAGCCTCACCCAACTGGCGGTAGCCCTGGCCAGCAGGTCCAAGAAGGCCTCTCTCTCATATGCCTGTGGCCCTGGTGCCATCAGCTGTCATACCTTGGTTCTCCTTCGTGTGACCTCAGTCACTCTCTATGGCTTTTCCTCCTCTAGAACCTCTCCACATGGTCTTTTTCTACAGAAATGGCCTGGATTTCCTGATAGCATGGTAGCTGTCTTCCAAAAGGGAGAAAGCAGAGGCTCTCAGTCCTCTTAAGATCTAGCCTTGAACCAGCCCAGCATCACTTTCTGCCACATTCTATGGGTCAAAGGAGCCATGAGGCCATCCCGGATTAAAGGAGTGAGGAAAGAGACTTCACACATTGGTAGGATGAACAATAAGGAATTTGTGGCCATCTTTAATCCACCACACACAGCATTCCTCGTGGGAATATCTGGCACTGTAATCCCGACTAAACTCCTAAAGGCAAGATATGGGTCTTCCTGGTTTTGCAATTTGTTTTCAGCACCTAACACTGATGGGTCTCAGTAAAGTCAATTGAGCTACTGTAGAAAAACCATCACCTATACAGTTTAGGTGGGAGAAAAAGTGACCTGGAACACACAACAGAACACAGGCCCTCAGGACATCTTAGACTCGTCACTTGTGAAATCTGGTAAAAAATTTTTCCAACTATAATATTACCAGAGAAACTGTGGCAATGCACTGACATCTCTTTGTAAGTTCTCTGCTTCTGTGCTCACCTAATTTCAGATGCTCATTTCAGTATGAGCTGAAACTATTCTGGTTCCCACACTACCTATTTTCAAGGATAGATGGCTCCAGGTCTCACCCTCAGCATACAATGGGGCAACACTGCACCTGTTCACTACTAAAAGTGTTTTCTGTTAGGTATGGTGCATGCATGCACAAACACACACTCCTATACAAGCCAACAAATAAGATGAAAAATAAAAGAAGATAAAATTGTACAAGCATAAAAAATTGAGACCGAATAAAAATCAGCTGTTAAGTGATCTTATCAGTAAGACACAGGGATGGCTCTAGGAAAAGTGAAATAGTTCAGTTAGATTTACCCTGCCTTTCTTTGTATTAGATATCCTGAAACAAATGCCCATATACGGTTTGCTGTACTAAAAGCATCACCTTTTTCTTCCATTCAGGCCTCTTTCTCTGCCAAGATCCCTATAAGCAGAAAATGACAAGAATTTATGAGGGTTACATCCAAAAGCAAAGGCCTGGGGCATATTGTTGGAAAGATAAAGACTGTTCATTTGGGAGTTCTCTGTTCCTTTATTACCTGAGAAAAGATGGAATAGTAATTGACATGTGGTTCTTGACAGATGTTGACAAGGGAAAAACATGTAACTAAGCCCCTTGGAGTTTTTGCAAAGGATGATTATGATGCTTGTCTCCATGTTCCACAACCTCAAGAGTGCAATCAAATTTCCCCCCTTACCCTAAGTGCCAAGCAGACATCCATGCAGATGTTATAGGACTATATCAGCATCTGGCCAAAGAATAGAATTCTCTCATCTCACATAAAGGGCATACACAATAGAGACCACTGAACATGGAGTGAGTGCTTTGATACATTCTATTGTTAATCTCTCTTGAAATAGATTGATTGCTGTGGAGGAAGAATTCACCAAAAATTTTCCCTTTTTACTGTCAGGGTTTGTATGTCAGCATGCACCATAACATGAAACAATTTATTGTTTTGCTCCAAAATTATATCCATATTTTATTTGATAAAAGAGTAGGATGAGAGCAATATTAACAAATATGTCATTAGAATAGCACTGCATAAAGAATAACAATTAGATTTATAAAGGAAATGTTTTCTCCATATTTGCCAAACATCCAGATGAAAAGTTGAAAGATTGTCAGTTGTGCAGATGTTCTAAATATCCAGATGTTATGCAGAGAAGATATTTGGCAACAAATGAAACTTTCTTTTCATCCATATGTTTCATTCTAGCTTTCATTTTATAGAAAAATGTAGAATGATGGAAGTTACAAGCATAGTTTTTAAAAATAAAAGTAGAGCAAAGTGTAAGAATACTCTTTTTATGTTTCTTTTCAGTATGTCTGCAGTAGAAAACTGAGAATCCCTAGGGTTTTAAAGAAAAAGAATTGTTCATGATAAACAAAATATCACACTGATCTGATTTCAGTAACCCTGAATTCTTTTCTCACATTATATTACGCTGTACTTTAGTAGTCTGGCTAAATAATAATTTGAGATTCTTGGTTTTCTCCTTATATTTTATAGTCCCCCCTTCCCATATTTACTCCAGCAGTGGGCTCTGTGGGTCATTAGCAGAGAGGGAATATATATGAGAGTGAAAAGCACAGACAGCCCCAAGGCTTCCTAAATTTGGTTTCCAAAAGTTTGAACTTCAAAGAAAGCAGTCAGTCAATATACAGAAAATGAAGACATGCACTCTTCCTTGCACACTTAAGTTTGTGGAATAATGCAAACACTGAAATTAAAGAGTGCGCTTAGATATTATGCTATCACGATTGCATCTGTCAGCTTGGGTGGGCTTCAGTGTGCTTTAGGAACAATCAAGTACAAAATCTCCTGGCAACAACAAAGGGTTATTTCTATCTCACATTGTACATCTGCCATGAGTCCTCCTTACTGGATATCCAAATTGAAGGAGAGGCCCCTATCTGGAATATTGGCTTTCTTATGGCCAAGGGGGAAAAGAACAATGGTGGATCATGCATCAGTTCCTAAAGCTTCTGCTTGGAAGTGGTCTATGTCACTTCTAATACATTCTTAGACAAAGTGAGTAATACAGTCAAGCCCAGTATATTTAGGTAGGAAATATAATCCTAAAAACTCCACTGGAGTTTTTTCCAGCAGGGAAGGGCAGTGAATATTTTTACCTCAGTATGACTTCTCACAATTATCATTTTAAGCATGTATTATGTGCTTAATTGTGCAGATTACTGGGTTAGATGTGTTAAAATAGTTATTCATTTAGGGTGTTTCGCCTTTGGGAGATTATAAAATATGAGAGAAAACACTATTTCAGACAAATAGAAAACAGGATGAGAACAATGGCAGTACTGGATGTTTCCAGATAGGTATGTAGTGTTTTGCTTATAAATCTTATAGAGAATGAGAGTAAATTCATGTTCAGGGTAGAGAACAAAGAATTGAGGAAATTGATCTCCATCTAGTCAAACTGAAAAAAGTTTGTGAAGGAAAAGTTGATGGTATAAGATCTCTTTAAATGAGGAGTTAGAGGGGGAAAGTAATAAATAATAACTAATATTTGTGTGCCCTTTTACAATTTATAATTGTTATTTTATTTAATACTTATAGCAACCACTTGAAGGAGGTATCATTTTAGGGATGAGGACACTGAGGCTCAAGTGAAATGATTGGCCTATGTTTTCAGAATAACTGTCAGAACCAGGATTTAAGCAACCTGCTCTAATTTTATACATTCTATGCTTTACATGCGGAAAAGGACAAGTGAGAAAAATCACCAGGTGTACCTTGGGAGAGGCTCTAAAATGCAGGCATAGACTGGAAGCAAGTAGCCTGAGCACAATGTAGGAGTCTGTTGGTGGGGTTCTCCTGTGGGAGAAAATGAAGTATGTTGTCTGGCATGTACCACTTTGAGTATTTTGAAGCCCTTACCTGGTGATGTGGAAAGAAATACAAGGATTTACTCAAGAAACATTTGTTAATGACCTACAAGCTGGAAGACAGAAGAGGTAGGGCATTGCTGATACAGATTATGGATATAAAAGAACTTACTTGGGCCTAAATAATCATTAGATGTAAAAACATCTTAACTACTTAATCTTGTTGTCCATCTCCTATACACTCAACTCCCTTGGGCTAGGAGGATATTAAGTGGAAATGGGTTCTCCATTCTCTTCCGATAAGGATCTTATGGTTCTTATCATTGGTGGAAAGAGGTAGAGTATGGCTGCATGGTTGAAGAACACACTGATGCTGCCTACTTCTGGTCGGAGATGACAGGGAGGGATGCTGCACTGGGTTTGGTTTCTATGTTGGTTTAGGTCTTCTGAGAAGCAGTCATCAAGGCGACACTAGATATGGAAGAGATTTATTTGGTGAAAAAACCTATGAAGGGTAAAGGGTAAACAGGGGGAGCATCAGACTATGATTTAGGTCTTACACCTGTGAAGGGGGAGTGGAGGAAAGCAGGAGTGGGTAGAAAGAGTCTCAGATTACAGTGTAGTTCCAGGAAAGTTTTAGTTACACCTGAGGACTTGGGGAATTTTCAAACCAAAATGGCTAGTCTGGAATTCTGTGTCCAGTAGGAATGGGTTAGGAATAGTCCCCTCATTCTCCTCAGGCATTGGTCAAGGGCACTCTGTGGGAGGCGAGGCCTCAGTATGAACACAATAATAGATCCAGAGGAGCAAGAAATGGGGCCAGCAGTCAACGATACTGCCAACAGCAAGAGATGGGTGCCAGGACAGCCCACCCCTTGTACTGCCCAGATCTACTTCTCCATTTAGGTTTGGGAACAAATTCCTTCATGGTTCCCATGGCCCTCTCTTCATTAGGAGAAACACAAGGAATTTAATGGGATAAATCAGTGTTTTCATCATGGCAGTTGATCTCCAGGCTGTGACTGGTACTCATTTTCTTACCCCTCCATTATGTATCTAAATTCCCTTCACTCTCAGCTACCACCTTGTAATGCTTAAGTGCCTTATCTACTGGTGTTACCTAAATCTTTATTCCTTAGATGTTCTGGCCTTTGGCAATCATATGTTTTTCAGCCCAGGTTGCTGCACATGTCTGTTAACCATTACAGGAGGGCAAGAAGTATGAGTGCCCAGATGGATCACCTGGGTTCCACACATATTCCTCCCTGACTCTATTGTGTAACAGCACCCCTACCTCCTCCTGTTGATCAAGTTAAATTACCTATCAGTGACCTGCCATGGTCACTCTTCTAGCTTTGCTGGTCCATAGTGCCCTGGTAGCAGCCAAAATTTTAGTTCAATGTATCCCTTTCTTTTGTCCCCTGAAAAGAGCATTTGCTCTTTGGGGACCATTACCTCTAACCTTGCAGAGTTCTGTAATTGTTGGAAGCACAAAATCTCCCAGTGCATCACTTGGAGGGATGGTAAGCCAATCACGCTTCTAGTCCTTGGTTCCCAGATCCATGTATTCTTCCCACTGGGAACAGAGAACCATGTAGATGTTTCTGAATTAGTGCACACACCACATCTGAAGGATGGAACCCTATCCTTGCAGAGAACTGCCTCTGACCTGAAGCTGCAACTGTGCCTTGAGAAGGTTGTTCCAGTTCTCTCCAAGGCTGGCTGCTTCTGAATAGTGTGTTATATGATAAGAGCAGTAGATCCCATGGTCATGTCACGTACCACTTTTGCTTTGAGTGGTTCCCTGGTTGGATGCTACGTTGTCTAGGACCCATGCCTGTGAATCAAGGCATTCCATAAGTCCCCACAAAGCAGTGCTGGCTGAGACTCTGCAGCCAGAAAAGGCAAATCTATACTTGGAATAGGTATCTATCCCTGTGATAATGAACCACTAGCCATTCTAGGATAAAAGGAGCCCAATGTAGCCAAGCCGTAGTCACACTGGCCTTCTATTTATTTATTTATTTATTTATTTATTTATTTATTTATTTAATTTTTTTCACATTGGCCTGTTAAATGGGAGTCCATGCTGCTGGACTCATGTATAGCCTCCATCACTACCACGGTGGCCCCTCCACTCATGGACCCACGTGTTGGTTTATGGAGTGGCCAAAGACAAATGATGGTCTAATATCAACCAGACAAATAATTTTATTCACTTGGTTGGTCAATGCCTCCTCCATGGTAGGTATTTTCTAGTGGCCATTAACATGCAATACAAAAATTTCATACTTTTCCCACTTTCATATGTCCCTTCACATGCCACTCCTCACACTTCCTTGCCTCTAATTTTCTAGTCCTTTTCCTTCTAAGCCACTGGCAATTGGCCACCATGCAGCAATCTAGCAATCCATACTTTGGGCCACTTCCTCTTATATATTCAAAGGATAGTAAGGTGCCCTGTTTTCAGCTCTGCGCATTGGGAAAATTCTTCCTCCCCACTGTCTTTTAAGGCCACCCTGTCATTGCCCATTTTCAGCTTGCCCCCTCATATCAAACTATGCCATAATTTGACCTCAAGCTAAATGGTTTCCTCAATCCCAGGCCTATGTACACCATATGCCCTAAATATGACACAAGTCTTAAAAAGCCTTTTCAAAATGATGTTGCTCATGCTGTACCATAAAAGTTATGTATTTTCTATTCTTACCTTCATTTTTTTACATTTATTTGATGCCTCAACAACTAGAATCATATATTCTTTTTTTTTAATTTTTTTTTTTAAGATTTTATTTATTTGCGAGAGAATGAGAGACAGGGAGCATGAGAGGGAGGAGGGTCAGAGGGAGAAGGAGACTCCCTGCTGAGCAGGGAGCCCGATGTGGGACTCAATCCAGGGACTCCAGAATCATGACCTGAGCCGAAGGCAGTCGCTTAACCAACTGAGCCACCCAGGCGCCCTAGAATCATATATTCTAATCATTAAACAGGACAAATACATATCCTATTCCAAGATGCCAACCTTGGCAGCTTTCCGAAATATCTTATTTGCATGAACACTTACATATTTGCTAAATGTTTAAAAAAGTAAATGTATACAAGCCCAATTCTTGCTTGCTTGAATATCTTTCTCATTGTCTTCCTATGAAATACTTCCATCCAGAAAAGCAAGTAACTGAAATATTCCCCAGGTAATAAGGGGAAATCATTGTCATGTTTTTTATTATTTAACAAACGATGATTGGAAAATCAACCATTTCTGTGATACAGAAATGTTTTCAAGAATTAGGGCTGTTGAGGGTGCCTGGGTGGCTCAGTTGGTTAAGCGACTGCCTTCGGCTCAGGTCATGATCCTGGAGTCCCCGGATCGAGTCCCGCATCGGGCTCCCTGCTCAGCAGGGAGTCTGCTTCTCCCTCTGACCCTCCTCCCTCTCATGCTCTCTGTCTCTCATTCTCTCTCTCTCAAATAAATAAATAAAATCTAAAAAAAAAAAAATCTAAAAAAAAAAAAAGAATTAGGGCTATTGAAGCATTGCAAAACACAGTTATCTTCATACATTTCAAAGACCACTATTTGCATGTGCAATTAGACTTGTTCTGAGTTGTTTCAGTGTGCAGAAACAGGAAGTAGAAATTACAGGGAGGCAGATTTGGATTCAACAGAAATAAAACTTTTATAACAAAGTTATACAAAATTGGAATGGGTTGTATCTAAAGGTAGTGAGTGCTTAGTGGAGGGTTACATGATGAGGTGTCTAACAAGAGGTTCCCTGACTAAATTTTAGAAATATTTTAGAGAGAATTCAAGTGCTAGTTAGGGAGAAGTAGAGAGATCAACCCTGAAATAATCTAAGAAAAAAGCACTGAACGATGAGAGGGACAGAGGTTGAAACCAAAACCTTATGGCAATGTCAACTTTATCAAATTACATCATTTTCTCTGCTATAAATAGGAATAATAAACTACCTATCTTTCAGGGGTTTGTGAAGCTCCAATGTAATAAAAATATATGTCTAATAAAATGTCTAGCACATAGCTGTGTTCAATGACATTTTTTATTATGTTCTGATTTTATGTAGTTACACCTCTGAAGCCGCCAACATTTGACCCTTTTAACCTATAAAAATGGTAATTACATGTGATTTAACCTGATATTATTAACAAAGCTAGTTAATAATTACCTCCTAACTCCTGAAATTTATAAGATTCAGATTTAGGATCCGATATTTACAAATTAAAACTTCCTTATTGCTTTATATACATAAAAAAAGCGTAGCATGATGGTTTAAATGAGAAGTTTTCTTTCTGGAAGATCTAATATTGTAACGATATAAATTGTACATTAATTAATCTATCCATTTAATGGAATTCTAATAAAAATTTCATCTTTGTTTTGGTGGAAATTGACAAGCTGAATCTAAATCATATATGGACAGGCAAAAGACCAAGAATAGAAATAACAATCTTGAAAAAGAATAAAGTGGGGAATCTGACATTGCCAAATACCTAGACTTATAAAGCTTCAGGAATTCAGTAATTATTTAGTACTTAATGGAGTAAGAATAGATAAATAAAGCTGCAACAACAACAAAAGCATAGCATGGTGATTTAGAGAGAAGTCTCCTTTCTGGTTTCAAGCCAGTTCCAAATGATTAGATTGACCTCTGATCTATGGCTTATACCTTGGGAGCAAAATTGCTGGATTAAATAGAATTCCAAAACTCATGTGGCCTGGAAGCCCATGTCAGATACTTACGGGTAGAAAAGCATGAATGGGTAGAGAAGTCATTATATCTTCCCTAGCCCAGCTGATTACCAAGAAGAGATTAGGCAATCGTGTTAACTGACACTGTTCTTACCAACTTACTCTGAAAACAGCTGAGAATAAGGGGGGAATTTGTGGATATTTCTGCAAATCAGAGAATCCCTGTAAATTGTGGCACAGTTTTAGCAAGTGTTGGGGTTTAAAATTTGTACTCCACCATAGTTTAGAATTGCAGTTTTCTATCATAAGTACTTTCTGCTACCAAAGTCACATGGGTCCACTTGGGACATATGCATAGGTATATTTTAAGGCACTCTATTTCCTGACATAAGTAAGCGTTTGGTACTTTAATTATAACTCATCAAGAAAGACCATCTATTTACCTGTCTGTTGATCAAAATTTCTAAATTATGGAGGGAGGAAAAATGTGACTGTCAGCTGTGCTTAAAAGAAATAACAATAATTTACTTATGCAAGAAAATTATAGAGTACACATAATAAGCTATGGTGCATAATGCTCTATAAACCAATTGGATATATCAGTTATATGATTATTCTAGAACTGACTACTCCTATTAAAACAAACAAACAAACAAACAAAAAAACCGCATTATCTCAATTCTTTGGGTAAAAAAAAAAGTGTAAGTAGTAAAAAAAAAAAAAATCCCCTTAATAAAAGTGACTAATAATAACTAATAGCTTCTAGCTTAAATCATCATTTAAACTATATTCTCTTACTTCAGCAGAGATATCACTGTTACCGTAACGATTCCTTTATACTTGGAAAGACAAAAGAAAAATGGCTTTGTTTTTACAGGACAAGTACTTAGGCACAGGCCTGAAAACTAGAAAGAGTTTCTGTCCCAGCAGAACTGAGCAGATTAATCCTGAAACATTTTTTTTAAATTACCCCATAAATCAAAGCAAAGATTAGGATGAAGTTCTATGAATCAACATCAGGGTCATAGCCTAGGTCTAGAGGAGGGAAAAGAAATGCCAGGAAACCAAGAACAGGGCAGCGAGTTGTCAGTCTAGGAACATGGCAGATGGTTAAAGTCAGAAGTCACATAAGTAGCTAAAAGAGCCAAGGTCCAAACCACAAGGCAGAAGTTATGAGAAAAACACAACTGGGCTCCAACCCCAAGCTGGGAATGGAAGCCAAGCAGAGGTGCCTCGTCACAGAACCCAAAGGGCAGTTGCTGAAACAACAGAGCTTTTTTGTTTCCTGCCCTTTTAAAAAGGCAATAGAAGATAATTAATGTCTTGTGCCGCTCTGGCATGATCAAATTAGAGGCAAGTGTGGTCTGATTGAGAGTTTGCACCTGTCCAACAAGATCTGGCGACACTCTGATGCTCTGGAACGTGAGAGTGTAGGCAAGTCAGAAGAAATCAGCCAGACTGAATGCTCTTGAACTAACGCACCTTGGCCAGGTGACTTTTTCTGCATGATTTCCTTATTTTCAGGACAGGAGAAAGACAACCAGGAATTTGAATTGCTATGCATGGCAAGTGCTGACTTCTTTTAAATAACATTTCCTGTATTATGCCTAGTTAGTGGCATTAAGGACTGGGATCCAGTTCTCCCCTCAGTGAAGTGGAATACGGGCCTGTTTACCCCTTCGATTCAAACCAATAAGAGAAACAACAGATGAAGGGGAAAAATGGTTTAAATGGGTGGTTTATAATTTTGAAAAACTTCATAATGCATGTCCATATTCCCCTAAGCACTCACTTTCTTTTCCTTGGCCCCTCCCTCTTCATGATTCTCTACTCCTATCTTTAGCCTTTGCAGAGAGGCAGACGAATGCCAGCCCATTGTTCTCCTGGGATCCTAACAAGACACATGCCCCAGAGCTCCAGTCAGTGGGCTCCCAACAGATCAACAAGTGGAACCTCTAACACTTCCCCTGAGTGGTGGTATTAAGCTAATGATTTTCTCTGACAGGAAGCTTTTTTCCTGATACAGTCTACATTTTCCACTTCCTAACTCCTCTTACTGTTCACTCCCATAGTTATCACTTTGTGCACTGGAAAACAATACCACCCCCCTCATTAATTCTCTATTTTTAGACTCTGTTTAGTCAGTCTATATAGTCAGATGGTTTATATTTAGTTCCTCTTAAGTTGCTTCCATTAGTCACTAAAACTCGTCATTCCCTTAGTCACTTTTGTTTGTTGGTTGGTTGGTTGGTTGGTTGGTTGGATGGTTGGTTGGTTGGTTGGTTTTCAAGATCCCTGGCTTCAGAATTAAAACAGCATTTCCAGGGATAGCTCATAAGGGTGGGATCAGATACCTTAGTCTATAGACTAAAAAGAATCTACTTATTCCTTGGACACGAATCTAATTTTTCATTCTTTTTCAAGCCATATCTCCTTTAGTCTTGTGTAATTAGTTTTGAGTTCCTTCTATCAGTGATATCTTCCTATCTGGGAGAAGAGTTTCTATGCTATGTTGTTATCCCTAAAACTTAGCACCATGCCTGGCACATTGCTGGAAATCAAGTAGTTTTGAGTTCCTTCTATCAGTGATATCTTCCTATCTGGGAGAAGAGTTTCTATGCTATGTTGTTATCCCTAAAACTTAGCACCACGCCTGGCACATTGCTGGGAATCAAGATACACTTAATAGATGAATGAATAAATAAATGTTTTAAACATTGCTGGTAAGAATTATTTCTGAAGGCAACTGAAATTCCTCAATTTTTTCTGGATTTATAAGATGTTTCTATTTTCTCCCATTTTTTCTTCTTTAACATCTCTTAGTGTTTTGCTTCAATTTATGTTATTAGACTATTAGAGAATAATTTCATCCTGTACAAGAATTTATATGCATAGTTTTACATAAATTTGTAGAGCCACATGCCTTGAAGTGATTCTCGCCATAGGATTTCTTCCCTGGTAAGTGACTTAGAAATCATCTCGTCTCATTCCAACACTTTATAGACGTGAAACCTGACACCTAGAGAAGATATCAGACTGCTCAGATTACAGGAGATAGGATTATGATTCAAAAGTTTTGTACTATAATTTTCCCTTTTGTTCACACTTTATTCTTGTGCTGGAAGATGACCCCATGTCTTGTGTAATGGTCAACGCCTTCACATCACTCAAACACACATTTTGCTCTAACATTTGGAAATGTAGCTCCTGTTTAAAGGGCTAATCTCTATCTGTGACTTAAATTCTGCAAATTGCAGGCTCTCTGGCAACTGACTGCTGATTCCTGAGGTTTCCCAGGAGCTTGAAGCTTATAATTCTAGAGAGATAGAAGTTGACTTCTTAGAGTTTTGAGGCCCACTGTAGGTCAATAACAAGCATCCATCTGAAGTTCTTAACTGTGGTCTCTTTTCTGCACAAACCTATTTTTCTTGGTATATTTGCTCTTTTGCTTCTGCACGGAATTTTGAGGTTGGTCACATGGTGGCGCTGTAGCTAATAGCTTTTCTTGTATTTTTCCATTGTCTTGGCTTTGTTTTAAATTACAGATTTAAATTCAGCTGCAGGTGAAATGATTTAATGGCTCTTGACTTCTAGATTAATTTTAAACATTAGAAACATTGTAAAAACAGACTCTTGCTAATAATGATCATTATCGTAATGGTTGGAGGCATAATCATTTACCAACATTAACCAAGTGATTAAAATCCATCATGAGTTTAATTTGAAAAGATTTAAGTTCCTTTGCAATAAATGGCTAATGATATTAGCTTCATCTTTGTGAGGCCAAAATTTATCATTATATGACTTTGTACTTCCACTGCTTGTTAGAAACCCACTCTTGTTAACACAGGTCATATTATGCCTATTGTTTACCAAGCACGTGGCATTCCCTATATTGGTACTGAATTGGGCCATATGGTGCACTGCGTAGAGGCAATCATCACTCTTTTATGGCTCTGCTATTTGATAATTTATTATTTCACAAGGCAAGTGACCTTAACAGATGTTAAGATTAATTACCATGGTCAGTAAAACCTGTAGGGAAGGGGAAACGTGTTGGTTTTATGGCTCGTGTTTATTTATCATTTATGGCTCATATTTATTGATAATAACTGATATGATATTTATAATAATTAGATCTTTTTTGATATAGCACTTTCCTAGCTTTGTCATGATGCCTTTAAAAAGTGTCTAATATGGGCGCCTGGGTGGCTCAGTTGGTTGAGCGACTGCCTTCGGCTCAGGTCATGATCCTGGAGTCCCTGGATCGAGTCCCGCATCGGGCTCCCTGCTCGGCAGGGAGTCTGCTTCGTCCTCTGACCCTATCCCCTCTCATGTGTTCTCTCTCTCTCAAATAAATAAATAAAATCTTTTAAAAAAAAAGTGTCTAATCTAATATTTCACAATAACTATCCAGAAATATTCTGTGTCTACTGACAAAAGAGAAAGAAAAAAAAAGATTCAGTGCTAAATATGTTTTCACAAAGAACCTGCCTCTGGACTTCAAATTTTCTCACCTCCTCGTTATTTCCTTTGATGAATCATGAACAAAATCTTGACACTGAAGGGTACACTACCCTGAAGATACCCCACAAGGATAATAATCTTCCACAACAACAACAAAAAATTAAAGAAAGAAAAAAAAAACCCACAGCAAACAACAACTACCCAAAACAAACTTTGGCAACATGGAAGGAAAAAAACCCGTATTTCTTAATTGTTACTGTTTCATTTCTGGAAGTTTTCCCCACAAGAAGCAACCAAATAATTATTTCTCCCTGATTAATATTAAAGATTAGCCTTCCACAGGCTCACTGGCGATGTTAGCTGTTTCTGCCTCAAAACAGGTCAATGTTGTTATTCCCATTTTTCAAAGAGCTAGAGATCCAAGATGGAGAATTCACATGCCCAAGATTGTTAAGTGAGTGGGTTGAAGGCGTCTCAATTGGCCAATAAAATGCTAATGTGAAAAGTAAATAGGCGCTCTCTAATCAGTTTCTAAACTCCAGTTCTTTACAACGTTAGTCTATAAGTAGGCTAAGAAGGTTTGGTTAGGTTAAGAAGTTAAAAAGAAATTCCCCAAGGAAAATCAGATAATTTAAAACTCATACATAGAATTTGCTACAATATTTTAATGAAGGAAAAATCACATATTTTTAAATGACAAGCTTTGATAGATTTCCTGAGCTTAAGCTATTCACTCATTCATTCGTTCGTTCACTTATTTATTTAGAATAGCTGCGTATTACCTACTCTACATAAGTTGCTGGATGTTAGGCATCCTAGAAAGTCAGGATTGCCAGGGCGGACCCTAACAATTCACAGTCCTACAATTCCTCCCCCAAATACTTGTGTCATCTCCCTAAATAACACATCTTTTTGTTAAGAGTAAGGACAAAATACGGAATTTAGCATAGCGTGTTAGAATGGAAGCAGCCATAAGAGAGAATCTAGACAAAAAAACTGAGACCCAGAAAAGTAAAATTACTTATCAAATATCTCACAGCTAGACAGTAGCAAAGAGAAACTGCATTCAAGCTTTTTGGAGGTCATCCCATTAAACAGCTTCCCAAAGACTTCTTAAACATCCTCTTTTGTATACCGGAAAGAGTAATTTTAATCCCCCAAACCTATAAACAATAAGTGTATGCTGAGATAGATTTTTTTTTTTTGTATCTGAGAGGTAACAGAGTGTAATAGTGATTTATGTTTACAATAATGTCCATCTCAAAACAAATATCCAGTGAAGTTTTATATGACTTAAAGATATGAAAATTGTGCTCCCTTGGTTTTATGGAGATTCAGTGATGACTCTAATGCTTTTATGGAGTGAAAATTTTCCCTTTTCAAACACAGAAAGGGAGATAATACATCCTTCTATAAAAATTAATGGCTGAAAATTTGTCCTGTAGTTACAGATTTATTATTGCCAATAAAATTTCTAAAAAGTGCTTTGGTTGTTGTTGCAGTTATTGGAAAATTCTTTGCTCTAGTTATTTAGCACCTTTTGGCCAATAAAAGCTTACGAGTCCCACATTTCTTTCCTTGCTTGTTAAGGTGTTTTTAATAATTATTTTAACATTTTAAAATAACCTAAATATTTAAAAATAATTAAAACAATATATGAAGATGAGATGAAAATGGTAGAAAGACAAAATCCAGAATCTGTGGAGCAAAATGGAGGATCATGACCCACAGAGACAGGTATCCAGCTGCTGGTCCATGAAAGCTTGTGTGTAATGGTCTGATCACTTATCTGCTTAATTTCCTGCTAGCCAGACATGATCACATCAATTTCCTTTACAAGCAACTATTACACAATTACCATTTTGAAGGAAAGCAAAGTCATTTTAGACTCTAAACACACGAAGACCATGAGTTCATTGAGTCCTGCTATGGGGAAGGAAGAATATCACCGACCACGTTTGGAAAGTTCAATTTTAAAGAGTTTGGAGCACCCACATTATGAAACGTATCTCATGAAAACCTCAAAAATGTCAGAAATTAAAACATGTTTTTGTTGTTTTGGTATGTTGCCAAGGGAAGAGAATTTAATAGTTTTTTTTTAATCCCCAACAGAAAGAAGGTCAAGCCTTGTCTTCATAGCTATACTGCTTCCCTCAGCCAGGGGTAAAAATTATAGTTATGTTCATTCACTCATTCTTACTTTAACAATTCTTTGCTTTTCTTGCTCACTTTGCCACATTTCTAGAGAAATTACGGCTTAAGTTTGCCTGGATTTGAACATTAGATAAATGGATTCACGTGTTCTCTTCTGTGATTTGCTTCCTTCACTCAGCATTATGTTTCTAGGTCCATCCATGCTGACACATGAAATGTGGGTCTTCCCTTTGCATTGTGGTATAATTTTCCATTGTATAACTCCAGTAAAATTCATTTTCCACTCTATGAGGAATGCATATTTAAGTTGCTTTCGGCATTTTGTTGTTATGGATAAAACTTCTATAGAGCATTCTTACACATGTTTCCAGATGTACATGTGCAACGGTTTTCTAGGTTATATACCTAAGAATGAAATTGCTGGGTCAGAAGGTATTTTTTCCAAAGTAGTAGCAATTAACCACCCACAAGCAAAGGGTAAGAGCTCTGCTGCTCCAACCTGGTCAAGACTTGATATTTTCCAACTTTCAAAAAATTTGGCCAAAGAGTAAAAAAAAAAAAAAAAAAAAAAAAGGTATTTCCTTGTGGTTTTAATTTGCATATCTTTGATTTCTAACAAAGTTACCCATTTTTTGCCCACTTTCCTATTGCATTATTCATCTACTTCTATTGATCGTAGATTTTCTTTAAACATTCTAGATCCTATTCCTCTGTGGGTTATGTGTTTATAAATATTTTCTGCCAGTTTGTGACTTGTATTTTTCCTCTTTTAAATAAAATACATTACAAATAGATGCTGTTAATTTTAATGTAGCCAAAATTATCAATCAGATACTTTATAACTTATACTTTTTCTGTCATCTTTAGGAAATTTTTCCTTAACTGGAATTTTAAAATAAATTCTTTTTTTTTTAATTCTAAAGTTTTCACTTTCACTTCTAAGTCCTTAATCCATTTGGAATTGATTTTTAAGTATGATGAAAGGAAGGCATCCATTTTTAAATCTCTATGGAGATCTCTAATCCTTCCACTTTGTTCTACAGCTTTGTATCTTTTTGATATTATAGGGAAAATATATAGGGTGAGAAACCAAAAGAAACCTGAATTGTAGGAATTCAGCTCTTTCAATGCTAGGGAAATTTTGGAATAAGAGAAGTTGGGTAAAGGAAATAAAATGTCTTTATTGAATCCTTTCCCCACCCACCTGTATTGCCAACTTGGTCATACAGCAGATGTCCTTATATATATCAGTCTGTTTCTGGGCATTCTAAACTCTTGCATCCATTTACATTAAAAAATATATTGACTACTTATCATATAACAGGTAGTGTTCTATACTCTGGAGACACAGCAGTGAACAGCAATAAGAAATCCCTTCCTTTGTGTAGTTAATATTATAGTGGGGAGACAGATGATAAAGAAATACACAGTAAAATACATAGTATGTCCAAAGGTTCTAAACTATGATGGATAACTCTCTACTGAACAAGAAAAGGGAAATCAGAAGAGTGGTGGTGTAGGGAGAGAAGACATTGCTATTTTATGTAAAAGTCTCACTACTAAAATAGCATTTGAATAGAAACCTATAGGAGGTGAGGTGAGGGAGTGAGCTCTGTTGATACCATTATACCAATGATAAGTCATTAGCTATTGGTCTATTTGTCCATTCTTGTGTGAATACTACATTGTCTCAATTTCTATGGCTCATAAGAAATCTTAATGCTTACCTTGAGTCTTCTGTCTGTGAGTGTCTCTGGTACTGAGCTTCATCTGTTCTTGACTAAACAATAATATGACATTGTATGTATATACTACATTTTTTTGATCCATTCATCTGTTGATGGGCATTTGGGCTATTTCCATCTTTTGGCCATTGTAAATAATGCCGCTATGAACATTGGTTCATGAACCTCAGTCCTTGCTTTCAGTTCTCTTGAGTATATACCTAGGAGTAGAACTGCTGAGCCATATGGTAATTCTATGTTTAACTTTCTGAGGAACCACCAAACTGTTTCCTACAGCAGCTCAACTATTTTCCATTACCACTGGCAATACAAGAGGGTTCCAATTTCTCCACATTCTCACCAACACTTGTTATTTTACATTTTCATTGTGTTGTTGTTTGATAATTGCCTTCCAAATGGATGTGGTATTTCACTGTGGTTTTGCTTTGCATTTCCCTAATAATTAGTGATGGTAAGCATCTTTTTTATGGGCGTATTGCTCATTAGTATATCTTGTTTGGAGAAATGGATATCCAAGTCTTTGCCCATTTTTTTAAAACTGAGTTGATTTTTTTGTTGTTGTTGCTATTGAACTATGAGTTCTTCATATATTTTGGATATTAATCCCTCATCAGATATAAAATTTACAAATATTTTGCCCATTCTGTGGATTGTCTTTTTACTCTAATAGTGTCCTTTGATGCACAAAAAGTTTTAATTTGATGAAGTCTAATTTATCTATTTTTTCTTTTATTGCCTCTGCTTTTGGTGTCATAGCCAAGCCATATTATTTGGTATAATAAACCCAACACCATCAAGATTTTCTCCTGTTTTCTTCTAAGAGCTTTATTTTTTTTTAGTTCTAATGTTTAGATCTTTGATTCATTTTGTGCTAATTTTTGTACGTAGTGTAAAGTGTAAATGGTCTTTTTTTAAAAAAGAAAGCATTTTCTAACTCTTGCTAGTATATAAGTACAAAATAAGCATTTTTGACCTTTTTTTCCATATTAAATATGGAAAGTGCAAAATTTTAAGTATACAGCTCAACAAATTTTTATAAAGTGACCCCATCTGTGTAATCAACACCCAGGTCAAGAAATAGGCCATTTACTAAGCACCCCAGAAGCTCCCTTCCCGACCCTGTACCCTCTCCCAAACACTACTCACCCCAAGAGTAACCAATATCCTGATTTTTTTTATTTGATACATGTATATATTGTGAAAGGGTTCCAGTAGCCTCATTTCTAATATCACACATTATATCTGCTAGTTTTGAAAGTTACAAAAACGAAATCATATTGTGTGTACTCTTTATATTCTGACCTTTTTTTGCTCAAAAATGTAATTGTAAGATTCATCCAAATTGTTGCTTGCAATTGTAGTTCATTCCTCATAACTATGCAGTATTTCTTCATGTGAAGATACCACATTTTTTAAAAAGATTTTATTTGTTTATTTGGCAGAGACACAGTGAGAGAGAGAGCACAAGCAGGGGGAGTGGGAGAGGTAGAAGCAGGCCTCCCGCAGAGCAGGGAGCCTGACGCGAGGCTCGATCCCAGGACCCTGGGATCATGACCTGAGCCAAAGGCAGACGCTTAATGACTGAACCACCCAGGTGCCCTGAAGATACCACATTTATATATCCATTTTACCGTTGATGAGCATTTAAGTAGTTTCCTGTTGGTGTTCCTTATTGCTTATAGTGTTCCTATGAGTATTTATGTGCATTTCCTTTAGTGAACACATATACTCATTTCTGTAAGTATATACTTAGGAGTGGAATAACTGGGTTGTAAGTTATATATATGATCAGGATTGGTATATATTGCCAAAAGTTTTTCAAAGGGTTTACCTGGCACACAGTTTAAATCCCTCTTAGAAGAATGAGAAGGATAACTCTCTAGTGACAATCTTAGGTTCTATATTAAATGGAAGTTAGTAAGGATGTGGCCTATTTCTGAACAAGGAGCCTTCCTAATTCACCCTCAATCATACCTGCTCATAGGACCAAATGACTGCCCATGATTAAAGCTCTGCCATTTTTTGTTATTTTGGGGGGGTTTTAGGTAGTGAATTATTGAAAAAAAAGTGAATTATAGGGAAATGGTGAGATCTTTATGAAAATTCATAATCAGTTCTTTAATTTTGTTGTTTTTATTTTTATGTTAAAAGGAAGTAAACTACTCACATACCAAACAAAAGTTTGATTTTGAAGATGTTCAGTTCTTTCAAGGCCAAGCAAATCTACATGGAAGCAAAAGAAGATGGGAAAAGATTTCACAGACTGATCCGTGCCTACATCTCTAGTCTTACCTCTCTTGCACTCTCTTGATGCACCCTATACTCCTGCTGTTCTGAACTGCTTTCATTTCCCCTAAAGGTGCTAAGTCTCTTCTGCTTCTATGCCTTCCTCCAGATGACTCGCCCTCTGCCTGGAATGCCCTGCCCTCCTCCTCCTTCACCTAATTTAAACACATAGTCCAACTCTGGTTTCAGCCTCATCTTATTCAGGAAGCCATTCCTAAGCGAGGTGCCCATCTTTTGTGCCCTATGATCCCATTTTAGTCATTGCTCCGGTCTCTACTGTAAATGCCTGTCAACTTCTATATCTCCCCGGCTATAAATTAGCAACTTGACAGCAAGGACTATATATTCTTTATCACGGTACTGTGGACATCCAATTAATATTTGTTGGATAGATGAATTTTAAGTCTCCTTTTTATACACCCTGGGTACCACTGTGATGACTGCCTATTGTCAAGTTAAGAAGAGGTGTCCTGAAGCCTAGGGTCCTAGATACTTAGTGCTCTTGGGAGTTGCCGTCTTTCTGTGCTGGTCTCACTGGTACCTCTGCAGTTGCCATTCTTTGTAGCGTTTAGTATTTTCTGCAACTTCTAATTAAATTACCATAGACTGGGGTGCCTGGGTGGCTCAGTCGTTAGGCGTCTGCCTTCGGCTGGAGTCATGATCCCGGGGTCCTGGGATCGAGTCCCACATCCGGCTCCCTGCTCAGCGGGAGGCCAGCTTCTCCCTCTCCCACTGCCCCTGCTTGTGTTCCTGCTCTCGCTGTCGCTCTCTCTGTCAAATAAATAAAATCTTAAAAATAAATAAATAAATAAATTACCATAGACTGCCCCACCCTGTGCTCAGAAATCTAAGGGTTAAAATAAGAAGAAATTCTTGTATTCAGAAATGTGTGCTTCTGGCAATCTCCCTACCTGTCTAAGACTCTGAAACCTATTTCAGGTAGATGTATGGGATGGAAGGCCTGTTCCTTAATTAGGGAAACTTTCGTGAGTTATGTGTGCTGTCTTATACCTTATTGCTGATAAATTGAGGATGTCCCAAATTTAAATCTTGTGCATTATAGAATGAGTATGATATAATAGCTTTCTTTTTCCTGCCAAGTTACAGGGTAGACTTTGGAGCTTCCTTCTTAGCATTTCTGCCTTATAAGGAGTGTAAAAACTATACTTGTTACCCTAAAAGATGCAGCCATTTTTTGCTCATCTTGCCAGGCAACTAGTGTAGTTTGTATAATTTTTCTCTGTTTCTTCCTGATCAGAAGCTGGCATCTACATGCCTTCTTTGGTCTCCTTATTACTGCTGCAATGCATTATTCTACCAGAATGTTGCAACTCTGATCTTTCTTGCTTCACTAAAGTGTGTGATTTGGTGGAACTGTATCAGCAATGACATCATGACCACATTCA
The DNA here is from genome assembly GCF_011800145.1 of Mirounga leonina. Lineage (NCBI taxonomy): Eukaryota > Metazoa > Chordata > Mammalia > Carnivora > Phocidae > Mirounga > Mirounga leonina. The sequence goes on along the minus strand of NW_023270377.1, from coordinate 50,422,865 downwards.
CTTTGGTGGTTGGCATCTTAGCTTATCAATGGATGCATTGTGAAAAACCACGCAGGGTCAAGGTCCGTTTGGTTCAGAAAGTTTGTAAAGTACTCGGGTGGAGAATTCCCAAAGACCATGCTTCATAGCATGTAAAGAACCTCAAATATTATGTCCTTAAATTCCGGACTACTATTAAACACTCAGCCTCATTTCTCTGTGGGGGTTGGGTTGAGAAGGAATTGATACCAAAGCAAAGATAAATGATAGAATACATTCTCTTTAATGATGTGTTATATCAGATAAAAGTATCTGAGAACTAATTGTTCTCAATCTTGGCAGGCCACTGAGTTTCAAATACACCTATTGAAATGATAAGAATGAAACAGCCCTTAGAGCCTTGGTAGCTGCTTTGGTGCTGTGAAATGCATTTTTTTCTTGTACAGCTCTACAAAGATAAGATGAACATAAAACTTACTGACAAGCCTAGCATCAGAAATTGACCAAGGGATCATAACTCTTTAAAAACTTCAGAGGTCGGGGCGCCTGGGTGGCTCAGTCGATTAAGCGTCTGCCTTCGGCTCAGGTCATGATCTCCAGGTCCTGGGACGGAGTCCCACATTGGGCTCCCAGCTCAGCAGGGAGTCTGCTTCTCCCTCTCCTCTGCCTCCCCCTCAGCTTGTGCTCTCTCTCTCTCAAATGAATAAATAAAATCTTAAAAAAAAAAAGAAACTTCAGAGGTACCTTTTAGTCTCAACCTTGACAAATCAGTCACTTTGCATCTTTATCAAATCTTCCTTTAGAGATTTTTTTCCCCCAAGGTTTTGTAAAATAGCAGACAATGGGACGAATTATGGGTGGAAAAGGAGTTACCTAAATGTTTATATATGGAAGCAGACACAAGACCCACCTGCTCTGAAATATCTCCTTTATTACCTGAGGAAGAGGGTCTGGAATTTCCAGCCTTTGAGATATTTCTTTGGGTTAAGATATAATCACCAAAAGTTTCCTCCACAAGGTTCCCATTAGAGCATGTTGATAGAAAAAAGAGGGCACCAGGCCTAGCCCTCTCGTATCAAACTTATTAATAATCAGCACATCAGTGTATTGGCTTTGGTTTGGCTAGGCTTTAGTTTTTTGTGTGATTCATTGGCATCATTTGTCGTTTTGGAAACCAGAGAAGAATACATGTAACAGAACGGGTACGACTGAGTTCTTTCACTGCTTAAAAACTTGTTCCACTTCTCCTTAGGGTAGCACTGATACTGAGAACAGTCTTGAAGGAGAAAGAAATGGGGCACCCCAGACATACCCAGGGCAGGTAGCAGGTGAGGACATCATTGCTGGGAAGGAGATGTAGGAGGCAACTGAAATCGACACTGTAATAATTTGGAGAGAAGAATCTGAAGAGAGAGTACAATCCCTGGACTGAGCTGTGGGACATCAGGCATAATGCTAACTTTGGCTTTTTTTCTATTGTCGCTAAAATGGCTTTTATGTCCCACCAACTTTAAGGTGAATTTTTTTTTTTTTTAAGAGAGAGTGTGTGTGAGCGGGGGGGGGGGCAGAGGGAGAAGGAGAGAGAACCCTACGCAGGCTCCATGCTCAGTGTGGAGCCCAGCACCCAGCTTGATCTCACCACCCTGAGATACTGACTTGAGCCGAAATCAAGAGTCGGACGCTTAACGGAAGGAGCCACCCAGGCGCCCCTAAGGTGAAATCTTATAAGCACCTTAGTGTGCTGGATGTTGAGTAGTTGTGGGAACAATGACCCTCATCATTTTTCTGAGGAGGTTGCTTCCGGGACTCTCTGAAGCCCTAACATATCTCTGGGGGGGACTGATCCTTTTGCAGAGGCTTCCCAGGCAGGAAAATGTGTGGAGGTAACAATGGGGTGTTGCCAACCAAGCTCTTTATCTTGCTTTGCCTCCTTTCTAAATATAGGCCTAATCTGTTGACCACAGCATGGCTCATGTTTCATTTGAAGGGGTTGCTTTTTCCTGAGGAGATCAGTCCCCTCCTCCCCCGCCACCCCCCCACCCCACCCCCATCAGGCACAAGTTATAAATCCTGTTTTTCTTGTTACACTTTGCAAATTTTATTTTAACCTTTTACAAACGGATTTTACAGTAGTCTCAATTAAACACATGTAAGGAAAACAACACATCTAAGTCTGTGACTCCTATCTATGTAACTCATAATCTTCCTTCTTTCAAATAAACATAGTCCCAATTTATTCTAGCTCTTGCAAGAGAAGCTACTAAATAAATCCAGGAGAGCTTAAAGTGCCTTAGCATATCCATTTTATGCAGGGTTTGCAAAGGAGCTTTCAACATTCCTGATAGTCTTTTTGTTCTGCACTATCAAATCAACCTCCCCCTAGCAAAAGAATCCAAAAAGCTATATATAGTCAATTCATTCTGGGAGAGGGGGAAGCCAGAAACTCAAATAAGACACTTGTGATTAAAAAATACATGTCAAATTCGATCATTTCAAAGGGGGTAATCACAATTAATAAATGCAAATTTCTGAAATCTAATAAACATATATATCATTTAAAATAGCAACAAATGTTAGTAATCTGCTAAATTCCTAATTCAGCTTTTCTGTGTATCCACGAACATTTCTGTCTAGCGTAATGGGGTACGGGGAAGGACACAGAAGCAAAAACTCCGGACCTCACCCAACTTCCTAAATACTGATTCTAGTGTTTTTCTTTAAGCCTGTATAGAAGCCTGTATATGCTGATTTTAAAATTGATGATCAAAAAGTACAAGGCACTGTGAGTTCCTCCTCTGGCCTGGGTGTTGGAATGCACATGTACATAAGAGAAAAAAGTCATCAGAGGTCACATGTGAAGATGTATTTACCTGTTGGGTATGCCAGCTACGAAACTGCCGTCACCTATGACTGCTGGCAAATTAGGGGTCATGCCTTGGATTCACTACATTGGTGACATGTTATTTTGCAGTCATCCCTACATTACAGAATGGATACCATTCTTAAGAGAATGTAGCCAAACAACCCAGCAGCCATGACCCTCAGGGGCAGAAGGTGAAGCATGCAGCATTCTGGAAGCTGAGACAGGTCAGAGGACTTCTACGGAGTAATAATGATGATAACTTCAATTACACACCTCAGCCTTGATGCTCTGTCCTTTCACTCTTAAAATCTGAAGTCACATTTTCACTCCAGAACTCTGGGCTCATGATAGTTTACATTTCTGGAGAGATGTAGGAAATGAAAAGTAGGGTTCCCTGTGTTCTCAGAGCTGATAAGATGGCTCTGAAGAAAAAGTAATTTATAATTTGACCCTGAGAACAGCATGGAGGTTGGTCAAAGAAGGTTAATTTAATACGATCTACCAGTCATAACAAACAATCCCTTCTTCAATGATTTTCATTTCCAATCGGTAAAACCTTGCAGGGGAATGTGTTGCCTAAGTTTACAGTGTTATGCCTCTTTTAGTTTTATTAAGACTACCCCCTTCATGGGCGCCTGGGTGGCTCAGTCGGTTAAGCGACTGCCTTCAGCTCAGGTCATGATCCCAGGGTCCTGGGATTGAGTCCCACATCAGGCTCCCTGCCCTGCGGGGAGCCTGCTTCTCCCTCTCCCACTCCCCCTGCTTGTGTTCCCTCTCTCGCTGTGTCTCTCTCTGTCAAGTAAATAAAAAAAAAAAAAAGACTACCCCCTTCAGGCACCAAGGAAGACTCATGAATTCTCAAATTCCAGGATAGAACAAACAAGCCTATTTCAGTCTGTTGTCCTTCATTATTTCAGAGACTTCAACAGTCTCACCTTTAAGTTCATATTTTTGTTCTAACCAGTCCCCCTGAAAGTCCCCTACTCCACCCAGAGTTGAGTTCACCCCTCTTTGGCTCCTCTTTGGCTCAGTCACACCAGTGATGATCTAATCAATCAAATCAGTTCAATGCATGCAAAATATGAAGTACATAGAGCATAGCTTTCTTCAAAGGCATTATAGATCTCGCTAGTGAGAAGCGGGTGTGGAGAGTGGAACGGGAGGGAAATGGAAGGTAAACCTGAGAAGGAGAGGGGCAAGGAGGGACATGGAGCTGGGGGGGGTGCTGGGGGGAGGTGGGGGTGGGAGGAGAGCGAGAACACAGATCTGGCAAGAGCGGCAGGCAGGGGCAGGTGTGTGGCAGAGAAAGTACAGGACATCAAACACCAGGGAAGTGGGGAGATGGAGGACCAAGCTGCATTCTTTATGGCTGTGGGTGAAAGGAGAGAAAAAACCCAAATATTTTCAGTCCTATTTCTCTCACGTGCTGAGTATATGTTGCTTAGTAGTAATTTTGCCCCATTTCAGGTGTGTTCAGATGTATTTGTCACCCAAATGTGTCCCAGAACTTCCTGGATGAGGAGGAGAACTACAGCACCCCCTCATGACAGCCTCTTGCTCTGAGCTTCCACTGGAGTATTAATAAGGACGGGTGAGGATGTGTGTGTGTGCGCGTGCGTGTGCTTGTGTGATATCCACATTTTTAACTACTTGAGGGCTATACAGTGGAATAGGAACCCTCAGGTTCTCCCACAATATATCCTCCAATGATATATTTGGTTCACTGGATCTGGACTTTAATAGGTAATATTTGCTGAGCCCAGTGAGCTAAGTTCTATATTTCCCTATTCACAGAGATGATCTCATCCAATCTTCAGACCCTAAATAAGATACAGACATTTACAGATCTCCATTCTACTGACCAGGAAACTGAGGCTTAGAAAAGCGAAGTAATATTTCCCAGCTGGTAAGTTCTGGAGCCAGATTTCTGTATATCGAAATGCAGACTCAATATAGAGTATGTATTTGCCTGATTTCTGTCTCGGCCCTAGTACAGCATCAAGATGTGTAGGTAACAAATGTCCGACAATTTTGTAATCAAATTGACCATCTGTTCATTGTTAGAAAGGGTTTCGGATTCTTTTTAATTACTCGGTGACCATGTTTACTGACACATTAACATCTCAATAAAACCAGTGATTTCCTGACCCTTCTTAAGCAGAGTGCTTACTGTCTTTTAGAAGTCATTGGAGAATCAAAGAAGCAGTGTCATCTCTAACAAGGGCCTCTGTCTAAAAGGGCCAGTTGAGATCCATACTTACAGGCCTAGTTTATTGAATCCCTCCTTTTAATAACATCTCTAACGTCATCATCTAAGTACAATTGAAACTCCATTCTTCATTGTAGGACTGTCCTTTTTCTCACTCTGGTTCATGCAGCCTGACTGGGCATAGTGTTCCCACTGAATTCAAGAGAGGCCTAATGCTTAGATCATTCTAAAGAGTGCAGAGTAAGATGATGAGCTGAACATGATTCAATAAGCAGGAAGTGTCTGAATCTGAATTGGAAAAGTCTGCCATATTCTTTCATACTCAAACCTATGCACAGCACTTACACACTGAAAAAAAATCCTGTGGGTGTTCTAACTCTACAATGGTAATAGTGTGTTTACTCTTTGCAAAGGAAAAAGAGGGAATTTTTAAATCCCCAAATGTTTGGCCTTAACAAATGCCTTACATTACAGTGGCACTGTGAGGGCATCATGCTAAGTGAAGTAAGCCAGCCACAGACAGACAAATACGGGATGGTATCACTGATGTGTGGAATTTCTAAAAAGTCAAACTCATGGCAACAGAGAGTAAAAACTGGTTGCCAGGGGCTGAGGGGAGTGAAGGCAGGGGGTGGGGAGAATAAGGAGAGGTTTGTAAAAGAGTAGAAACTTTCAGCTATAAGATGTATAAGTTCTAAGGATCTAATGTGAAACATAGTGACTGCAGTTGATAACACGGCATTGTGGAATTGCAATTTGCTAAGAACTTAAATGTTCTGACACACACAAAAAGATAAATATGTGAGGTGATAGATGTGTTCATGAGATGGGGGATCCTTTCACAAATCATCACAGTATACACTTAACTATCTTACATTTTACTTTTCAATTAAACTACAATAAAGCTGGGGTGGGGGGAAGTACCACTATGTTAAAGCTGAACTTTTCACATCTGAACTTTTTCCTTCGGTCTGAAAATGGTATGATTTAATGGTAAGAACACTGGATTGAGCAACAGTGGATCGGGGTGTTAATCCCCACAAAGTAGATTGGTCAGGCCGCTTTTCCTCTTTGGACCCAATTCTGTTCACCTGCAGTACCAAGGTACTCATTCATTCACTCAATCAACACGAATTTATTAAATGCTTATTATGAACCAAACCCTGTGCTAGATGGGATATCAAGACCTTAAGAGACAGTCACTGCCATTGAGAAGCATACAGCTTAGTCAGGGGGAAAAAGACAAGTGATTGTAAGTCTGTACTTCTAGGTGGCGAGTGCAGGGATGGAAATATACAGAATGCTCCGTGGCAAAACTAGGAAAGAAATCTAGCCTAGGCATGGGTAGGCGGAAATGTCTAAGCAAAGCGCTCTAGAGGAGATGAGTGACAACCAACACAAATCCTGGAAGATTGAGAACAAGTCCTCTAGATAAAGAGAGGTGGGAAGGAGCGGAGGGGAAAGAAGGGGTAAGGGTATTTCAGGAGGAACAATGTACAGAGCCCGGGAATGAGAAGACAGTAGTGTCATGCTGAGCTGCAAGGAGCTCAGAAAGGCTGGAGTTTGTGGGTGTGCAAGCTGTGAACGTGTGGTTTGTGTGTGTGCATGTGGGCTGGCAAGTGAGGGTGACGGTGGCGTGAATCAAGGGAAGTGGGGAGAGATGAACAGCAGAACGAATTAGGGACCAGTGGGTGAAGAACCTTGAACATGAATATCCTGACCCAACAGCAGTGGGGAACTAGGAAAAAGTTTTAAGGAGAGGGCTGACATAATTACATGAATATTTTTAAAGAGCATTCTGGAGACAGTGTGGAGAATAATTTGTGGGAAGCAAACCCTTGAGCAGGTCTGATAGGAGGCTACTGCACTGACCTAAGTCTGTGGGCAATAGAATCACCTAAAGGGCTTGTTAACATATGGACTGTGGGGCCGGGGTTCAGTTTCTGAACGAGTAGGTTTGAGCATGACTTGAGAATGTGCATTTCTAACAAGCTCCTAAGTGGTGTTGATGCTGCTCCTCCAAGGACCACACTTTGAGAACCACTGCTTGTGGCAATATTCATTGCTAATTGTAAAATTCTGGGATTCTTCCTTATTAAAAAGCAGGGTTTTTTTCATGAGTATAGATTTTGTGAAACACACTCATTGTATTCAAAAGCACTTTTCATGCGATGAATATGGGCCTACTGACAAATCAAATTCATCATCATTGTCCTAGACCATTCTTATTTGTTTCCATTTTGTTTCTTTTAGTTTCTCAAGCTGAATTTTATTTGATACACCAGAGAGAAGTCCCTCGGCACATCCAGTAATTTGCAACAGGATTAAAAAGCTGAAATGCCACTGCAGTTGACTAAATCCTTTGTTTGTCTGAAATACAATAGACCAATTGAAGGCTGTAATATTTGGGCTGAGATTTTAGAAATGAAACCTTGTAGAAGAAAAAAAAGTCTTATCTGCATTACATGGATTTAAAAAACCCACTCCTATTTTAAAGCCGGGGGGGAAAAGGTTATAACTGCAAACTGCATACACACTCACAATCACAAATTCCTTTTCTTATCAAGTATCTAGGAAAAAACACTATACCAAAGAGAAACAATGTCTCTTCAGAAGAAAAAATTTTTAAGAAAGGGAACTCTGTTACTTTAGAACAAGGCCTGCATGTCCCTAAGTCTCAGTATAATTGAAACAAAAAAGTTCTGTGTTAAATTTTTTCATCTAAAGGACAATGAATTCGTAAAACCACCAGACCGCTCCTACTTAATGGTGGACTATTCATCCTGCAGAAATAGTTTGGCATCGCACTTAGTCTGTCAGTGTTGAAACCTATACCCATCTCATAAGAGAGATACGGGCTAACCAGTCTACATGTAATGATTTACCGACACCATTCTATGTGAATTCTCTTTCTTCCATCAATGTAATACCTGAGGTGCAATATCACTAATTCTTTTATTTCTTGGTATCAGCTGTTTTTCCCCCCCAGAAAGCCTCATGTCATTATGTTTGTCCAGAGTGTCCCACTTACAGTTGATTAATATCACCGTTCCATTGAAAATGCAAGGATGCCTCCATAATACTGCAAAACGTTAATCACCTGAATCTTAACAGAAGGCTAAACGCAGCCAGAATAACCAATGGAGGAGACTAATGAAGCTGGTTCGATCAATCCAGGCATTCTCTCTTTGCTAAGTAACCCTGTTGGTGAACCCACAATTGGTTTCACTAGAAAGGATTACAGCATCCTGAGCAGTAGGCCATAATTAAAATTACAGGTGTGGCTCAGACTGCAGGAGCAGATGAGCTCATAAGGAACAAAGATTTGCTCTGCTGAATAGTTTATCTTCAGGAAAGAACAAAGAACAGCAGCATAAATGAGTTACCATGTAAACAAATTGAGCAATCACTAACAGACAACAGAGTGTGTGTTCCTCAGCCAACATATACAGCACTCTGTTATGGTGAACCTCTCTCCCCCACCTCCGGCCTTTCCCTGGTGGAGGTGAGTTTTGCTTCTTTGTACCCTCTTGACCTCCAGTTGGTGGGCAGGGGCCGACTAGGGAACAGTAATGAAGCTTTGTTTCCCTCATCTTTCACCACCTGCCCCTACTCCAGTCTATTTTGCAACTCCCACAAGAGGACAACACAGCCATGACCTTGAAGGAGAATGTTAAGGCTTCATTTATGTATCAACTGGGAAGACAGTAAACCAAACTTTTCTTTAGGAATCGGATATTAAAGTGATAGGCACACATTTTATTTGTCCTTACAAAGTCCTCTGTTGGTCCAACAGGGAATTAGGTTGAGTTTTAGGCTAATTGGAGCAACATGCTTTACCTCTTGACTTCCAGATTTATATGAAAGCAATTTACAGGGCTAGCAGCCAAGTCTGGACTAGCAAAGTGAATCAGAAGAGTACTGCAATTATGCAAAGGATCAAGAAAAGGAAAAAAAAAAAAAAAAGAAGAGTAAGAAGAGCTACCGCAACACCTTGTTTGCCTAATTTAGGTAGGGCAGTTTTCCCCTCTCTCCCCGTTTGGCTGTGCTCTCAAGGACTGGCGGCTGGAGAGAGGAACAATGTTGAGGGCCCTCAGGGCTTGGGGTCTCAGTATGGCTTTTCAGAAGATCATGAAGTGGATTAGCAGCTTGTTCAGGCTAGCAAGGATTTACCCGGGCATTTATAAGCTGATGTAGGGCAAGTTTGCAGGGGGAAAGACTATAAAGGAAACTTTGAAAGAATGACATTTTCGTAAGATTCTTTCGTCTTTCCTCACTATTATTGTATGTGAATCAAAATCTTAAACAACTTCATGTCAGAAATTTGGCTTCCGATTGGAAGCTTCCTAACCTGGAGGGTGACAGCTGATAAAAGCGTGGGGTTGGGGGGGGGATGTCATTTGTTAAAGTAATGTTAGAGTTTAAGAAAATGATGGGCAGCTCTTCCGTAGGAAGCCGCGGCGGGGGGGTGGGGATGGGGGGGTTCTGAAAAATCAGCATGGAAGTAGACATCTGATAGGCTCTTTCCAGGTCTTCGGTGGCTAAAACTGCATCCCCTGTACTACTTTGCAGACATCGGTTTGGCAACTTGAGACTTTGAGGGCAGAGGAGAAAGTTCAGTGTGTACCGAGTGTGGCTGATCAAAAGGGGAGCGCCAGCAGAGCACGGCCTTGTCATTGTCACGAAAAGAATCACAGCATTATCCCCTCCAGCCAGAGGGACAAAGGCGAATTAGAAAGCCAAGCCCCTTGAAAGCTATTAGAGATTAGAGTCACTGGCAGGCCAGCTCCCTTCAATAGTGACCTCTGCTGTTTCCAGCACCAGCCGCCCGGCTTGCTGGCTCCTGGTGCTCCGCGCGGTGCAGAAAAAGGGACCGAGGCCGCGGGGCTCGGCCTGGAAACCCGCATCAAGCCAGGGCGGACGTGCGGGTCACGCGGGGCGGCGATCCCGGCCACCGCGCGACACGCGCGTCGCGTCTGGGGGAAAGCCAGACCTCGGCTTCAGTTTCCCAGCCTCCGACCGCGTGGGAGGACAGGACAGAGACAGGCCCCGGCACTTTGAAACCTTTCTCCGTCCTCGTTGTTCACTTGCCTCCCAAGCTTCTGTGAAGGGGAGGCGCCGCGCGGACTCGCCTGCAGGGGCGCCCCCCGGGGCGCGGAGCAGAGCGGGTGCTGGCCGCGCGGAGAGGCGCGGGGCGGGGGGTCCTGCAGAGGCGCCCTCAGCCCTCTCTGTGCGTCTCCCCAGGAATGCCGCGGCGGCTCCCGCGGCACACGGGGTTTTGCTGCAGGGTACGAAGTCAGATGGGGAGTCTGGCGTTCGGATAGGGCAGCAAATGGTTCATGAAAATATTCTACAAGAAGGCCTGCCTGAGTGGGGCTTTTGCCTAGCCAACATTAATTGGAAATGAATGAACAGTAATTAACAGGAAGTGTTTCTGAAAGGGGTATGATGATATTGCCCAACATAAGGGTTGCCTTTAATTTAACCGCTAGCACTGAAGGCCGTAGTGGAAGGCGATTTCACACGCTATGTTTATTTCAAATGCTTTGTTGACAGTGAGCAACAAAAGCCCAAGGTGGGTGAGAATCGTGAGAATCGTGTTATTTTTCCAGAGGAGTGCTCTCTCACAAGTATGGATGTGGGAGAGCAGGCATTTGAGAGGTGAAGGCCTAGCATTTTCCTTCATCTCTAGGTAAGTGTAGCCTACCCTTTAGTATCAGCGTGAAGGGAAGCGTTAATTTACGAGGCTGTTAAGGTCTCGCCCACTTCTGAGATTCCCCTGAGGTCGAGGATTAATCTGTATCTTTCAAGGGGACTTATTTCTTACCATTTTTGATCTTGTTTTTCTTTTTGCATCTTTATACTTCCTCTTCACTGGCCTCAACTCCCCAGCACTTCACATCCAAGGTGAGACTAAAATAACTGTTGTGGAAGTTACAAAATGCAGTACAGTACTTCTAAAAAAACACATGGGTCCTCTCATCTACAAAAACTAAAGAGCACTTACTATGTGCTCATTAAACACAACACCATAAACATAAAATGACATCTCCTTTATTAAGTGCCTTTAGTTAATTGCCAATGGTTAAAGTGCCAAGTGTTCCCTCATTTCTTACAACTCTGAGATTGGGTGCTATTATTATCCCACTTTAGAGAGGAGGAAACGGAAGCAAGAAGAATTAAGGCCATAGATAAAAAGGGGTGGGAAGGGAGTTAATATTTGAATCTAGCCAGGTCTATGTATTTGAGTGTTATGACTTAAGAAAATGTTGTCCCTTCCAAAGGGTTTCATAGGTGATAACTTTGTTCATCTCTTTCCCTTAATAATAATTTTAAAAAAACCCTCAGATTTACCACAAAATATTTTAAACCACAGTTAGTCATATTTTTCCAATCATATTAATACTACTATCAGACCTTGTGTGAATAATTTTACTGCACCTTTTGGTGTGACATAAAGGAATGTTATAATTATACTACTTATATGATCATGTTGTCCAAGATACTGGATCTGCTACCGAAGGGAGCAGTCTGCATGTGACACTAAACTTTCAGAGGAAGCAACAATACCACACTTGGAGAATGAGTCACAATTTAATGGGGAAGGGCAAGAATGAAAGTGTTTTTATGTTGCCTTTATAACTAATTCCTCTCCCGATATTTCAAATGAAGCCAGCCCCCCCCCCCCCCCCCCGCCACCGAAGGAGGAAGAACAGAAGCCTCTTAGCAATGGGCCATACATTTCGTGTCTGTAAAGATCATGACACCTCTTCAATTGGCTATCTAATTGATCTCTAAGCGGTTTAGCAGGGGGAAAAGCCATAAATATCTGTATTCAGGGGATGAGATAATTAAGAATAGAGTTAAATAACTTGAATTAAGTTCTACGAGAAGGCAAAAAACAGAATGTCATTATCCATACTCTACAGCTTGCCCTCTATCATTAGTTTCTAGGCAGCAACATAAAAATAACTTCCTACCTGGTTTTTGAAAACCAGTAGGTTTTCTTACCCCTCTAGATACAGTGAAGTTTTCGTGCTCGAAAATCAAAGTGCCTGGGTGGCTCGGCCGGTTAAGCATTTGTCTGCCTTCAGCTCAGGTCATGGTCCCAGAGTCCAGGGATCAAGCCCCACATTGGGCTCCCTGCTCAGCAAGGAGTCTGCTTCTTCCTCTCCCACTCCCCCTGCCCCTGCTCTCTCTCACACACACTCTCTAACAAATAAATAAAATATTAAAAATTTTTTTAAAAAAAATCAAAGTCTTAGTTCAATCAATTAGAAGGTTGTCACAGACATACTATTTCTTCAAGGTATCAACAGGCCTCTTGTTTTAAAAACTGCTTTTATATAAATGTTAAATAATTAGAGTGTTGAGGGGAACAACTGAAAGTCTCGGCTTTTATTCTCGCAGCTCCTTTTAGGATTCAATGTGGAAGAATATAGTAATATTTCTCAAATAATAAATTCTTTAAAAAGAAATCTTCAGTGTTGTGTCTATGCTGGGCTCTACTAACAGGCATAGGTGGTTGACAGTGAATGGCCAGCGTCAGGCACATCCCTAACAAGGCCTCAGGCTTCCGCTGCTCCCTAATCCCCTGGCATCTGTCATGTTTTATTGGCTTCTCATTGGTTGGTCATTGCATGGTTTGGCACCATAGTGAAATTTCACATATTTAGAAATAATAGTGTGAACAAAGACCAGAAGTTTCTTTCTTTTATGTTATTCAATTTCCTCTGAGTGCTGAAGAAAAACAACTATATATTTAGTCAATTACATACTCTCTCCTATACTTGTTCAATCTTTTTTTTTTAAAGATTTTATTTATTTATTTGACAGAGAGAGACATAGCAAGAGAGGGAGTGGGAAAGGGAGAAGCAGGCTTCCCGCCGAGCAGGGAGCCTGATGCGGGGCTCGATCCCAGGACCCTGGGATCGTGACCTGAGCCGAAGGCAGACACTTAACCATCTGAGCCACCCAGGCGCCCGAGAACTGAAAGCAATTAAAAAAAAATTTTTTTTTAATTTATTTTTTGACAGAGAGAGACACAGCGAGAGAGGGAACACAAGCAGGGGGAGTGGGAGAGGGAGAAGCAGGCTCCCCGCCGAGCAGGGAGCCCGATGTGGGACTCGATCCCAGGACCCTGAGATCAGGACCTGAGCCGAAGGCAGACGCTTAACGACTGAGCCACCCAGGCACCCCGGTACAATATAGGTTCTTAATAAAAGTTAGGAATCCCAGCTTCAGATTCTTTTTTTAAATATAAAGTTGTTTTTCTCTGGGTAGTCAGTTGAAGATTTATTCTTTCCTCCACTTCAAAGAACCATCAAGAAAATGTTCAACTGTTCTCTTACCTTCCCAAAGAAAACTTTTAAGAAGAATGGTCCTTTGTTTTCTAATTCTCTCTGACTTTAGGCAAGAGTGTATCTATTTCAATTTTATAATTTAAAAATGTTTTACTTTAGCATCCACTATGTACCAAACAATGTATAATTAGATTCTGGAAAAGAGAAAAATGTCCTCTGATTTCCAAAAACTTACCATCTCAGTATTGGAAAAGGTAGTTTGTTAGAAAAGGTAGAATGTTAGATTCTTGGTCATATTTATTTATTTATTTTTATTTATTTTTTTTTTAAAGATTTTATTTATGTATTTGACAGAGAGACACAGTGAGAGAGGGAACACAAGCAGGAGAAGTGGGAGAGGGAGACGCAGGCTTCCCGCCGAGCAGGGAGCCCGATGCGGGGCTCGATCCCAGGACCCTGAGATCAGGACCTGAGCCAAAGGCAGACGCTTAATGACTGAGCCACCCAGGCGCCCCTCTTGGTCATATTTAAAATTTAATCTTAATTGTTATAAATGTTAGAGTTAAATCTTTTATCTTGGGCATATTTTATAGTTTTCTAGAAAAGGGATATGTGAGGTCTGAAGAAACCAGTGTTCCTGTTTCTTATTTTGTCAATAGACAAATACAGTTTTTGTATAATTATCTCTTGTTATTATTTATTGATTAGTTTTTTTCCTGGGCTATGGACAAAACCAAATGCTACCCGTTATGAAACTCAGTGTTTTAATAGCTGTGGTTTTTTAAAAAGTAGCTCCAAAACTAAGCACAAGAAACTGCAGCATCCTCCCAGAACTTTCAAACAGTGAAGAATAAATCCCTAGGAATGAATGAGATTTTAAACCCTTAACAAGTGCCCAGTATTTTCATTGCGCTCTCTGGACCTCAGCTACCATCGTCAGCTATGCAACTGGTGGCTCAGAAGGGCAACAAAGACATAGCTTCCATCTCAACTTAGCCATACTTACCAGAGTTTAGGAGCAACTCAAATGTTTCTCAGGAGATTCACCTGGAGGCTTTTCTCAGTCACCTTGAGAGCTTTGAGTAAAGAGAATTTGTTGATTTATATGTAGATTGTGATTTCTTAGAAATCTTGGTTAATTTCAGGTTATAGTAGGACATCTGGACAGTAGTTGAGAGGACTTGGCGGGGTGAAGTGTTAGGAAGGAGACCCAGGCACATGGTGAAATCCCCTAATATAACTGGATAGTTTAGACAGGTAAAGGAACTACAAAGAGGTTCCTTGGTGATGTGTTGATACTCACAAGTATGCATTTAGTGTGGGTTTTCCCTTGATCTACATTCATCTTCACCACTCTGGCTAGGATCCTTAAGTCTTAGAACTATCTTTCAAAAACAAGGGAGAGATCTAAGTACTGCACTTATTTCTAGGAACCACCAGGAGAGCAACATTTCTAGCCTTATGTTATATATTCTCTTCAGAGAATATTGCTCATTGCATTTTGTCACTGAATTTGTCATGGAATGATTTCTGAATCCACAACTGAGTATTATTGGGATTTTTCAAGTTTATGGATATTTTACCTTTTCCCCAAAAGAATTTAAGGCAGCTTATAAAAATATACCCAGTGAAGTTTTTCTACTTCAAGGCTGTGTCCCAGATGCAAGAGGTCTTTAGATTTATTTTTAAGTCATTGTGCAAAACATGTGAGCTAACCCGAAGTGACAGATAAGCAGCAAAACTAAATTTTATTTTCTGTGCTGATTTTGCACTGGTATTATCATCATGGTTCCTAATCAAGAGGAGTGTGCCACCTGAAACTGGGCAGAACTACGGGGCTAGCCAAAGTCAGTACAACACACCCAGGGGTGTTGTCACAACGCCCTGGATTTCACCACCCCTGGGTGTTCACAGAGAAGGGATGACATTCAAAGGTATGCAGCCAAACAGTAATTGTTAGATGTCATCTTCTGCTGGGAAATAAGACAATTAAATAATTGCTTTCAAGCTACCACTTACAGAGACTATGGCCTCTCTCTGGAAAATAATAACCCTTTAAGTGGACCAAGCCCATATTTTATAGCATATGACTTTTTAGGATTCTGCAATGTTTAGCATTTGAGATTGTAGTTTGGATATATTTCAAAGAAGCACAGCCAACTTGGCATTACTCAGGGTCTGACCAGCCAACCAGGACCCCTTCAGAAGGTGATTTTCCAGTCCGAATTTTTCAGGCCTTGTTATCCCCCCCTCCTATTTCCTTCTCCATTATGTTGCTTGCATTCATTGCTTATTAGTGGTGCCAGCACAAATGTTGGCTGAAAAAGTCAGGAAAAGTGCAATCAGTCCAAATTGAAGGCCGCTAGGCATATAGATGAAAGATTTGGGGAGAAAGAAATTATGGTTTTAAATGAGTTTTTTAAATGCTTTCAGATTTTATAACCTATAATATCTTTGAATCTTATTTATGAAAGAAAATAGATCTTTCTATGTTCCTCTCAACCTACGAATGTGCTCCAGTGAATCCCAGTTTTTACAACCAGGAGGCAACTACCCGTTTTTCCCGAGTTTTCCTAGACTACCATCACTGATGTACACTTTTCTACTAGATTTTCTCTACCTGCTTCCTTCCCATTGATTTCTCAGCTCTCCCTGCACTCACCAAGTCTTACTAACTGCTAAATCGAGAGGAAGCTTTCAGTCTTATCTTGCTAAGCCTCTGCTACATTTGATGCTGTGGCTCATTCTTTACTTCTTGAAGCTCTCTTTTTCTTTAATAGCCTCAAACTATATCCATCTAGCTGCTGTATCATTCTGACCATCCTCTTCCCGACACTTCCTCCTTCCACCCACACCAATGTTGCCATAGCCCTGGGTGATGTCCTTCATATGCTGCTCTTCTCATACTAGATGCTTCACCTGAGTCAAACTGCCCTTCTGACTGAACTGATAGCTACTTGCTAATGACCCCCCACATAGACATCCAGTGTCAGCTCTCAAGTTGTAGATTTCCATATCCAGTTTCCTCTTGGTCATTGTTACCTACATCATTTACTGGCCTCTCAAACAGAATTTTTGTCATTCCTCTTCCATTGGCTCCTCTTAGAATATTCTCTTTCCTTTAGTGTCTGCACCAAAATGCCAAATACCCAAATTAAAAATCCAGAAGTTTACTTTGCATCCCTTACCTATCAGTTGTCTAGACTGGCTAGATTTGTCTCCAAATGCTTCTTAAATAACTCCCCTTTCTTCATCCCTACTGTCATGACCTTAGTTCTAGTCTTTATCATCTCTTACTTGAACTGATGCAACAGTTTTCTAATTGTTTCCTCTCCCTCTCAAATCCCTTCTCCACAATACTATCTGGAGGATCTATCTATCTGATGGTTACCAGAGGGGAAGGGGCTGGGGGGATGGGTAAAATAGGTGATGGGGATTAAGGAGTACATTTGTGATGAGCCCTGGGTGATGTATGAAATTGGCAAATCACTATATTGTACACCTGAAACTAATATAATACTGTATGTTAATTACACTGGAATTGAAATAAAAACCTAATATAAAAAATAAAACAAAATGGAAATGTGACTCCCATTGTTCTCTGCGTAAATCTCTTCAACTCTTCACCACAGGATAGCATTTCAGATTCTTTTTTTAAGTCTTATTTATTTATTTGAGAGAGAGAGAAAGAGAAAGAGAGACAGAGAGGCAGGAAGGGGCAGAGGGAGAAGAGAGAGTCTCAAGCAGAATCTGCCCTGAGTGCAGAGTCTGATGCAGGGCTTGATCTCATGACCCCAAAATCACAGCCCCAAGATCAGGACCCAAGCTGAATCCAAGAGTCAGATGCTTAACGGACTGCGCCACCCAGGTGCCCCTAGCATTTAAGATTCTTAACATGAAAATAAGATCTCTGCAAACTACATCCCACTGTTCTTACCACTCTCTGCCATACTCTAAGCTTCCACATCAATTTGTTTATTGTTCCCTGCATCTGCCTTTTTTCACCTCTAAGACTCTTTTAATGTGGTCTCCTAGTCTTGGAATGGCTTTTCTTCCCTTCATTACCAGTGGCTATCTCCTAATCAACCTTTAAAGCTCAGATCTCATGTTATATCTGCCAGGAATCCTCCTCTGATACTGCCCAAACAAGATTATGTACCCTTCCTTAGTGGTGCTATAATGCAATGTCCACAAATGTTACTATGCTTTGTGATATTACAGAATTATTAATTTTTAATATGTTTGTCTCCACCACTAAGCTATAGACGCTACAGACTGCTTCATATTAGTGTTATGTCATATGGCTTCCATAGTACCTTGTACACAATAGCCACTTAGCAAATGTTTGTTGGCTGCATGAAGGGCAAGTGTTGGTTGGATATTGAAGTATGCCTTACCCAAGACTCTTGGATACCAACATCTTTTGATTGATCTTTACTAGATCTTTTAGTTCTTTATGATTTCTTCCCAAGTGTTATTTAAGATTCCTTAACAATTACAGCTCTTAAAAAGAAACTTTGTACTAATAGTTCTTATAATAGTTTTAAGTTTTCCTTCTCACATAGTTCTTTCAAGGACTTTAGAAAGTTATATATTCTCTGCTAGCACCCTGGAAACCCTTATTTAAAAAAAAAAAAGGGAAAGCAAGCTCAACACACACACCTCTGGTTCATGGACATGCCAAGTTTCTTCTGGGATAAGCACCAAAGTACTGTAACTCATCATCCCCAGTGAATGAGAGGAAGAGGTGGTGTGGAAAGAACATCCTGTTTTGCAGAACCTCAGTGACTAAAGTGCTGTCATTTCACGTTATCCTTTTTCTTATTTGTCCATCTGTCTCATCTTATGCTACCCCCAATACTACATGGTTGACACAGGTCACGAAAGTCCATTTTATGTAAAGAAGCCAGAGCATAAGAAAAGCGGGGCACTTTAAGTGAATTCCTTGTTTCAAGCCTGGGAGCTAACAGCAGCATACAAAAAAGGCCTAGGTCTCACCAGCACCATCTTCCGGTTCCTGGAGATCTTGGAATGGTGCGATGCCACTCCTGCTGAATTTTCATTAGCCCTCCTATCTGAATTACTGTATTACCAGGGGCAATTTATTTCTATTTTTAGAAGGATACTTTGTTTGAAAACATCAACCAGTGTAACCAGGTAAGTTCTCATTAACAATAACACTGACATTGTACAAAACGGAAGTTCTCCTAGCAACTTAAATGTCTACTAGGTATCAAGCATGTAGTAATTGTTTTATAAATGTTCTTTTACTTAAATTGCAAAGTAACATTCCAAAGTAAGGTTCATTATCCCATATTTAATATGTGGAAACCAAGGTTCAGAGGAGTTGCGGTTGGTAAGTACCCAAACTTAGATGAAACATAAGTCTGTTTTTGTCTAAGCTTAAGTACTCTAAAATTCCTTGTCCTTTTTTGTTAAAATAAAGCTTGTTTAATTTGACTCTTACAGGCATTTTGGACATTTTTAGTTTTAATAAGCTATAGATTGAAAGTGTTGGATGTGTCATTTCACATTCTTGAACAGTACATTTATTACTATCAGAGTCTCAAATGAAAGAACTGGACAAACATCAGCAGTAATTAATGTTATATTTTTGTTATATTAATGTTATAATTAAATGTTATATTAATGTTATAATTAAATGTTAATATTTGATATTTGTTTTATGATAATAAGCAACAGTATTTTTATTCACAATGAGGGATAAGAAATACCTTTTGCTTTCACGGATCATAAAACGGGTTTGGGTAAGTTAGTCCTTGTGTTTGTGACAATAGCTTACCAAGTTGATAGTGCTTATCTTTATGGCTCTTCAGTTGAACGTGATATTGATCTATGAAATGAAAGGATTGGAGGAGTACTAACTTCATATTGCTTGTTTACTCTTGAAACATGATTTTATCAAACACGTGAGGAATATGACTTAAAGTAAAGATGACACTGATCTTTAAGATCATTTGAAAATTCTGTTTGATTTCAAATCTGCAGGATCCTTACCTCTTCAGAAACTCACCCGGAGGAAGCAAGTCTTGAATTAGGAGACAATTCTTGTTAACTGGAAACTCCAACCTGAAGGTTTCAAATCCTTTAACCATTCTGATAAAGAACACATTCTTAATATCAAATTGATTTTTTTTCCTTTTCTAATAAGGGTGGAGATGATCTTACCTTGTTTGAGAAAATGTATTGGATTTTAATAATTTTTATTTTATTTTTATTTTTTTATTTTTTTATTTTTATTTTTTAAAGATTTTATTTATTTATTTGAGAGAGAGAATGAGAGAGAGAGAGAGAGCACATGAGACGGGGGAGGGTCAGAGGGAGAAGCAGACTCCCTGCCGAGCAGGGAGCCCGATGCGGGACTCGATCCCGGGACTCCAGGATCATGACCTGAGCCGAAGGCAGTCGCTTACCCAACTGAGCCACCCAGGCGCCCCAATAATTTTTATTTTAATAAAACATTTGGCTAAATCCCATCTTTGCTATTTTCTCAAGTTTGCATATAGAAGATTATCATCTAAAATATTAAAATGTGATGAATTATATTTTCCTACACATTATAATCTTTAAAAAATTCAGTTAGAGAAGATGAGAGATGAGTTTATATCTTTTTCCTTTTAAAAACAAAACATGTTCCACAAGTCAACTACTGAAGGAAGAAATATATAGGTAACAAAAATAATTCATTTATTCAGATTCATTTTTGTTAACACATAAAAAATATAAAACATGTTTTTATTATGGGGCCACATCACAGAGTCATAACTTTGCAAAATTATGTCAAGATTATGTTTCAGATTGCAAAGAGAATATCATACTGTCATAATAGATTCAATCAAGCAAGCAGATAAAATTTTATGGGATATATCTAATAACAAGCTGTATAATTCAAGAACAACTTTTGAGTTCACTTAAACCTAGTTGTGCTATATACGAAGACAAAGGAGGCACTGAGAACTTAGCTGGGTTTCAAACCCATAAAGCTGGCTCTCAATAGCATGAGTCACTCAGAGATAAAGGCATCCAGTGATTTACTTGAATCATTCATTGCCAGCCTGGAAAAGATTTGGGAAATTAGCAGTGTCCTCACTTTTCTGATGGCATGGCAAAAGAAAGGCTAATTCATGAAAAGGAGAAATCCCTTTCATTTGACATTGGATTTCCTCCTAGCTCAAACACAAATGGCATTACTAATAACAAAGCAACATGCTAGGAGGCTAGATGGAGATTGTGTGCCTTTAAGAATAGGCTACCATCTTCTGAGCATAATAATAACTAAAGGGTGACCTGGGTAACTTTGAGACTATAAATGATCTCATTTGACAGACTATCCCTTCTTGTCTTAAAAAAAAAAAAAAAAAAAAAAAGAACATCAATAAGACTTCATTAACTTCTCAGGCAGCTGTGCTTTGTTGAACTTGACAGTTTCCATTTTTACCCTGTGAATGATTTCTTGTCCTGTTTAGAATGTATGATTCAGGTACACGCAGATTTTTGTGGAGTTTGAGGATGATGAAGGAGGCTTACCTTATCCACCATCTTTTTTCTCTGAGGATGTTGACAGTCTGGCTATCATCTGGCATAACTGAGAAACTGGGCCATGCTAAACTAACCACAAACTCATCATCATGACACTAGATGGTATTTGCATCTCCTCCCCAATGCTGGCACCGCCTCGTCTGAATTCAGGAGCAGGGTCAAGACTCATGAGAATGGCAACCCATGGTTCAGCCAGGCCCATACAGGGTCCCTTCTCCAGGAGAGCAATGCTACACACTGTATGCTGGGACCTCCTTGGAGATGGAATGAAAGAAACAGGCAATAGTTTCTTAATTCCAAGAAATTGTTAAGCACCGACTTGAGGAAAAACCAGAAGTGATCATTTTTCTCTGACCTGAATGTATGTATTTATCAGGATGTATCTGTAACAGCTGAGCTGCAGCCAGACTTTCTGGCCTCTTTCTTTGGTTCCTTGTTCTGAAAGCACCAACCTGGTGTTGACAGCTGAGGCTTCACAGCTGAAACGTGACTGGGCTTTGCTGTGTAATGAAGAGCAATGCTTCCTCTCTGTCTCCTGGTTGCCCCCCCTCACAATCTGGGAGGCACTTGTTATTTCTCTTCCTCCATGTTCTTGCTCCAGGAGCTGCTTTGCAGGGATGATGATTCCAATTCTGGCCTTCGTTTCCCTACCACCTGAAGTGTCTCTCTCTCTCTCTCTAACTGGCACAGTCTCCTGATACTTGGATTGGAGGTAAACTCATTTTACAACTGGTTTCTGCTAGTCTGCTCATCTAGTTCCTAGTTTAATAATAAACCTTTTTGTGGTTGCTCTTAGCACAATTTGTAAATGACTTCCCAGAGCCGCCCTTACTAAATGTCTGTGACCCTATTGTCAAGAAAGTCTTGACAAGCAGAAGCTGCTGCCTGGGGGCTGGAATGTACTACTTCCTGTTCTTTCTCTCCAAGCCGGAGCATTCTATCCAAACAAAAACTGAACTTAGTGCACACGTGACCCAAAGTTAGCTTGAAATGAAACTCTCCAGACATGAAAAACCTTACACATTAACTCCTGGTTCCACTCCATCTACTCACAGTGCCTAAGATCACAAAGAGGGCCTTTTAAAAAGAAGCAAAATAAACAAAGGGATGGCTTGAGCTATGGGCTAAGACAAACAAGCCAGCAACAGCCACAGAGAGCATCAGACTCATTGCTGCTGATTTCTGACAAAATGTAAAAAGCTAAGACAACAGCATAGTACTTTTTAAGTCAACCACCCCACAGCTACTTGGGCCCCAACCCAGGATGTTTATGACCAGAAGGAGCAGAAGAATCCTATGTCCTCACTACAAAAATACCATGACAACAGAATGGGCCCTCTGTTATAAAATCCTGGGACTCTTCTTGATGTTTTCCTTGTAGCCATGCTTCCGGTTTTTCCATCAATAATTTGCCTAAGATACAATGTGAGCCCTAGCAAAAGGGGCATATAGCCAGATATTAAACTGAAGGCTTGCTTTCTTCTCTTTAGGAAATGAATTAACAATAAATCATAATATAAATGGAGACAGGAAATCGCCAGCCAATCACTAAGGTGGCTTCCCTTAAAAGGGCAGATGTAAGGGAAGACACCTCATTTTTCAAAGGGGAGATGCCACCCAGGAGAAGGATGACATTGGGAAGACAGGAGAAGTTAGAAAGATGGTGACTCTGGGGGCCCCTGGGTGGCTCAGTCAGTAAGGTGTTCAACTCTTGATTTTGGTTCAGGTCATGATCTCAGGGTTGTGGGATAGAGCCCTGTGTAGGGCTCCATGCTCAGTGGGGAGTCTGCTTGAGATTGTCTCTCTCCCTCTCCCTCTGCCTCTTCCTCCCCAATTAAATAAATATTGGAAGGAAGGAAGGAAAGAGGGGAGGGAGGGAGTGAGAGAGGAGGGAAAATGGAGAGAAAGATGGTGACTCTGGCTCTATGAGATAATAGTAAGTACCCAGCAGATGGCTGTAGGTGCAAACTCAGGAGGCTGAGCCCCAGAGCTATAGATTTTTTGGTCTTTGGCCAGGCAGGGCATGAAAACCCAAGACACTTGTGGAAGGGCTGCCTTTCTCCTATGAACCTCCATGGCAGGCCCCTGCCCTGATTCTAGTGGTGGCCATTGGAACAGTAAACCCTACCTCTGTCCTGTTCTGGGCCAGATTTTAAGGATGGTGATTCTGTGGCATGGGAAGCACTTTCGAGTCCTTAAGCCCATGTCCCCCCTGGTGAGATGCCTGGCACCTAGTTATCATAAGACATCTCATGGCTAGTATGCAGCAAAGCAGTTCCCAGCAGAACAAGTGCAATACAATCTTAATTTGTACTGCTTAACACCTGTGGGGTGACCAGGACTTGAAAGAGCTGTAACTCACAGGCCTGGCTTGCTCAGCTAGAGAAATCTACCAGGATATCCCCACATATCACTAGAGGGGTGAAAGTACTTCCTATTTCCTCATCCTGAATATTTGCTTCCATGGAGCAGGATACCATTTTGACCCCTGTGGCTGCTGCAGAAGCTGGGGTTTGCTCTCAGCTTGTATCTTTACTCACAGCTCTCCAAGGCCAGATTCCTAAGCCACTGGCATCACTCCTCATTATCAGGACTTAGACAGAGACCAAGCCAGGCAATATTCCCCTTCTCCTGAATCCACAATTCCCATAAACATTAGGGAATCCCTGGATATACAATCAGGAAGAAGTGGGAGCCTTAGATGAGGCACAGAAAAACTTTTCTTGCAGGTGGAAGGCATGTTGAAGACATCAGTTATACACAGGGGATAATTAACTGAGGAGGCCCTCAGGATGTAGAACTTTTAGTGCCCAAACTGGGAAAGCCCTAGGTGAATCAAGATGAACTGGTCACCCTGTTGTACATAAAACCATATAGGGAATCATCTCATTTTCTGTATGTCCAATAAATCCTTAATTTGGAACTTGAAATTTTAATTCAAATAGAAGCTGATCAATTCATGCTTGACCAATTATATAACAGGCATATAGGCAGAATAAAATCAATTTAAGGGGAATAGAATGTTTTCCCTAAGCACTTACATATTGATATAGGTCTAACAATTTAACATTGTCCTCAAGTTGTACTTTAAAGTGAGATTCAAGGCCTTCCACTGAATAGTTCTATTAGAATGACTGTAATGATTATAACTAGGATTTATATAGTGCTACATAACTTGGAAAAAAATTTAAATCCACTTTATTTGGAATTTACACCAGTCTTGAGAATGTAACTTTCGTTTACATTTTGTTGATGCAGAAAGTGAGAAGTTCATTAACTGGCAAAAGGCCACTCAGCTCATAAACAATAGAGTAGGATCTCAAATACAGATCAGCTGGACTTCAAAGCCTGCACTTTTAAATTCTTAAGCAACATACCAGACAAAGGGAAGAGCATGTGTAAAGGTCCTGGGGTAAGTTAGAGAGAGCTTAACATCATCAAAGAACAAACAGCTTAGTAGAATGTGGTGAAAGATGAGGCTACAGAGTTTTGTGGCATCCAAAAAGCAGTGTGCCATGAGGGCCTTGTGGTGTTTTTCTGTTTGTTTCTTTGTTTTCATTATTTATTTATTTATTTATTTATTTATTTATTATTTATTTAAATTAAATTAGGTATATACATCATCAAGGTATAACACATCATTAGTTTTTGATATAATGTTCAATGATTCATTAATTGAGTATAACACCTAGTGCTCATCATATCATGTGCCCCCATGAGGGCCTTGTTAAAGAGTCTGACCTCTAAAATAAGGAAATGGAATGATATTGAAGCAGATGAATAAAATTATCAGACTTGCACTTAGAAAAGTTTCTGCTGATGCTTTGTGAAAGAGTTATCTGGGGAGGTCAGTTTGGAATCTCTTGAGGTTGTCAAGCAGGCAAAGATGGTGGCTTGGACTAGGGCTGTGGCAGTGAAGATGGAGAGAAGTGGATGGACTGGAGAGATATTTAAAAGGTAGAGTAGACTTAACTGGATGTGGGGAGTGAGGGGTAAGCAGATGTCAAGGATGACCTCAAACATACAAGGTTCCTGAGAGGTCCAGCAAGACAGCTATTAGAATGCTGATCTTTCAAAGGCATTACAACTCCACTGGGTAACTTAGTGAACTATAAATACAGCCCACTGTATACAGTGCTAAAGTACACAATGCCTATGAGTGGAAACTGAAACACAAAAATGCCCTCTCCACTAGTGCAGGTCTGTCTCTGAACTATTTTCAGAGGAGTCAGCTGAAAATTAGGCCTTAGAACCAGTTAAGATCTTGAAACCAACTAGGCATAGTGCTATTTACAGGGAATATATTGTGGGTTTTTTTTTAAATTATCAGAATTTAAATATCCCGCCATTTACCAAACAATAAATTATTAATTTTGGAAGGAAAAAAGTAAGACATTTGGTAGAACAAAAATTGCAGAAAACTGAAAAGAATTTTGTCATTTTCACTGAGAACATTTTCTTGCTTTGGCCAGTATAAGTGAATTAAGAAGTGAATATGTTTCAGGATGCCTGGGTAGCTCAGTCAGTAAAGTGTCTGCCTTCAGCTCAGGTCATGATCTCAGGATCCTGGGATCAAGCCCCACATCAGGCTCCCTGCTTGTGTGAAGTCTGCTTCTCCTTCCCATTCTACCTCTGTGTTCCCTCATTCTCTCTCTCTCAAATAAATAAAAATAAAAAAATTTTTTTAAAAAGGAAGTAAATAAGTTTCTATTTATACTTTTTTGGTTTTGAAATTCATCCCTCTCCTTTAGCCCTAGAGTAAATTGAATAACACTCCCAAAGATTCATTCCCGCCGAGAACTTCAGCATTCAACCTTATTTGGAAACAGGGTTTTTGCAGATGAATTAATTAAGGATCTGGAGATAAAATCATTGTGGATTTTATATGGATTTTAATCCAATGACTGGTATTCTTTTTTTTTTTTTAAAGATTTTATTTATTTATTTGAGAGAGAGAATGAGAGAGAGAGCATGAGAGGGAAGAGGGTCAGAGGGAGAAGCAGACTCCCCGCCGAGCAGGGAGCCCGATGCGGGACTTGATTCCGGGACTCCAGGATCACGACCTGAGCCAAAGGCAGTCGCTTAACCAACTGAGCCACCCAGGCGCCCCAATGACTGGTATTCTTATAAGAAGAATAGAGAATACAGGGACAAAGGGGAAGACCATGTGAAGGCAGAGATTCATTAACCAGCCACAAGCCAAGGAATGCCCGGGGCCTTCCTAAACTGGAAGAAGCAAGAAAGGTTTCCACCTAGAGCCTTCAAAGGGAGCATGGTTCTGCTGACACCTTGATTTCAGATGTCTAAACCTCTAGAATCTTAAGGGAATCAATTTCTCTTGTTTTAAGTCACCAAGTTTGTGGTCATTTGTTATGGCAGCCCTAGGAAACTAATACACCCACTAAATAAATGTTGAACAAATGGTTTGCTGTTGTCTGTGTTTTTTTGTCCAACCCTGTTCCCTGGTTTCTGGCAAAGCAACAAGGAGTATGTGATACACTTCTCAGTAGGAAACACTGGTAGAGAGAAGATTTGGATGGGAAAATGAATTCAGACTTAGACATGTTGAGTTTCAGTTGTCTATGCCTTACCTAAAGAGAGATGTTATACTGTCAACTGGATCTGTTGTTCTGGACGGCAGCACCTCGGTCCAGGCGGGCTATAGGTGCCAGGAGTTGTCTGTGCACAAGTGGTACGCGGCCCTTAGAGTGGTTCTAGTTGCCTAGGAAGGAAGTATTGTGAAAGAGGAAGGAAGAACACTTCAAAGAGTTCCCCGAAGAGGTCTATCATTGAAACATGGGTAGAAGATAAAGAGATGCTAAAGGAGACTGCGAGGGAACAGTAGAGAAGACAGAGAAAAGTCAGGAGAGGACAGTGGCATTTCGGCAGGGAGGAGATGACTGGCCCGTGTTGAATGCTGAGATGTCAAATATGACCCAGATTGAACATGGCCATTGGCATTAGCAACACGAAGGTCCCTGGGGGCCTCAGCAAAGAGTGGTTCCAGCAGAGTGGGATTCAGATTAGAGCAGCTTGAGAAGCATATTCACATTTGAAATATTTTAATATATTTTCTAAAAGGAAGAAAGTGAATGGGAAATGAGAAAATCAAGGAAGCAAGGTTCACAAAGCTTGGTTGTGAAGGAGAGTAGGATAAGAGAATACTGTGTGTGTGTGTGTGTGTGTGTGTAGAAGTAAAGGACTTGGGCATGTTTAAATCCTGTTGAAAGGGAAACAGTAGTAGGGAGAGAGATGAAATAATCAATAGTGCAAAGTTCCACAGAAGGTGATTGGAGGTGGGATTCACAGGACACAGGGAGGAAGGTGGCCTCAGATAGGATATAGTAATTATTGCCTGATAATGATGTGGTAGAGATAGCAGCATACTTGGAAATCAAGACTGAACTACTAATGAATGTTCATTCCTTATTCAATCTAGTACATGTTGCTATACGTGTTAGCCTTCCAATCTATGGTTAATAAGCCATTCTATTTGAGCTTACTACTGCTGGAGACAGGGGAATGGGTTACATCAGTGAAGTTCAATAAATTTTGCCACACTTCATCCCTTGCTTTATAAATCACAGCAAGTAGCATAATTCATTTCAGTAATGTATTCATAGGGCCACTGTATGGCTCTACGTTTATACGACTCACTGCAAGACCTTTGGCAAGTCACTGAATGCCTCTGAGCTTGTCTTCCTGACTATACAATGAGAATAGCAGACTAGCTGTTCCTTCTAGCGTTCTCTCTAGCTCTGATGTTCCCAGGACAACCACACCTTATGGGACAGAGAATAATAACTATAAATAACGATTTACTTCTTTCAGAAAAAAAAACATCCACCCTAAATTAATATATTACAAGGTAAGGGAGGAGCCCAGTACAATGAAAAGGACATGGAGTGAATCAGACTGGTGTTCAGATCTTAACTTCACCGTTAATGGCTTTAAGCACTTCATGTAATGCTCTCTGAGAAGTTTCCTCACTTATAAAATGGGAGTGATCATTCCTCCTTGATGTGGCGATGACAGCAAATAACCAAATAGATGTATAGAGCTTAGCATAGTGACAGGCACAGGAAGTACTCAACAGAGCCTAGTCATTATTTGTGTTGTTTTTGTCACAGAGGACTGGTATGAGTAAAAAGGCATCCAGTACAATTTAGGTGCTCAACAGATAATACCTATTCTTGAATATATGCAGGAGAAGTCTAGAGGTATAAGACTAGTCACACAGTATGAGAAAAGAAGCATTAAAAATGGCCAGAAAAATCCCCAAATCATGAGAATGAGGCAAGGAGTTTCTCAGTAAGGTCAGTAATCTCACACTGGGGAAGTAGGCAAATGATGTTGACTCAAAGTAGAAATCCACTGTGGATATGACCCGCTCCTATTTCATCTAACTAAAAAAATACACTCCTTTATTTCTAAATTATAATTTTATGTTGAACCTTCCAAGGGCAGATTTGCTTGAAGTGAGCCCCTCTCATGGTCCACCCTAGCTACATTTCAGAGTTACTCAGAGATCTTATGATCTCTGGCAGAATCCTTTTAGTTCTTCTTTTCTGATATATATATATTATATATATATATTTTTTTTTTTTTTTTTTTCTTTTCCCAGTCCACTGTTGATTTTGCTGCTGCTTACTCTTAGGAGATAGTTATTTGGGAAAACTATCCTCTATTGGTATTCCTGCTCTTAGAACTAGGTAAAGGGTCTTCTCTTTCCTCCAGCTATGTTCCACTCTAGGTGGTAAGGCATACACTGGGCCTACCTGCCCCCTTCTAGTTTCTGCTCTGGGTACCCAGGACTCCAGATTCATCCGCCCAGAGAGACTTCAGGCTTTAAACCTGGGCCCTTCATTCTGAAGCTACAGCACATGAATATGTATACCCTATAGGTTCAAGGGGTAGTTAAGGTAGCCATTTGCTGTGAGAATATGTATGGAGATTGGAAGTGTGGCCTGGGATATCCATGCATGGTTGAACAAGGCCCCTTCTCATATGGGACAGAGCCAGGGTGGGAAGAAAAAGGGAAGGGTTGTGGGCAAAAGACAGAAAAGGGGGAAGAGAATTTTAAATTTGAACTGGCCCTCCAGGCCATTAAGAAGATAGATTTGTCAAAGTAGGAGGATGGGACCTATTCTAGACAATTAGGTAGTTTGATCCATAATGTTTAAATATTTGGGCATGCATGTACATGTCTCCTTTGTACTCCTACCCCGGCCTGTGGATGCTGGGGTAGGCCTGTCTGAGTGAGGTGATCACCACTGATACCTCCTTTTCAGCTCGGGGGAGGGCTCTGCTCTTGCTAATTCCTCTTAGCACAAGTCATACCAGTCCATGATTTTAGTAAGATTTCACTGAAGGCCTGGAAATAACTGAAGTCTAATGCAGAGTAACCAACAGCTGTACCTAGCAATGGTTACTTTTAGGACCTGCAAACCCAGCTGGACTGCAGAGTCCCTCACTAGCTCCCTCAGTGTCTGGTATTGTGGAGACCAGCTCAATCCCACCAGTGCAAATCTCTCAATATCTCCAAACTCTAGTCTAAGCTCAACTATTTATTGTTATTCTTGTTCTTGTTTCAGATGAAGTCACACCTGTTTTATTGAAACCAGAATGATTGACAGTAATACAATCTGCTTCCTTGAGATAAGATCCCACCTACCCATCCACCCCCACTTGTGTATAATTTGACCACAGTGGCCTGGAAGAGATCATCACAATAGTTCTCCCTATTTCTCAAAATCCTGATTGCTCTGTCTTAACTAGCATATGTCTGGGCTATTAACAGATCAGTCTAGGCAGCAGAGCATAAGCCTCAAGTCAATTCCCCATCATAACCTCACCTGTAATAGGAGGAGGAGGGGGTGGAGAAAGTGTGAGACTTGCAAGTCCCTCCTGTCATAGCCTGGCCTCAGCTCCCAGGATCCTGTGAATAACTATCTAGACAAAAAAAATTTACAAATTTTCCAAGAACAAGATATTCTTCATTTTAAGGCAGTCTAAATCAAGACTGGGGTGGGGAGGAGATTTCTCTGCCTCCAGGGGCAAAGTCCTGCTGATATTCCCAATTGTAGAATTTTTAAAAATTCAATGTACCAGTCTGAAGTAGCAGCACTTGGGTCAACTTTTTATAACCCAGGGCTTTCTGAAAATATAGGTCTTCATCTATACCTATATCTTAAATTTAAAAGGCTCACCAAAGTGAATTCTCCCAGAACAAAATGAGGTATGAGGTGTCAACCGCTTGCTACCTCTCCCTGCTTAGTTTTCAACTTTCCAAATCATTAGAATCAAATCTCTGTCACACATTATTAAACGTGTTTATTACTAGACATATTAGTATTATCACTAAGTTAAACAATAAGATCGGCCCTATCTATAACCCGGACTATTGGGATGACTGAAAGAAAAAAGTATTGTGTGTTAGGGTAACATAGTAGCATCTCTAAACACCAAGAAGTAGGATCAGCTTATGCCATTACCGTTAGCTACTTCACAAGCTGTATGTGCTGGCTTCAAAAGCAGATTGCAAACCAGAAAATGGTAATCCAAAGGCTAGGTCATTCTATTACCTTTCCTTTCATACTGAAGCTAGCTATTCTGGGAAACATATTTGAATTCAAGGTTTTATTGGGTGTCTTCTATGCACAAGGCAGTATGATAGGCACTGAATCTCAGACTACACTACCTTGGCTCAAAGCAACATTTTCAGTTCAACTGTTTGGCTGTGTTTATATCCACCCTAGCAAACCTGTCAGAGCTCTGCAGCGGCTGCTGAAGACCAAGGGTTTCTTTTGTTCTTCCCCATTTTCCTCTTTTGTTATTTTACATGACCAGGGAGAATGTTAGGATCTGCCTTCATCTAACAAGTGAATTGCTTTGTTTTCTTAGCATGAACACTAGATGTAAGCTACAGCTAGAATGTAAAAACCAGATTACAGAATCAGTGGATCTGCTTTCAAACTCTTAACAGTTGAGTC
Source organism: Mirounga leonina (assembly GCF_011800145.1). Taxonomy (NCBI): domain Eukaryota; kingdom Metazoa; phylum Chordata; class Mammalia; order Carnivora; family Phocidae; genus Mirounga; species Mirounga leonina. The sequence continues at coordinate 50,391,959 of NW_023270377.1, read as the reverse complement.
ATTTAACATTATCAAATCAGACTCTGATCATATGTCAAATTGGACTAAGAACAGTACCTATCTCGTAGGGGTGCTGTGAGGATCAAAGGGGATAATGAATATAAAGCCCTCAGCATAAGTAGACTCAAGTGTTAATCATTTAAAAATAGTAATTATATTATTTCTGAACTAAAGAGGATACAGATTGTAAATTGAGACCCCAATGCCAAGTATAGAATCCTTCTAAAAGGAGTACACTATACATCAATAATGTGGTTTGCAGTAAGGGACAGTGAGGAACTCTTGTGATCCAGAATCCCATCTGTGTAGAATATATCTGGGAGATGGGAAGTAAATGAAAAATGAATCAGTGCGGCTAAATTAGGTATCACAAAGTATATATGTTCCTTGTACCAATAATGGGCACAAAGTACATCATGAGCAATTGACAACAGACTATTATAAAATATTCTACAATGGTAATCAGGATTTTTCTCATGTAGCTCTATTATTGATCTTTCATAGGGAGGGTTATATTATCCATGTTCATGTGCAATGGGCAAAGCTACTCCGACTTAGTCCTATTTTAGAAGTCACATTCTAGATGTTCACTCCTACAGTCAGCATGTAGGACACACACAGAGACTCCTACAGATTTCAAGGCCACACAGGCAGAACAGCTATTCCCAGACAATCACTAACTCCCCACCCATGGCAGAGAACACTGAAAAAAAGTAAACTCCTTCCTGATAAGACAGCCTTTAAAGTCTAAAATTGAGCAGCAACTGTAGACTGATAGAGAATGTCCTGGAAAACAGAAATGGAGGTCCTGATAGAAGAAAGAAATGTGAGCTAAGACACATAAGGAATTTAGAACAATTCTGCAAATGTGGTAGGTCTTTAATGAAAGTTGTCTTTTATTATTTACTTATTATTAATCCAGGAAAAGAACTTGGACCCACAAAAGAATATCAGTGGAACCTAGACAGTTTGAAGAATGTGTAGAACAATTTAGAAACCTAGAAATTTAGATCCAAGGAGCATATAAGGATGTTTTGTTTATTTAAGAGAATCAATTCCTTAGTAGGTAAAGGAACTATTGAAGACCTTTTGTAGTTTTGTTTTTGTTTTTTGAAGACCTTTTGTAGTTGATCTTATGTTTAAGTAAACTCGGTGGTATTCTGCATACATATAGTTATTCCTTAGTTTTAAATCTATCATTTCATAAAGTTTCAATATAAAACCCTTCCACCTACTAATATCTGGACATACGCTAGCTGTTCGAGTCCTAGGGCCCACCCAGAGTGGGAAGATCAGATAAGCATGCCACCTCACACAATCCTGCCTTAAGATGCTTGTTGGGGGGGCGCCTGGGTGGCTCAGTTGGTTAAGCGACTGCCTTCGGCTCAGGTCATGATCCTGGAGTCCCGGGATCGAGTCCCGCTCGGGCTCCCTGCTCCGCGGGGAGTCTGCTTCTCCCTCTGACCCTCCCCCCTCTCATGCTCACTCTATCTCATTCTCTCTCTCAAATAAATAAATAAAACCTTAAAAAAAAAAAAGATGCTTGTTGGGGCATGCTTATAGTTCAGTCATACATTTCACTCAAAGATGAGATCTTCTAAGCCCTTATTCAAAGACCATCTAGCTTCCCTTTTTCTAATTCAACCATAAACATTTATTGAACTTCAAATACCTACATGGCCAAGAGTATGTGTCTGCCCAGACAGAGTAACTTTATACTCATAAATGAAATGGCAAATGTGTTTTGGGGAGGAATGAATGCCTTTAGGCCCTTGAACGCTTCAAGATCTGTGTGAGACTGAAAAATCATTACAGTTGCCCATTAGAGACAATTTTAGTTTTTGGATTTTGAATATATAATCCTTAGGTTTGTAATCACTCCCTGTAAGAAGGAAATGCTGCTTTCCTGTTAGCTATCGCTTGGCTTACCTGAAGTTTTGAAAGCATTCATATACATTCTCTGCTAGGACACTGATTTTGAAGACTTTTTATAAAAGTTAATGACTCATAGGGCATTCTGTGTGACTGAAACACAATGGTAACCTGTGTAGGTGGTTACCATGTGTCACATACTGTGCCTGTTGTGTATATTTTTTCTAATTAGTCATACATCCTGAAACAGTTAAGGATGTCTGTGGGAAGAAAAATGAATTACACTAGGACTGCTCTTAGCCTGACCTTTGGTGAACTTGAATGAGTAAAATACTCCCTGGAGAGAAAATTGCTCACTGTATAAGGTAGGTGTCTTCATTTCTTTCAAGGCAACAGGACACATTTAGTAGCAAAGAAAAGAGTTTATCAAATATATCCTGAGACCCTCTGGTGGTTTGTTGTTTTTCAGGCTTAATTTCTTAGCATCTAAGATCTGTCCCTTAGAAAGAGAGTAGTCCAAAGGATGAAACTGATCAAGAGCCTAAATTCTGTTCATGAGGTTTTCTACAGGAAGGGATGGGAAGGAATTGAAATTAGATTTTAGTAAGCAGTCTAGGATAATTTTTAGATAAACTATAAGGCCACTGACTTGAATTTAATTTGACCTGATAAAATTTAATTACTCTTAGACAAAGCAAGTTCTTTCTAATTCGATTTCATGTGAAAAAATTAAAACGCAACAAATTAACAAAGGAAAGTGATCTCCAGATAATAAAAGCCAGGAAAATTGCATGTTGTACTTAAAGGAGTGGTCTGGAAAGAGTACTAACAACTAAACAAAGGAAATTCGTTGTAATGGTAGGAAGAAAGATGGCCAAAGAAAAGAATACTGTGTTAATGAGCCTCTGGGTCAGTGTCTGAGACTGTAAAAGGAAGCAAAGAATAAAACCCGAGCGTTAGAAGAAACTCTCAGTTATCTACAATCATTCCATTATGCGCAGATGAGGAAAGAGGCCTCACATATTAAAGTGACTTGTCCAAAGACACAAAACATGACAATGTATTGCTGTTGAGGATGTAGAAAAACAAGATCTTATTGACTGCTGGTAGAAATGCAGAATGGTTTGGCCATTTCAGAAGGCAGATTCTTACAAAGCTAAACCTAGTCTTACCATATGATCCAACAATTTTGGTCCTATTTACCCAACTGACTAAAAAACGCATGTCCACCAAAAAATATGCATGTGAATATCTAGAACAGCTTTATTCATAATCACCCCAAACTGGAAGAAACCAAGGTATTCTTTAATAGGCGAATACATAAACGAACAGTGATACATCCATACAATGGAATGCTATTCAATGATAAAAAGAAATGATCTATCAAGCAACAAAAAGGGATGAATCTTAAATACATATTGTTATGTCAAAGAAGTCAGTGTGAAAGGTTAAATACTTTAAGATTTCAATTACGATGTTCTGGAAAAGGCAGAATTATAGAGACAGTTAAAAAGATCAGTGGTTGCCAGAGGTTAAGGGGGAGAAGGAGAGCACTGAACAGGCGATGCACAGGGGTTATTTTAGGGGAGTGAAATTCTTCTGTATGATACTATAATAGATTCATGTCACTATACAATTGTCAAAACCCATCAAAATTTACAGTATAGAGAGTGAACCCTAATGTATGCCAATGAAAGACAATCATTTAGGGGGTCAGAGGATCCCAGGATGGAATGTGCAATGTGACAAAAGAATGTAACTGTATTACAAATGTGTAACAACACAACAAATGTGTATTGCAAACAACCTCCCTGCAGGGGGTGAGAGGAAAATCTACTGACCTATGTACTTTGGAAATGAGTGGGGTTAAGACTCAAAAAAAAAAAGCAAAGGAAACTATATATAAACACTGTACTCCAGCTGATGAAGTTATTTCCCATAGGGGTACAAGTTAACAATTTTAATACCATTATATACATATACTGGAATTGAACAATGAAGTAAATGGATAATGAGTCATCGAACTCAGATTTCTCACTGTTGAAATGAGAGGTTACAGACGAGCAAGGGGAAGGGGCTAGAATAATCTGTGTAGAATAGAGTCGGAGATATCAGTATGAACTCACATTTAGTGTAATATAGCTGCAGATGGTTACATACACAAATATTCATAGAGATGTGAATATACATGGGCTATTATTTACAAAGAGAGGTCTCCTTACTCGGTCAGCTGAGAGGGCCTAGAAGCAAGGACACTCCAGGCTGGATACCAAATACCCAGACCTTGGTTTCTCATACTATTCACCAGTAAAAGGAACAAGGGCTTCTTGGAGAAATGTCTGATTCTAGGACTAGAAACATAAGATAAGGCTAGAGCCCCTTGTAGTATCTCAGAAAACAAACAATGCACAATGATACAGGTATGTCAAAGGGACACAGGGGCCAACTGAAAAGAGTTCCCAGTGGTAAAAGCCAGAACAATTTGAGCAAAAAATAAATGAGAGTTGGATTATAATCCAAACTATAAAATAAATATCCGTAAATCCATACTGAAACAAAGAAATGGTTGAATAAATAAACAAATGAGGGAGAAAAGACAAATCTCCCTTGCAGAAAAACTCCGAATAATTTTTGTAGATATTCTGCCCTCAAGAAGGTAGAGCAAAATTCCCCTCATGTGGGCTATTCAGAGGGACCCCCTTCCAGTGTATATGATCGAAAGGTGGGACAGAAGAGAGTAACTTCACAGTGGAGACACTTGACAAATGCCATCTCAGCTAGATGACAAGGGTTAATAACAACAGTGATTTCAACATACTGTCATGTTGATAGCATATAGTCTTTTTTTTTTTAAGACTTATTTGTGGTGCCTGGGTGGCTCAGTCGTTAGGCATCTGTCTTTGGCTCGGGTCACGATCCCAGAGTCCTGGGATTGAGCCCCATATCAGGCTCCCTGCTTCTCCCTCTCCCACTTCCCTTTCTTGTGTTCCTTCTCTCGCTGTGTCTCTCTCTGTCAAGTAAATAAATAAAATCTTAAAAAAAGAGAGATTTATTTATTTGAGAGAGATCGAGCGAGTGAGGGGCAGGGGCAGAAGGAAAGAATCTGAAGCAGACTCCCTGTGGAGCTCAGAGCCCTTCCTGGGGCTTGATCTCAAGACCCTGAGATCATGACCTAAGCCAAAACCAAGAGTCGGATGCTTAACCGACTGCACCATCTAGGTGCCTCAAGAGCATACATTCTTGATATGATGTGACGAAAATAGCATTTTACCTCAACAGTCTTCCTTCCAAAAAAACATATAAACTCAGTATAATCATAAAACATCAATCAATTCCCAATTGAGGGACATTCTACAAACTTCCTGGCCAGTACTCCTCAAAACTATACATGTTATCAAAAACAAGTCTGAGACACTATCACAGTCAAGATAAGTCTAAGGAGATAGAATGATTGAAATATGGTATCTTGTATGGGTTCCTGAAACAGGAAAAAGGACATTAGGTAAAAACTAAAGAAATCTGAGTAATGTATGAATTTAAGTTAATAAAACTGAGTTAATATTTGTTCATTAATTGTAACAAATGAGCCATACTAATGTAAGATGTTACTAGCAGGGGAAAGTGGCTGTGGAGTAAATGGTAACTCCCTGTACTCTCTTTGCAATTTTTCTTTAAAGTTGTTCTAAAAGAAACTCAAAAGTTTATTTAAAAAATGTGTTGAGCAGAGTTTCAGAATGGAGTCAGTTTCACACATGTTTTCAGTAGAAATAATGGGATATGTGTTCCACAACGCCCAGAATCACAGGACTTACCATCTTGATCTTGCCAAAGGTTTTTTTTTTTTTTTTTTTTAAAGATTTTATTTATTTGACAGAGAGAGACACAGCGAGAGAGGGAACACAAGCAGGGGGAGTGGGAGAGGGAGAAGCAGGCTTCCCGTAGAGCAGGGAGCCCGATGCGGGGCTCGATCCCAGAACCCTGGGATCATGACCCGAGCTGAAGGCAGACGCTTAACGACTGAGCCACCCAGGCGCCCCTTGCCAAAGGTTTTTAAGTAATTTTTTAGAGGTGGAAGGATAGACATAGTTTCAATAGGAACACACTACTTTTTTAAAAAATGGAATTGGGAAACACTATTTTACTTTAATTTTTGGAAGATAATTTATATTATTAAAAAGTATTATATTTTGTATTGCACATTTGAAATTGTTCCAGGTTTCTACTTCACACTGACAACTAGCTTGCAACCAGTAAGCAGTTTAAAGCAGAGAAATCTTGATGCTCTCTAAAATGCTAAGTACTAAAGATATTTTTCCAAACAAAAACTTTCTGAAATGCGCACACTCTCAGTACATTCAGTTGTTCAGGGTCAGGTCACCAGTTTTTAAGTTCTTAAGTTTTAAGTTCTGGATATGCTGGAGGGTGAGAGAGTAGGGGAGGGAGGTAGAGTGAATGCAAATTGTGCATAGTCATGCCTCATCCTCTCTGCCAATCTCTCAATAGATGGAAAAGGATTATTTTTACAGGGGGAAAAGAAAAAAATACAGAATACCAAAAGGTTGCCCAAATGTGCTTTTCCGATTATCTGTAGACTTGGTTTCTGTGTTATAGTATCTCCCACTTAATGCAGAAGCACTCAGCCATATTATATATTTCCAGATGTCCAGAATGGAGAAGAATAAAGATCATGGCGGAGAGCAGTCCTGGCAAGTAGACAGCATGGCCGGGGGTCTCCTGTCCTGTGTTTCATTCTGGCCGAGTCACAGGTCTGCTTGTGGCCTTGGGTTAGCCATCCCCAAAGATATGCCTTCACTGTGTGCTCGGAACAGAGGCTGACTTCCCCTGAGCCCTCGTCATCAGATTGCTGGTATCTAATAAAATACTTTATCACCTTAGAAGAGGATGAATCATCAGCATATGTCCTCCCCCTTTAGAATCTTGCATAGAAGCTTTGGCCCCAAACACTCCATTTATCAGATATTCCAGGAGAGCGAGAATCAGTGGCAAAGCCTTGGGCCATTTAATGAATTTACAGTGTGTTTGAGAGTAAGAGAAACAAAGGCGTTTTTACAAAAGTTGGCCAATTGGTAGCAGCAGTTCTGGTCAAAGTCCGGGAGACCTCAATTGCACAGCACATATACCGATCGTCCCCAAGTTTCAAAATTCTCAGTCAACAAGCAACAGGGTTCCTGCTGAATGTACAATACAATCATGTTTTACTTTGTTTTTTCCTCTGTATTTATATATGCTATGACATGTTAGTCTTTCAAATACACTATTCTTCAAAAACTTGTGCTAGCCTGTTCACATATCACTTTTTCAACATCCTATTAGAGCACTAATCACACTCTGATGCCATTGGCAAGTTTGCTGGTGTGTGTGTGTGTGTGTTGAGAGGGAACAGTTTATTTCAGGTGTCAACAGAAAAGACTCTTATTTTGTTGACAGAATTTCAGAACTTTTGGTTAAAATTGGGGGCAGTTGAAAAAAAAAATTGGGGCAGTTGCTTGGGAAAGGGGCCTATTTCTTTCTGATATGACAAACCTAATAAGACAGGAAAAGTTATGATGAAGGGGAGCTTATTATAGCCAGATACCCAATGGGGCCCACAGAGAAGACTGACTGCTTTCCGTCTGTAAAAGCCTGGGCTAAGAAAGGCAGCAAGCAGTGTTACTTGTGGAAATAATCTCCATGATGGCTGGAGATCTGGATATGAGGGAAGTAGAGTGAATGCAAATTGTGCATAGTCATGCCTCTGTTTTATGTTTCTTTACTTGGCTTGACATCTTTGTGTCATTTGAAGGGGAAAGGAAAATTTGGAAGAGTAAGGAGAAAAATGTGATACCTATCTTAGTTGGCTGGAGCTGCCATAACAAACAAGATGGCTTAGAATAAAAGAAACTTATTCTCTCATAATTGAGGCTAGTAGGCTGAAATCAAGGTGTCAACAGGGCCATCTCCCTCTGAAGGCCCTAGGGAAGGATCTGTTCTAGGCCTCCTTCCTAGCTTCTGGTAGTTCCTTGGCTTATGGTAGTATAACTCCAACCTTCACATGCTGTTCCCTTGTCTTTGTGTCCAAATTTCCCCTTTTTATAAGGGCACCAGTCATATCAGATTAGGGGCCTACCCTAGTCCAGTATGACCTCATTTTAACTAATTAATCTGCAACAACCCTATTTCCAAATAAGGTCACATTCTAGGTAGTAGGGATTAGGATTTCAACATATGAATCAGAAGGTGGCATAATTCAATTCATAACAACATGAAAATGTACACAGGGACTTGACAACTGAAAAAATGGCTGTTCTTATAGTTGACAGGGTCTCTGTGCTAAGAGCCTTCCCTCTTTGACTTGGAATCTTCTGGCCCAGGACATGCTGAAATCATAACAATGGCATGGATTTGGACTGCATTAATTGTAAATATTTTTAAAAAGTAAATTGCCTTTTTAGAAATGACTCATTTGTTGTACTTCAATGTGTCTACCATTTTTTCATGTACTTCCAAAATTCTTCCTGAATAATTCTCCATTGTGATTATCCCTCTAACCTGGTGAATCTTTGAGGAGGGTTCAATGGAAGAGACTAGGTGTATGGGCATTTTATAATCAGTAAATGTATTTAGAATTTATCTTATTTTTCTTTGATGCTTTAATCCTTGCTGAATCTCTGCATTCCTTAAAACTCGTGTAAAAATAACTTTAGTTGTTTGGTATAAGAACATTTCAGAATTAATCCTGCATTGAATTAGAGGTTTAAGAGCTCCTACCACATCTAACAGACTCCAAATCTCTGATTATATACAAGTTTTAATAGTACCAAGTTATTTTTATTCTGAAAAATGAATTCATCAAACGGTTCCCTAGTGAATATTCTTATTGTTAATTAACAATAGAATGTAGCACACAATAAAGGAAAAGTAAGGGCTGGGCAAAAGGCAACTGTTACTTTTTTAAGAAAATAGAACCTGAATAGGAAGTGAATATGCTTTTTATTTTTTTAAACCTCACAAGAAACTCAGAATTCTACATTTTTACTTCACTGACAAAAAGAATCTGAGAACCTTGATATTCTCCAGATCACGGAACAGATGCAGTGATAATTCTGAGTCTTAGACATTTGGCATAGTTGAGGTTTTATGACAAGGTATTCTGGCAGGAGAAAGAAGACCCTAATTAGCAAAGTATCCTTGTTAACCTTTAAAGTACTGTCCTTTGTATCCCATGAGATTTTTTTAATAGATACACATCATTTGTTTATATCATTTCAGTTCTATGACTTAATGTATTTCAACACTGGCTTCAAGGCCTTACTTATTTACCTCCCAAATGAGCCTAGTAGAGAAGGAACATAATGACATTGTGGAAAATAATTTGTTCTCTGAAAATCTCTTCTGTCTCCTTTGTCATAAGAAATGACTTAGTTTTGGGGCGCCTGGGTGGCTCAGTCGTTAAGCGTCTGCCTTCGGCTCAGGTCATGATCCCAGGGTCCTGGGCTCGAGCCCCACATCGGGCTCCCTGCTCCATGGGAGGCCTGCTTCTCCCTCTCCCATTCCCCCCACTTGTGTTCCCTCTCTTGCTGTGTCTCTCTCTGTCAAATAAATAAAATCTTAAAAAAAAAAAAAAAGAAACGACTTAGTTTTTAAGTTTCTCTTTCAATAATATACACTAAAGTATTGCGCATCGATGCTACATTTCCCTTTGGAGGTTCTGAATATGAGATGGCTGTGTGAAATAAGATGGTATCTGACAATGTGGTCTAGACTTCCCCTTTCCTGGGTTTTGCACAGTTGAGAGGCTAAGGGTCAAAGAAAGGGAAGAGAGAAATGAGGTACAGTAAGGTCTGGAGAGGGCATATGATGTCTGGTCTGACCCTAGCTGTCCAAAGCTTGGAGGGACCTTAGGTAACCCGTTCCATTTGAGGTCCAAGGGGACACTGGCATTGACCTGCTTTAGATACAGACTTCAAGAATGGAGAGAGGAGATCCTGAATTTTGCCAGAGCATTTGCTCAGGGTGTTCCCTTTACATTTTGAGATGAGATAACTGGAGCTCCAAGTCAACGTGAATCCTGTGTGTCAGAGAGAAAGCAAGGATTTGGGAGCTCCTAGGGGTTTCACTATTACACAGGGGGCTGCCCAGTGTTGTGCCCTCACATTTGGCAATCAGTCTGAGTACTCTTTCCTTGTGGTGTCACTTTGCCCAAGGAAGGCCTGAGTTGTAGGCCACCAGAAAACAGCTTGCCAAATATACTAATTTTCTTTCAGCTATTTGTCCTCTCAGAACCCAGAATTTCTGAAATCATTAAAATTTCACAATCTGGAAAATATTATACACATTTCTATTTTTGTTTCTTTTTACATTACAGGAATAAGAAAGCACATACATTTGGAGGGTTTTACCTCAATAGCATTTGCTGCTTAGATCCCATATGTTGTAATAGCAAAGAATACAGACAGAAGAAAAGATCAAGAAAGAGAACAACCGATATTATTAGGTATTAGCCTTTACTGAGTGTTTCCTCTGTACTACATATTGAGTTAAGCACTGCGTGTATTATTTCAGTTCACCCTTACAACAGCCTGAGGAGGTGATTCTGAGAGGTTTAGGTATATGCCAAGTCATAATTCTTTAGTGATAGAATGGGATTCGAACCTAGGACTGTCTGATTACAGAGTCCAGTTCGTAACAATTCTGCTATATTGGCTGCCATGCTTTGCCTCCCCTGTTCAGTTTGGGACAGAGATAGAAGCATGGGAGGAAAATGAATGGTTACAAATCAACAAAACTAAAAATTGATTAGAATGTGTGTCCCATTACTTTGTCTGTAAATTGCTATTTTCTAGAGTCCTAGGTGACAGCTCACTACCATGGTTGATGTGTACGTAATTACTAACATTGCTAAATTGAGCCAGGAGAATTCACTTTTGATGAATCAAAGTGTGAAAGACCTTAGGCTGGCTTTTGGCTCACGATTCACCTTGAGATATTTAACCTCAATCCTTTGGTCAACTTCCTTACTGTGTATTTCCCATCTGATGGCTCCAGGACTGTTACACAGAATGGACTAGTTGATTAACATCTGCCGAACTGGCTGTAGGTTTGGAGCTTATGCCCCGCCCTAAAGTAGCCACAGCTGATTTTCTACCCTGAAGTCTGAGATCATGAAGACATGAGTTGGTACTGAACTCAGGCAGTGAACTCTGACCCAATGTGGCTATAGGAACAAAAACAAATCCACAGTTTGGGAACTAAATGCTGACTGACCACTGTATCACAAGTAGGAAATGCTACTTGGGTCCTCTGAGATTGGACCTCTGTATTCCCTTAAGAGTAATTTTTTTGAAGATTTATTATTATTATTTAAAGAGGGAGAAAGAAGGGGGAAGGGGGGAGACAGAGGGAGAGGAAGAGAGAGAATCTTAAGCAGGCTCCATACCCAGTGCAGCGCCTGATATGGGCCTCGATCCCAAGACCCTGAGATCATGACCTCAGCTGAAATCAAGAGTCGGATGCTAAACCAACTGAGCCACCCAGGCGACCCAAAGGTAATTTTTATATGTGCTTTTCAGAAGTGCTTTTCATCTTTCATTAAATAGTAACATATTTTTAATAGAGGATAAATGAAAAATATAAACCGCATTCCATTACCCAAAGACAAACACTGCAACAGGTCTATTATCATCTAACCTTTTTCTAGCTTTCAAGAGAGGGTTATGTGTGTGTATTTCACATAACAAAATATTAACATTTGTGCCTTTAATATATGGTGAATAAATTAGAAATAACCTTCAATTAAATTCTGAGTTATTTTTAAGAGGAATTTTTTGAAGAACAATTATAGTGTTATCCCCATAATGAGATATAAATTTCATAATCAAATTATTGACTTTGAATCCAAATGCTATCGTAAGAGTAATTTGGCACCAATTCCATATTATTGAAAGAATATTGATGTGGTCAGTTTAGTCAGGTGCAGTTTGTTCTTTAGAGCTTCTCTGATGTGGTATTTTGCCTGTTGATGGCAAGAACAATACTAGCTCTGACATTTACAGAGTGCTTAGTTTTGTTAGGAAAAAGTTCTAACTGCTCTTCCTTTATTAACTCATTTAACACTCAAAAGAATAGTACAGTTCTCTAAATGTTACAGAGGAAGAAATTAGAGTAGTTTTCCCTTGGTCAAACAGTTAATAACTACTGGAACCGCGATATAGACCCAGCCAGTCTGGGTCGAAAGCCTTTGAGTTTTACTATTAGCCTCAGAGAAGACAATCTTCCATTCCTATTATATCATGACTTCCCTTTTTGATTTTTTTTTTAACTCATCATTAATCAACTTGAGTATACTTCCAAGCAATCTTTTTCAATAAGTGTATGATTGGTGTATATTTACAAGTCTACATGTTAAGTTTAATCTATTTTTGCCTACAAGTAACAGAAAATGTCATTCAAACTGGCTTAAACCAATAGTCTTCAACTTTAGCCTGCATTGGAAATCACCTGAGGGGCTTCTTGAAACACAGATTGCTGAGCCCCACTCCAAGTTTCTGATTCCAGGGGCTGACATGGGGCTCTAGAATTTGCATTTCTAATAAGTTCCCAGGTGAGGCTGCTGTTCCTGGGCTGAGACCACATTCTGAGAAAATTCTACAGCACAGGCTGTAGAAGTCAAGATTCAGGTCTTAGGTTGGCTTAACCCAATCTCTCCAACTCAATTTCTCTGCATCTTTCTTAGGTGTTCATCTCCTCTGTGTCTCTACCTAATCTTCAAACAGTAGCAAGATGATGACAGCCATTTTAATCCTTTAATCTGTGTGTAAAAATATCCAAGAAAAAAGAAGCCCACTCTTTCAGCATTTTTTGTAAGAATGAGGAAATTCCTTTACCAAAGCCTACAGAAAATTTCATTGGGTCTTAACCTAAGTTAGATCACCTCTTTATTTCTGAACAAATTCTACTGGGGAGGGAGCACTGTTTGCTGATTGGCTTAGGCTTGTGTTCCTGAACCAGTCACAGTCAAGAAGCATGGCCTACCTCTAACATCATTCAAGAACTACCCTGGAACAGCAAGAATTGTAGTCTTTAGATGGAGGAAAAGAACTTCGCTCTTTTACCTTCTTTTCTATTGTTTTGGTTCAAAGCACATAAAAAAAAAGACAAAGAAAAGTTTTCTTTCAAGAAAAATCTTCAGAATCTATCTTTGGAAAATTGTAGACTATAAAATTTTGCCTTCCCAGGTCAACTTTAAAGCTAATATTTTAAGTTTATATATTAATAACAATATAACAAGATTTACAATTAAAGCACAAGTGTATATATTTCTAAACAGTGCCTTTAACACATGATACTGAATGAGATTTTTCCCAAATAAAATAGGTAGCTGTCTATATCCAAAGACTCATTGTAGTTATGAAGAGGGAGTCATTAATCTATAGGTGAGATATGCCAAAAACTGTATTTCACATGCATTATCTAATTTTACCTGCTTGCAACCCTAATAATTAGGTAACATTATTATCTATGTTTTGCAGATAAGGATTATACAGTATTTATACTTCAGTATTATATAATAATACATATTGTCTACTCTAATTTAAATGAATATAATGAGGCATTTTTCTTGATAACTATATAATACACATTACTCATTTGTTTTAAAAATTACCTCTCTGAAGTATCAGAAGTATATCAAAAGCAATAACTAAAGTTAAGAGAGATATGCTGATGTATGTGGTTGTTTTCATATGAAATTTGTTTTAAATTTAATTGTATATTTAGGTGTTTATTATGCATAAGACATTATGTATAAAGAATACACATAGTATATCTATGAGAGAGAGAGGGAGGGAGGAAGGGAGAAGAGATAATATCCATAAAGCTCTTAATATAATGCCTGGCTCGTACTTATATTAAATACCCCCATAATAATGTTAGCCTTATTGGTATTTTTATTTAATTCAATATAACAGATATTTATTAGGAACTATAAGCTGTGAAGCACTGTTCAAGGAAATGAGTACATATTCATAAATACAAGCATTAAACACCATATATTAAACACTAGCCCCTTCAGCATAGGCTGTTCTTAATATACTCATTACAGAGGCAATTTCTCAAGCAAATTAGTCGTGTAACTTGTTTCTTGATAACAGCGCAGGGAGTTAAGACTGCCAAAATCAACAGTGTATTTCAAAGGCTTCCAGGTTCTCTGTAACAAAGGCTGAGTAAGCCATGACTCACAATCAGGAAACTTCTATTTGAGGGCCTTATTATCTTTCTTCATATCTGGGGTGTGGGAAAGACTGGTAGCAGTGGGCAGCACGCAGGGGAGGAGTTCCGTTCTGTTTCCAGGGCCACAGAGCGAGTGAGAAGCACGTAGTGAAAGTTCTCCTGCTGTAGTTTTTTCTTATTCAAGGGAGCCCCCAGCATGTGTATACAGTCATCTGAAAACATATTCAGGACAATGAAGCTGTGCTAGAATTTATAATCCATTCAAGTCTGTGGTTAAGTCAGTCACACCTCATTACCCAGAAGTAAACTAGACTATCTTGCATCTAGTCACTTTGGAGTGCTTGCTGCTTCTGTCTGTGTGTTTTATTTATTTATGGGGTAAGGTGGGAGTGTGTTTTTAAGGCTCAACTTTGAACCTGCACATAATGTAAATGAAAGAGAAGGGTTTTCCAGTTGCCCAGAAAGGGTTTAAATTGTGGCTGTCATGTATTTGTTGTGTGGCCTAGGGCAATGCCTTAATATTTCTATACCATAAATTTCCTGTCTTTTATAAGAGTGATATTGTCTACCTACTGGTTTTATTGTAAAAAAATAAGTTAGATTGCAGATGAAAAAGTCATCACAGCGGGCACATTAGTAAACTCTTAAAAAAAAGAAAGAAGAAAAGAAAGAAAGAAAGAAAGAAAACCCATAATTGGCATTATGCTAACTGTCCCTTATATTTAAGATAACCATATAATATACTTTATACCCCAAGGACATTTTTTTCAGAGTGAAGGGGTCACTATTAATAATTAGCTCAGGATAGCCGGCCAAACGAAGACTATCCTGAGCAAATCTGGAGGTATGCTCACTCTAATTATAATCATGTTGCTTTGTTAATAGGGTAAAGGGAGGCGTCAGAACTCCTTATCTCTTGATATAACTTCACAATCATTTACGTATTTTATTGTTGCTGGCACGAAAGGCCCAAGGTTCCTCTCAGGCAGTTCACAGTTACTTATCATTGGTTCACAAAAACAACATAGTTTGTAGGAAGTGGTATAGAAGAAAAAAGAAAGCGTATGACCCAGTTTTCTTCTTCTTACTCACTTTCCCCTCAGCTGAAGAAAACCTAGATCTACTTCTTGCCCAAGTAGCCACTGAAATGCTTAGGACCCCCAAAGATCTTAATAATAGACTATTATGTCTAGAATAAAGATAATCAATATTCTGGAGAGGTAAGGGGAGGCCAAATTATAGAGGCTTTGTATATCATATTAGGAATTCAAACTTTATCTAGTAGGTAGTTGGGAAGCCATTGAGAGGTTTTATGCAGAAGGCTAACATGCTCAGATATACATTTTATATAGGTAATTCAGGCTACAAGAGACCAATTAGAGAATTATACAATGGTCAGGATCAAAATTAACAGCAATTTCTACAAAGATGTTGTTAGTGGAAATGGAGAAATTTAGGAAGGAGTATTCACAGGATTTGGTGATTAACTGGATATGGGCAGTGAAGTAAAAGATGCCTAGGTCTTGGCTTAGAAACCTGACTGGACAGTAATGCCCTTGAATGCATGTATAGAGAATATTTAAAAAGTGGCTTTGCAGGGTGGTGATAGTGCATTCCCTTTTGGATAAGTTGAGTTTGAAATATCCTTGATATATTCAAGTAGAGATGTCAAACACAAAGTTGATTGTGTAGGTCAGGAGCTCAGAGAGCATTTTGAGCCATATTTAGAGATTTGGGGTTCATTAGCATACAAATGGCCTTTGAAGCTCAGAGAGTAGATGAGACACCCTGGAGAAAGTGGGTAGAATGAAAGAAGAGGAGGCTCAAAAAGAGACTCCCTTCATTACATCAACTTGTGAAAGAGGAGGAGGGCTGCTATTGCATTTCTCTGGCAAGAAAATGAGGCTTCAAAGGGCTCCAGGAAACAGGCAGCATATGACCCACAATGATGATAAGATAAAGTGTCTGATATTATGTTCTGGGCTAGAGCGTCAGTCCATATCTAAATATAGTTTTCAAGCCAGATTCCAGCTCAAGAAAACATCTCTTGAGCTCCTCTGGATGTGAAGAAGACTCATAGCCTGACTATCTCACTAATGTTATTACAGTTTCTTTGCTTTTCCTTCCCTTCTTTGGTAATGCTCTATCCAGGACATGCTTCCCTGGTATCATGCCAGGCACGAGCAGCTTGAAGACTGCCCTCATTTTATCCTTAGATAATATTCTTACTCATATTATAGAAAAAGGAAGTTTTATGATAGGGGTAGTTGGAAAATAAAGTATCTGCTTACTCTAGCCATGAACTATAATTAGAAAGGCCCAAAATACCATAAGTAGTAATTTAACACTCATTTTTCTCAAGAATCTCATAAAACTTAATTAAGGAATGCAAAGGTCCTGATAAAAAATTTTAAAATGTACACTGACAATGAAATAGATGCTCTTATTTTCCTTTTGGTGTTTCTAGTCTGCATCACATTCACTTACACATGCTCTCTTCATTGTAAGAGGCAAACCTTAGAATCATAGCTTATTAAACTTGAAAGGAACTCCAAAAGAGCCTTTCACTCAGCCCTCTCTGCCCTGGCCCCGTGCCCACTTATAGATGAGGAAGTTGAGGTACAGGGACGATGGCACCTAGAACTTAACGTTTACATGTTGTTATATATTTGAATAATAATGTTGGCATTCCAGAGAATATTAGTGATTACACTAGTGAAGATCCCAGGCTCTTGGAATCAGTTGTCTGGGTCTGACAATCACACAAGCCTTGGGCAAATTACTTAGCCTCTCAGATCTTTTGTTTCTGCATCGGTGAAATCAGTTTTTATAGTATCTACTCAGAGGTATTGGTAGACAATTCTCCATAGGTTTCCCGTGATTCTGTCTATCTTTTAAACAGACACACTGACTACCTTTGTTCTAGACTACCATTTCAAAACTGTATAGACGACAGCCTTGAAGGTTCATAGGGCTCAGGGCAAAGAGCAAGTTTGCTTACTATCCAGCAAAATAAAGATGTCTTCCTCTGCAGGTGTGCTTCCTTCCCATTATAAAAGATCTGGGTTCCCTTATTCCAGGATTCTTCTCCTACACTATGACCCTCTGTGTGTGTAGGCATTGCCTGGACCTCAGAGAACTGATGCAAATGCTGATATTCTGGCTATTAATATTTATGTGGGTAATAAAGACCTTCATCTGTGACTCAGGAGTCTCACATCTTCTGCCAACATCCATGTAACTGTAGCAGGTTAACATATTAGCTTCCAAGAAAGGTAAAATCTCAGACCCTTCACAGTTCTTGACAATGGATTTCTATAAGAACTGAGTAAAGCAAATAAACATAAAGAGCCTAGAAGAGTATCTGGCACATAAAGACTAAAGACTGAATAAAGTTTGGTCATTAATGTCATTATATAATTATATATGCCAAATGCACATGATTTATTCATGGGCAAAACCAAGACTAGAATCCAAATCTGTAAAAACTCAGTTTAGGGGCACCTGGGTGGCTCAGTTGGTTAAGTATCTGATTCTTGGTCTCAGCTCAGGTCTTGATCTCAGGGTTGTGAGTTCAAGCCCCGTGCTGGGCTCCACATGGGGCATGGAGCTGTCGTAAAAAAACAAAAACAAAAAACTCAGTCTAATGTTCTTTTTACCTCTTCATTCTACCAATCCCTTCCACCCCAACATCATATTTTCCACATATTTAACTTATAATTAATGTCGAAAATAATGTTAAGAGGAAGAATTAAGAATTTTATACCAACTTATTTGGTGAACATGTTAAAATTAGTACGAAAGAAACAATAGATCTGGTGATCAAAGACATCAGATCATTAAAGTATTATGTTAAGAGAAAAGTGGCCAAAACCATGGTAAGCTCTGATACATATAAAGAACTAATTTGCCCAGAAATACATTACAAGCAAAATATTATAAAGCTTAAAAATTCCCTAATGACAATCAATCAACATTTTAATATGTATATTTTTATCTATGAAAATCCACTACTGCTTTTTGTTAAAGGCTCAAAGTATGTGTATGTCACAGACAGAATCTCTGGAAGTGATGGTTCCCTAGTACTAATTGCTGGATTTTGCAATTTTCCCTAAGACATTTTCTACAAGTCATGGCTTAAGATTTGGTACCCATATTACCACTGGAATAAAAAATAATATTAATCAAATACTTGCTTTATAGCTGATCCATACTTAGTATTTTACATGTTTTCTTTTATTGAATCCTTACGATAATCCTATGGGATAGAAACTATTAGTAACTTAATTTACTGATGAGAAAATTATGCATCGAAAAGTAATTTACCCAAGTTTATGCAGCTAGTAAGATCTAATGGACCATAATGGACTAAAATCTGATGACTAGTGATCCTGTTTAATGAAATCCTAATTATACTGCCATAAATCTTTAGTTTACCAAGGAAATACATATGGTGAGATCAAATATTAAAATTAAGAAACTCAACATTTCACAAAACCATAAATAATTCAAAAGGCCAATAATTGCATATCACAAATCAGTCCTACCCCTTCCATAAGCTATTCACAAACAGCCTGGATTCGAACTCTATTCTCTTGCATGAAATGTAAAAATTTTTAAGAAATACACTTATCTAATTCAACATTAAAAGAAATTTTTAAAGATCAATCAGTCTTCTTCCAGAGACCCTTAAAGACTGTACTTTCACTATAAATACAAAATTGTTGCCTCACTGTAATTATAAGAAGATAATCAACTTTCACAATTTATTTCCCTCAAACTTGCCCTGCTTTACTACTCACACACTTGACATCATGTTTTTGATCATGAGGTTAAGATCAATGCATAGTGTGACTAATGCTTGAGATACAATGTTTCTAAGAAATTCAAGTTTTTGCCATTATTGTCAACTCACTTCTAGTTATTTCTCTTTTCGATTTGCTTAGTTCATTAGCTCTTTAAAAACACTGAGGCCCTTTTCCCTATGTCTCCTGTGCTAGTTCCAGAGTTCTGTTTTCTATCTGTAAGTCTGTCAAACATAGTAGCTCCATTTTTTTAAAACATTTCACCTGTTCTTTTTCTTTTCTACAGTGTACTTTATACTTTTGAAAATCAGCACGACCTTTTTCATTCGTGATCAACATTTGCTATAACAGCTTCCCCTGAAGCCAAAAGGAAACAACTAGAACAAGCAACATGCTGAATGACCAGGATGTGGGGACTAAACCTATCCTGATGCCCAGCTGGAGTACTTAGCCATCTATTTTATGTAATTTTAGGGATTTCAAAACCCCACATGTCTCCAGATTTTTGAATACTGATTTGCCATGATCTTTGTTCATCATCAGTTTAAAGAGGCTGGGCCTTATCTTTAGTTGGCTGCTGGTAAAAAAATAAATAAATAAAACATAATCATAAATCATTATTGTTAGAAAAATTACATATCAAACTGGAGACTCAGGACAGGGTATTTCACCATGTAGCAAGGAAACAGGAGTGAGGAAAGAACGTTTCAGGGGTAAGATCTCTACAGTGGCAGAACACAGGAGGGCATCATGCTAGAGAGGTCTGGAGTTCTGCAGGATCTGGGAAACTTGGAAGACATTATTTGTCTCCCTGTGTGTCCAGCAATGGGGAGCACTGAGGGGATGATAAAATGGTAAGACATAGGCTCTGCCATTCAAGCACTTCCCATCTAGCTCTGGAGATCAAGCCCACACAACCAGGTAGAACACTGTGTCATTATTATGTTGTATGTGTAAGACTATTAAGAGCTCAAAAACATAGACCGCATCAGGATTACTAACAGCATTCTCTAAACACAATAATGAATCAAAGAGAAGAGGGAGAATGGTCAAAGAAGGGGAGAGCAGTGAGACAACAGCACACTCCACTGATGGAGGGGTTGTACGGGTTGTGTGTAAGCAGTTACCAAAAGTTTAGGCAAAAATATTTTTCAGCACATGTGGCTTTAAGATGGGGGCATCTTAAAATGGGAGACTTGGAACCTGTGTGAGGCCATGTCTCATCCAAAACTCTGGAATTCAATTTTTATTTATGTAAAAAAAAAATGGAATTTGCTCGTTACTCTCCTAATCCATGATGTTTGGCTCCACTGAGTTATAGAAAGGATTACCTAAAAGCATGGATTAAGTGCCATTGTTGGTATGGTACTGAGGACTGAATTAATAGAACCCCATAAATCCCGTTCTTGCCCTGTAGATCATTATAATATTGCACCTAAGGAAATATTGATAGTAGAAATATCATTAGCACATTCTTTGTAAAATGACAGAAAAGGACTGGTCTATGCCGAAACACCTACGTTTTCAGTGACTTTTTCTTTGTTCCTCACCCTTCTTTTCTCTAACTTCCTCAGTGAATCTTGGCAGAAAGTTTAGTGAGCCAAATGTGAGAGGTGGTAGAAGAGTGGCATTTAAGGATGTGGGAAATCTTGAGTTTGGCTTTTTGGAATCCTGAAGAGACACTGGCCAACTCTATTCTTCAAAGCATTTCACAGATAACTGCCAATGGCATTTATGTTACAACAGGACCTGAGTCTTCAATGTGAAATAACTCAATTCATTAGAAACAATGTTTCAAAAGAATAAGAACTAAAGGACTTAGAGAACTTAGACCCATTCCCAATACATCAAACAGCTTCATTTTTCTCTTGGAGAAGTCATTACCAACATTGTCATTAGAAGAATCTACTCTTACTTAATTAAAAACAAAATTAGCCTGAAAAAATTGAGTGAAAATTATAAGAACCAAACCCAGCTTTTCTCAATTTTGGCTTTCATTTTGCTGTTTGATGTAGAATTTTGGAAAACATCTGGATTCAGTGCAATGAAGAATCATCCAGTGTAATGAAGTCTCCAACAAGAACAGACTTGACTTGGAAATAAATTACTAGCTCATAGGAAGTCATCTACAATTTTAACTTTGGAGGTAAATGAGGCATGATGCTATTGCTTATTCTATTTGTTATCTGGGTTTTTTTTCCTTAGTGAAAATAAGTTGAATAAGATTTTTTTTTATTATGAATGCTTTGGTATTATCAACATAATTTTCTGGGACTTGGACTTTTTTTAAAAAAAACAAATATCCTAGCACCAGTTCTTACTTTGAACATTCATTTAATGCTTAGTTGAGAATTTGAGATCTTGTTCACTACTACTGTTCTTCAGGATACTTTGAAGAAAACACTGTTGATAAGTCCATGAAAGATATCAACATAGCTAATAGCTTGGGTATTTTATGAATACTTATATTTTGTGAAAATGCAAGCCTGCTTTAAATTAATGTTTTCCATTTTTTTCTTAGGTAGATATTTCTATATTGAAAAGTACAACACTACAAAAATCAGAGCAACATTTCAAGGGAGAAGGATGTCTAAATGTTAAAGTTGTAGGAAGAGATTCAATAGATGTTTTCTCTACACATAAAGAGATGATGTGCTAGACAGTTCCTGGAACATGAGTAGAGCTTTGATGTATTGTTTTTGGTTGATTGGTATACCAAGGACATGGTTGCCCTTCACAGTCAGAAGTGAACATAGGATGTGAAAAGTAAATAAAGTCTGAAAGAGCACTTGTGCTCGAGTATTTAATAGTCTTTCTGTGTCAGCACCACTCCCTTGCCCCAGCCTGTTTTATAAATGCCTATAGTATGGTGAAGCATCAGGAGGAGGAAATAATGGGACATCTGAACATGGAAAAAAAGAAAAGAAAGAGGAGATTTGAAAAGGGGGTGGGGCTCAGAGTTAAAAGCAAAAGTACACTTTGTCAGTTAACTACTTGGGGAAAGTGGTATAATCCGTGGGACCCCCCCCCCAAAAAAAAAGATTTCAGAAAAGTAGAACTGGAATCTAGGATTATGGATCCAAATTGTACACACTATTCTCCAATATCAGCTCTGTGTTCCCAGTTGATGGGTAGGAAGAGGATCCTGAGGGCATCTAATCATTATTCAAGGTGGGGTAGCTAGAAGTCAGCATGTGAAGCAGTGACTGTCTCCTGATACCGTGTAGCTCTAAACTCTGCTCATTTTGGTTTTTACGATCCCTGGAAGACTGGAGAGGGCCCATTTCTATGGCAAGGTTAGCTGTTCTGGATAACTACGGACTAATAATCATTGTTATAAACTACCAGTAAAGCCTAATAGAGCATTTCTTTGGGCAGAGCTTTTGGAAAACCAGCTTCTAATGCCAGTCTCATAACTAACAGGATATGTGAACTATTGGATAACAGCCTGTGTACATCTCAGCAGATTCTTTTAATAAATCAATCTCTATGGATGCCCTGCTGTTAAGATTAAATGACACCAAATATATGCAACACTTTGAGAGAAACAAGCCACAAGATTGGTATTTGAGCTGTAGAATTTATTTTATGCTTAGTATGGAAAAAGCCTCGGCAAAGGTAGCTGTGTGTAAATTCTGAAGCATATACCGTGAGAAGAGTACATCTTAAGGGTCTGTGCTTGTATTCATTTGCAGGAGGTGCAGGGGACTGAGGAGAAGTGCAGGAGATGGGAAAGGGACCCAGTGAAATGACAGTGAAGAAGACCAAGGATTCTTCTTATGTGAGTCTCTTAAACATTACCTCGGGTTATACTTCTATTTTCTACATTAAAATAAAATGGATCTTCAAGGGGACCTTTCTTCCTTAGGACATAATTACTTACATCAATGTCTCTTTTCCCTTATTTGCTTACAAACCCCTTGAGGAAGTCGGGTCTCATATTTTCCACCTATATGAAACAAAGTACAGAGCTTTGCCCACACGGAATTCAAAAAACATCTGGTGAATGAATAGCTGTTGATTTTCCAGTTGTTATATAGAGATGAAGTTCTGTTCACATGTTATTAATGATAGCGGTGGCAGCAGGTAATAGAAGTTTGATAGGTGGTTCCAAGGGGAATGGTTTCCTTTTCCAAAGAAGTGCTTTGAAAGGCAAACATTTCAATAACTGCCTAAAAATTCGTCACTCATATCAGGCCATTGGCCAAGTTTCTGTGAAAATTTTTTTTAAATCATTCACAAAGTATATGTTCTTCAACAACAGAGCCTGGGTTTCGTCATCTGCAGGACAGAGAATGCCAGTTTTTACAAATGTTTTTGAAATATAGTTGGCTATGTAATTATAGATGTAAAATTGTATCTCCTAGCTCAAAGAGAACTGTTGAAAGAAAAAGCAGATGCTTTGTTTGTCTAGAATGTCGGGGTCATATTTTTATGGGATGCTTTTGAGAAACACTAATTTGTGGAAGAAAAGCATCCCAGAAGGCAAATTTGACAGTTGAAATTCTCATGCCCAAATTGTTCCTAGGATCATAATTAATTGAAACATAATGAAAGGCTGAATACAACTTTTATTTCAGTTCTTCACAGAGCCAGTGAAGTGATTCTAAGTTAAATTTTCAAGATCTGAAAGATGAAAATATACTATGCTTTAGACAGAAAAACACAGGGTGACTGAGAGATCGTGAAATGCTGATGGGCATCCCAACAACATTCTAGTGTCATTTCAACTGGCTCTGCACTCTCAGAATAAGCAAGATCCCTTCCCACACTGATAAACACATATTTGTATATAGCATTCCGATTCTGAAGCAGACTTAAATAGTATGAGTTTATTATTGTCTGGAAAGTGATGCCAATGAAAAACTGCCAATTTGGCCCTTTTAAAGAAATCAAAACCTAATCTTGTCTCAAAGTCAATAACTTTTGGTAAGTTTAACAACTAATTTTAACAACTAAAACCAATTTGCGGGCAAACTTTACGAAATGGAATCTGTCATTTATACAGCAGGGGAGTTTCAAGAACGCAAATACAGTTGTAGTTAAAAATCAAGGAAAAACTGTAAACTTCAGGACCTAGATTGCTTTATACTACAAGTATAATTTATTTATGCAGGTTTTTGGGGGAGAGGGAATATTTTGAGTTGTAATCTCTCTTATTATTAGCCCTCACCTCACACCCTAATTCTGCTAATAAAAAAGATGTAGCTTTTTCTTTGGGGACATTTAACTTTCGAGAGAAATTGAAACTAAATTATCTTATGTGGATCAAGATGGAGGTAGGGAGAAAGTTAGTAGTAGTAAAAATATTGTTGGTAGGAAACAAATGGGGTTAACCAGCCTGAATCTGAGAAATAACCCTGAGTATAGGCCTTGCTAAAGTCATGGAACTATTTCCAATGGCAGAAGGTGAGGAGGTCCTGACAGGTTAGAGGGTGAGCCCTGTGCAGGACAACGTCTTGGTCTCACTCATAGAGCTTCTGTGCAAGAGGATTTCATAACTCAGAGTCTATTTTGCTTGAAGAAAATTACGACTGATACACATCTAGCAAAACAAAGGTGCTGCAAATTGTTAGTTCAGTGAATGAATAAGTGAATGAACACAGACCTTTCTTTCTCCTACAGGAGTTCAGTTCTTTCTACAGGACAGTTTTATATAGTTAATCCAGCTGTACAATGTAATTTATTTGTATTTATTGACTTTCTGCATGCCATCTCATAGAGTCTGGGAATTCACCCAGTATGGATAACATTGTAAAGGGAAACTATTTCAAGTTTTACATAACTTATTTAAAAATAGGATTTTACAAATATTAATGATTATAATAATTGTCATTTGAATACTAAGTTTTATATACACTGCTAAGCCTTGTATATGTATCGTCTCTTCTTGTACACACAAAGAACAAACCAGGTCAGTATCAGCATCCCCGTTTTATACAGGAAACAGAGGCTCAGCATGGTTAGTCATATGCTCAAATTGCACAACTAGTAAGAGGGGCAGAGCTAGGAATCCCACTCGGGGAGTCTGATTCCAAGGCACATATTCTTAACCTCTAAATTGCCTTATAAACACAATCAATGAAGATTTCAAACTTTTTTCAAACTGAAACATGAATGTACATCCCCCTGTGACTAAATATACATATATACATTGAAATGTAATTTCCAGGACATGTGGACATACACACAGCCAGCCCCAGCCCTTTATGAATCCCATGTTTACTCACAAAAACACCATACTTAAAAACCAGAAAAATCTACAAACTCATGTTGAGAAATGGGAAGAAATATGAAAATTGCAATAAGTGGACTTCTAAAGGGCCTATCACAGAAATAAACAAGTATTAAGAGAAAAAAAAAAGGTTTGTACCTTATGGCTCACCTGTGAATAAAATTTACTTGGTTAAAAAAAAAAAAGAGTGAGAGACAGAAAAGATTTGGCACTGAATATTTTAGAGTAGTTATGTTCTATAACGAGTAGTTTGGAGTTTACCAAAACTTCAAATATAACATCTACCCTTAAATATTAGCAAAATGAAATTATAAAACATTTATTTTCCCCTTGATTTTTTTGCCTCTGAGTGAAGAAGAAGCATATAGTTTCGTCTTGTTTTCTTGTCCAGTTTGACAATCTGAGCCTTTTAGTGTGTTTATACTATTTATATTTAATGATATTAGTCTGTGGTTAGGTCAAACTCTATCATCTTGCTAACTGTTCTCTAATGTTCTATCTGTTGTTTTTTTGGTCCTCTTTTTTCCCTCCTTTTGAATCATGGAATATTTTTTTAAATTTTAGTTTACTTCTAATATAGGAGTATATGCCCTTTTAAACAACTTTTAATGGTTGTATGTTTTTAAATATGCAATTTAATTAATCAGGATCTACCTTAAAATAATATATCACTTCATATGTAGTATAAGGACCTTAAAATGCTATATACCCAATTCCTCCCTTCCATCTGCTGTTATTGTCATACATTTTATATTTACACCTATGATAAATATATAATACATTACCATCTTTGCTTTAGACAGTTATCTTTTGAAGCAATTAAAATAAGAAAAATTTTATGTTACCTTGCTTGATTCCACTTCCAATGCTCTTCATTTCTTGATGTAGATCCAAGTTTATGGTTGGTCTCATATTCCTTTTGCCTGAAGAACTTCCTAAATTCTGAATATATTTTAAATGTAGAGCCAATAAAATTTCCAGGTGTATTTGATGTAACCTTTGAGAAAAAGCAAAGTCAAAGATGACCCCTATAGTTTATAATAGAGCTGCTGATAAATCACAATGAGCAGCAAATAATTAAATAGAAAATAATACATTTAGGAAGGAAGAGATACTAGTGTAAAAAAAAAAATCAACACTAAAGAAAAATATGACTTGATACACCAAATGTACTTTGGGTTTTTGTTGTTGTTGTTGTTGTTTGTTTTTAAAGATCTTATTTATTTATGAGAGAGAGAGAGACTACACGCTGGGGGAGGGGCAGAGGGACAAGAAGACTTCCCATTGAGCTGGGAGCCTGACGCGGGCCAATCCCAGGACCCCTGAGATTTTGACCTGAGCTGAAGGCAGATGCTTAACCAGTTGAGCCACCCAGGCATCCCCCAAATGTATTTTGTAATTACTTATCTGCCATGGATTTTTCTGCCCCTCAAAGTACCAATTTCAAAGACCCGTAGAAGTCCCCAGGTTGTCAGAGGGGGCATAGATCCTGTGTGACTCCTATGTCTACATGTGCCTACCTCCTCTCATTAACCTGGATGCAAAACTCAGTCCCTTCACTGGTTTCAACAAGAAGTCTTTCCCTCGCTTTCCCACTCATGTTCATCGGGTTTCCTCTTTTTTTTTTTAACTCTATCATTTTGTTCCCTTTTTATGAAATTGCTCCCTGTGAATTCTGAATTCTTATTTTATGTGGAGTTTAACTAGCTCTTACACTCAGCATTATATAAACAAAACCCCCAAAAAGGCCTCAGGATCTCCCCTTCCTAGCAACTTAGGTTTATGAATTTACCCCACTGTTGCAGGTAAAGTTCCCCCAGGATTTGCATACAGGAGGTTTACTGGGAGTGCTTTTGGAATCAATATCTGTGAAGGAGCAAGGGAGACAAGACCAGGCAGAGGGAGAAGTTAAAATGAGATACAGTTGAAACAGTAGCCTCAATGTCATAGAGATTTCTCAAGGCTGAGATGATCCTACAAAGATGTCCCACATTGGGGAACATTGCCCACAACAATTAATCATTGGATATAGCTGCAGCCAGGGACAGGTACATAGACTTGGGCAAGGCAGCCTAAGGTCAATTCCCAGAGTTGCATGCAACTGTAAGTCATTAGCAAACACTACCAACATCTGAGATCATGAAGCTTTGACTTTGAAGGGGAATCTGGGAAGTGTCCAAATGCATCCACTATAATCCATTCCTGTACCACTCAGTTCCACTTGCTTCATATAGTATATTGCCTCCATAGGGGAACAACTCCAGGATTGTAACTGGTATCCTTTCCTAGGAAAGCTATAGTGGGACAAGTTATAGTGTTCCCTGCAGTTCTTCTCTAGGATGCATCTGATATTTATAGTCTCCCTCATCTATTAACCCAACTACTAAATTCTGCTCACCTTTGAGTATCATATCAGCTGGTCCTCCTCACTTACTTGGTGGGATGATTCAGGCTCTCCTCAGAGGAGGAGGTCTGAACTCCTAGCTGCTGTGACCTTCTCAGGATGTGGCTTCTGCACATGTCTATTTACTATAAAAATTGGTATGGGGAATACCAAGAGCCCCCTTCCACCCTACTCTTTCTCCAGCAGATCACCTGGGTAACAAATGTATTTTTGTCTATGCCTATTATTAACAGCAGTCCTACCTTCTCCTGATGATCAAAGACAATTACTCCTGCCAGGATGTGGATTTTTTTCTTTTTTTTTTTTTTTTGGCCTACTAGATTCCTGGCACAAAGAACCTAAAGTAACCATGGGGCAGTCATAGCTAAAGTTTAGTGGAGCTCCTGTAGAAGCATCCTCCCTCTGAGAATCACAACCGTTAGAACTACAGAGCCTAGAGTTGTGGGGATAGGAAATATAGATTTCCCAAGTGGGTCACTGGGAGTGGTAAGTCCCTCCTCCTTGCAACCCTTACTTGCCAGATGCATGTATTCTTCCTTTTAGGGAACGCAGCATTATATATAATGGTTGATGATTTAAGGAATGCTCTTCATCCTGGAGAATTTAAGATATCACTGTAGAGTATAATTTCCCAGTTGCCACCTTAGGTGTACCTTCAAAAAGCCATTCCATCATTCCATCAGACTAGCAGAATCAAGTGACAGGATATGTGATAGGACCGGTGAATCTCATTTTTAGGTGCCTATTGTCACATCTCATTTGCTGTAAAGTGCTTTGCTTGGTACAATGCAATTTATTTAGGATCACAGGTTGGCAGGTTAAACATTCTGTTTCCCTTTGAATAATGGTGCTGCCAGTGATCCTAGTGGGCAGGAAAGGCAATCACATAGAGAACTTCACTCAAAATAAATTTCTGCCTTCTAAGATGGAATGGACACAGTGTAATCAACTTCGGCTAGTAGGTCCCCTCAAGGGTTGGTGCTCTATTGGGGGGGTGCAATAGTCCAAAGGCTCTACCAGTTGTCTATTCTTGTGTATCACACTACCCTAAAGCTAAGGGGTTTCTTAAAGAGAGATGACAAACATGGCCAGGGATGAAGACAAATGGAAGTGAATGAAAGTGAAATTCATAAAATGAGGATATGAAGAATAGGGACTGTGACATCACTGTCAACAAACAAGGAAAGGATGTGACACAGACTGTGAGATAGACAATGAATTTATAAATCAATATAGGAGATAAACTAGAAAAAATCTTTATGCTTTATACAAAACAAAGCCATAATTCCTTACCTTTATCTTCAGGCCTCTCCCAACTTCGGATTCCATTTGCCGGGTAAACATTCTTTTAACGGCTACACTTTGAAGACCCTATCAGAAACCACTGTGAGCAATTGGTCTCCCATTTATTGCCTTCATGTTATTACTTCAACCTGGAATTTTCCTCCCACTCCATCACACCCCAACCCTCCATGAAATACTTAATTACTTTTTATGATCCAACTCAAATTCTTTTTGGACATTAGTGCGGACTTAAACAAACAAACAAATTGAGACTCAGTGAAGAAACTCCTGTCAAGAATAGATTTTCCCTCCCCCAAGCACACTGAATTCCTTAATAACAGGGCCTATTTTACCTATCTTCATACTGCTGCACAAAGCACACAGTAGGTGCTGACGCTTTGATGAATGAATGCCTTGGCACCTTATACTCAGGCCACACAGCCTTGTATTATATTTTGTAGTTATTTATCATTTCTATATGTTAAAATCCCCTTGAAGGCAGAGACCAGATCATAATTTTGATTTTCACAGAATCTAGTAAAGTGTTTTAACATCAAGCTAGGACCCAGTATTTAAATTCATTTGTTAAGGGATTTAGTACTAATCCAAGACACATGAGAAGAGAAGCTGACCTGTGAGGTACTCACAAGAACAGTCTCACAGCCTCAGTGAATCCCATGAGGATCTCTGAAGGTGGCGTGGCCCTTTAGATATGTCCTGAATCAAGGCCAGGGGGATAAGCCCTTGTATCCTGCATTGCCCAGACACTGGATGTGTGCTGTGTCACAGGAAGAGGGCATAACCTTGGGCGAGGCCAGCTTCTGTGAGCCAAGGACAATGCCTGAAGGAGGACGCAGCTGTGAGCCATCAGCATCCAGATTCCAGCCAACAAGGGCATCTAAGTAGTGCACGGCAGCATCCTATAGGGCATCCCTGAGAGGGAAAAGTCAGCCTCTTGCTCACCTTCCATAAAAATCTTCTTAAGTTATGGGAAAGAAAACAAGACTGAATTTATTTGAAGTGTCCGAGCCTCCAACTCCTCCTTTGAGCCCAAACAACTTTTTCTCTTTGAGGATTTGAACTGGCACTCGGGGTATTTATTTCTGGCTCTGCCCTGTCACTGGGATACTGGGAAAATTTCTCACATTCACCTCCACAGTGCTGGTCACCCATGACAGTACGGCCACTGGCCCAGCCTAATCGAGCTGGGTTTCCCTGCATCAGCCGACATGTCTCTGGCATGTGGCCTTCTGGGGGCTATGTAGTTGTCCTTAGCTAGCAGATTGTAGCATTATAAAATATGGGCCTGAAAAAAAATTCTCACTAGTGTCTTCTATCATCTTTTCCACTCAGGATCAAGGTTTACTTCTAGGTTAAGGACTCGTACGTACAGGGAAAAGCATTAGCTTCTCTTCTTTTCAGCCCCTGCATGCATGATCCTTGCCTCCTACAAGAAGGAGCCAGAATATCTATTGGGCAATTTTGCTTGCAGGGACGACTCATCTCCTTGGTTCTTCCTTGTTTTATGATCTTAATTTCTATATGGCTAAGGAAAGCTTCCCATGGCAACTGTTGTTTGCTAAAAAATACCCATCTTTTCTATAACCAATTTTTTTCAAAAAATGGGAGGAAGATACTTTCCTTTTTTGGCAACCTTATGCATTGAGTAAGTACCATATAAATGGGTAGCTTCTAAGTTAAAGGTAGTTTGTACTTGGATGGGCCTAGCTGTTCTCTCTGAACTCAGATGTCATACACTAAAACTAAATTAATGGACACAGTCTCTCACCAGGCTTCACATTTTTTTTTTTTTCCTGAATTTCAGACCAGGGCTGGAGGTCGGAAACCATTTTGTGGGACCTTACTTGCAGGGAAGCCGACTTACTAGGAAGGGTGGTAAACCAGCACCATCAACTGCAACTCCCCAAGTCTCAACTACGGCCTCCAGTTCAACTCTGCTATTTGGTTGGGTTCCATAAAGACAACATCTGTCACCTCTCTTTCTCCTCTTCTTGAATAAAGCTTTGCTAACAAGGAGAATTTAGATCTCCCATGAACTCTAAAGCTTCTCTAATAAGGCCTTGCTGTATGTTGCTCTTGTAATAACATGCTTTAACTGAATCCGGTTTTCCAAACTGTTCAATAACACCTTGTCATACGGCTCATTGCAAAAGACTATTATTAACACATTTCCAGAGAACTCTTCTCCTTCCTGTTGGTGCATGGTGGGGAAGTGGATGTGCGAGTCCCAGCAACTCTCCCCATTATCAAGTGCACTATTGGATGCTGTCAAGTGTTTCGTCACAGATGTGAAGCTCTGGCAGGACTGAGATCATATGTACCTCCTAATGCCAAGTCCGTAAACTTCCTTTTAATCTTCACATCTCCGCCTCTGAAACCTGCCACTACTGCAACCCAGCATGCTCTCTTCAAGCTCAAAATCCTTCTGTCATTCCCTGGAATTGGACGGCCTGAGAATGTATCTAGTGTATGGTTAACAGGTTAGCCACGTCTCGTGGGGATTCCAATGTATGCCTGACGCCTGCTTCAAGAGTGGATGTCCTACATCGGAGGGACTCAACAAATAGGGCTTGGTAAGAGGCAAAAGCCCAATGGCCACATACACACTTCCTGCTAGAAAAAAAAAGTTATATTTTAGAGTCTGTTGAGGTAAACCTCTAAAAAAATCCCTCACCTGTAACTTGGCATGATTTTGGCTTATATAATGATTTGATACCTTGATTTTTGCTTCAAATATTCAATCTTGAACAGTGTGTCCCTAAACAAAAACTGGAAAGTTGACCTCAGAGTGGATCTCTACCTTGGGTTCCTTGTGAGGCTATGGGGGACCTATTCCTTTAAGATTCTTAGAAGAGCTATTGAAAGAGTTAATTGAAAATAGAGGGCCTAGGAGGGATATCCTGAAGATCTGTAGACTTTTTGAAAAGGTCTATGAGAAATCACCTTAAATATTTCAATTCTTTTTTTTTTTTTTTTTTAAGATTTTATGTATTTATTTGACAGAGAGAGAGACAGCGAGAGAGGGAACACAAGCAGTGGGAGAGGGAGAAGCAAGCCCCCCGCCGAGCAGGGAGCCCGATGTGGGGCTCGATCCCAGGACTCGGGGATCATGACCTGAGCTGAAGGCAGACGCTTAACGACTGAGCCACCCAGGTGCCCCTGTAAAACCCATTCTTAAGAATTGAAATATTTAATTGGGGCGCCTGGGTGGCTCAGTCGTTAAGCGTCTGCCTTCAGCTCAGGTCATGATCCCCGAGTCCTGGGATCGAGCCCCACATCGGGCTCCCTGCTCGGCGGGGGGCTTGCTTCTCCCTCTCCCTCTGCCGCTTCCACTTCTAGTGCTTTCCTGCTCTCTCATTCTGTCAAATAAATAAATAAAATCTTAAAAAAAAAAAAGAAAGGGTTTTACAGCCACACATTTTGCTTCATGTTTATTCTAAGACATTTCTTGACAGCACCCTGGATTTGATCTTTCCCCAGAGGCTCTTTCTTACTTTTGAGAGTCTTCTTCAGGGAGAAAATAGGGATGAGAAATATTTTATTTTGAAACTAGCAGATCAAGGGCCATTTTTATTTGTCCTACATTCTTCTTAAAAATGGAGTAGTTTCTACTTTAGCTCATATCTCTTTATCTTATGATATGCAGCTAAAAGAAATTAGTTGTCACTTTCAACATTTAGCGTAGAAATAGCCCTAGCCAGATCAATTAGTTCACTAGATACATTTCTCTATTTCTGCAGGTGACAGTTTTCCCAAACTTTCTATCACTATATATCAAAGATCTTCTATCTTCTAGCCCCCAATACCATTCCACTCACCCTCCTTCAAGCCTTCACTGATGGCCATTTTGAGGCTCACTGGTCCTGGTAACACCCATGTCCAGGTAACAAAATCTGTTACTCTTGATAGATAGCAAATCCATATAAAACTTACATTCATTTCGTTCTTTTCATGATTTTTTTCTGACAGTAATTTTCAGAAGAGCTCAGCTGGGCAGATCCTACCTGGAGCCACCCATGTAGTCATTGTCAAATGTGGTCCAGAGCTATATTGGTCATATGAAGGCTCAACCGGGCTGAAGGTCCAAGAACGCTCATTCTCATGTCTGGCAGCTGAAGCCAGCTGTCAGCTGGGAGCTCAGCTTGATTGTCACCTGGGGCATGTACATATGGCTTGGCTTCCTCACACCCTCGTAGCTTTGGGTAGTTGGACTTCTTAAATGATAACTCAGGACCCCAAGTATAAGTGTTCTCATGAGCAAGGTAAAAGATGTATCACCTTTTTATGACCTGGTCTCAGAAATCACATAGCATCATTTCTCCTTACTCTATAGTCAAAGTAGTTACAAACCCACCCACATTCAAAGTAAGGGAATGTATACTCATCTCTCAATGTGAGGAGTATCTAAGAACTTTGCAACCATTTTTTAAAACCCACCAAAGGGGCCTTGCTGTCTTGCCTTCTCTTGTATCACCAGCCTTTATGATAATACCAGATACCTAGGGGATACTCCTTGAGGGTTTGCTGAAATAATGAATTTTGGTAGAAAAAGAAAAGAAGTTCTGTGTTTATGCTAACACTAGTGAGGCACCATGTGAGGGCTCCACCCCTGAGATCTTTAAGAAGAGGAGACACCACTATGTGATATAAGCAGTCACTTGTCTAAAAGCAAAAGGCTGACCCTTATGTTCTTCTCTTGGCCCTTTTCATTTTTTGATTATTCTAGGCCCAAGGGAGATTCCTACATAACCAGAGCTTTTACTTGAATTTTTTAATGACAATCAAGTTCCCGTACTCCAAGAATATGTGGCATTATGATAACCTATAGCAGCCTCAAGTAACGTATGGAAAGGAAGTGATCTGAGAGAACTATGGATGCTCTTCAGGCACTCAATTCCAGGAACAACTCCAGCCACAAAGATATACAGCTGAATGTTCTCTATTCCCTGTTAGTTTGGGTATATAGTAGAGTGTTTCCATATATTGTGCCACGGGATACAGAGAAATCCCACGTGTGGATGAGGGGAGCTATAGGAATATTATATACCAAGACCAAATACCTAGACTCTGAGTTAGAATGAGTTTCAATAAATTCACTTTTTACACATCACACAAAATTATAAACAGGACACAAGCCTTAAAAACCTTTGTTATTGTCCACTAACACCACCACCTAACAAGTTATCATATTTACAAGTGGAAATATCTTCTGAGAAATGTCAAGTATCTTGTTTGAATCCTCTGAAACAAAATAATTTCTGTGATGCATGTATAGTAATGCCAAGAAATCCATCTGCCAGCCAGAATTTCATCCTTTAAATACCTTATTATGGCAGCACAAAAGAACACAATGAGTTTTGTTTAGAGTGTCAGTCTGCCATCTCTGGGCTAAAAGGATTAGGTCTAAATTGCTCATCATTACATAAGACTGCAGGAAAATGTCTGCTTCTTTTGTCTTTAAAAGTACTTCATGGTGTTTTATAAATAGCAAAAAAAAAAAAAATTAATTACACTAAAGAAATCCATTCTGAGGGCCACAAGCAATAGATCTGCCAGGCATTTCATTTTATGTTATCATTTATTCAACCCACAAAGGTCAGAGACTTTTCAAGTACACTCACTTGTTGGACATGGCAGGAGGCTGAGGAGAGGACATAGAATGTGTTGGTTAAATGTATAGATTTTGGTGTCGGTCTGCTCTGGTTTTAGCTTCTCTGACTAATAAATGTGACTGGGAAATTTACTTACCCTCTCTGTGGCTCGTTTTCCATATCTGTAACATTGAAGATAAAATTATTCACCTTCTAGGATTGGTTTAATGGTTAAATGAGATAACATATGTATTTTACTCACCAGTGCTTGGCACAGAGTACATGCACAGTTAACAAGTTAGATAAGAGTAAACACACACTCTTAGTAAGTAGTGTGTGTGTGTGTGTGTGTGTGTGTATGAGAGAGCAGGGAAGGAGGCGGAGAGCGATGGGGGAAAGAAACAAAGAGAGGGAGAAAGACAGAGGGAGAGACTATTTTGAAAGGGACATAGAGAACCCTGTTGGAGACACTGTATGGATGTGATGGTTATTTATTAATGTTAACTTATCTGATGAAGAGATTTTGAATATTGAAGATATGGGAATGGGACAGGAATGAAATGTCAGGAAATATATGGAAATGTATGTCACTATGAAACTCACTAGTCTTCTGTACAGAAACAGAAAGTCACAAACATTTCCCACTTCCTGTTCCCCCTGGGATTTCCATTTCAACCATACTTCTGCACCTGGCCTGGTACTTCCATGTACCCAATGTCAGAGGTATGTCCCTTGAACAGGACTCAGCTGTCCACTAGGTAAAGCAGTTGAAAAGCCACCAGGCCATTACAGTGTCACTGCAAATAACTGAGAGGTATTTTCATGTTATTAATGGGAGGAGAGTCCAGTGTGATATACAAATAAAAGTGGACTTTTCTAAGGAACTAGAGTTGGGGAAGGAGTGAAGGAAAGATTTTAGGTGGACAAGGCCTTTTCTCCCTTTTCAGGTGAATTGGTGAGGTCATTCCTATCCTCAATCTTCATATGTCAGGTCATTTGGAAGAAACACATTCTGCAATAAAGTGCAGTAATCTTGCCATTATTAATTAGAATAATAATTTCCATTGCTTAAGCTCATTTCTGTAATGGTTTTGTTCAAAAAATAATACTCAGGTTTAGCCATGTCTGTTAAGAGACAGAGTATCAGTGGCCAACTTTCTAGTTTTTTTAATGCCTTTTCAAAAATATATATTTTTATTTTACCTTAACACAGTTCTGTTCAAAAACAACCTTCAGGTAACCTTTTAAAATATTACTTATGAATCTATGCACCTCAATAAAGTGTTTCCTGTTTTTCATTTCCCCAAGGCCAAAGTGACACAATTATTAGCTTTTGATAGAGTTAAACAGTAACTACCCATGCTTATTTTTGTGAAAGAATGGAAAACAAATCTACCTTCAAGCAGTGAAACATTTGAAAAGATTCCCATACTTCAGTTCTTTCTTATTTTTTCTTTTTCCTAGAAGAAAACAGAGGAATTTTTAAAAAATCGAATATTTAAAATAAACTTTTTCTCTACTTCTAGCTCTGAATAAAATCCTTTTCCTTTTAATAGGGAACCTCTTTAATCCTGTGTAGTACTACTTACAGTCTTCCAGGTACCATTCTAGATGCTGGGCATATACCAGGAGACAAAACAGGTCAAAATCCCTGCCATCATAGAGTGTACAGTCAAGTGGGGGGGGGGAGAGAAAATGAACAATATGAACACAGTAACAAATGATAAAGGGAAAACTAAGACAGGAAGAGAAAAGGGAGTGTCACTGAGGTTGGGCAGTGAGCGTGGTTTTAGGTAGCATGGTCAGAAAAGGACTCTTGAGAAGATGACATTTAAGGAAAGAGGTGAAGGAAGTAGAGGAAGACACTGTGTTTTAAGGAATAGTTAGCAGGACAAGAGGAGTCAGCTAAGGGAATAGTAAGAAATGAGACATAAGAGGGGCCTGTCTGATTGATAGCCTATTTTATGAATGCCGGCTTTTACGTCATTACATTAAATGGCATGACAAGTATGAAATAGGACACCATTAAAGGTATATCCACATCTTCTCTTTGTCTCTCAAGATTCATTCACCACCCTTCTCCATCCTTTTCTCTGGCCCCGGGAAACTGAGCTCTCTCTACTCTTTCTCATGACCAATCACATTTCTTCCCTTGGGCCACCTTCCTCCTCTTTCAGTTATCCAAATGTTCCCTCTGTCAGAGAAGCAGAAACCCAGCCAACTTGTGTTTCTCTGGATGGGTAGTTCTCAACAATGGCCTTAAACTCACCAGCTTCAGTGCAGGGAGAAGGGGGAAGGGGACACACTTCCTGAAATACAGATTCCTTGGCCTTACTGAAGACATTCAATCAGTATGTCTGAGTGTCTCTGGCCTTGGGGCCAAAGAATCTGCAAGTTTAACAAGTTTCCCAAGGTCAGTTGTTTCTTACTGTGAGGCTTGCATATTAAAATTCTAGACTATAGGAACAGCACTCTTTTGATAGACATTCAAGCAATTTCTTATACCTGATGTTTTTTCCCTTGTTCCAAAAATGAGAACTCTGAAATATTTGGTTTGCCTCTATTATATTATGACTGACTGTAATCTGCTGAAATTTTATTCCTATTTTTAGTCAATGCTTATAAAATACTTTATTTTGTAAAATATTTCATCATTAAATACTATCCATAGGAATTGTTTTGCACACACAGATGTGTACCTCTGAAACAAATAATACATTATATGTTAAGAAAAAAAAAAGAAGATAGCAGGAGGGGAAGAATGAAGGGGGGAAATTGGAGGGGGAGACGAACCATGAGAGATGATGGACTCTGAAAAACAAACTGAGGGTTCTAGAGGGGAGGGGGGTGGGAGGATGGGTTAGCCTGGTGATGGGTATTAAAGAGGGCACATTCTGCATGGAGCACTGGGTGTTATGCACAAACAATGAATCATGGAACACTACATCAAAAACTAATGATGTAATGTATGGTGATTAACATAATAAAAAATTTTAAAAAAGAATTGTTTTGCACAGTCCTCATCAATTTGTGTCAGATGAGACTTGATGCCTTGTTTGCAAACTGATAATTTGTGGAAGGATTATCTATGACTTCTACATATATTTGTGGAACAGTGCTGACTTTATTTTTATTTAAATGCTGATGTTTCTCATGTAAATCAGCATTATACTTGAATTAAAAATAGGGGTACCCAAAAGTTACTAATAAATGCCATATATCATGCTATGCAATGCTTTTGTGCTGGTAGGACTGAACTTTGAGGACTTTTTCAGAGTTATGGAAGGAAATTTACTCTGTGAGTTAGACCGTCATAGAATTTGTGATGAAGAATTCACATTTCCCACTAGAGTATGCAGCACTGCTTTTTTTAAAAAAATATTTTATTTATTTATTCGACAGAGAGAGAGAGCACAAGTAGGCAGAATGGCAGGCAGAGGGGGAGGGAGAAGCAGGCTCTCCACTGAGCAGGGAGCCCGATCTGGGGCTCAATCCCAGGACTCTGGGAATCATGACCTAAGCCGAAGGCAGACGCTCAACCAACTAAGCTACCCAGGCGCCCCTCAGCACTGCTTTTATATTACACGTAATCTTCTGTGAAGAGAGACACCAGACTGATATTTTACAGAGTATTTCTGTTACAATCTCCAGAGTTCAGCACTTTTAAACAAACATTGTCCTTTTAAGGGTTTTTTTTGTTCTGTTTTTGTTTTTGTTTTTGTTTTGCAGATTTCATAGGTTAATCTCCCCTGTGCCAAAATTTGCTATTTCAAGATATTGAGGCAAACAAGACTGTCAGAAATAAAAAACAAGGGTTGCACTGTCATGTACAGAGCAGATAATAGTAAATACCTACCTGAGTAGCTGAATCTAATCCCTCTGAGGAAAACTGGTTCATTTGGCCTCTTAACTAATTTCGACTTTTTTCCTAGCAGAGAGAGGGCAAGGGATTTTGATTGAGGGAGCTGCAGAACAGATTTACCTCAGGTTAAACTTGCCTTTCAAACTGGAGAGGATCAGGTGGAGTCTTTATGGCCCACTCTGGCAGGACTGTGTTTACAGCAAATACTCAAAAGCATATATTTCCTCTCAAATATTAGTATTTGCAGCTGCTGGCTAAAAATACACCCAAAGGAATGTCAAACACTGAAGCAAATGGTCCATACATTTTAGGAATATAAGAGGAAAGGCTTGTGAATCTTTTAATAATTGTATTACATGTAATAAAATGTCTTGAAAAATTCTTCAGAATTTCTGTTTCTCTATGCCTATGGCTAAGCTAAGTCAATGTATTTAATATGAGTGCATTTTTCATAAAGGTAAAGAAACATCTCACTTTTTAAATAAATGTGTGTTTTCTTTTATTAGTGAAAGGGCATACAATAGTTCTAAATATTAGACAGATAGTAAATGAGGATTGATCTATTAAGAAGGGAAAAATAGTTTTATATTAAATGCCTCAAGAACCTTTTTTTACATTACTTCAGATTTTTACATAAGAATTATATAGGATTTTTGAATTCCTAACTTTGAAAAAGACCTTGGAAATTATTTAGTTCATGAATACTAATAACAAGGATGTTAATAACATAACTAACGTTTGAGCACTTACCATCTTCTGGCCACTGTTTTAAGAAGCTTTACATATGTAATCTTGGTCAACCCTCACAACAATTCTACTATGTAAATGTTATTAAATTCATTTGACAGAAAAGAGAACTGAGACATAAAATGTTTAACAAATCTGCCAAAGGTCATAGAGCGAGCAAGGGGAAGAGTTAGTACTAAAGCTGAAGAAACACTTGTAAAATTATCCCAGCCCATTCTATCCATAGAAAGTGAACACAGCTGTCAAGAGTATGATTTGAAGGTGCCAGAAGTTCTGCCTAAATACATCACCTTCAACAGTATACAACACTGCCTCAAATTCCCACCAACAGAAAGGTGCTTTATGCAAAGATAATGCCTCCCAAAGGATATAGTTTAAAAATAATACCTAAAAAGAATTGCCTGTTAATGATAGCAAGATAAGGTAGACACCTTTTAGAAAGATTTGGATGATAAAAGGAGAAAAAAGAAAATAAAAGAGCTGTTGAAGTTAAACACTATAATATATACCCTTGGTCAATCCCAGCAAAGTGAAGGGGAGGGATAAAGACAAAATTCAAGCAATTTGGCTTTGGTTGGATATGGAAATTATCCATCTTTAGCTATCTTCTCATTTGGGAAATAGAATCATACAGATAGTTAAACCTTTGCTATTTGTAATGGTAAAGTTTAACAGCAAAAATTATCCGTGTATAACTTGTATTTTCCTCACCACTTGCCTTTTTTTTAGGAGGGGAGGGGCAGAGAGCAAGGGAAAGAGAGAATCTTAAGCAGATCCATGCCTAGTGCGGAGGCCAACACGGGGCTCAATCTCAAGACCCTGAGATCATAACCTGGGTGGAAATCAAGAGTTGGATGCTTAATCAACTGAGCCACTTAAGCACTTGCTTTTCTGAACAGACATTCTTACATAGGGGTCCCATATATGGATTCCTTCTGATACATGAAATTCCCAATACATAGGTAAGAATGCACAGTGCCCTAAGAAGATTGTCCAAATTCTCATAAGTATATATGAGCCCCTTCAAAACAGTTACTGTAGCACAAAATCAATCTAGCCCAGCTGCACTTCTTATATATCACCTAAAATTTATGCCTGCTGGAGGTGGTCTTTAACAGCTAAGAGAATATAACCTACAACTGCTTTGAATTATGTATCCTAATGAACATCCGGGACTACACTGAAGCTGGCAGAGAAGAAAACTTTACTTTCTTTACTTTAGAAAGTAAATATGGTATACAAGATGAACAAGAGCAGGATAACATTACATGCCACTGCTTTGCTAGAACTATCTTTCCGGTTTTCACTGCAATAGCAGATGCAACTATTCAGGATTGGGGTTCTAAGTAAATAATATGCAACAAGGAAGTGAGACAGGTATGTCGATGAAAGGTCTTAGGAAAGAGTAAGGCAATTGGAATGGGCAGTCAATTAATTAAAAATGCTTTTCAAAATGAACAAACTGATCCGACTTTCTTGGTGGAGCTATTACCAAGTTCTTTTGAGTTCTTAAAACATTTTCTTTACTCTGTGTTTAACAACAAATGTGGGCCAATTGCTGTGAGTTAATTGAAAAGGATTGTTTTCTAGTTGCCAAGAAACGGTGCTTTCTTACATTATGCAGGCCATTATGTGCACAGATCAAGCTTCCTGATTTTTCTTTGAGGGTTTAAGAATATAGGCTGCCGTGATTTAGTTGTCCCTTGAGGAGAGGAGCACAAATCAAGAAGGCTTTCAGGGGTGTTGTTCCATTTCAATTGACCAGGTAAGATTTGGATTTGAAAGTGCTACCTTCTTCCTAATGCTTCACTTTTCCTAAATCATTTAAATGCTTTTATGTTGAGTGAATGAGTGGATCTAAAATGATGATTTTTGATACTTGGGATAGTTTCATGTAAAATCATGCTAAGTTGATTTTCTTCCAGCTGAAGTTTCTGAGAAAAAAAAGGTAGAGGTAATAATAGACAGCTGTGAGACTGGCTCAAGTTGGTTTCTTCTTGATTTCAGAGTAGTAAATCCATGTAAACCAAGAAGTTGTGAGTGTGTTTAGGGTTGAAGTATTAAAATCATTGCTATGGCAGCGAATATCATTATTTCTGTTTGGAGAAAAGATTTCAAATCTTATTGACTTGTTCCAACTGAGAAATGGGTTTTATATTTGTTACCTTAAAAGGAAGACTTGTTGATTTTATTCATAATGTGGTTACTTGTCTCTTAAAACCACATATATTTTCATTATCCCTTTCTGTTGGCTATTTTCTTCATAATTTTGTCTTAAAGATGAAGATAAAATCGGAGTCTTTGTACTTAATACTACTACTAATAGGCTTGCTACAAACAAAAAAGTCACCCTTCTTCCTCAGCAAGGAAGATCACATTTCTTAATTCAAAGTCACTTGCTCCCAGGCTCACCAATATAGTGCTCACAGTGGGTAATAATGTGGGACAAGTGCTGGAAAAGGACTCTGGGAGTCCTGTTTCTTGGGTCAAATCATCCTCCCATTCATACTTTCACAGAGTTAGGTTGAATTTGCCATCCCATGAGCTTACACTTAAAACCTCAGAGTTCATGTGGAACTATACGTTGAAAACAAGTTGATTGGCAAATTTGCAAAGTTGAGCGCTGTTATTAATCCTTTCTTTCATCTCTCCCATGGTTCTGTGTTTCCTGGGAATATATTTCC
Organism: Mirounga leonina; assembly: GCF_011800145.1. Taxonomy (NCBI): domain Eukaryota; kingdom Metazoa; phylum Chordata; class Mammalia; order Carnivora; family Phocidae; genus Mirounga; species Mirounga leonina. Next base: position 50,350,226 of record NW_023270377.1, on the reverse strand, counting down.
TTTACAAGGAAGATCATCAAAATGGATACAAGTCAGATCAAATATCTGTTGTCTCATTAAGTAAGTTTCCATTTGTTCAGAGTTTGAAGACACCTGAGTATAAATATGACCTGTGTAAAATGAACCCTAGTTGATGCTGGAAAGAAATCATTGCACCATGCCTTTACCTGATAATATGATTTGGGTTTTCCACAAACAAACTCTGGTAATGAAATTATTATGTGGAATAATGTCGATGAAGTGATCGTTAAATAAGATGCAATCCATCCATTTATTTTTAACTTGCCAAAATGGAGTCTCCTTTCTTGAATTCCTATACATTTTTTTTTAATTAACTAAAATAGTCACTGTATTATCAGCTATCACAAATTTTCATTACACTCTATTTTTTAATTTATATGGTAATGAAATTGAAGCAGCCCTTTAAATAAATGCATAGTTTGCAGTTATGTATACTTGGTGTGATTTATCACCATTTTTTGTTGGAACTGCATTTGTTTTCAGGTAAGATGTAATTAAACAATTCTGTTCTAGTTTACATTCCTTTCTTTGCCTTGTCAAATAGTGCTCTGTGCCCTGAAAATATACTTTTGATATTACTGGTGCCATGGTGCTTAAAAAAATCTGTACTGGTAAAGTTTTTGCTCAGTCTTTTTTTGCAATTATTGATGCAAGATGACAGGTGATTATGTGGGATGGGTGGAGTGGAGCAAAAGTCAGACTGATACAGTATCTTATAGGCAGATTTCTTCCCACATTTAGCACACCATTTGTCAGTATAACAGAGTGATTGTGATATTAATAAAGTAACTGTAAAGAAAACATTTGACAGTATAACAAAAAATCTTGACTTTATTTCTGAATGGTATTTATTTATTTATTTTTTTTTTTTTTTAAGATTTTATTTATTTATCTGAGACAGAGAATGAGAGAGACAGAGAGCACATGAGAGGGGGGAGGGTCAGAGGGAGAAGCAGGCTCCCTGCCGAGCAGGGAGCCCGATGCGGGACTCGATCCCGGGACTCCAGGATCATGACCTGAGCCGAAGGCAGTCGCTTAACCAACTGAGCCACCCAGGCGCCCTTCTGAATGGTATTTAAAATTAAGCAAATATTAACTGATGTTGATTACTTCTCTGTGGATTAAGAGTTTTGCAAAAAAATAATGTTTATCTAGGTTGGGATAGGAATCAGTCTATAAAATTTTATTCAACCTTAAATTGAGAAGACACTGAATTCAATGGTAGTTTATAGATCAGTGACTGAAATACCACAAAATGATAGGCATTTAAGGGCATTTATTGACTAGTGAATCTAATGGCCTTGAAACTTTATTGTTTGGACTCCTAGAGATTCCCAAAAGCTTTGGATGAAGGTGTGAAGGTGGGGAGAATGGCTAGCTGACGGTGTAGGGGAAATAAATGGTATTAGCAACCAGCCATGCTCTTCTAGTTTGTCCACAAGAATATATACAGCCTAAGACTATTTGACACACTTCATGACAGTCATGATACACTGTATTTCTAGCATTACCCTGATGTACAATTCAAGAAACCTGGTCAAGTATGAGATTAATTTGACATATCTCATTTATAATGAACTCAAAGTTTTTGGCAGTCATTTCTTCTACTGCAGGCACTTAACATTTCTTTCATTCTAGAAATATTTCAGGGATCTTTATTAATCAGCTTATCAATTTCTTTAACACTACTTTTTGGGGCGCCTGGTTTGCTCAGTCGTTAAGTGTCTGCCTTCAGCTCAGGTCATGATCCCAGAGTCCTGGGATCGAGCCCCGCATCGAGCCCCTCATCGGGCTCCCTGCTCCACGGGAAGCCTGCTTCTCCCTCTCCCGCTCCCCCGCTTGTGTTCCCTCTCTTGCTGTGTCTCTGTCAAATAAATAAATAAAATCTTTAAAAAAAAAAAAACTACTTTTTTTTTTAATTTTTTGAAAACTGGGATTATTTATTTCATGGTACTACTGTTAAACATCATTTCAAGAATTCCTAAACACATTGTGCTTTTGATTACTAATTTTCCCATACACTTGATATGAAATTTGCCTAACTTCACGAATTCAGAATAATACATAAAGTAGTAAAGTGCTTTCTTATTCTCTTCTTACCTAAAAATGGTCTCTTTATAATATTAGAAAATTGTTTTCAGAATGAAGAAGACACATGCAAAATATTTTAGTAATTTTAATTGTCCTATTGTTTATACATAATCAGCACCAAATTTTACCTTCTTCTCATAAGGCATTAGGAATATTCCTTTCTTTTGTCCTTAAAGTTTTTGTTAAAACTGAGATTTTTAACTTCTCAACTGTAATGATATGATTTTGAACAACTCTTACAAGTTTCTTTTTTTGCTTAGAAATATTTCTAAAACCTGAGAATGCTGCCTCTCTTTTCCTTCCTTTTGAGCAGTTCTCAATTTGGCAATGTCTGAAGATATTTTTTGGTCACTGCAACAAAGTGGGTAAGGTACTCAGGATCTAGTGGATAGAGGACAAGGATGCTGCTAAACATCCTAAAATGCACAGGACACTCCCTACAGCAAAGAAGTATGGGATTCCAAATGTCAATAATGCTGAGATTGAGAAGCCCTGCTTTACAGGTCTCACCTACCTTATTGTAGCTAAATGCATGATTACAGGTTAGAATTTTTGTTTTCAGAGCGTCCTGAAATCCCATGTGCCTTTTCATTTTATTTATCATATTGGCCTATAGGATGACACTTAATTTTTAATTGAACTTTCTGAACTCTGCCTGTGTAAAGCGTAGGAATCATGATCCAACTGGATTGTCCACTTTTCTTTTCCTTACTTATGACCAGTACCAAAATGACAATGGTCACATTATTGTTAAGCCCATGTTCTATCCACATTACTGACCAGTGCTATGTTTTAATTACTTGTAGAGTATTTCCCTCATTGCTTCTATCATGGATAAGGAAGGATTCATTAAGGCAAGACAATATCTTCTGTTTACTTGCTGTGTTCCTGATTTTGTGTCCAAAGTCACTTTTCAACAAACATCCATTCATTCTATAGATATTTACTCAGTACCTATCTTGTTCCAGAAACAGTTTTATGTTGGAAATTCAGTAGTGAATACGATACCAACCCTACTTTTGTACTTATGTTACAGTAGATCCGAAGATCTCAAATCCCTTTTCCTTCAACCATCTTTGATCTTGGTCTGTTCTATATTAAAAAACAGAAAAACAGCAGCAGAATCTGGTGCATCATAAATGGTTGTGAACGTTCATACTTTTTTTTTTTTTTGCATGTAAACCCTGTTTCTTGGAAACTGCCAAGAACCTTTTCATTAATTTCTGAACTTCGCTTTCTGGCAAATCTCTCTATTTTTAACTTGCTTGGTGTACATTCCATAGAACACTGACTCTGAAGTAAATTTTGAATGAAGGAAAATAGAATATTTGATGAGTTGAAATAATGTTAATGAGAACAGTCAATCTGGCATTTAGGGGGAAAAGACATAAAAATACAGATGGAAAATTGTGAGAGGAGAGGCCAGTCACACTTGAAGTTTATTTTATTTGCTATGCCAAGAAAAATGGTTAAAGGAAAGAAAAGAAAAGAAAAAGAAAAACAGGAGAAAAGAAAAAGAGCAGTAATGTACCTTTCCAGTATAAATGTGACTTGGAATAATTTTTTTCTTCTGGTGAATCTTTTAGAATTTCTTACCTGTTTTATAGCTTATTCCACAGTGGTCATTGATGAAATTATTGGTTTCTTCTTTAGATAGGGAATGAGAAGCATAAATGAAGCAATGTAATACATTGTTAATATTCTGATCTCAGTATTTCTTTTGATTTTACTTTATAGTTTCTTTCCCTCCCTAATGCTTGTTTTCTTAGTGTGTGCAAAATTTTCTTAGGATATGCAGGACTTAAAAAGTTATACTAATATGTGAAAATGTGAAAAAAAGGATTTGATGCTCTAAAATTCTCAGAATTTGGGGGCACCTGGGTGGCTCAGTCATTAAGCATCTGCCTTCGGCTCAGGTCATGGTCCCAGGGTCCTGGGATCGAACACCACAGCAGGTTCCCTGCTCAGCGGGAAGCCTGCTTCTCCCTCTCCCACTCCAGCAGCTAGTGTTCCCTCTCTGGCTGTGTCTCTCTCTGTCAAATAAATAAATAAAATCTTAAAATAAAATAAAATTCTCAGACTTTGTAAACCTATCAGTTTTTAAGTAACCATTTAACTTATTAAGATATTTACTGAGGTGACTGGGTGCCTCAGTCCTTTAAGTGTCTGACTTTTGATTTTGGCTCAGGTCATGATTCCAGGTTCCTCAGGTCCCTCCAGAGCTCAGAGGGAAGTCTGCTTGAGGATTCTCTCTCTCTCCCTCTGCCCCTCCGCCTGCTCATGCTCTCTGTCTCTCTCTAATAAACAAATAAATCTTTAAAAAATTATGTTTATCAAAAGCTGTGATTTCTCGTTCCTCTTCTCTTTCATTTAAATATAAATTGAGATCTTACCCAACTACGGAGTTATTTGTGTAAGAAATTCTGAAGAAACAATATAGATGTGGCTACAAAAAGTGTTTTTAAATTATGTAAGTGTATTTTCTGGAGTTTACTAAAAAATGAGAGAAATTCTAATACTATGGCTTATAACTGGTTTTCTAGCAATGAACTTGAGGAAAAAACTGAATTTTATCTTAAAAGTCTTAGTGGTACTGACAGATGGCAGTGAAATTGCCTTTGTTGTGTGAGAAAAACAAAGAGGAGTCTTTTCTTCTTTGTTCAAGGACAGGCTTTGCCATCTATCAGTGGTCTGATGCAGGCAAGTTACTTAGTCTCCAAGAACCTAGACTGCCTCAACTGTGAATTGAGTAAAAATACTGATCTCACAGTGTCATTACGGAAACCAAATGAGATAACACAGTTTACTACTTGTCACAGAGCAATTACATAACAGTAAGTGTTTCCCTTTCTTGATCACTTCAGTCAGTCCTAGACTGTCCTAGTTCATTTCATAGAAAAGATTCTAAAGGAATTTTAAAGATCGTCTAGTGTGCTACCCATCTGATGATTGTTTATATAATATTCCCCTAGTCACTAGCCTATACTTTCATAATGCTAATAAGTGTTACTTCTGACAGCAATAGACAGTTATAAATGTTATGTTGAAACATATGAAATTGACACTTTTATAGGTCTGCCATAATTTGATAATGCTAGAATGTAAATGCAGTTCCATTAGCTGTTAAAAAAATTATAAAAAGACACAATTAAAAAAATAGTATAATCAGTAAGAGCCTTGAGCAGGGGTTGACAAACTAATCTGTGGGCCAAATCCAGCCTGCTATATGTTTTTGTACTGCCCATGGGGTAAGAACTGTTTTAACACTTTTAAACAGTTGATAAAAATTAAAAGCAGGATAATACTTTGTGACTCATGAAAATTATATGAAATTCAAATTTCAGTGATTACAAATAAAATTTTGGGGGGAACAAACCACTCTTGCCCATTTACATATTGTCTTAGGCTGCTTTTGTTCTGCAAAGACAGAGCTGAATTGTTGCAATGGCCTTTATGGCTTGGAAAGCCTAAAATATTTATTTATTACCTGGCCCTTTAGAGAAAAGGTTTGATGACCCCTGTTCCAGAGTCACACTGCCTACATTTGCATGCTAGAGCCACCACTTCTTATGACTTACCTAAGTTACATAATCTTAGCGAGCCTTAGTTTACACATTTTAAAATAGGCACGCTACTAGTATTTTTACCCTACACGATAATTATGAGTGCCTGGTACATGATATAAATGTTATATAAATGTTAATATTCTTCCCAGGTGCCATTGTAAATGGGAATAACAACTTACAGAAGCTTGAAAAGCACAGATGGGCAATAGTCGTTGCATCATTATATCTTGACCTAGCAACAGTCCTCAGCATTCTGTAGATGTTTATGTTAGAAAGTAACCACTTACTTATATAAATGATTTTAATATTTACATCTCACTCATGCCACATGGACCATTTCAAGTTAAAAATATTTAAGTTTCTAAATTTGCAAGTGCTAAGCTGTAAAATAGAGACTGTTTTCTCCCTGGGACAATGAACATCTGCTGAAATAATTTGTCCAACAGAACATTTACCTCTGCTGGCCTTTTTTTTTTTTTTTAATGGAAAAAAGATCATTGTTTAACTTCAACTCTTCTCATCTTCTAAACCAAGAAACAGTTTCTCTTGGGACTAGATGTTTGTAAGATTTGGAAAAGTAAAGGGGCCTCAGCTTTTTATTTACTTTTTCCTATTTTCAAGTAAGGGTAAGTAGAATTTTACTTAGAGTGCCATATTCTTTTTTCCTTCTTATTTAAATATTGTTTGAAAGACCACAGGTTTTCTAGTTGACTTAAGATTTCTGAAGTGAATTGTGCTCTGCAGCCGTTTCTGAGAGACTGGGAGGTGGGGTGATAGTTATCCCTCAGCAGAGAAAGGGTCAAGTTTTAAATTAGAAAGACTTTTAAGAAATAGCTCAGATCTATTACTTTTTGTATACAAAGTCAGAAGGATCTGGAGGGAAGATGATCCAAAATCTTGGAAGAAAAATAAAATGCTCCCAAAGCTAAATCCAATAGCATCCTAGAGAGAATGGATGGTTTTAGTAGAACTGCTGATAAACTTCAAGTCTAAGACTTATCAGGCAGGTTACCTCCCCAGCTTTTCTACAGCAGTTTCCCTGGGGAAAGATGAAGAGAGGACACTTCAAACAGTCAGCTTTATAATGCTGTACTTAAGAAGCCAGTGAATAATAACTATTAGAGTTCTCTGGGTAAACCAGCTTGAATTAAAGGTGCTTCTTTTGTTTCCTTACTTTGAAGTCCTCTAGTACTCTAAAGTACTCCAGTCCGTGGGGATTACACCAAGAGCAATGAGTCCTATCTGAAATGAGGAAGGGAAAGTGTTGTCAAATTTCATGTTGATTCATAAGAATATGCCTGAAGGGTTGTTCATGTATTTCAACAGGGCAGGAAGGCACAAGGGGTGACCAGAGAATCAAATGTTTGAGGATGGAAGAGTTTCTATTTGCTATGAAAGATTTAAGAAATTTGTTGTTTTCAAATGGAATGGATTCTATCATATATAAATTATTCCTGATTTTTTTGTTGTTTTCTAATTACTATCTTTGCTTATAATATAGTCAAGTATGAGGGGGAGAGAGAGAGAGAGAGAGAAAGAAAGAAAGAAAGAAAGAAAGAAAGAAACTGTTCAGCTACCACGTCAAAAATATTTTGCCACCTGCTATGTATTTTGCCAGCCAGTTAAAATCTTTAGCATTCTTTGGTATGAAGCCTGAAGATGCTTGTGGGTGGAGGGAAATTTTCCTCTGTTGGAATCTTTTGGATGATAGTCAAATACTTCTGTAATTTCCTTCACCATTTTTAGCTACAGTTGGCATCATTTATTTCAAGTATGCCTCTGGAATGTCAAGAAGATGCCAGATATTATTTTGAATGCTGTATTTTAATATAATAAGAAGCTAAAGTTGTTCCTAGAGACTTCAGAAATAAAGGTAGGGTGCTTCTTATCTTTTAGTAAAATGGAAAACTTCAATTAAGGACCAAATAGAACTTTTGGTCCATCTCCTACCTATGAAAGTAGATTAGAAGGAATTTTTATCCTTTGGCTACAGGCAGTAACAGATTTACCTGTCGGGAGTTGGGGAAGGAATTGAGTACAAGGAAAACCAGAACCTAGACTTATCACTTAAGTTATCAAATGGTCCAAATGTTTGGTCCAAAGCCTAATGACTTCATTTGAGTTGTTTGTCCTGGATATGGGCATTTGAGTCCTCCTCATTTAAACCTTTTGGAATAATGATTCTAGCAATACTCTGAAATAAACATTCTATAGTTATTTCCCCAGTTGAATAGGTCTATAATTAGAAAGCCTATCATTGCTAGCTAGTCAAATTCCTTGAAACAAGCATATGAAGTTTGTTTTGCTAGCACCAATAGGGAAAGAATGATAGAACAGGGAGAGACCTCATGAGATCACCTAATCCATACTAAAATCATTCAAATACATGGTTCTTTAGTCAAAGGTTTCCCAGGGATTTGTTACACCAGCAACTGGAGTCTGACTAGGCCTCTAACAAGAAAGAGGCTTGCTTGCCTTTCTGATCAAGAATCATTGCAATATCAAACAAAGGATAAATTCTTTTCTAAGAAGCTTATGACTAATTCAGGTCTCTACAAGCATTCCAGGAACAAGATTCTTTTTGGTTACCAAGATCGTAAGTGTGATTTTGGCCCGGAGGCTTAAAAACCAAAGCACATAGGCTGTGTCTCACTTGTTCTGTGGGCCATTTTTCTTTTTATTCCTATGCCTTCATTCCTGTGATTTCCACCCCCCATCCTCGTTATATTGAGAAACACGTACAAGTATTTTTAGCTGGTTTACCTGAATTAATCTCTTATCGGGCTAACCTATTTGAACTAACAACTACAAAAAAACAATTAACAGAGAAAACTCCTCTATATTTTCCAGCTTCTATCCCCTTATTTTTAGCTTTGTATCCTTGGGCAAGTCATTTAAATTCTCTGGGCCTCAGTTTCTTTTTCTGTATTAAATAAGAACATGAGTCTAAATTACTGAAAGAGTCTCTTTTAGCTCCAGCACTCTATAATGCAATCTATCATAAAGCAAAATTGTGACCTTTAGCATGAAGAAAGGACAGTGGGAGGGAAACATGTTAGGAATTTTTTCTCATTTCTCCCACTCCATAAATGCTGCAAATGGCTGAAATCAGTGACTTCTGTGAAGTCAGTGACAAAACTTTAGTAGGTATATTCATTTGGGTAAAGTTTCACCCAAAGCTTATGTATTTAAAGCAGAGAGGAGAGAAATTCTAAACTACAATCTTTTATTTTTCCCATTTTTGATCAGTTTCAAGACATATTTCTTTTTAACACTACTTTGTTAAAATCCTCCAAAAAAAAGTTCAAAGTACACTCTAGGAAGAAAATATTGCTAAAAATTGACTTTTAATTATTTCCTTCCATATGTACAAATAGAATCTTTTCTCTTAGAGCTAAAATTTTATCAATGGCTTTGAGTGTAGGGAAAAGAAGAGAATATTTTATTGATAAACCCCATACTGCTGTTTTTGAGATTTCTCCAAATGTCAGACAGAACTATGGCTATGAGATAACTATTGGAAAGTCCTGATAATAAAATACCCAATTTTGGGGCACCTGGGTGGCTCAGTCGTTAGGTGTTTGACTTCGGCTCAAGTCATGGTCCCAGGGTCCTGGGATCGAGCCCCGCATCGGGCTCCCTGCTCTGCGGGAGGCCTGCTTCTCCCTCTCCCACTCCCCCGCTTGTGTTCCCTCTCTCGCTATGTCTCTCTCTGTCAAATAAATAAAATCTTTAAAATAAAATAAAATAAAATACCCAATTTTGGTTAGACAGTGTAATTAACAGACTGGGAAAAGGAGCTAATATAAAAGAACTAGTTATATTTCATTTCCTGAATTTTTACGTCTATAAACAAACATTTTGTCTACTTCCCATTTTGTGAAGCTATTGCAGAAATTTCCTGCTATCACAAATCTTAGAAATCTTAGAGATAGTGAGTTTTACTTAAAAGTTGTATGTGGAAAGCCTACTAAATTTATGCCAATGTAGACTTGGTTTCATGTGAATGATCTAGGAGCACATCTTTTCTATTAGATGATGCTAGGAATCAGCCTTGGTGACACATTAAATCTCTCAAAGGTAATATTTTATTTTAACTGTCATCTACTTAGTATGTCAGGCTGATGAAGTTTAGGTTAGCTCAGTGACACCATTGAGCATTATTAACTATTACAAATAATTGTACATGGACAGATAATAGCTCCAAGAATAGCTGGTAACCAATTATAGTGTTCATGTTTGTATTTTTCTATCACTGCTGAAAAGATAAATAAATTTAAATTTTTCTACAGGATCTATTAAACCTGATTATGCAAAGTTAAAAAATGTATCCATATTACAGAACCAATATAATTTTATACCTTTTGTGGATAGAATATACAACTTCAGAGGACATTCCAAAACAGTGTCTGTGGCTTTCAACTTTAAAAACCCCTCAATCTTCCAGTTTGTTTTCATGGTATGTTCTATTAACTCTTATTTGAAAATTAAAAATATACCTCAGATTGTATTCATCTCAATAGGAAGAGAAAACAATCTATTTTTCATTAGAATTCCCAGGAGTAACCACAGTAAGAGCCAGTAAGTTGGTAAATACAATAATGTCTCTGTGGAAATCAGGAATGAAGAACATATTTTTAACAAGATTAACCATGATGATAATTTCCAGGTACATCATTTATTTTCTAAATTGTCCTGCTTCAAGGAAGCCTCTCTGGAAAATAATTCAAGCAATAAGAAAACAGACTTCAAAACATTAGATAAGACATTCAATATATTTTCTTCAAAATATATTTCACTGACTTAGTATATATTCCGAGTAAGAAGGCATTAGTTTTATACTTGGATTTTCGACATTTTCATTAGTTGAGAAGTCCTAATTAAGAAAAACCTATACCTTGCTGAAGTACTAAGAAGAGTCATAAGACTGAAAATTGTCCAGTATTATTTTCTGCTCCAGACAATAGTATTTTGTGCGTTTCAACACTCAGCTCTTCCACCTAATTGGTACATTATACAAATAATAGGTCTTTTAATATTTTGAACCACTAGATGTATGTCAAACATAACCTACATTCACAAATAGGGGAATACTTTCAGTTTTGCATAGAAATGAAGGATGAGGAAATTCAGGAGTTAGATTTCTGAAAAGACAATTTAAAAGATTCTCATTGAGGTATTTACCCATGTATTAGCTGCCTGGTAGCCCTAGTCATCCAGTTTGCTCAGAGTTGTCTTGTCCTACAATAGTTGACTGGAAGTGGCCCCACTTCTGCCCCTACCCTGGGTCTCACATATAATTTTCTTGTTTCCCCTCCTGCCACCCCCACTTCCCAGTAGATGTGGTGAAGGTCAGGGGGTACATCCTCCCTACTTTACTTCTTGTTCTCAGTTCCTACTATTGCTAGAGTATGCCTTTTACATCCTTCCTCTCCTAGCTATCCTTTAAAAAAAAAAAAAAAGATTTATTTGAGAGAATGAGAGCGCGTAAGCATGGGGTGGGGGAGAGGGCAGAGAGAGAGGGAGAGAGAGAATCTCAAGCAGACTCCCCACTGAGCACAGAGTCCAACATGGGGCTCCATTCTGTGACTCCGAGATCATGACCTGAGCCAAAATCAAGAGTCAGATGCTTAACCTACTGAGTCACCCATGCACCCCCTAGCTATCCTCTTCTATCCATTCTGCATGGACCCAAATGTGAAACACATGTGTTTTTATACCAGGCAGTGGGGTTAAAGATTTGGGTTGTATCTTAAGATACAGGGACATTATAACACAGCAAATAACATCACACTGAACAGGAGACATTCCTGTTCATTGGCAGTACTCACCACTAGCCAAGACTTCTGCTCAGGACCTAGCTCCTGATGGCTTCCTGGGCCATCTTCCCTACTCCCTGTTCCCCCCAATGCTTTTCCTGGTCTTCAAACATTTGATTCATCCATCCCTTGCTGAAGCCAAACATTCTTCTCACTTTATTATGCAGGCACTATTTTCTTTGTCCAATTTTAAGCTCATTTTAGACAAACTCCAAATGCAGAGCCAATGATGCCTTACCAAGATGTTTTTGCTTAACAAAGCAGTTTTTCCATGAGGAATTGTGTCATCTGCTTTTGAGTTATCTGCCGACCCACCCACATACAGGTTTTATAGCACATTCTACATTTTGAAGACTATTCAGCCAGCAGAGTACTAAGCTCTGAAGGGCCTTGAGAAGAAACCTGGGATTTGTTCCCATGTTCTACCTATTCCCTCCTGACCATATCCAAATCCCAAAACCTGTTGATTCTATTTAAAACACCTCTCTTCCCTCTGCTCCTACCCTAATTCAAACCAGCATTGTTTTTGTTTTTTTGTTTGTTTGTTTTGTTTTGTTTTTACCAGATCAGTCTAATAGTCTCCTAACCTATTGTTGGGAAGAAACATTATCCTCTATCAATTTAGGTCCATGTGATTGGGGCCTATGAATTAATTGATAATAGATTAACAGGAGAAAAATTTATTTTCACATGCATATGGGAGCACCCCACAAGAAGCGATTCCCTGAATCGATAGGAATAAGAGTTTATCTACCAGCTTAATAAAGGAAGGTGAGTTTAGGGCTTCAAAAGATGGAAGGTTCTGATGAGACTTGCTTACACAATTTTTTGGAATGTCCCAGTGCCCAAGGCCACTTGTCTCCCTGATTCAAGACTTCCCTGGAGAGGAGGTTTGTGGTAACTGACTCTCATAAAGCCCTGCTTTAGTCAAATAAGGGTAGTGTAGATAAGATTTCTTTCTGCAGTTGTTTTCACTTTGAAGTAATCTTCATACCATCTCGGTGGGTTGTTGGTCCCTACACCATGTCCCTACATTCAGTCTTGTTTCCACAAATCTGTTCTCTACACTGTAGCCAGAATGATATTTCTAAAACACCTGATCATGACACTCCCTTTCTTCAAAACACTTCAGTGGCTTTTCACTGCCAAGGATTATGATTTATAATCCTAGATTTACCACTTGCCTACTAAAGCTTAAAGAACAAAAGACTAAAATGGTCTCAGTCTAGGCTATGCGGCCAGAGTTTATTTACACGGTAGGAAAGGTAAAGCAAGGTGGGTAAATGATATACAAAAATATTAATCTTTAGTGCCATCCCACATTTTAGATCTATGTTTCTCAGATTTTATTTCTAAAATCAGTGCTTTAGGCAGTGTGCCAGGTACCAAATCTTTTTCTCTTCCCTTCAATTTTAATTAACATTTCATTCCTTTAGGTCCTTACTGAAATGCTTGGCTAAGTAAGTTCATAAGCTTATTCTTATGAGTGTTAATAAGTTAATGTACTATGCATTTCCACATACAGTGTTTCTATTTTAATAAGGTCCTTCATGACTAATTCCACAAGATGACCTATAAAAGGCATTTCAGATCCTGAAGCAATAAACTGAGGAGAAAACTAGCAAATGGGCTTTTGAGCACCTCTAACTCCAGGCTATCGCTCTGCCTTTGAATAGAAGTGGCCCTGAAGGGAAGAATTCCATTGTCTTTGTATGATCTGCACCTCTCAGACATGGGTTTCCTGCTACTCTGTGTGACCCTATAGTGTAGCACAACTTAAGGTGATATTTTGCTATATAGCTATGCTTCATACTTATGTTGTTGTTTTTTTTTTTTGCTTTATTTAAATACAATTCACATGCCTTAAAATTCACCCATTTAAAGTGTACGGTTGAGTTATTTTTAGCTATTCTAGGTTGTGCAACCATCAGCACTATCTAATTTTCAAGCATTCTCGTCATCCCAAAACAAACCCTGTACATCAGGGGTCATTCCCCATTCCCATTCCCATTACCCCAACCTAGCATAAGGTAATACATAATCTATTTTCTGGCTCTATAGATTTGTGTTTTCTGGATTTTTCATACACATGGAATCATACACTATGTGACCTTTTGTGACTGGCTTCTTTCACCGAGCATAATGTTTTCAAGATTCATGCATGTTTTAGTATGAATCTTGTAGTACTTCATTCCTTTTTATTTCTGAATAGTATTCCATTATGTGAATGTACCACCACTGTTTATCTATTCATCAGTTGATGAACATTTGGGTTATTTCTACTTTTTGTCTATTGTTAATATGCTGCTGTGAGTATTGGCATACAAGTTTTTGTGTGGATATATGTTTTCCGTTTTCTTGGGAATATATCTTATTCTGGAATTGCTGGGTCATATGGTAATTTTGGGGAGCTGCCAAACTGTTTCAAAAGTGGCTTACCAGTTTATATTTCCATCAGTAATGTATTAGGATTCCAATTTCTCCACATCTTCACCAACACTTGTTATTGCCATACTAGTGAATGTGAAGTAGTCTCTCATTATGGGTTGGATTTCCCTTTCCTTAATCACTAAAGCTGTTGATCACCTTTCATGTGGTTATTATATATCTTCTTTAGAGAAACATCTATTCCTATCCTTTGCCTATTTTTAATTGTGTTACTTGTCTTTTTTATTATTCAGTTGTAAGAGTTCTTTATATATTCTGGATATAATTTTTTTGTCAGATACATGATTTACAAGTATTTTCTCCCATTCTATTGGATGTCTATTTACTTTTTTGTTGGTTTCTTTTGAAGCACAAAATTTTTTAAGTTTGAGGAAGTCCAATTTGCTTATTGTTTTGAAATTGTATCCAAGATAATATTGCCTAGCCCAAGGTGACAAAGGTTTACTTTTGTGTTTTCTTCTAAGAGTTTTATAATTTTAGCTTTTAACTGTAGGTCTAGGATCCATTTTGAATTAATTTTTGCAGGTGGTGTGAGGTAGGTATCTACCTTTATTCTTTCTCATATAGATATCCAGTTATCATCCCAGCACTATCTGTTGAAATTGCACATGCTTTTAAACCATACCTGGTAAGCTTCTCAGTTAGCAGTTACATTACCTACCTATCACTGAGTATCTAGTAAGCAAATTCAACCTTGAGAAGCTTCAGGTACCAGTATTTGGTTCCATAGATTTGTATACACTATACCATCTCTTCTTGCTTCTGAATAATTTGTGAGTTTTGTTCTGTCGAATATTTCAGGTGTCTAGATGTATTTCTCTTTCCCAAAGTAAATATATCATTTACTATATTTAAGGTTAAAATGAGTGAGAACAGTTACAAGTAATTAAACTTGACCTACAAAGAGCTAGCAATTATCCATTCATTTCCTCATGAAAAATTTATTGAGTACCTACTATACTATGTGCCATGGATATAATGCTCGGAATATAGTAATGAACAAAACATAGTCCTTGTCCTTAAGGGACATATTAGGGAGAAGAAGCAAAAAAAAAAAAAAAAAAGGTACATTTCTAGATATATAACATGCGAGCTGTTGATACATGTTTAGGAGAACATTAAATTAAAAGTATATTAAAAAAATTAAAAGTATAAGCAAAGAAAGAGGGAGAGAGTGATGCATAAAGAGGTTGCTAGTTTATAAATAGTGGTCAGAGGTCTCTTTGATTAAAGCGACATTTCATCAGAACCTGGAAGGTTGCAAGGAGCTCTCTATGCAGATTGCTAAGCAAGAGTGTTCTCCGCAGTGGGAATAGCAAGTGCAAGTGACCTGAGGGGGAACATGGTTTGCTGAGCTCAAATTCTTCCTGTGCCTCTATATTTCTAGAGCAAACAGCATTATTTCTGTACATATCCCACTTGCTCCATACTTTCTTTTCTAAAAATAATTTGCCACCAAGGATTGTGCATTATACCATATCTTAGAAGATTCAGTTTGAATAATGTTTCAAAACTAGATAAATTTAAGACTAAGGCAAAAACAACAAAGGAAACAAAGCATTTTCCTACATTACATTTTGCCGCCTGCTGAAACACTATTTCTGATGTTGAAACTTCATTTCAATTCAACAAACTTAACTGGATGCCTGTGGTGATGTTTCCCAAATCATAGTTTGTTTGGGCCATATTTGTGGTTCAGAGCTTCCACTAGGGACTTGACAATGGGTTCGAGCAGTTAAAGACAGTCAGGCCTTAGTAATGTATGGTAACATGTTTGCATTCTGACGATCCAGAATGTAATGAATGCCACTGGGATGACTCAAGTCCGAGGAGCTGTATGTTGAGGAATCTGTAGGGCTTATGAACAGCCCACCTTGAGCGTGATCGTCTATGACACACTGGGTGTGTACCATGGGTCAGTCCATCACTTATGCCCCATATAACTAGGGTAATTCAATGACTCATTGTAGTTAATATTAGAAAATCAGTTGTTGTTGCCTATATATTATGTTCCCACTAAATATCAATATCCAAAGAAGATATACTTGCCATGAAAATTTCAATGCATTTTACAGCCAATTACTTTTCTTTAAAAGTCATCCCTTTTCAGGAGTAATGCCCTGAAAATTAATGCCCCAACCTTATTCTATTCCTCCTTGCCCATTTTTGTGATCCTGTTTCAGATTACCTTAGGCAGTTTGCAAATCTTAAGTAGACTGGATATGTGAAAGCAAGATGCTTTAATACCTTCAATATTTAAACTTGTAATATTCTAGAAGGCTCTAAATTAAATTAAAAAGCAATCAGGGAATGCCCTTTTGTCTTTTCACAAAATATATTCAATTCCTACCCACTGGCTAAGGTAAAATAATCCTTCTTGCCCCTAAACTCACACTAAAACCTTTTTCTCTTGCCTAGCATTTTTTATGTCTTATTTTGCACACTGTATTATACATACATCCCTAGATTGCCATCACCTCGGAGCATATCCTAGGGTTGTAGAGAATTCTTAATAAATATTTAGTAAGTATTAGGGAGATATTCAGAATGATCCCATGGTGTTCAACTTTGTTTTTATTTTGGTTTTTTAATTTTGTTTTAGTTTGTGTGATTTTGGTTTAAAAAAAAATTAGGAAGAGTGGGAAGAAAAGTTTAAAGTGTATTTTTCCTTTAAGGATATTTTTTCTTTGGTTTTACCTACCCTGTGGTCAGAAATAGAATACAACCTTAAAAAAAAAAAGTTATATTGAGTTCTAATGGCTATTTCTTTTAAATGTGGCTGGAATGATGGTCTTTAAAGGGTGTTACCAGATTAAATCTGCCAAGTAAGGAAGGTGGAGCTGTGTGGGAAAGAGGCTTTGTTTAATCAGGTTGTATAATGTTTTGCTGAGACATGTTGGGAAAAGCAATCCAAGGTAATGTGGACTTAGTAAGAAATCAGTCTGAAGCACACCTTATGAAATTTAAGGATCTTTTGCCATCCTCTTGGAAATTCATATACCAGAAATGCTAAGGAAAATTAACACTATTTAATATATACATAGAGTCCCTTCCCTAACATTTGTGGGATTTGAAAAAGAGTGTAAGTAGAAGCCCCTGTACAACATATCCAGTTATAAATTGTGGTGATATCTGTAAGTAAAGTGTGTTCTATCCTCCCACCTTAAAAAATATACCTTCAGGCGAAGTTCAAATTTAAAATTGTTTGAAAACTTTGAGTTTCATGTTTAAATAGTGTAACTCCTGGGAGAGTATGCTTGAAAGCCCACAGCCCAGTCTCCCTTCTCTTCCCATTCCCAGCTCCGTCCCACAAGATGAGAGGTCTGAAGACAAGGCGAGAGACCTCAAGATTATGCACATGGCCAGATCAACCCACATAACCATATCTGATCCACTACAAACAGCTGCTGCTTGGGCATCCCTCAAGCCTTGGGGAACAATCCATGCATGGAAACAGTCCTGGGGTTAGAAGCTGAAACAGGCTCATGGCCATTTGGGTGGGAAGTTCTGGGACACTGAGTAACCAGAGAAGGCATAGGAGGAGGCATTGCTCTGCCTCTGGATGGGCACAGTTCTTCAGTTCCTGAATTCTTAGTCTTGTGCAAAGATCTATAGTTAGAAGATGTGCAGAGAGGTTCTCTGAAGCCCCAGGCCCAGAGAACAGAAGCCCCTCTTGCCTGTATGTGTGGGTATGTGTGTATATATATATGTGTTGCCTATATATATTTAAAGATATAGAAAATATAACATGCAATCATGTATCCATTATCTAAGAGAGAGGTATAACCCCGTGGACGATCTAAAAGGATGAGCAATATATCATTTGTCACTGGTGCACTGCAGTGATTAGTAAACTGTGGATATCTACATACTTCAAATAAATCATTCCAATTATAAATTAATGAGATTGCAGTCCTTCTCAGAAGGGCCTGGGAAGCTGTCAAGTTTCCTTCATCTATGTATTGAAGGATCAACTTCATTTCACTCCTTACTAAGCTGCTCTGCACTGTGGGAAAATGAAGAATATTATCTCCTGCTGAGCAGAGCCTAGCAGGGGGCTGACATGGGGATGCCTCCTTCATTTAAGTGTTTCCTACCCTCACTGGTGGTTTCACATTTCTTCCTTTGAGTGCCCTTGCTCTTCTTGTTTGCATTTTGGAAGGGGTTTTTCTTAAAACTTTATAACCCTTTAACCTGTGAGATGCCAGTTATCTTTGGCAATGAGAGAAATGAAGCTCAATCTTTAGCCTTTTGAACAAAAAGTATTGAAGTCCTAACTATATTTACTTTTGTGATACAGTGATATTTGAAAAGAGATAATCAAGAAAATGTAGCATACAAATAAGAAAAAATTACTTTTTATGTGTAATTGTGGCTTTTAATTTTTTAAAAACGTTTTGTTCCAGCTAGCGTCTGTATTTTGGAAGTAGAGAAGTCAAAGACTTGAGTGTAGGTAATAGGAGAAGCCATGAAGGAATCCAAGATGCAGTTAAGTAAGTATTTCTTAGTAAAATGAATCAGGTGTTTGAGCAGATATTATAAATACATGTATGTGAACTATTCAGGTTGTATACTACATTTAACAGTATTGGATAACTTGAAGTGGTAAATTTAATTTGTGGTGACCTCATTCCCCGGAATCTGTGATGAGTCAAGATATTTTACTGATATTTTAAGGGATCCACACCCTGGATCATGATCATTGTAACTGTTTGTGGGTTTCCTTATTACCCAACTATGTTCCCCAACATTTTATTACTTTGTGAAGAAGAAAGTGGGTAATTGGCATATGTAAACAAACAAAGGAAACAAGCAAGAGTGCCAGCTCCTTGGGGACAAAAACATCTCACTGGCTCACCACCCTGTTTCCAGAACCTAGAATCCAGAATGGCCCATAGCAGTGTCCTCAATAAGTTTTTGTTGGCTGACAAAAGAATAAGTGAATTAATGGAAGTAATTTATATCAAGCCCAGGGATTAGTGTTTTGTATATAGTATGGCATTAAATCTGCTCTTACAGGCAAATAAAATGTGAATCGATGTGATAACAAGATAACACAGCTTGTGAAATGATGGACTCACCTACCAACAACTGACATTTTATTATTTCTATTCCCTCATAATATTTGTGTGTATCATAAATTTAAATCTTGTTAGCTTTAATGCATAAAGAGAATATGATAGGTATATATAGTCAGTAGCCTCCTTTCAAGATTACCAGCATAGTCTGAAATAAAGAAGTCAGTCATCTATGCCCTAAAATGGCAAAAATCTGTACCAAGTGATCCTGGTTCCTCTGCTTCACTGAGAAGCAGAATTCACAGGCTGACTTCTGACCTCTCTCTGGTAACAATCAACAACAGGGCCTGTCATGGCCACACAGAGCAGCAAGAACAAAGTGTTACCTGTTCTCCAGGACCTTTCTTTCCAGTTTTCTCTGGCTTCCCGGACTCTGGGCCTCGGTTACCTAGAACGATGGCCTTTGCCAGCTGTGCTGGCCTTACCTGCCTTCCCTGGACTCCAGCCTAAAATATAACAACTCTTTGCCCCTCCCAGCTTTGTGTCTACCTCCCATGGCCTTCCTGAAGCTCTCAAACTATGGTAGCTGCCAAAATCTACCTGGCTAGTTAGACTCCTCTGAGTATTCTCTTTGCTTGCATAACCTCATAACGACCCAAGCATTGAACTGCAGAAAACCTTAGGAGTCCTAAAAAATTAGAAAATAAATTAGCTCTTATTCTAAATGGTCTTTTCTGTTATTGTATTATAATACTTATGTGGGTCTTCCCTTTGTTTAGATAGGCCTGAGAGATGAACCTTCAAGAAGAGTATCAGGTGACCATTTTCTTTTATCTACAGGTATCTGACATTTGCAAAGGGACTGGTGTGTGTATGTGTGTACGTGTGTGATGTGTATCAGATCAACTTTGGGTTGTTTTGCTAAGGTGTTGTTAAATGTTTGAACTGATACCAAATGGTCTTGTGAAAAACAAAACGAAATCTGAACTGTAAAACCAAATCTGAACTGACGAAAATCAAACAAACCCACATCAGATACTGTTCCTTCTATTAGCAACAAGCATCTTTACAGGGGATGAGATAGTGATGGCCACAGTTTAAAGAGCACGGTTTTTAAAAAAAGAAAAAAGTCACATTTTTAATGTCTTTAAGGACTGGTTTTATTTGTCAAGGACAGAGATAGGGAGAAAATATTAACAGGCTTTCCCTAACAAAAACTTTTGAGCTAATGTTGTCTAGACTGTCTCACTATAAAAGGAGGTGTGCTCAAAAGAAATATTGATTCTTAAACATGAATTGTATTAATCATTGAAACCATGTCAAAGTTCTTATGGGAAAGATAAAATATTTTCTAATTTTTAACCTGTGAAACCAAACATCAGGCAGGTAAAATCAGAGAAGTTGTTCAACAGATCTAATTTGTTTTAATCACTGGTTATTAAATACTTGATTAAAATTTTGCTTATCAAGACTCAGTTTGGAATAGTAGAAAATGTTAATTTGGGGCACCTGGGTGGCTCAGTGGGTTAAGCGTCTGCCTTTGGCTCAGGTCATGATCTCTGGGTCCTGGGATCTAGCCTCATGTTGGGCTCCCTCCCTGTAGGGAGTCTGCTTCTCCCTCTTCCTCTCCCCTCACCCCCCGCTTGTGCTCTCTCTCTCTCAAATAGATAAATAGAATCTTTTAAAAAATTAAAAAAAAAAAATGTCTCAGATAATACTTGCATGTAACCAGATTGGTTTACACAGAAAAAACATAGTTTTAGAACATATCACAGCTAAAATGACATTTGGGAGTTTTGTGAATTCAGGTGAAGGCAGTATGGCTTATAAAATAAGCAGGGCACTGGGAACAAGAATGACACTTGACTTCTGGTTCTAGCTTTGCCAGTAATTAGTTTGGTGAGCTTGGGCAGTTCTTTTGATCTCCTTTGGCCTTAAATGTTTTTCACTATAAAGGAGGAGCTAGGCTCCGATTCCTAAGGTTAATTAAAGCTACGAAATCATGAGATTTTTTTCTAGAAGTTTCTATCAAAATACACATTGCTTTTTTACTTATTTCTGAGCCCATCGTAAAGGTATTACTGGACCTTATCCAGTCACAGCTTCGGCAAACAATACAGCCACAGAAAAGCTACTTGCGTCACTTGATTTTATTTTTTAACGTTCAAACAATACCTGGCAAATAAAGAAAGGTGCTTGAATTGTGACTGGCACAACGATACATGGCTAGCTGCACAGAGAATTTAAGCAAACTATACATATTGTCAGGGTGTAGATCGTAGGTAAGGGCTGATCTGCAATTACCTGCATTTGTGAACTAAACCAATGTTGTAAATTGTGGGTGTGGGACATATGCAAAAAGCCCAACTGTATAAAACAGTTTCTTTATGCACATATTCAGTTTTGTTATTTTAGCACAGTTTCCACTCTCCTACTCATTGGCTTTTCTCTTAGAATGCACACATACTCAGCAACTTTTTCTAGCCCTCCCCACTCCTAGTCTTCTATTGCATTTAACACCATGGTCTACACTTTATTCTTTATACTCTTTCATTTCTGTGGCATTACTCAGCCTTGTACCTTGGCTTTCACTCTTCTCTCCACACATTAAATTTAGGTGTAATATGAGATATATTCCCAGACCCTCTGCTCTTCTGTATTGGGTCTTTCTCCCTTAGATTTTTCTTGACTAATTGTCACTAATGTGTGGACAGCTCCAAAATAAACATCTTTATTTTTTTTATCACTTTTGTACAGTTTAAAACTAACTGCCCACTGACTATATTCTCATTTATTCATTCACTAGACAGAGTACATACAATGAGAGGACTATTTTAGGGCCATTGGAGTATTTGAGAAATCAGTTTTTAAATATGTCCTTTCTAGGAAAAAGTGTTACAGGATATGTCTCAATACTTACTTGGTATTTTTAAAAGAATTCTCAATTTTTAATAGAACTAAATTAGATGTCCTATTTTTAAAGAGTTAATGACTCATGTTTTTGATGATTTAGAAATTACTTAGGAGAAAAAGAATTTTAATAAGAGGTTTTTAGACTGTATTAATTTTCTTTTATAAAATTTAATTCAATTTTTAAAAATTTATTTATTTGACCGAGAGAGCGCGCACAAGCAGGGGGAGCAGCAGAGGCAGAGGGAGAAGTAGGACCCCCTCTGAGCAGGGATCCTGATGTGGGGCTCCAACCCAGGACCCTGGGATCATGACCTGAGCTGAAGGCAGATGCTTAACTGACTGAGCCACCCAGGCATCCCAAGACTGTATTAATTTTCAACTCAATCTTGCTTTTGTCTGAAAAATCAAAGATACAGATATAGCGCCATTATATGAAACACATCTGCAGTTGGATTACTCGCTTCTGTCTTCTTTTCTTGTCCAGCACCCTGAACCACTTTTCATGCCTGCTGCCCAAATCAGCTCTCCCCATCTCTGTTTATATCATCTTTTGGTCACTCAGCCTTAAAGCAGAGAAAAGATGGCTTTTCCCTTTCCCTCTTGCCTGGACTCCTATCTCCTGTCAGGTTGTACGTGGATTCTTGCTTCACTCTATTTTTCAAAAGCACCCCTCTGCATTCCCTCTGCCCCTCTGCAAGTGAGAAACCTACATATGCCATGTTGCAACAGTCGTGAGTTCAGCCTCAATTCCTAAGTCCCTTCCAAGTCCCTCCTGACCCCTGCCAGCTGAATCTTTGTGAAGTGTTTTACAACATACTGTTCTATCATCAGTAGCTCTCCAATGACTACAGCATGACCTCTCCAATGACCTTCACATTCAAGACCATCACAACTGTCTGATCTCTTCAAGAAAAGTTAAACTGCTGTTTTGAAAGGAAGAAGGGTTGTTTCGAACTGAGAATTTTAATGTAAGGGGAGTTTGGATTCTTAGCACAGTTTGTATGTTTGTTTAATCTCCTATCTGCAGGTCTGTTGGGAGATAATCTCTCTCTGCAAACAGAAATAAAAATCAACAACTGTGGAAATAGAGTTTTAGAACAAATACATTGACAAAAGGAATAATAAGAGCAGAAAGTAGAGAGATTTGGCTTCCTGCCTGAGTGAGCCTGGGGCCTCCTAGACATACTAGGATAATTTGGGAGCCTAAGGGGGTAATAATTTAAATGAGAACATTTAGTATCAAGGTCCGACTAGAAGTGAAGCAAGAATTTAATGCATTTGTGTATTAAGGCCTATGATAAAGACTAATGGGTTAAGAAAACTGCAATTATTCTAAGTATTTGATATTGCTCTTCAAATTGGAATAAAATACACATTTTAAGAAGGAATTGTTCTAATTACAATCCTTTCTGAACTTACACAATTTTCTTTAAATAGAAAACAAAAGTACTGTCTCGTGAGACTTGCTGAAAGATGAAAATACATGAAGATGAAGATCATCAAAATACAATATCCTTATACATAGTAGAACTAGAAACAAAGTGAAATGCAGTTTAGAATGAATGAGTGCTCTGGAGTCAGACTGCCCAGGTTCAAATCCTGGTTATGCTCTTATTCTGAGTATTTGTGGGCAAGTTACTTAATCTTTCTATGTTTCAGTTTCTTTAACTATAAAATATGAATGATAACATTACTTGCCTCATAGGGTTGTACAGAGGAATAAATAATAATACATGTAAAGTGCTTACAAAAGGTATCAATTTGAGCACTTCCTAACAACCCTGCAAAGTATTACATGTATTTATAGATGATGAAACTGAACCATAGAGAGATTGATACTTGCTGAAAGTAACGCTGCTACCAAGCACTACAGCCTTAGCAAGTCCAGATCTTCACTCTATCTCAAGACTGCCTCCTTGCTTTTGTGTTGCTGGAGATATGATAATGGATACTGGCCCCGTCTTCAAGATAACACTTTAAATAGAAAAACAAGAAGTGAATGGACAATTCTGCAAAGCTGATCTGGAAGCACGGGGAAAAGGGTATTTAACGAGCCTGGAAGGGCTGGGGATGCCTTCCATAGAAGTTTACTGGCTAAACCAGGTCTTGAGGTGTGGGCGGGAATCAGATCAGGGGTTGGGTGTGCTAGGCAAAGGAAACAACAGGCAAAAGAGTAGAGAGGATGTTCTGCATGCAAAGGACACAGAACGTTCAGTATTTACAAGAGGTCAGCTCGGCTGGAATGTAGAACCTGGGGTAGAGCAGGGGCCTGATTTTAAGGGAATAAAGTTGAAGCAGTTCTCTTCTACTAGCCATGAAAATACAAGTCAAGAAGAGGCAGCACAAATGCTTGTACACAATGATGTACACACTGGCCCCAAATAATCAGTACCCTTAGATGTACAAGCTGGTACTCATTAACTGTGAAGCATAGGTCTAAATCCTCTTAAATATTATGTATGCCCCAGGCCTGGGGAGGTCAGATGTGCCTATAGGTAGTGTATACTTTTAAGGAAAATCACCTCATTAACAATTGAGAGAAATCACCCCTACTTCCTTCTTCCAGGTAGTCTTTTTTTTTTTTTTTTTAAGATTTTATTTATTTATTTGACAGAGAGAGACAGAGCAAGAGAGGGAACACAAGCAGGAGGAGTGGGAGAGGGAGAAGCAGCCTTGCCGCGGAGCAGGGAGCCCAATGTGGGGCTCGATCCCAGGACCTTGGGATCATGACCTGAGCCTAAGGCAGATGCTTAACGACGACTGAGCCACTCAGGCACCCCTTCCAGGTAGTCTTTCTTAAGGAAACTTATGTATATTAGAATTATATGTTCAAATTCCTTTGTTTCTAATGGGAAACCATCTCCCCAACATCCTGCTTAAAAAATATTTTTAGTGTTTTAATCTAACCATTTTCACGGCAGTAGATCATCTATAGGTTACATTCAATGTCTTGTGGGTAAGCTACAGAGCAGTGTTGGTTTAAGGGCCTCCTTACACTCTATTCCTAACTAGATTATCTCAAGATAATAGTGGGTTTCAATAGTGCAAGCTTATTACTTAAAACCACTTATGAAGAAGTAATTAAAATATAAGCTAGCTGAGCTCCCCAGGAAATTTTAGCACAGTACCTTCCTTATGCTAAAAGACAATTTTGTCCTTCTCATGCCTCCCTGGATAGTTTCTAGAAAAGTTATTTGTATGGTGCCACCATGTTGAGAAACCATTTTTTTTTTTTTGATAGAGAAATAGTGAGAACAGGAACACAAGCAGGGGGAATGGGAGAGGGAGAAGCAGGCTTCTTGCCGAGCAGGGAGCCCGATGTGGGACTCGATCCCAGGACCCTGGGATCATGACCTGAGCCGAAGGCAGACGCTTAACGACTGAGCCACCCAGGCACCCCGAGAAACCATATATCTTAACAAGGTTAATATCAGTGACAGTGGAACTCCTTGCAGTGTAGTCTTTAATGCAATTTAACCAGTAAAGTATGAGGACATGCCAGGTACTGCATTAAGAACTAGGAGTACTGTGAGTATTCATTTTGTATGTATAAAAATATAAAGTTTCCATGATGTAATATGATAAGTACTAATTTAGAAGTATGCATCATATTCATATCAGATTTGAGAATCAAGAGGGAACATCCCCAGACCTGTAGAAAAAAATGAACCAATTTGGTAATATTTTTTTTTCTCTAGAACCTGGATGTGGGAGGGTTAATTCATTTTATATAGGTCAGAAAACATCTGATTAGCACTAACTTGTCTAGTGTTCATAATTCAAGTGAGTGAGAATGTTACTGGAATTGCTAGTTCCCTTATCTTTTAAAACACCCGGTCTCCCTTGTAAGTGTTCTAAAAATGCAAATTATGTAACATGTACCTACTTAACTAGAATTATTTCCCTATATTATGTAATATATCATAAAATATTTTTAAAGTCAAGTCACTACCTAAAGGTGATAGTATTTCTAAGAACACTTAATGTGGCTATCACAATTTATATAAATTAAAATACTTTTGAGACTGAAAGCTGCAAAAAATATTTCTCTAAAACTGAAGCAATTTTTTGTTACCTATGAAGCAGAAAAGTTTTAATGGGAATCTGTGAACTATTTGTCACTGTAATTTGAATTCTTTAATCTATTATGGATACTTCACAATTCTTTTAATTAATTTTTTTTGATGTAATGTTCCATGATTCATTGTTTGCATATAACACCCAGTGCTCCATTTAGTATGTGCCCTCTTTAATACCCATCACCAGGCTAACCCATCTCCCCACCCCCCTCCCCTCTGGAACCCTCAGTTTGTTTCTCAGAGTCCATAGTCTCTCATGGTTCATCTCCCACTCTGATTCCCCCCCTTCATTTTTCCCTTCCTACTATCTTCTTCTTTTTTTTTTTTTTAACATATAATGTATTATTTGTTTCAGAGGTACAGATCTGTGATTCAACAGTCTTACACAATTCACAGCCCTCATGATAGCACATACCCTCCCCAATGTCTGTCACCCAGCCACCCCATCTCTCCCAACCCCCACCACTCCAGCAACCCTCAGTTTATTTACTGAGATTAAGAATTCCTCATATCAGTGAGGTCATATGATACATGTCTTTCTCTGATTGACTTATTTTGCTCAGCATAATACCCTCCAGTTCCATCCACATTGTTGCAAATGGCAAGATTTCAGGGTTTTTTTTTTGATGGCTGCATAATATTCCATTGTATATATAAACCACATCTTCTTTATCCATTCATCTGTTGATGGACATCTTGGCTCTTTCCATAGTTTGGCTATTGTGGACATTGCTGCTATAAACTTTGGGGTGCACATATCCCTTCAGATCACTACATTTGATACCTCACAATTCTTAGTCTCAACAGTCTTCACATTAAAATAATTTAAAGGAATGTCCTTTGTCTAGCCTGTGTTAGAACTCACATTTCCCAATTTACTAGGAGAATTTCAGGTTTAGTATTTTCTCAGCTTTTCCATGTGAAGGTAACATCAGCTTCCATTGTCAGCCATGTTGTTACTGTCACTCCTTTAACTCATTTCTTTCTTTCCTAACATCCTTAACGCAATAATCACATGGCAGTGACACTGGTTTTATAGTAAATTAGTGAGATTGTTGGATATTTAAAAAATTAGCACCTTCCTATTTTTTATGTGTAGAGGAAAAGAAATGTTATTGGTTTCATGTATTTGAAAATATACCAAATTAGTTCCAAACAAATTTCCTCTTTATGATAGAATAAACTATACAGAGGAGCATAAATAATAATAAATATTATATGTTTTGTATTATATATATTACATTTACTAGATATAATATTATAATTATAATATTGAGATATTTCCAAATCTCCTCACGTTAGAAACATGAAATAATTTTCACCCACTATAATATTAGAAAGGCATCCTGATACATTTGAAGGTAGATAATACCCATTTTAGCTATGAATAGTTAAACATCTCATTTTACAGTCCTACTGCCTTTCACTTACAGATAGAAATACTTCTAGCTTTCCCCCCAGCTTTATTGAGATATAATTGGCATATAACATGTATAAGTTTGAGGTGTAAGACATGTTGAGATGAAACATTTATACATTGCAAAATGATTACCATCAGCAGTGTTAGCTAACACCTCTATCACGTCACATAGTTACCATTTCTTTTTTTGTGGTAAAAACATGTAAGATCTACTCATTTAGCAGCTTGCAAGTATAATACAGAATTATAAGCTGTAATCACCATGCTATAAAATAATTTCCAGAACTTATCCATCTTCAACTGGAAGTTTGTACTCTTTAACCAATACTTCTAGTTTTTAAAGTGCTTTCCCATGTATTTGATGCTCAAAAATCTCAATATATGAAAATGTTATATGTAACATATAACATATTAATAACAACCATATATATAATGATAATATATATCATATATAATATCTAGAGAGAGTGGGAAATGTGGTTCAAAATCATCTTTGTTAAACAGAGAAAATGTAAAAAGTTCATGTTCTACAACTAGTCAGTAAACTATGGCCCAGAGGCCAAATCTGGCCTCTTAACAACTACTGACCTGCTTGAAAATAAAGTTTTATTGAAAGATAGCACTACTCATTCATTTACGTATTGCTATGGCTGTTTTTTGTGATACATGGCAGAACTGAGTAGTGACAGAGACCATTAGGGTCAAAAAGCCTAAAACATTTACTAATCTGGCCTCTTAACAACAACAAAAAGTCTGACCCTTTGTGCAGCAATCTGTCCTTAAAAACCATAAAGAAGTAATTTAAAACTGTTTTTCCCATTTTATGATGTCAAATTTAATAGTATGTGATACATCATATGTACATTTTCCATGAGAAATCTGAATACCAGGAGAGGTGAAATATAGAATTTCACAGCATATAGTGTTAATATTTTGTTTTATAATATAGGAAGGAGTGTATCAAAATATTTATGCTTACAGTAAAATAATTAGGGAAGTTTTGTTTTATTGGTAATGATGTGACTAGCATGAATTCAGAGAGGTACAAAAAGTCTCCTCTTAAAGTAGAACTAATACAGTTCTAATTTAGTATAGCATGCAGTTCCATTCCTACCAACATTTAAGGTTAGCTTGTACTTAGCTAGCTCTTAATAGAAACAAATACTAAATAATTCTTAAAGCCTTAAAATATGCACTAAGGCTCATTGAACCTTACTTTTGAACATTATTTCCTATTAGGGAGTTTTACACTTGAGTACAAATATCTGGCTCTTTTCTTTAGAAACGTCCTCCTCGGACAAGATGTGCTATAATTCTATTATATGTAATATAAAACTGTACCATTGATAATAGATTCTCACCAGTTGAACGTACAGATGAACTAAATACAGATTTTCTGGAAGACATACATAACTTCAAAATATTGCCTGTCCCTTGATTTTCTACTCTTAAGATAGTTAACTTTAGAGAAACTGTAAAACCCAGACTCCCCTTTATTAGTGCTAGAAATTTCAGGGCAATTTAATTTGGAGAATAAAATAAAGAACTGATGTAGATAAATGAAACACAAATGTATAGTAAAATTAGAGTTTTTTTTTTAAATGAAACTACATTTTAACTGTCAGAATGCTTTGCTTTTAGTTTTTATTTTGAAGTATTTGAACTATTGAAAAATAATGAGATCTTTTCTTTAAAGACCCCAAACTCAACATTTTCCTAAAAAGGCTTATGCAACCAACTTTCAAGTGTCTTTTTATGACTGTACTATAATTCTTGCAGGCCTTATCAATAGTAAGAGCTTAATGGGTGGCTTCTAGCCCAAAAACTCATTCTATATCTTCTGAGCATTACCTTTATTTACTCATTTTTCCTTATTTTGCTTAATTAAACCAAATAAAAACATTGATGACCTACTAAATTCAAGACATAAATACAGTTTGAAAGAAAATCTTACTTGACATTCTCTGTTAGTTTGGTACTAGATACTTTTTCCTCAAAGACTGGTCAATAGGGACAAGGTTGAATAGAGCCAAGATAAAGAATTGTAGTTTATTTGTCCAGTTTCTTCTTCTTCTACCTCAGTGGTTTCAACAGCTTTCTAGCAAGTTCCCTTTAAGAAGAAACACAGTGTCATAATAGACATAAAAACTCAATTGCTAAGTATTCCATAAATGTTAGTTCCTCTTTTTATTTTCCCCTTATCTTACTTCTTTATCCTTCCCTTCTACTTCAGGCTTTCTCAAATCAAAATCACTATTCTCACCCTTGCCAGGCTTCCCCCCTCCCCCAATAACAGTGCTTTTAAAGCTGGCTGATGTTGGTTCTGCAGAAGGAGGGAAACAAAGTATGACTAGGAGTCTCTCACTGCTTCTCCAGGCAAAAAAAGTTCTCCTTTGATTCATTTCAGACCTCATTTGCTTTTTGACATTTCTTTAGGTGGTATGTTAAAACACTGGCCTGTGTCACTAAAATAATAATTATACTGTAGTTCCACATTATGATCTTCATTAGTTTGCAAGTTCCTGAGTATCAGAAACAAAATCTCAGTACTCAATTCCTATCTGGGTCAAAGTACAACATAACTATTTATTGAATGAATAAAAATGTGCATGGACTGAATGATTCTTTTTTTTAAAAAAGATTTTATTTATTTGACAGAGACACAGCAAGAGAGGGAACACAAGCAGGGAGGAGTGGGAGAGGGAGAAGCAGGCTTCCCGCAGAGCAGGGAGTCCAATGCGGGGCTCGATCCCAGGACCCTGGGATCATGACCTGAGCCGAAGGCAGACGCTTAATGACTGAGCCACCCAGGCGCCCCGGACTGAATGATTCTTAATTTAAGTGTATTTAAAATTTTATGTAACCTTTTAGTAATGAGGGCACTATGGTAAAAACAAAATAAATTTTCAATAACTTATCTAAATATACTACTTTTATTTGCAAAGTTTAATTCACTAGAAGTAATTTTATTTAACAATATTTCTAAATTTATATGTCTATATACATACATATACACGTACACACATACACGAGTTAAATGGGTTTTTTAATTGAGATTTTCATGTTATAAATCTAATTTGTAAAATGAAAAATTTTGGTAGAAGATTAGTAGCATCAAAAACTGTTTTGATTGGGCGCCTGGGTGGCTCAGTTGGTTAAGCGACTGCCTTCGGCTCAGGTCATGATCCTGGAGTCCTGGGATCGAGTCCCGCATCGGGCTCCCCGCTCGGCAGGGAGCCTGCTTCTCCCTCTGACCCTCCCCCCTCTCATGTGCTCTCTGGCTCTCTCATTCTCTCTGTCTCAAATTAAAAAAAAAAAAACAACAACAAAACTGTTTTGATTAAGCCAAACTGACAGGTAAGGGACTTTTATGTTGACAGCTGAGTCAAGTTTATCTGCTGGGGAAGCCAGGAATTCTTAAAAAATTATAGACAGCTAGATTTAAGTACTCTGCAGTTAAAAGCAGCTACAGTTTATTTAACAGGTTGCTTGGAATCAAGTAGTACTTACTGTTTTGGTATTTTGCCTGACTTTTTCCATTTACAAATGAATCAGTGCCCCATAGAAATAGTTTTAAAATATAGTCAAAATGTCCCAAGTTCATCAATATTTTTTATTAACTAGAATGATAGAACTCTTTAATGGTATTTTCCTGATACTGAGTTTGTGTATTTCTTCACACAATCTGTAAATGAACACCCACCAAAACAAGTATCTATGATATTTATACCAGATTGTTTCTGTGTAGGAACACTATGTTACACTGCTTGCTTTCTTGAAGGAATACAAAAGATTAGAAGTTGTGAATGTTGAATACAAACTTTGGTTTCTTTTTTTGAAATGCTACCTCAAACTAGAGTTTTCAAAAGTGAAATTTACTGATAATAATACAAAGCAGAATCTAGGTAAACAAACAAACAAAAAAAGTTCAAATCTATAACCAACATTCAGTACTAATTTTTATCAAACATCAACCAGTTTTTGTCCTAAGAAAGTATCTAAAAGTATGACCCAATACAACAATAGAACACCAAAATAGGCATGAATTTTTTTTTTCATTTGTTCTGAGTGTGGTGCTTTGCAATTTCTATGAATGGTCTCTGAAGATCAAGTTCATTGTTTTTTGTTTTTAAAGATTTTATTTATTTGACAGAGAGAGACACAGCGAGAGAGGGAACACAAGCAGGGGGAGTGGGGCAGGGAGAAGCAGGCTTCCCGTTGAGCAGGGAGCCCAATGCGGGGCTCGATCCCAGGACCCTGGGATCGTGACCTGAGCCTACAGCTGAGGCTTAATGACTGAGCCACCCAGGCGCCCCAATCAAGTTCATTGTTTTTAAGGTTGAGGAAAGAGACTTGCTCAAGCTGAACAGAGTCAAGATGGCAGAGCCAAGGCCAGGGTTTCTCAGTTTCTACAAAGGGCCTCCAGAGTTCCTCCAAGGAGCCACAGGAGCCACTGGTGGGGCTGTGGAAGGGTTAGGCAGGTAGGACACTCACGTTCCCCTTATGCACTGCAATCTCTTTAACAAGAGTGCTCAGCTTGCATCTCTTTGACATATTTGAAATTCTGGGTAAGAATGAGCTTAAAAAGAAAAGAAAAATTCTGTCCCTAAAAAAAATAAATTTGAAAACCACTGTAGTATCTCATGTACCATGGGAAGAAAAGAGGGGGTATATTATGGGGACCCAAATTTGAAATAATGTCCCTGTTAGTAACTACCATGAGAAACACCTAGAAATTGCATTTCAAAATAAGGGAAAAGGGGTTCTGAATGTGGTTTCTGTACAATAAAACTTTTATTATTTTTCTTTTTTTATATACTATGGTTATTGACTTGATGGTTCTAGAAGTTTGCATCCTACAGAAATGAACAATGAATAAACAAAGTTTGGTAGAGGAACTTCCAATGTGTTTCAGAATACAAGGGCAGGTGGAGCCTACAGAAAAACATAAGAATAAACTAACAGAAATCAGAACGATGGAATGCTGTATGGACATATTGACAGTAAGAGCACCATATGGGCAAAACACTCAAAAAAGCTTTCTGGAAATGAGGTGCTCCAGTAAGAGTAGAGATAAAGGAAATGACATTCCTGGTGGAGGGAACAACAGAGCTGAGGAGGGGAAAGCATGTTTATTGAAGAGAAAGATAGATCCAAATGGAGAGGAGTGTTTGTGTCCGTGATATATAAGCTTGAGTTGGTAAAATGGGGTTATTTTGAAGAAGTACTTTGAAGGCAATAGAAGAGGACACTGAATTTAAAGTATGCAAAAGGGGTAATGGGTACTACCTTTGGTACTCAACAAGTGTTTTAGTGCTAATAAGCTAGCAGTGTATTCTGCAAGGCACTTTTCTGTAGTGTCTTAAATTACTGGTGATGGAAGTATCAAAAGATACTAGATCGTCTTCATAGATTTATTTTAAAGATTTATTTATTTGAGAGAGAGAGAGTGTTTGTGTGTGTACATGCAAGGGGAGGAGGGGCGAAGGGAGAAAATCTTCTAGCAGACTCACCGCTCAGTGTAGAGCTCCACCCAGGGTTTGATCTCATGACTCATGAGATCATGACCTGAGCCGAAAACAAGAGTTGGACACTTAACTGACTGAGCTACCTAGGCACCCCTGTTTTCATAGATTAAAACCACATATGCAATAATGGACACACAGACATTTTATACTTTTGCAATTGTGCTGGCAAAAAAATAAAAAATAAAAGTAACAGGCATACACTATGACCTAATCCACCTCTTGTGCATCAGATTTATATATTACATATAGTTTTTAGTTTTTATCATCCTTTTTTTTTTTTTTTTGAGAGAGAGTGAACATGATCAGGTGGGGGAGGGAGGGGAAAAACAGAGGGAGAGGGAGAGAATCCCAAGCAGGCTCCATGCCCAGTGTGGAGCCCCATGCAGGGCTGGATCCCATGACCCTGACATCATGACCTGAGCTGAAATCAAGAGTCGGATGCTTAACCGACTGCGCCACCAGGGCACCCCTATCATCCTCCCTCTTTTTAAAGATTTTATTTATTTGAGAGAGAGAGAGTGAGCATAAGCAGGAGTGGGGGAGAGGAAGAGGGAGAGGGAGAAGCAGACTCCCCCCTGAGCAGGATGCACAATGTGGGGCTCAATCACAGGACCCTGAGATCATGATCTAAGCTGAAGGCAGCTGCTCAACCAACTGAGCCACCTAGGCACCCCCCTATCATCCCTTTTTAAAGCATCTGGAAAATAAGAAATTTTGCTTAATAGTAAATGCTCTGGGTTTGTGAAATATTTGAAATAGTCTCTCCTAGGGTAGCGTAGAAATATTTGTATACATTAGAAAAATAATGGATATTATTAGACAATTAAAATTGAGGAAAGAACGTTCTTAGGAAAATTTGAATTAAATGACTCTGGAGAAGTGTTCTTTTCCATTTATAGCTTTTATTTCTGTTTTTTCACTATTGAAGATGTGGAGACAAAATTTTACCTAGTATATTAAAATAAGTAATATAAAAAAGTAATCAATGAACTGGAAATATCCTTCCAAGGTCAAATCAATAAATGGTCTTTAGAAAGAGTTTATAGTATGATTATTAATTTTTAGGGGAAAACTTAAACCATTTTTTAAAAGTAATACATCCTGTATATACATAAAAAAGATCTCAAATGAAAATTATCTCACAAAAAAAGATTTTTAAACTTCTATTTTTTCAATCTCTAGTGTCTTCAGACCACCCAGCTGAAATGTTACATGTTTCCTCCCCTCCTTTCTTTTTCTTTTCCCAAGTTCATTGTGGAGGTCTATGGCTATGCATGCACACATATGCCATGGTTTTCCTTTCTAAAACCTGGTATAGGATCTAAAAAAATCAATGACAGAGAAAAAAAAATTTTTTTTAAGATTTTATTTGTTTATTTGAGAGAGAGAGAGAATGAGAGAGAGAAAGAGCACATGAGAGGGGGGAGGGCCAGAGGGAGAAGCAGACTCCCCGCTGAGCAGGGAGCCCGATCTCCAGGACTCGATCCCGGGACTCCACGATCATGACCTGAGACGAAAGCAGTCGCTTAACCGCTGAGCCACCCAGGCACCCTGAAAATTATTTTTTTAAGGAGCAAATTTTTTTCCTTCTTGGGAGTTACCTGGTTTTGCTGGATAAATACTGTGATATGCTTGTTGAGAAGTGTGCATAGGGAAGTCTGTCAGGAGATATGCTTGAGTGAGAATAGTGGTAATTGGACATATTCTAAAATGAATGGCTTCTATAACTGCAGTGTTTTTGTTTTCTTAGAAAGCAGTCTTGGAAGGAGAGCTGAACTGCATTTGAATAAGACTCTTAGGAGAGGGAGGAGAGGAGAGTGGTGAGATGGCTGGTTTCAGATCAGAACATAGTTTTGAAGAGTACTGATATGCCAGATAATGTTGATTATAAAGGTTTCAATAACCTCACTCCGTTTTCCAGCTCTGAAAACTGACTTCTGCTGCTCTGGTCTTGTGCAGCTAGCTCTGTCTTGTGCATGAGCATGGGGAAAAAGCAGAGGCTTCTTGATCTAATAACCTCTGGATCACTCACAAGCAGAAGTGTGCACACACACTCACAGAACTGTGCACACATGCACACAAATGTATATCACCATGTATATCACCATGTTCCTGTCTGTTAGCATAAGCTATTTTCCCATTGACCAGGGGAGGTCAGTTCATGTAAAGATCACTCCGTTCTCCAATCACTGTGGTTACACTCATGGTAAAAAAAAACCCAGAATTTTAAGAGCATGCACAAACTGACTTAGGCCTCTGATAAGCCACTGGAAACAGATGGAAAATGCCAGCTTTTGGTGCTTCCAGAACCACACAGCCTGTGAATATAATCATTTAGAAATTTTCCATCACTTATCTTGTTTTCTTTTGCCCAAGATTACTCTGTACTTTTAGGATATTAAGAATAAAAGCTACATATTTATATGGATAAAAGACTTCATTCTAATTTCTGTTTGTAACTCAAGAAACATCACATCAAAATTGTTGTATTACTGTTTTTCATAATGGTGGTATTATGAATATAATTCTGCTAATTCTTAAAACAAGTAACTGCTGTCAGAAGAAGCCCTTTGTTACATAATTAACTTTAACACTGGATAATTTTTATTGTATGGCCTTATTGTCAGGTGCCTATCTTTATTTCACATCTACTTTTGTTCTATAATAACTAATATTTTCTGAACTAGAATAGATCTTAGAGATCATCTAATCCAGCTAAACTGTACAGAGAAAGACGTTTCATGTTATACATTTCATGAAAATAACTTTTATGGAGTACTACACAAAGATGGAAAACTTTGAATTCTGAAAACATAGATG
Source organism: Mirounga leonina (assembly GCF_011800145.1). Classification (NCBI taxonomy): domain Eukaryota; kingdom Metazoa; phylum Chordata; class Mammalia; order Carnivora; family Phocidae; genus Mirounga; species Mirounga leonina. Next base: position 50,314,503 of record NW_023270377.1, on the reverse strand, counting down.
TATGTCATACTAAAAGAACTTTCACAAAGAAACCTTTTGAAAATACTAATTAGAATTTGTAAGTTGATACTTAGGGATGAACAATATGTGTATTGACTTGCTCAATGAGAGGGCTGACAAAACTGCATTAGTTAGGATGCCTTTGGCTGTAAGTAACAGAAAATGCAAAAAGAACTGGCTTAACACTAAGGAAGATTTATCTGATACTAAAATGTTTTGAGTTAAGGTGGTCACAGAGTTGTTTAATTCAGCAGCTCAATTACTTCATCAATGACAGGATCTAACTTTCCATTTTGTCATCCTGAGTATCTAGGGTTGTCAGAGTAAATACAGGACATCAAGTTAAATCTGAATTTTAGTTAAATGATATATATCCCTTGTGATATTATCCATTATCTGAAATCTCATATTTAGCTGGGTCCCTGTATTCCTGTTTCCTAAATCTGGGAAACTTATTAGCATCTTGGTTTTTCTTTCTAGGCTAGCTCCACTTATGGTCACAAGATGGCTGCCTTATCTCTTGGTGTCATATGTAGATGCCAATATCCAGTGGCATAATAAGGATTCTGTTGGTAAGGAAGAAGGTGGAGGAGTGGTGGTTTGGTAGGTAACCAGCAATATAGGTCTCCAAGGGCAAATCTGAATTTTTGTTGATTGAAACATAATTTCCTCTAATATTAAGTAGTTAATTATATCATAGTAGGTAATTCAGCCTGCCTTCTGATTCAGGGGTAGGATTTCTTTTCTGTAAAAATTTATTTTTTGTCTTTGAGTCTCTTTGTTGGAACTGGGAAAGCCCCTATCACTGCATCTAAAATAACAAATTTTACTGAGTATTCTGAACTAAGGGAGGAGTATGGCTCATTTGCACATTTCCCCTTTCCACATGCCACTATTCCTAGGGCACATGTAAGAGGTTCTCCATGTTCATGGTTGCTGGTTCTTCCCTCCTCCTCTATGTCAGTTGTTCACAGTATGCATGGCCAAATTATACCTCAGTTTTCTATGTTCTCTTCCTCCTTCCACTCTCCCACCTTTGAAAACTTAAAATATCCATAGGGCCATATTTGTACTTAAATGGTAATGGTTTTATATGGGCTAGATAAACTAAACTGTGTTAATATTTACTTTACTAATGTGCTGGACCTCTGAGGTAATTTAAAGCTTTAATCATTTCAACAGTTCAACCTCTTTAAAAAGCTCTTCAGGAAAGCTGCCAATTTAGGCATATTAGTGCCATGGCACTTTTGGCTTCCCTATCACACTGCCAGAGGCAGGTGGCTACAGGAAAGGTTGACCTATATGACTGCACTTCTTGGAGTATGTTCATTATGTCTGTCTGGTCTCTCTTACGCCATCTTTCATTCCCTCAACACGTTCACATTGCAATCCACTGGTTTCTGCAGCCGTTTTCTCCACCCCATTTCCTGTCTCATCTTGAGTGATTCATAAGTGACTTCAATATTTATAGATGTGCCCCACCCAACACCCTAGACTCATCATTTCTTGACCTCTTTTGCTGCACAGGCCTTTAACTTCTTTGGATTTCAGTGATCTACAACCAGTGCCATACTCCAATGCTACCTAGCCCTCCCCAGCAACTCTTTACCCTTCTTAATGACACTTCACAATGTTACTCTCTTATTCTGAGTTCCTGCTGTTTTCAATGATCCCTCTTCCTTATTTCTATCAAACTATTTGATTTCAAAGGAACCTAAACCTTAAGAATATAACAAAGATTCAAGTCCCTGAACCCCTACATGACCCAGATTCTTTCCCTCCTGCCCTATGTCTTCCATCTAACCCTACATGCTATGGCTTATCTCATCAACTAATCTCAACTTCCATCATACTCAACCTCTGAGCTCCTATCCTGGATGGGTGTAAAGTTTTGTCTTTTGAAATTCAACATCTATGTACCTAAACCTGCTAAGTGAAGTCAGGCCACTGCCATCAATCAGCATTGTAAAGGAGTTAAGAGCATGGACTCTGGAGCTAGACCACAGAAGCTCAGTTTCAGGATCCTCCACTTACTGGCTGGGTACCCTTAGAAAAATAGCATAATCACTTTGTGCCTCATTTTCTTCATCTGCAAAGAGGGAATAATAGTCAAGCATATCTCACAGACATATGATGAATAAATGAGCTGATATTTATAAGGTACTTAGAGGGATATATAATGATTAAATAAATATTTTACTTCTCCCCTATAGTTTTGTTTCCATTTTTAATAACAACTATGCCAAACCTTTACTCTTTTAAATTCTCCAACCAGCTCATGATCCATTTCTTTAGCGATGATCTGGCCTAATTCTCAGAGCATATGTAGGACATTAGGTGTGAATTCCTTTAAATTATCTTCCCCTGGGGGTGCCTGGGTGGCTCAGCTGGTTAAGTGTCTGCCTTTGGCTCAGGTCATGATCCCAGAGTCCTGGGATTGAGTCCTACATCAGGCTCCCTGCTCAGCGTGGAGTCTGTTTCTCCCTCTCCCTCTGCCTGCCACTCCTCCTGCTTGTGTTCTCTCTCTGTCAAATGAATAAAATCTTCAAAAAAAAATTATCTTACCCTGAAAATTTAACTACATTGGTACATTGTATCTCTTTCCAATCTAAGAAATGACCTAAATGAAATAAATTTTCCTCCCTTTCTCAAGATCTTATCCGTCAAATACCTAACCTTTTCTGTGTATATTTAACCTTTTTCTGTCTACTTGCTCTTGTCTTTAACCAATAAACATGGTTTATTCCTCAAAAAAATAACCAGAAATCCTTCTTCAACTCTGTATTTCCTTTTAACTATTTTCCTATCTTTATCCTTCTCTTCATTAGATGTCTACATTTACTGTTTCTATCTTTACCTCTCTCATGACTTGACAAATGACAGTAATTATAAGAAGGTCTAATATTAAAATTAAGTGGAAATAAACTCAGAGGGGTCAAAGCTTTAGAAACTGGTTTTTCCCCAACCTTTTCCAGACACAGATAATCATGATCTTGAATGGCCATATATCTATATAATGGTTTTCTTGCTCTTTTGTTCTATCTTAACCAATTAATTGTTTTAGTTTGACTGCCCCTGCTGTTTCCTGTTTCCCTCTTCTAAAAAGAAACCGGCCCCAGAGAGTCCTACTACAGTCAAGGCTTCACTGTTCATCATTCCACTGCAATTATTATCAAGGGCAGCACTAATATCTGTACTGCCAGACCCAGAGGTCAATTCTCAGTCTTCATCTTAATCAACTTCTCAGGAAGTTGGTAGAGTTGATCATTTCCTCCTCTTTTAAACCCTTTTTTCAGTAGCCTTCAAGATACCACTTCTCTTAGTTCTCTTCCCACTTTGCTGGTTGCACTAACTGATCATTCTTAGCCTCTTTTGCTGGATTCTTCTCATTTATTTGTCTTTAAAATGTGGAAAACTCCAAGCACTATCCTCAGACATCTCTTTTTACCATTCTTCCACCAATTCCCCCCTGCTGGCCCCAATTAGTTTTTTAGCTGTAGATACTATTTATATGCTGATGACTCTTAAATTTATATTCCAGTCCAGATTTTTCCCTTGAACTCTATATTCATGTATCTAAATGCCTGCACAACATATCCCCTTGGATGTCTAACAGGCTTTCAAACTTAATACATTTGACAAACTTTTGTTTCTCCCCAAACTTCTCCACTCTCAGTCTTCTCCACCTCAGCCAGGGAGATTGTGTACACTTAAGAGAGGGAAACTCTCAAGAACACAACAATAAAGCTGGTAAAAGAATGAAAACCAGTGAAGGGGACTGAGAAGTAGGAGAAGAGGAAAATATAAGATCAAGAAAGAAATGAGAGGAATAGTCAGTCCTGCAAAAGCTATAAAGATAACTATAAAAAGAGTGCTGAAAAGGATCCAGAGGATTTAGCATTTTAGAAGTCATTGATGACTACTGCTTTGATATATTGGGAATAGTTTACTTGGGAAATAGAAACATGGCTGTCTAGTGTTAGTGAGTCCAAGCACACACATACCTTATAATAATATTTAAGCCAAACTTTCATCCAGAGTTTCAGCTCTGTACTGTATTTTTGAATGCTTGGGGCTACATTTCCATCAGAATATTTATAAGTACCTCATATCTAATATGTCCTATAATGAACTCATTTCCTTTCCTCTCTCTTGTTCTTCTTACTCCTAAACAAATTAATGCCAAATCCCAAATTTTCCTAAATTCTCTATCATGTTGAATAACACCAATACCTATCCATGCACCTACAAGTAGAAAAAACCTTGAAGATCATTCCATTTCTTTCTTCCCACCCATTTCCAATTTGTCAAATCTGATTGCAGCCCCTATTCCTACCAGTCTAACTTGAGTCTGTATTAACCTCTGTATCCCCAAGCCCCATACTAATAAGCCTCCTAACTAGCTCCTTTGCCTAACAACTTCCCATGTCTGACTCTTTCAGCTAGTTACTAGTTATCTTTCAATAAAGCACTTTAGTTAAAAACTGAAAGGTGCCTCTAACTTCCCACTTGCAATAACACAATTTTAGGATAGCACACCAAGGCCTTTGAAATTTGGATCTCACCTACCATTCCAACCTCACTTTATGACAGTTCCTCACTTGCTTTAACATAATCAAACTGAAGTACATTGTGGGGGGGGGGGGTTGCAAATATTTCCCATACTTCTATCTCTGGAATAAAAAGCTAGAGTTTTCAAAGTTCAAATAACTTTTTCTCCCTAAATTGTAAATGCAATTTCAAGAAGTTTGGAAAATAAAAGAAAAAGCCATAATATTGTCATTGTAATGGAGCAGCTTTATTTCCCTCCTAATATTCTTCTATGGATATATATATATTTGTATAGTAAACATAATTTTGCATACTATTCTTATATATTTAGCTTTTCCTTGTCATAGTGCAGAAAAAGAATATACAAAATTATAAAATATTATTTTGAGAAAAGAAAAAATAGAAGAAGAAGAAAAAAAGGGTGGGGACAAAGTAGAGCTATGAATAAGGTTTAGAATGCATACCATGATGACCTACTCATCTACCCGGGTGAGCCACACATTTGGCTTTCAATTTTCTAGTAACCAATGTTAAAAACAGAAACTTTGTTAGTTATCCAAGTCCTGGTGCCCAGGAGATTAGAATAAAATGTCCCAGTAATTTCAACTCATCTTGGAAAAAATATTGTAAAAAGATATTTCTTCTGAGTTTCTCCTAAAGAGAACACAGGGTGATGTACTTAACAACTTCTGGGAAGACTCCTTATTAGAAAAAACGCATCTCATTTCACATCATTGCTCATATTGAGAATCAATATAGACAGATGCCATTTTACAAATCAGAGAGATTTTGTAAAAACCATCTTTTTGGAAATCATTTGGTACTATTGAGACACCCAGGTCTTTGCTGGTCTGCTTTAAAGAATGGCTAAATATTAACACATTGAAATACTCACATATATATTAGTCACAGTAGTGGCGGAATATTACCCTTCAGAAAAACTTTCTGAATATTGTTTCTCTTTAAAATAGAATTTTAAATAGTTTTTAGGTGAAAGGTGAAGTCTTAAAACTTCAGGTCTCCTATTAGGCAATTAAGGCTTACTTGGAAGACCAGATTTTAGGTTAAGAAGCAACAATTCTCTCTTCTTGATCAAGAGTGTGATGCCCCCTGAGAAAGTTCTCTGAGTACAAGAATGTGGCTGGGCCAGGGATGCTACAGTCTTGGGTTTTTGTATCTAACAGAATATAGGATGTTATCCTAGAAGGACTCAAAAATTAATTGAATGATATACTCAAGTTTGCAGAGATTCTCACTGTCCCCAACCTTGAGTCCTCTCCAGAAAGATGGCTAGGTGCAGCTATAAATTTTGGGCCAGAGGTATCACCTTTACTGATAAATTGTAATATTACATCCCCTTAAGAAGCCTAGATACTAAAATCTTTGTTTTTATATTCTCCAAGTTCTTCAGAACATTTGATAAGATAAAAGCAGTTTTTCTACCTTTGCCTTTCTCAATGTTTGTAGGGCTTTGAGATCTGGATCCTTGTCCCTAATTAATTCTGTCACTAACTAGATAGCCAACCTTGAGCAGGCTACTTAAAGTTTCTGAGCTTAGTTTCCCTCCCTTTATAAAATGAGGGAGTTGTAGTAGGTAATTGGCTCCCTAGGATTCCTTCCAGTTCTGAGTCACACTGACCCTCTGCCCATCAGCTATATGTGAAGAATCTCCTCAGTCCGAAGAGAGTGATTACTAATGTTTCTCTAACAGTGGATCTGGAGTACTAGGAGACAGTCACACATCTTAGGTGAGAGCGTAGACTTTGCAGGGGAAAAGTCCTGGTTCCACTCTGCCACTTATTAGTCCATGGCCTGGGGCAAGTATTAACCTCTCTGAAGCTCAGTTTCCCTAACTATAAAGTGAGAATAATACAAGTCCTTATAGAGTTGTATTAAATGAGACACTGTAAATCCAATCCTAAGTACAGTGTCTGGCACAAAGCAAGTGCTCAATCAAAAGTATCCATTTTCAACATTGTTATTTCCTTGGGTCCCCTGAAATAATTGTTCTTCTACTACCACTTGTCCAAATTGAATATCAGCACTATTATAATAATTACAGTAGTTAAAGGTTTTAAGGTGCCAACTTGGCTGACTAGTAAAAAAATTGGAAAGACACAGGCTCAGGGGATTTTTTAAAAATTAACCAAAACAACCTGTGTGTTGACCTTTACCCTGTAGTTCTTTTATATAATAACAGTCTATTAATAAACAGAACTTTAAGCTGTTTGCTTTAGTGCTAATGTAATCCAGGCCAACTATGCTACCTTTCTTGCCCGCTCCAGAGAAATTTTAATGGAGGTTTGTTTCATTTTTCTGTTGGATTTGAAATAAGATTGTGGGGAAGTTCTTAGTTTTGGGTTCCCATCAATAGATATTTAGTTCCTTTAACTTTTGATCATTTGTTGATTATATTTAAATACAACTAAATGTGATAAAATCATTCTTAGATAGTCGAGATAAGCTTTGAAGGCTGTATAAGTACTTATTTTATAATTTAGAAACAATTGCCTAACCATAAAAGAAAAGGAAAAAATTCCCCAAATGTGGGAAACCAGAGTTTTTGGCTATGCTCTTAAACTACAGCAGGAAATATGTGTTTGTTTATTATGACCCCAGTGCTTTCATAGCCAGATTAACTTTCACAGAGTTTTCATTCCATTTAACCAATAATTGTCACCCTGACTTGTGGAAACTGATAATTTGCAGGGAGTTCAAGGAGAACATTTGCATAGTTCCATCTAGTAGAACCTGGCTTGTCCCCGCAGCTTTCAGACAGACCCCTTGTGAACAATTCTAACTGTAGGGCCGCCTACAGGTTGTGTCAATTACCACACAGTAACTTGCTGGGTCAACCTGGAAAGGCCTATCAAATTTTATAGCAAAGGAATTCTGAATTATCATTATATGTTTAAGAATCTCCCTTTATTGATTTTTTTCTAGGTTTCTCCTCATTCATGAGATGTGAGCCTCAACTGATTTGTACCAAGTTGTGGAAGAGTAATTACTTGTATTTCTGCTAAAAAGTTCTCTGCAGGATAAAGGGTGAGTAATATGTTATATAGATAAAGAAGAATCTACACTGATTCATAAATCTTGAATACCTGATTGTTAAATGTCTAAAATGTATCAAGCCATTGTATAGACTTTCATTATATTAATTCAATTTCAAAAGTTTTTTTTAGGAATTAGCTTATTATTTTCTGTCTCTATAGCTCTATTTCCTTTAATATTTTATTGTTTAATTAACTCTCATGGAACTTCTCTTATTTTAAAAGCAATTTTAAAGACTTGTATACCAAATTTATATACAACTTTCTAAAAAATGCCTAAAGTTATTAATTTGTCAAAATTGATTTAATTAGCATAAAGAGATTATTCAGTGGATACATCTTATAGCTTCTGAATTAAAGAATGACAAAAAGGGGGACTTAACTGATGCTAAGATATAAGGGATCTGCTGGTTCTACTCAGTATCACAGTGGTGGTTGAATTGAAGTGTCCTTATTTTGATGTCCCACCTGCTCAATCTTACACTTTTTGGTCAGTGATGGTAAGAAAAATTGGTAGAGTTAAATGTAAGGAATAGACAAAAATGGTTTAGCAAAATCCTGTCTGAGTCTGGCAGAAACCCCGCTCTCTCCCCATTTTGTCCACCCTCAAACTTGCCAAGCCTTGTTCACTTTGGCTTTATTTTAAAAATGCATTTCTGGTGAGTGAGGAAAGGTTTTGTACTGTGTTTTCAATGACTCACCCAAAATAACTCCATTGAACTTGTAAATGGTCCTGTTCTGAATGCAGATTGTGTTTGTTCTGAGATGGGCATGAAGGAGCTGCAGAAAGGAGATTAGAGAAGGGAAATGTGGTGGGAGAGGCAGTGCAGTTTATATTTATTCAGGTTCAGGCACACATAAGAATTATTTTTAAAAAAGACATTGTGTGTGTGTATGTGTGTGTTAAAGAACTGTCTATGAGGTCAGTACCATTTAAAGCTTTTAAAGATACATCTGTATTAGATATGGTTCATCTAGTCACCAACCTCTTTTGATTCTCATAAAATGAAGTAGGAAGATTTACAAGTATATAATTTCAAATATATGCATTATAAAACTTTTTAAAGGGCTAAATGGCTTCAAATAGGAAATATGTGTGACATGAGCTAGAGATTAAAATAGGAAGAAAATGTCTATCAATACATTGATCATATAATAGGACAGTATTAAAACTGGGAAATGCAATAATGACATCCTCTTGTTTTGTTGTGTACCACATAAAAATGTTTAATATCTGAGTATTTAATATCGATAGATGTACCTCTTCAAAAGCTTTTATGATTCAAAATGTCAGAGATCTTTAAAAACAATATTTTAGGGCAGGACTGAAAAGAAAAAGAAAAGAGGACTGATCTAAACTTTCATGAATTCATGAAACAGACCAAATAAAGCTTATTCTGTTACATAATCTTGCCTCAGTCAATTGTTGATGAAGAATAGATGAGCTATTCTTACCTGTTGCTCAGAAACACCAAAGAATTGAGCCACTGAAAAGAAAACAAGCTATCTACAAGGTTTTACCATAGAGAGGGTAAATTTAGCATTATGTGGCAAACTGAAGAACTTGTGATCTGAGGACAGTGAAATGGATGATAAAATGACAAGTCTTCAACATGCACAAATTAGAAAATATGTAAATTTACCCAGATTATGTACATAATCTGCAAGGCAAAGTTCCAGTGGTATTAACACCTGCTTCTCCTTCTGATGTATACGTGAGAAAATAAGGGAAATCAAAATAGCAGATTGTTATGCTATATTATTGCTTACTTAGGAGGACAATGAACTAGTATAATACTCCCCAAATTTTTGCTAATGTGGAAAAACCCTAAGAATAAGTCACAGGTTCAAGTTATAGACTATACAGATGAATTTTATTACTTTAAAATATACACAACTAAAAATACTTTCATGATTAATAATGACTTAAAGAAATGTATCAGAAAAAAATCTTAAGTCAGACTAACCACCTTTCATTATTCATTTATATGGTTTGTAAATAAACCTTAAAAGTTTTCAAAGAATTCATTTGTTGAATAATATTTTCCTTTCATCCTCTTTTATCCTGTTGCAAATTATTCCACTGGTATCCCTGTAAATGTTAGTAGCTATATTGAGCTGGCCCAAAAGATTTCATGTTCAAATGAATTTTAGAAATATGGGGTAAAATGAAGTTAACCAGTTTTCTTCTTCTTTTTTTTTTCCCAATAAATCTTGAGAATTTACTTCTCAAGTCTCTTACATTCATTGTGACTGGATTGGGGTGGGAGAGATGGGGACATAATATATAGTATTTTCCAAACTTATTTCATACAGAATTCTTTTCTCAGGCAATCTTACTGAAATATAAAATGCTGCTCTATTTATTTAATTTGCAATTCTACTTAACTTATACCTCCCACCGTCCTTTTGTCTTAACAAGGGGTGAAAATGTGGTAAACTGCAATGCTACCACTTTCTGATCAGTCTGTATTATTAAGATTTTGATGCATAAAATAAAATTTTGATTACATAAATATTATTGGACAAACAATGCAATAACTAGAACAAAATGCCTTAACTTAATAGTAAATCTTGTTTAGTAATTTTGAGGCATATTTAAGGTCTGGAAAAGTAGAAAATAACTAAAGTAATTAAACTGAGCATAATGTTTCATTTCTGATTAAGCTTTTCCATTTAAAACTGTCTAACCAGAGTATGTTTTCTTTCCTAGCCTGAATTTATGCCATTTAAAAAATTCATCTGCATAAGCACATAGATGTCACTTACCAGTAATGAGAACAATCTCCCTATTATAAAATTGATTTTTGCCTTCTGCAGTATAACAATTCCAGCAGCTATCCTGAGCACCTACTTCCATGTGATTCCATGTGATGCTCACATCAGTTTGGGAAGGTTGTTATCATGATTGCTATTTCACAGATGAGGAATGTGATGACGAGATAATAGCTGTCTTGCCTTAGGCCATAAAACTAGAAAGACACAGAAACAGATTTCAAACTTCAGTCTGACACCAAAGACCCTACTGTTTCCACTACAACTTGCTAGATGGAATTATCCACATCTAATATAAATTTGTTTGTTCCTCTACATTGTAAGCATAGGTGAATCAGACATTATTCCTTACGCAGAGCTTCTGCAGTGTGGTCCACAATACAGTACTTTTTGGGGAAAGAAATCCTTGAAGAAGCAAATAACTAGACTCTCTTCATGTGTGATATGGCTTTCATTACTAAATAAATAAAACAACTTGGACATTTTTTAAAAATGTCCAAGTTGAGAATGCAATTAAAACCCTTTACATTTCTAAATAGCTTGCTGTTTCAAGGATTTCCTTCCCTACTATTTCTGTGCCCTTAACATTTTGCATTAAAAATTATCATGTAGAAGAAAACATACAATTGTGCTATTGGAGATTCAACAATTTCTGTATTCTATTCTAATATTACCACCTGCTGGCATTCACCCCCCCCCCTTTCTTTATAGCTTGACTCTGGTGGTTGGTTTTTAAATATAAAATATGGTTCACCATTGCCTTTCCCAAAAATTCTTTGTTGTCTAAAAGTATTTAAACAACAAAACTAAATAATAAATAATAGGCCTTAGAGGGGTACCCCTTAGAGGGGCTCAGTCAGATAAGTGCCAGACTCTTAATTTCGGCTCAGGTCATGATCTCAGGGTGGTGAGACCCAGACCCAAGGGATTTTGAGCTGGGGGCGGAGCCTGCTTAAGATTCTCACTCTCCCTCTGACCCTCCCCTCACTCAGGCTGGCATGCGTGCTCTCTAAAATAAATCTTAAAAAAAAAAAAATAGGCCTTAGAGAAACAACATAAAGCAAATACTTTATCCATTTGTCCATCCTGAAGAACATAAAGAGCAGGACATTTACCTCAACAGAAGTCATGTTTCTGGTGGGATTAGCACTGTACTAAAAGTGTAAGGGGTACAAGAAGAATACAGAATAATGTTCTTTAATCTCTCACAGTTTACAGTGTGGCTGGGAAGTCAAACATACCCTCAAAGGCCAGTCATATTATTTACTGCACAATTCAGTCTCAACTAAGAGACCTAGACATTCAGTTGTGTATCAGGGAATTGTGGGAGAGATGTGACCAGAAGTGGTGGAAAGATGTGGTTGAGGAAAAGTTCTGACTCAGATGGATCTTGAAATACATGAAGGTATTGGACAGAAAGAACAGCAATAAACGGAGATGCAAGGACATAGAGACAGCAACAGGGTGTGGAGAAAATGGAGTTGAAGCTAGGAGCCCCAGATGAGTAGGGCGGGGTCTGTCAGGGCCAGAATGAAACTGTGAAGACAGCATATTTTGTTCTGTGTGGCTTTTGACCACCCCTTTCAGAGCCTCCTCTCCTGCTACTTCCCTCACTCTCTCTCTCTTACCTTTCCTACAGGGAACTAGGCTCTAGCCTATTCTGAAGGACCATTAAATTGTTAGCTGCAGTTTCCTATAGGACTCTTGAAGACTGAAAAGTCTTTGAAGATTCAAAAAAAGAATAAAGTGAAATTTCAAGCCAATGAGAAGCTAGTATCAATGTTCTAGCACCCCTTCTATTTTCTTTTTTTTTTTTTTAAGATTTTATTTATTTATTTGAGAGAGAGAGTGAGAGAGAGAAAGAGCACAAGAGGGGAGAGCAGGAGAGGGAGAAGCAGACTCCCCGCCGAGCAGGGAGCCCGATGCGGGACTCGATCCAGGGACTCCAGGATCATGACCTGAGCCGAAGGCAGTCGCTTAACCAACTGAGCCACCCAGGCACCCCAGCACCCCCTTCTATTTTCACAGTACATATACATAGGCCCAGAATATAATGGTGGTTCTGGAAAGTTAGTCTGTATTTTTGATATGATCTGGTAGATATTGGTAAACCATCAGAAGTTGGTGTGCGATTTTGAATACGATTTTATAGTCTTTGTACTAAATGAGATTTAAAAAGGGGGGGGGGGATGCCCAAACGCATTTTTATAATAGTTCTGAACCTTGACATCATTTGTTTCTTGTAGCATCCTGTAAACTCTAAAATCCAAGCAAATATTTCTATACTTTCCTAGCCATTCCTTGCTCTATTTTCCTTCATTTCTCCATGTCCAACTTCATTGTGGAATTTACAGATTAAACGTTCTTTCTCAATTCATTTTCATACATAACAAAACCACGATATATAACTTTCTTAAGCATAAAAGTAGCACTTCACGAAGTTTGGTCTTCTCCAGTTTTGACATTCTGACAAATACCAATTACGCGCCTTTCTTTCATCTTCCTCCTCAACTCCTTGGACTTCAGTAAGTCCGCGAGCCCAAGCCGACACTTGTTTTGACGTGGTGAAGAGAGGCACTTGGCCTTTCCACAGTTTTTCTGTGAGAGAAGTTGACAGGAAACAAAGATCGCCAACAAACAAGCAAACAAATCTCGCCCGCTCCGCAGGCCAAGGCGAGGGGGACCCTGCGCCCCACTCCGCGCGCGCCGAGCGACGCTCCGCCCGCGCGCCCCCGGCCGGAAGGGGGCGTGGGACGCCGCCGAGGGAGGGGCGCGCAGACGCGCCGCGGCCGGCCGGGCCCCTGGCGCGTCGGGCGGAGGCGGGAGGCGGAGGCCTAGGGGCGGGGAGCGCGGCCCGGGGGCAGGCCGGCGCTCGTTCTCCGCCGCGCTCGCTCGGGCCACTCGCGCTCCCGCGCCGCGCCGCGCCGGCTTCATGTGAAGCGCCGGCCCTCTGCCCCCTCCCTCCCCTTCCTTCCCTCCCTCCCTCCCGTCCCCTCCTCCTCCTCCTTTTCCTCCTCCTCCGCCCCCTCCCGCGCCGGCTCCCGCTCCCCGGGGCCCCCAGCCCGGCTGGGCGCTGACAGCAGGGGCGGGGGTCCCCGCCGCCGCCGTGTCTCGCGCAGGCTCCGGCTGGGGCAGCGGAGCCCCCGGTGCGGCCATGGACCGGCCTCTGGTGGCGTCGGCGGAGGCGGAGGAGGAACTGGAGTGGCAAGTGGCGAGTCGCAGGAGGAAGGCCTGGGCCAAGTGCCGCGGCTCCTGGCAGGCGTCGGAAACGGAGGACCTGTCCACAGAAGCGACGACGCAGGACGAAGACGAGGACGACGAGGACGACCTCCCGGGCGCGAAGCTGCCGGCGGCGGCGGGGAGAGGTCTGTGCGCCCGGCCGAGTCGTGGCGGGCGGGGGGGACGCGGGGAAGTGCAGGCTGGCTGCGGGGGAAAGTCTCGTGCGCCCTGGGCGACTGCTGTGAGTTCTGGAAGATCCTCCAGGACTTGCTAAGCCGGGGGAGAGGGGACACCTTGGACCTTTAAATGCGCGCGCTTGGCGAGGCGTCTCCAGAGTCAACACAGACACCCCGGTGCCATCTCGTTTCCTTTCAGATGGACACTTAAGACATGTTGCTTAGGCTGCGTTTTAACCCCAGTAGATTTTCCTACATGGCAGTGTCCAGGTTGACCGAGCGGTCGGAGTCCGCCCGGGGTCGGTAACGAGCTGTCCCCTCACTCTGCCCCGCAGGAAACGTGCCCAACGAGAAGATCGCGATATGGCTCAAGGATTGCCGGTGAGTCCTCGCTTTCGCCGCTCGCATCCCAGAGGGAGGTCCGCGGAGATGGCACTCCGGAGCGGAGTCACTAGGGCCGCAGTCCCAGTGGGTCCCGTGGCCGTTGTGAGCTATAAGCCGGAAAGTGAGCCGGCGGATAGTTTCCTCCTCTAAAAGATTAGAAATGGAAGTGCTGTGACCGCTGATTATTTGGTGACCGTGTTGACTTAACAGTTGTTAGGACTTCAGCCCCCGTGCATGATGTTAGCATCAGAGATCAGAGACCTAAAACAAATAATCATGCAGTGTTGTTATTCTTGCCTTGTTTTTATTCGAAAGGATTTTCACATTTCACACAGTATTTTATTTTGCTTTTGTTTTGACGTCTGTATATCTGGCATGGAATGATTTCCCTTTCAAATGTGTTTTAGATGAATTTAGTTTACTTAACAGCACGAACTGGGCTTTAATTTTATTTTTGTGCCTTAATTCTATTTGGACAGCTATAAAACTAACTTTGTTCTTGTAGTTTACTCCTTGGACATGCATTTGTCAGATGGTACTGGAATGCACGAAGGGAAATAGAGCTTTGAAGGCATTCAGACGGCATAAATCTAATTGCTTGCTTTGGCAACTGGTACAAATCTTTGATAAAGTACAAGAGGAGATGAATCATATTGCAAGTAAATCTTACTACAGTAAAAAAGGGCTTGTTTCATATTTTAATTTTTTCCCAATTTATTTTCTACTTGTAAAATCTCATATGAAGAATGTTACTTTTTAATGTGGCTATGGTGTTTGCTTCTGCACACACTTGCCATCTCATTTTGGGCTTTTCTTAACCTTTTGTTCAAGTACCAGAGGTAAGGACGTGTTTTTTGGAGGAAGGAGAAGTGATTTTCATATATGTCAGCTTATTTTTCTAACCTAAACACAGATAAAGTATTGGCTACTACTCCATTGATTTCCCGTTTTGATGAATTACCTGGATTTTTTAGTAACTTTGATGAATTACTAAGCACTCTTCACTGCAGAACTCCTTAACCTTTATTGGGGGTGTCATAGACCCTTTGAGATAATGAAGAAGTATATGGACCTTCTCTCTAAAGGTGCATCAAAAATAATGTTTAACAGCAAGAGAAAAATCACATTGTGTTTACTTAATGATGTATAGGAATTAAGATTATATGCGATCATATCAAGTAGACAGTACGTTTATCTTGTAAGATAAATGCAGTAGGCAAATGTTACTCATCAGACATATCATCTCTGAAAATTCCGAAAGTTTTGTTGCTAATCTTACGTAGGCAGATTCTATAGTCTGCTGCTCCTTCCCTCATAGGTTTCCTGCATAGATTTCCTTCTTGTTCCTTACAGTTGCACCTATTTTGTACAAAAGGGGCATTCATTTGTACCTGGGAAAGCTAAAACAAATAGTCTTGTAATGTTAGCTGTATTATCACAGATTTCACCGCTAGGATATATGCAACTGTAGGTTTTTTTTTTTTTTTTTTTTTTCTGTAACAGTTTAGGATCCTTCTCAGAGTTAGGCATCTACCTACTTTGTACATTATAAGTGATCTAAAGCTAGCTTTTTCCCCTTGATACATTCTCATTTTTTTTTCTTATTGATGTCCATATCCTGAATAAAGATACCATTTGTTATTCCTTTAAGGGGGAGGGGGTGTCCTTTATTTTGATAATCACTTTTTTAACTAAGTGGAAATAAATTGCTTGAATTAACATCTAAGAAAGGATAGTTTTTGAGAGAATTTGGAAGAGAGCTGTTGTAAGAGTGAGAAACTTGTTTCTGAAGGAGAGTGGCAGTTATATTCTCTTTATTTGCCATTTTCTGTTAGGGCACCCACGCACAGAGACATCTGCAGGAGTAAAACAGTGTTTTGTCCTAAGAAAGTAGCCCAGGGAAGAAGAAGGACTTTATAAAGGCGTAAATTCCAGTTTTGTTAAAATATATGCAAAAACTTAGCTCAAAGTTTTTATTGTCTTTATGGTAGTTGTGATTCTTTTACATTTTTCAAAAGCACTAATTTTCAAAGAACTGCCACTGCTTTTATATTTGCTTGCAGAAAGTTTTAACATTAAATTGTCATTTCAATAATATTTTTTGAGACTGATATTTTTATGATCCCATATTTGATGTGAATTTGTAACAGGTATAAACTGTTACTGATGAAAAATTCAAATCACAAAACAGAACTTTCAAAATAAAAGTGTTTCTTAATATAATTTAGTTTTGAGAAAGAAATGAAAAACATTTTCATTTTCACGTTAAAAAATTTCTAAGTTATCTGTGTTTGAACGGGAAGAATGTGAAAGAATTTTAGCAATGGCTGGTTCTTAAGGTTGATTCTCAAGCCAACTTCTTAGTTTTTAGAGTTAAATGAAGATATATGTATTTCATAGTTTAAAAACAGAAAAAAAATCTTAAGCTTCTTCATTTAGACCAAAAAAGATAGTTGGGGTAAGGGAGGCACTGAGAGATGCTCTAAAGTGCTGGTGATAGGTCTGACAGATGAGGTTTAAAAAAACTGTTGAGCCTTATTTCTAACTAGACTCTGACTTTTAAATTTTATTAAAGATTTGTTTTCTTTTCATTCTGTTTCCTGTTTCTAGGGAAGGGATTGAGGGGAGCAGACATTTTCTTAATGCCTTCTGACATTCTCTTTTTCTGTTTTTGTAAAGAAAATGCTAATTAATATCATTTGTAATTACAATTCTTGCTCTTAATTGCTGGCAGATCAGATGTGTGATTAAATCATTCCTGGTGAACTGACTTGAGGATAGGTGTTTGCTTAGTTAGTAGGACATTACTTATGTAATACTCTTGCATTCCTTTTGTGTTTGGGGAGGATAGTTAAACTGTGATTAGAAGCTTGCTTGGCTATGATCCTTTAAATGTAAAGTTGTGCAGTAACAACTCTCCAGATAGCTTTTTAAGACTAAGGTTTATATATTTATGTGGTTTCAGTACCCCTTTGGGAGCCTCGCTGGATGAGCAAAGCAGTAATACGCTCAAGGGTAAGAGAAAGTTGCCTTTCTAAACTTGTTCTTTATGAGAGCCCTACTTAAGAGGGAATGTATACATATGTAAATTATAAAAGTAATGTTCATTTTATAAAATATGCCATTCTGAGAGAAAAGCCAAAAGAAAGAAACCTTGTCATAAACCATAAAACAGTGAATAGTTCAAGCAAATTACTAAACCTTTCCACAGTGTGAAACTCTTTTTTTTGTCTAGTTAGATATTATGAAGATTAATTAAATGTAGAAATATGATATGTAAACATAAGGAAAATATTGAGTGAACTGGGTCAGCTTTAGTGCAGCATTTCTTTGCTTACATTAACTGAAATTGCCATACCTGAAATTTTACCAGCTGTGCAAGACAGAATTGTAAAGTTCAAAGTACAACAAGAATGTGCAGGTAGTGACAAGGCATATAAAAAACACTTATAGTATTAGAAAAGTCTAGCTTGAGCTCCTGACTGTTAAGGGAGGTAAAAAGGAATGATTGCTCCGGGATCTGATTTTCCATGAAACTCTTGGATAAGATGTTAGCTAAATGAGTATCTTCAAAGACATAGTAAGTATAAAATAGCTTGTATCAGGGCTTTTAACAACTTTACCTGGCTGCAAATCATGGTTTGTTTGTGATAAAGTAAAGCTTATACTTGCTTTTTGAAATAATATAATCAGAATAATGAGTACATTCAGGTTTGAAATACTTTATTGTATCTTATTTTTTGCTTGGTCAATTTGCTTTAGCTAAAACTATGATTTTATATGGGGGTCCAGAAGAACAGAACACCAGGATGAGTCTTCTAATGTTTCTTTCAGGTGTGCTTGTGAGAAATGGAGGCAGTTTTGAAGATGATTTGTCTTTGGGAGCTGAAGGTAACATTTGTTTGGAAGAACTGTATTTTTATACAGGTTTAAAATTAAAAAAAAAAAAAAAATTTGAGTGCTTTCAGGTGTACAGTCCTTAGAGCCAAAGTTAAAAGTCTTGACAATGGCTCAGACACACTTTATAGAACCTTTATATGTTAATAATCTAGTTAGAGCTTGTAGGATACATGTAGAAATGGCTCTGAAAACCATTGTGAAATGTCCATGTCTTCCTTGGACTTAATTGCTTAAAGGAACTGTTTAGGGGCAAACAATGGTCATAGAACTGAGGGAAGAATTGCCCCGCCAGAAGGAAGGAAACTTAAATATTTATACATGAGAAGACTAAAGTGAAGCTTATTTTTAGTGTGAGGTAGCCTTATGTCAGACACAGCTGCGGCTTGTCTTTCTCTTTGCATTCAAGTGTCTCCTGTCTTTTCCCCTTCCTCTTTTTCCAGATTTTTAGAACACTAAAGGACAAAAACAAAATAGAGTTATTAGAATTTAATTAGAAATCATTACGCTGATGTCTATTCCAGACTGCAGTAATATTTTAAAAGTGCATTGTGCCATGTTTAAATTTTCACAGATGTTATTATCTAGTCAGTGGATTTATATAGTAAAGTTTTCCACAATGTAGAATTAAACATTTTTATTATTTTATTATTTTACTGGTATTGGGAGATTATTAGTAGCTGTATAGCTGGGTTATGAATGTGTTTTTTATCAAAAAGAACTAAGGATTTTATTAAATCTTTCCAAATTAAATTAAAAATTTTATTGAATCTTTTCAAATTATAAAAGATTTAAAATCTAAATCTTTTAAATTATAATGATGAATGATGAATTTATCCATTGAATGTAGTGTCCTTGATCTTTTACTGTTTTAAGTCAGACTCTATGGTAGATTACTTACTTAGAACCTTCTAACCTTCTAACTCTAGAATATGTGAATATATGAGGTTTTATTATTTCAGTTAATGTGCTTTCAAGGAATAAACTCTGTAAAGAGGTTAAACTTACTGCTTCCCAATTAGTACAGTTGAGCATACTGTCCACCCTTACTAAAATGCATTTCAGTGTTACTGTAAATAGCACTTTTGATATCTGCCTTAATTTCACAATACGGAATTTTTTTTAGACTTTGTTTTTTTTAGAGCAGGGTTAAGTTCACAAAATTGAGGGGAAGGTTTAGAGATTTTCCCTGTACTTCCTGCCTTACCAATGTCTCCCCATTATCAACGTCCCCCACCAGAATGGTGTGATGAACCTGTAACGAGGCATCATCATTACCCGAAGTCCATAGATTACATTGGGGTTCACTCTTGGTCGTACATTCTGTGGTTTAGACAAATGTATAATGACATGTATCTATCATGATATCATAAGTGGATTTTCACTGCCCTAAATATCATTTCTGTTCTACCTGTTCATCCATATTGAGTGAGTTTATTGGAAACCAGAACCTAAAAGGAAGTTCCAGAAAAGAATGGAAATACTGTGTTGTTTTACTGAAAAATTTTCAAGATTATTTTCATTCATTCAGTAAATATTTATTGAATGCTATGTGTTAGGCACCTTTCTGAGTGGATGTACAAAGAAATATAAGAAATTGCCATGACTTTGTAGATCAGAAGTAAAAAAAAAATCTGGTATACTGAAATAGATATGTTTGTAATTATTTTCATTCTTTGTATTTGCTATAAAAGTTAAATGCAGTCAATTTAACTCACTTTAAACTTAACATTAACAATACTTATCTGTTTAAAACTTATAAGTCTAGAATAAAGCTAAAAAGTAATTTTTTTAAGAAAGCTTATTTTGAAATGAGTAGAAATTTTCAAAGTAGATACATGAAAAATTGGTTGTAACTGGGATGAATTTTTAGCCTTTGAAAAACCACAGTAAGAATTTATGTATATTGTTGCCACACTTAAATAATGCTAAATCATGATTTTGCTCTTAAGGTCTTCTCTAGTAACAGCTTTTAAATTTATTAATTAGAATCACATTTACTACAGATGCTGTATATCTTCTTACTATTTGTTTCTAACTATGAAAGAAATTTAATTGGTTATCTGTAAGTCTTTTATTTTAAACATTCAGTGAAGGGTGTAGTTTTACACACTGCTAACAAATGAAAACTGGTTTCCTGAAGCTACTGGTTCTGTTCGTATCGATCTGTATGTTACTTTTAATGATGCAGATTTAATGAACCAAGACAAGGGTTTGGGATATTAGGCATTTAGCTGTAATATTTGGCTAATCTGCTTTCTTGATGACTGTATCACAGTAGTTACTGTTCTAACAATTCTGCTCTGCATTTATTCTTTTACCTGTAGCCAACCACCTCCATGAAACAGATACTCAAATTGAAAACTGGTACGTAGCTGTGCTCTTTGTTCTCTTTTCAAAAATGAAGAACATTTATGAAAATAAGGTTTTATATAATCTAATGTTGTTTATAGCAATAATATCTTGGCCAAAGAGAGAAGACTACAGTTTCATCAGAAAGGGAGAAGTATGAATTCCACTGGATCTGGGAAAAGTAGTGGGACAGTTTCCAGGTAACTTATCTGTAATTATATTACAGTTACATTGTGTTATAGATGACCTACTCACACTTTTTCAGTCTTGGATTTGGCTTGATAGTATGAAATCAAAAAGAATCCAAAATGTTTCATTCATTGCTTTTTAAAAAAAATTAAGATTAAGTAAAAAGCAAATGTGTTTATAATGCTGCTGGAATTCCCGTTATAGTGAGTATTTTGAGCCCTATCAACAACTTGAAAGAGGAAGTCCATAGTGGAATAACTTCTTCAAAAATTCTCCATTTTTTTTAGGGTCTTGAGTTACTGTAACAAAAAATCAGAATAATCCTTTCTAATATAAAGTTTGATATTTAAGCATAGATTTATTTATCTTCAACATATTAAATCAAAGTTCTTCAAAATATATATTAAAATAGGCAAGTACGTGAGCCTGTGGGACCAGTTTACATTGTTATGCAGATTATTGTACTGGAATCTGAGCATTTTCTCTGAAACAAACTGAAATTTTCTTCAGTTCAAGTTTCATCTCTAACATTTTCCTCAGTGAATCTCTGAAGGTGGATTATCACTGATATGAGGAAGAAGAGATAAGAAATGTTTAATTCCCAACAGAATCAGAGCAAGAACTTAACCTTTGAGTAACCCATTCTCTCCATACCTTACTCCTCCTACTTCTGAGTGAAAGTGGTTAGAGAAAATTTGAAAGTAGGCCCCTCCCTCCCTTTCTGAGTTCAGCTTGTTACCTGTATTGCATCTTCAGTGACAGCCAAGATAGCAGAAAACCTCAGTTCTACAGCATGTCCTGTGCTACCAGCTTCCTTGTGTGTTTTTTCCTTTTCATTTCTTTCGTAATCTGTTTATTCCTTATTCTACCTCATCTGTCCTCTAATTGTTTTAGCTGCTTTACTGGGACTCTTAAAATGACAAAAAAAATAAGGTGAGGAAGCATTTTGGGAGTCTTGCTGAGTATCTGCTCAGGGACCAGCTCTTTTTTCCAGTCCTAACAGTTTGAAAGAATGGACTTTTTTTTTTTGAATGGACTCTTTTTAAGACTTCTATATCACATTTAGTACACAGTATATAAAGATGCTGAAATAAATAATGGTGTAAAGAGCAGAAGCTCTTTTTTATAATGTGATGTGACTATAAACTTATTTTATATCTTGATGTTTCTTTTTTTTCTTTTCTTTTCTTTTTTTTTTTGTAGTGTTTCAGAATTGTTGGAACTTTATGAGGAAGATCCTGAAGAAATTCTTTATAATCTTGGATTTGGACGAGATGAACCTGATATTGCTTCTAAAATTCCTTCCAGATTTTTTAATTCATCATCATTTGCCAGAGGGATAGATATTAAAGTGTTTTTGAGTGCTCAAATGCAACGGATGGAAGTAGAAAACCCAAATTATGCTTTAA
Source organism: Mirounga leonina (assembly GCF_011800145.1). Lineage (NCBI taxonomy): Eukaryota > Metazoa > Chordata > Mammalia > Carnivora > Phocidae > Mirounga > Mirounga leonina. The sequence goes on along the minus strand of NW_023270377.1, from coordinate 50,292,498 downwards.
CAAGTAAGGTTTTTAAATATTAACATCCACAGTGAGATGGTCTTATTTTTTTAAAGCCTTACTAATTTTTAGGAATAGCGCTGGAAACTTAATTATTGAAGTTAACACAATAGCTATTTTACTTATTCTGAATTTTTGTTATTCTATTTATAGAAGTTAACTTCCCCCTCCTCATTCTTGACTTAAGTGTTACTGTAACTGACATGTAGAACCTTGTGCTTATCTTAAACTTATCCCCAAATTGCTGATGTTCAAAAAGGAAAGAAGTAGGGGAGTGGCTTGTTACTCTTAAATAAAGTCAGTCAATTTTAGGTGTTTTTCTATAAATCTAAAATAGCATGGCTAATTTGATAATTTTTATTTATATTATATCTTATTTTTCTCTGTTGCACAGAAGTTCCAAAATGGGATCTTAGGTGGTCCTTAGAACAGCTTTAAGAGATCTATAAATCCAATCCTACCTCCTCCCTTCCCCACAATTAGGTATAAAATACAAATTTATGTACATTTTCTTGGCAGAACATTTGCAAGAGTCTTAATGGAGTCAAAGACTTAAAAATAGAATCACAGCTGTAGATCAATAGCCAGTCCATTCTTTTTAATTCAGAGTTGTCATGCTTTGTCCTTCTTTCTGATTTTAAATCATAAAACATAAATTCTTAAATTCTTAAAACATAAATTCTAGTGCTTAGAGTGAAATATCTTCCTCTCTCTTCCCAGTAAATGTAGAGAACTTTTAAATGTTGGATAAGGAAAAAAGTTGTGCTTTTATAATCTTTGTGATCTAAGTTCAATTATTGGCATTCTGGAAAGTACTAATAGTTTAATATATGTATAAATATATAAACAGATAAATATATATATAATTAACATTGTTTCCTTTTTGTAGGTCGTTTCCGTCAAATTGAAGTGCTTACTACCGTGGCCAATGCATTTTCTTCTTTATATTCTCAAGTCTCTGGGACTCCCCTCCAGAGAATTGGAAGTATGTCTTCAGTGACTTCTAACAAGGAGACAGACTCACCTCCACCTTTAACCCGAAGTAACACTGCAAATCGTTTAATGAAAACACTATCAAAACTAAATTTATGTGTTGATAAAACAGAGAAAGGAGAAAGTAGTAGTCCTTTCCCAGCAATTGAAAAAGGAAAGATCCTGAATGTTTCAGTGATGGAAGAAAGTGGCAATAAAAATGATCAAAAGTCTCAAAAAATTGTAAAGAAGAAAGACTCATCTTCTATGTTGGCTACAGTTAAAGAAGAAGTATCAGGTAGTTCAGCATGTGTTATGGAGAATGCTGACATTGATAGACTTTGTGATGAAGCAAATAGTAATTTTAACCAAAAAACTGAAAGTGAACAAAGTGAAGAAACGCAAAGTCATGTGAATACACCGGGTGAGGAATCTGGTATTATGGGATCTGATTTAGGTAACAGTTTTAACATGTCCAGGCACAGTGAGCTGGAAAATGGCAACGAGGTGAAAAGTGTCCATGTGTCCACACATGAAAAAGAGCCATGTGCACCGCTCACGATCCCATCCATAAGAAATATAATGGCACAGCAGAAGGACTCCTTTGAAATGGAAGAGGTGGGTAAAATATCACTGAGACCTGTTTCAAATAATGAGTTAGGAAAAAAATACCAAAAAGATGTTTATAAAACAAAGGTAGCTAATAGATTTATACTAGAAGAAAATCCTCCTAATTTTGACTTTTCAAGTTTTAGTTCTGTGTTTCACCAACCAAGAATTGGTCACAGGACTATGCATCGCCAGGGTAATGTGAGAGTTCATCAGCTCCTCTAGATCCTCTGTCATTCACTGATGATACTTGAACTTTAACCCCCTTTCTCTCTCAGTTTAAGATTTTGATGCCCTGAGAAAGCCCTGAGAGATTATATATATATATATATATATATATATATTTTTTTTTTTTTTTTTTTTTTAAGATTTTATTTATTTATTCATGAGAGACAGAGAGAGAGAGAGAGGCAGAGGGAGAAGCAGGCTCTCAAGGAGCAGGAAGCCCGATGCGGGACTCGATCCCAGGACCCTGAGATCATGACCTGAGCCGAAGGCAGACGCTTAACCATCTGAGCCACCCAGGCGCCCTCTGAGAGATTATATTTAAATTAAAATCAATATTGCATAATAGTTAAAAACACAGCCTCTGAAATCAAGTAGAAGTTTGAGTTCTTTTTTTGCCACTAAATAGCTATGTGCCTTTGGGCACACTTTTCTCAAAGTATCTTAGTGGAAAGGATAAGTTAAGTATGAATAAGGCTTTGAAAAGGATAGGTTTTGGCATGGGACTGGAAAGAACCTGAAGATACTATGTTTCTGAAGGGGAGGATAGGGAACCTCAAGAAAGAAGGTTTGAAACACCACTGAATATGGTTTCTGCAAGCCCAGAAGACCAATGTTTGGTTATTTTTTATTCCTACCTAGAGATATTACTTCATTTACATAAATTTCAAATTGGGCAAGATAAAGAGATGCATTTCGATGAGGTCAACTAAAACTACTTTTGAATGGCCAGAGCTAATACTTATGATTGGCACTGCATAGCTGGAGACAGGAAACTGACGTTTATCAAGACCTACCTTGTGGCAGGCACTTGTACCAGGCCCTTACTTTTCTCTTTAGTCTGTGAGGCAGGCAGTGCTAGTCTTATTTTACACATGAGGAAACTGAGGCACATGAATACTGTTGAAGAGTTACGACCGGAAATTACATAATGTGCAATTTTCTTTTTAAAATTTATTACAGAATAGCATTAGTAATATAGTAGTTACTCCCAGTAATTTTAGAATCACATGCCATATTTTTAGGGAGTTGGAAAATGGGATAATTGATTCTGCCCATAAATGTCCTCTTGGTAAATACTTACCTCTCACATTAGTGAAGATTTTTCATTTATTGCAGAATTTCTGTTGCTGATACAGCTATTTATCTTCTTTGTGGTCTTTGAATTTATCTTTTAATATTTTAATTCTAACTAAAAAATGAAAAGGGAGAGGAGCGGCCCTTTGAAATAGTTTATTTGTAAGCTTCTTTTCCCTTTATTCCTTTACATATTCTTTATATCTCTCCTATTTAGTTTCTAATATATTTCTCATTATAAGTTCATAAGATGACTACTTCATAAATTAAAGCCTCTTTTTGTTCTATTTCACTGTTTGATTCCTTTTGACTTTGTTTTGGTCTGAACATGTCCTACCATTAAGAATTAAAGTGTAACTACTTGCCCTTCATTAGGGCCCCTCTTCTGTGACAGTCAGATATGTCAGTGGGTTTCCTTGTTTTAACTTAATAGCAGAGTATGAAAATTTAAACAGATTATGTTAGATATTTGCAAACCTGATACTGGTGACTCGGATGAGAAGACACTCTTAGACGTTGCTTTTTAATTCCTAGGGTTCCTGAATTTTAAACCATATATTTTTAAAATTATTGCTGTCATACACAGAAGGTCTTTAAAGTGGGGCACCTGGGTAGCTCAGTTGTTAAGCGTCTGCCTTTGGCTCAGGTCATGATCCCAGGGTCCTGGGATTGAGCCCCTCGTCGGGCTCCCTGCTCCACGGAGAGCCTGCTTCTCCCTCTTCCACTCCCCCTGCTTGTGTTCCCTCTCTCACTGTCTATCTCTCTGTCAAATAAATAAATAAAATCTTTGAAAAAAAATAAAAAAAAATAAAGTAAAACATTTGTAAAGTACTAGAGAGATCTGCTTTGGTGGCAGGTTAACATTTAATTTAATGTATGGGGTGTTTTTGTTGTTGTTGTTTTTTGCTCCCTCTACTGGCAAAAGCAATTAATGAAGAAAGTAATGTGGTGGTTGAAGAATAATAGATTTTTGTTTTCAAAAAAAGAATATATGCATATGATCAACCATGGCTGCATTGTAAATATGGGGAATTTTAAGGATAATGAATCCTTGTTTTTCAGATGTATTTAAAACATGGATAAAAACCTTCTAGAACTGTGTTTTTATCCCTTTGGGAACTTTAAAGAGAGCTTGCAGAACAATGGGTAAAGAAAGGAAATAATGTGTTTCTTTAATTTCCTCTCCTCCCAAGTGTGACTTGAATTATACTGACAAATGAAGAGAACAGTCTTACTGAAGCAAACTTTTAGATCCCATTCAAAGTAGGTTGTTGCTGTTTTTCTTTTAGACTCCTTTCCCTTGAGGTTTGATTCCTATTGGGAACTTTCTTCCTGTAAAAACAGCAAATAAACGTTAAGTTAGAGGACACTCCCTTTCTCTCCGTCAACCAGTTCTCAAACAGATTAACTGAATGCCTGCTGCTTTGGGTAGCTAGGTAGGAGAATATGTTGCAGACCTGACTCTGTGCATGAAGCTGCCTAATCCCTCTGAGGCAAAGGTAAGCTCTGACAGTCACCAGGAACAAAGACAGGAAATATTTCAACGTAAGGGGAATTAAATAGATGACAAGACTGACTCAGTCCTTGGAGAGTGAGAGTGATTATTTCTCATGTTAAGAAAAGATAAATAAAGGCCAGAGACTATTTTCAATTAGAAGTCAGTTTGCCTTATAAAAAAAATGTTTTGTAGACTATTTAAAATGTTTGAGTGTGTCTAAAAGTTGTAAAACCCTCCTCTCGAGTTTTCTAATTCTTAATAACTTTCCTAGATAATTCTTGTGTTCTTCTCAAAATAGCTTATTTTTATTTTTTTAAATTTTTTTTTAAAGATTTTATTTATTTGACAGCGAGAGAGACAGCGAGAGAGGGAACACAAGCAGCGGGAGTGGGAGAGGGAGAAGCAGGCTTCTCGCCGAGCAGGGAGCCCGATGCGGGGCTCGATCCCAGGACCCTGGGACCATGACCTGAGCCAAAGGCAGACGCTTAACGACTGAGCCACCCAGGCGCCCCAAAATAGCTTATTTTTAATAAATACATCCTGGTAGCAGTCTAGAGCCATAGATTTATAGAATGAAGGATCCACAGTTAAACCAAAATGATCCTACTCAGTAAGCAATTATTCATCTTTTAGGTGTAAAGGAAAAATTTCTCATACTTAAAAGAAAGAGAGCTTTTAGCTGTTTATTTCTGTAAATGGGTTCTGTGTCTTACTCTACAAATAAATTTATATTCAAATAGAGGTATTATTACTGGAAGTGTATATAATTTTTTAAGCTACTGAAGTCTTAGTGTTTCTAATTCTGTCTCTACACTGATTGTTGATTTAACTACTGTATCTCCTTATTTTTAGTCATTGAGTTTCAGAATTCTTTTTTGTTTTATTTATTGGCCTGAGTTAAAATAATCTGAAATCAGTCAGATACTTGACAGATAGTTAAGTTGTTCCTTTGGCCTTTCAAATTTGACTGTGTTTTGAAGACAAGCATTGTGTCTTAGAATAGAATGCAATAGGATATGAACTCTAACACATGATACATGCACCCATGTCTCTTTGAAGTCCAATTAACCACCAAATTTTATTTGACATTTATCTAAAAGACTTAAATTAACTTTTGTTATATAAGTATTTACCTGACAGTAGAAAATAAACCTTGTAAGTAAAACCTGAAAGGTTTTTTTAAATAAAAATTTGCAACAAATACAGAATAATAAACTAGCACAGAAAGAGATCTTTGAATTCATTCTCTAGTTTCCTCCTTTTACAGATGAGGAAGCATTTTTCCTCCTCTAACATTTGATATTACTTGACAGCAGTGGTTTTCTGTCATCTTTCTGAGGGATATAGTAATGTTCCCTTTGATATCTGTGTCTTACTTGGGGGGGGGCTAAAGGGATGTCAGGGTAGGGAGTCCCTGGATGATAGCAGAGAGAGATCTGTTGTAAATCGTTACCACTTTACTGTTGCAAAATATTTGATCATCCTAAGGACCTGTGAGGTAGGAGTTTTAGTCTTTATTTTTCAGTTTAAAAGAAACTGACATAATTGTCCCAGATAATTCTGATAACTATCTGAAGCCATTTAGCCAGTAAGTGGCATGAATAAGACTTGAATTCAGGTCTTTGTATAAACTTGCTACTTTTGACTACACCATACCACTTGGTAAAGGTCAGACTCGCTGATAGTGTCAGACATTGGACAAAAACTCAAGTCATCTGGTGCCATACTACTTCTTTAGAAAAATAATGCTTTCGGGCGCCTGGGTGGCTCAGTCATTAAGTGTCTGCCTTCGGCTCAGGTCATGATCCCAGGGTCCTGGGATCAAGGCCCACATCGGGCTCCCCGCTCTGCCGGAAGCCTGCTTCTTCCTCTCCCACTCCCCCTGCTTGTGTTCCTGCTCTTGCTATGTCTCTCTCTGTCAAATAAATAAAATCTTTAAAAAAAAAAAAAAGAAAATGCTTTTATTTGAATTTTTTGAGATGTCCTTAAAAATTAGAATTTCTAAAACTCCAGTTTTGATTTTCTTTTTTTAAAACTGCTATACTTATCTCTTTAAACCTTAGAAGAAGGGTTATTTGAGTTAGAACATTCCATGTATTGCAGCTCTATGGAACACAGCACAATAGTGTTGTGCCTGGAAGATGTATATTAGGATAAATGTGATATGTTAAAAAAAACAAAAACAAAAACAAAACCCACCAAAGTAAGGTGCCTGCCGTGGTAGCAGGACATTGATTCACAAAGATAGAGTTTTAATAAATGTTTTGTTAAAACATTTTTTAAAATGAAATAACTTTTAAATATGGGTTTACTTTAAAGCTATTTTCATACAGTTTTAAATCTCAAAATAAATAATTAACACCAATATATAAATAATTAACATCTTACATCAGAGCAATTATCACCATAATTATGTGTTTGCATGTCTTTTTTTTTAGACTATGAGTCTTCTAAGACAGAAACCTCATTTATTCTATTTTATATCCCAGTACCTAGAACAATTAAACAATAAAAAATATTTGCTGAATGAATCAATGATAACTTTCTCCTTAAAGCATTTTTTTGTAATTTTTATTATGATAAGTTTCAAACTTAACCCAGAGATCAAAGAAAATTGTATAGTGAACACCCATTTTCCATTACTCAATTCAGTTATCAGTATTTAGCTATAATTAATTTAATGAAAGGCAATTTGTAGCAAATGACGAGAACACAACTGAGGATTTGAAACTGTTGAGTATCCTGCCACATAAATAAATCCAAGTTTTATTTGCTTCATAATTTTCTGTGCTGTACTCCATCTCAAATTTGACTGCTTTCCTTCACACAACTGTGACCAGTAATAACACATACTAAGCTATGAAATTTAACTGTTACCACTAGCATGTCGTTTTGTTTTCTGTCTTCAAGTGATTAATGATTTTATTGAGTAAGGGGGGAAGAAGAATTCTGACGTTAGTAGTTTTATTAGTAAAAGATGATCCTCTCAGCTTTTCTTTAAGGGCCCTTTTCTTTGAACTAATTAAAGAGTTTGTAGTTTTTGTAGTTTTTTGTTTTTGTTTTGTTTTCCCATAGAGTAGCATTTTGAAAGATAGTATATTAAAGATACATATTCATTAAAGTCATGTTATTTTGTGACTAATTTTATAAATCTAAGGAATAGAATATGTGATAATTCTACATTTAAAAAGAGAGTATAGTTTGGTGTATCATAATGCCCTGCCTAAACTGAGATTCCTAGAATATAATTAAAGAGACATTTGGATTTCTGTTATACTTCTTTGGTCTGTTTGATATTTACTTTAACAGAAAACTCTTTGAAGTAGGGTAGGCTTGAGGAGAGACTAATAATAGACCTTTTGTTGAATATAAAAAGAAAATGCATTTTGTTTCCTTGCATGCATAACAATGGTTTTCCTGTTGAACTTATGTCTGCTGCTTTGAAAAATATATATATAATTTTTCAGTAATAACAAAGAGGTTAGAAACTATTTTACATAATAATTTATAGGTGGTGATTTTAAAAGACCAGTGTGTTTTAGTTCTCAAAAGATTCATAAACCTTGGATTCGTGGAATGTATAGAACAAAGATACCACAAATCAGAGCAGTTTTTTTTTTTTTTTTTAAGATTTTATTTATTTATTTGAGAGAGAGTGTGAGAGAGAGAAAGAGCACAAGAGTGGGGAGCGGGAGAGGGAGAAGCAGACTCCCTGCTGAGCAGGTAGCCTGATGCGGGACTCGATCTCGGGACTCCAGGATCATGACCTGAGCCGAAGGCAGTCGCCCAACCAACTGAGCCACCCAGGCGCCCCAGAGCAGTTTTTAAATTAGGTAATAGTATCTTTAACCTTTGAGATTTTTTTCATGTTTGTCATTCCACTCTCATTCCTGTGGAATATTTCTTATTCATGGATGGGTTCATAGCTCAAAACTACCAGGGTTCTACCTAAAACCTGTTTCCTAATTGCTTTCTCATTTGTTCAAGGTTGAAAACCTTGTTTGGCTAGTTTGCCTACTTTACTAGGATGCTATTTGTTATTTTAAGTACTAATCATTACCGAGTAGTGTTAGGAATTAGGGTCTCTCCCTCTCCAAATGTTTAATCTCAATTTAGAGTTAGTTACATTTGAGTATTTGGGGAATGGGATGGGTGTGGTGAATAAAGAATCTGAAAATTCCTAGATTATGTAGTTGTGCAGATGGGGGGAAAATATCATTAAAAAAAAAAACTTTTTTTGGGTTCGATAACTTCTCTGAATATGGGCTTCAGGGAGGATTTATGGTTAAGATCTTTCAACATTTTAGTTCTGTGACGAAACATGCTTTTCTATTTACAACTCCCAAGTTATGTCTTAAAAGACCACTTATATTAGGATGAAGCAGTCTTAATACAAGTGCGGTTTTTGAGATGCTCAGAATTTTGGGGATTTTATAAAATTTTGTAATGGGAGCATGATATACAATTTTTTAAAGACACAAGACTTGTAATTGCCTGAACTGTGTGTCAGTCGTGATCTGCTGCAAAGTCATGGCATTTATCCTTGGATTGGCCTTAACACTTTGAATTTTAACATTTATAGAACTATTTCTTAGGAATCTATGTTTCATTTAATAGCAACTTTTTTTTTTTTTTAAGATTTTATTTATTTGAGAGAGTGCTAAAGTGAGAGAGATCACAGAGGGAGAGAGAGAAGCCGCCTCCCCGCTGAGCAGAGAGCCAGATGTGGGATTCGATCCCAGGACCCTGGGATCATGACCTGATGGAAGGCAGACGCTTAACTGACTGAGCCACCCAGGCACTCCAGCAACTTTTTTTTTTAATGAAGTAGTTTATACATGTAGTCACTTTTCATTGCTAGCTACAAACTTGCAGTCCTATCATTAACTGGAAAATAGGTTATAAAATAAAGATGTGGGACGCTCTCACAATTTTGAGATAAGATGCTTTGCATTGTTTAAATATAAAACTTTGGTACCTACTTTTAGTTATGTTGATTTGTTTAATAATTATCAAGAGGTATTCTTCTTTGCCATATATTTTTCAAGTTTTAACTACTTAAAACCATTCTTTAGGTTCAAAGTACAGAGGGAGAAGCTCCTCACGTTCCAGCTGCTTACCAGCTAGGTCTCACGAAGTCAAAAAGAGGTAAGTAGACTAATAGTTCCCAAGCACATTACCAAGTGGCATTAATTAATTTGGAAAAGGTGTTTATCTATCAGTATTTGAGTACCTATAAGTGTAAAAAGAAGGTTAAGGACACAGGTATGTATGCTTCATTATACTTTGTTTATAGAATTTTTTTGTACCCTCTTGAAGACTTTTGTGTTCACTAACATAATTTTAGTTTGCTTATCCTGAAATGCAGTTCTTTGTACTCATAATTATTTTCAACTCTGCATAAGGGCTGGATGGGAAGCGATAGAACAACAGATTGAGGCCTACTTTTTACATCGTTATTATTGAAATACATGGTTGTTTTTTTATTTAAGGATTTTATTTATTTATTTTTGGGGAGTGGATGTGCAAGCAAGGTGGGGAGGGGCAGAGGGAGAGAGAGAGAGAATCTTCAGCAGGCTCCATGCCCCATGTGGAATCTGAGGCGGGGCCTGATCTCACAACCCTGAGATCATGACCTGAGCCAAAATCAAGTGGGGCACTTAACCGACTGAGCCACCCAGGCGCCCAAAATACACACTTGTATTATCCGCCTCTGCTTTTCATTATTTAAACATGTTTCCTAAGTATATACATGAATATGCCTCTAGCAAAAAATACCAATCTCTCAATACTGCTTAAAGCTAGTTAAGTTAAATTCAAACTATGGATCAAAGGTGAGTGGCTGTAGATACCGTAGTACTCTTGAATTATTGATTTGACCAAAGAACCTTTGAATCCATTTCTTTCATTTTTAATTTGCAACAAGAAAAACATGTCTGATGTTTAAAGTCACAAAGCATTTGAGATTTAGAGAAAAGGAGGGAGGAAGTAAAGAAGTTAAAGTGACCACTGAAGGTAGGACTTTATTTTTAAAGGTTACACATGCTGAACTACCCTGGTTTTTTTAAACGAGGATTCATATGTATGTTCTTAGAATAGGAAATTGCATGTTTATTCTCCTCTGATCTCTGAAATGACTTTATAAGAACAATTTGCATATAATTTTTCTTTTATTGCATTGTGGTACTAAAAAACAAGATAGGTCACTATAGTTCTGGTCAGACACAAAAAGAACTTTCCTGTTTAATTTTCTTCCCCTTTTTAAGTCCATAAATATATGCATGTGTTTCTGAGCTATAAGAACAGTTCACAGTCATCAAGGAATTCTTTCCTTTAGTTTGGTTGACATGGGATACATTGGAAAAAGCAGCTTGCCCTGCGTCAAAAAAAGGGATTAAAAATGGTATATAAGTATTTCACGATCTTTCAAGAGCAGGCTCCTTGTGGTAGAAAAGACAGAATGTGGTTTGTATTCATATCTGAATTTCTCCCTCTTACCAATAAGAAGTCTCTTACTTCTGGTGGTATAAGTAAAAATGTTAACATTTTTATGAATCACATTTGTATAAATTAACAATAAAATGGTTTTATATTGCATGAGAGGGAGAGGGAACAATATAGTGTTTTCATCATTTTTGAATATAGCCTATCAAATTTTAATAATGTGATATGAAAGTATCTTAGATTAGTTAATGATGATAGAATTAGAATCTCTGGTAAAGTATTCATTTCACAAGTTTAGTAAAAATGCATATAGTATATGCATAAAAATACTTTGCACTTTAGTCATAGGACTTTCGAAGTTACAGTAATCTTAATCTCATATCCAGTCCTGGGATTTAATACTGAAGCCTACAGGTGCCTGGGTGGCTCGGTTGTTTGAGCATCTGACTCTTGATTTCGGCTCAGATCATGATCTGAGGGTGGTGAGATTGAGCCCCATATTGATCTCTGTGCTGGGCATGGAGCCTGCTTAAGATTCTCTCTCCCTCTCTTCAGAATCCCACCCCCCCACCCCTGTTCTGTCTCTCTTAAAAAAAAAAAAAAAAAAAATTCTGAAGCCTAGAGAGTTTTAGTGACTCGACTTTTGTCACAACTGACATTCAGTAAGCTATATTGAGAGAGCAATCAAACATTTTCCTTATTAGAGATGAACAAATTTTCTTTAATCTTGTGGAGTATACAAGTGTTCTGTTTGTTTATGATACTGGACAAATACAAATGCTCAGTTTTGTTTTGTTCTAACTTTAATGTTTTGCTCTAACTTCCTGTTTTTTTATTAGAAATAATGTTTAATCTCTTCAGCTAGGACAGAGGTCTGATTGGTTTTAATTCCACCTTTTTTCTGCAGAGAACTATGTTTTTTGTGAAATGTGTGACTAAAGAACAGAGATTGTGATTTACAGTTTACAGAATAGTTTCGCTTACACCCTATTTAGTTTCTGAAGTAACCCTGTGAGATAGAAGAACTATTTTGTTTGGTGGAGGAGAGAAGTTATTGCTTATTGTGATAAAGTAGGAGCTTGAACCCAGGCTTCCTTGTTCTTTCTACTGCCCAACACGTGCTCTGAAGCCTGAGTAGTCTACGCTCTGATCTAGTGTGTGTGAACTCAGGGCTAACCCCAGAGGTGAGCTCAGCACAGACTGTAGTCCATTGCAGATTGAACAGGACTCAGAGAGAGAACCTGAGCCGAGCTGGTCATTCGCTTCCCCAGGCCCTCCAGCATTTGCCCTTTGCCCAACCAGATAGGCAGTTTCACTTCTAAATCCTTCAAGTGACTGTTTAATTTTATTTTTGCTTTAAGGAGAAAGTTATCATTGATTCATTCAGCAAATATTTTTTATTGTTTAATTGTTCTAGGTACTGGGATATAAAATAGAATAAATGAGGTTTCTGTCTTAGAAGACTCATAGTCTAAAAAAAAAGACATGCAAACACATAATTATGGTGATAATTGCTCTGATGTAAGATGTTAATTATTCTCTCAGTTGATATAATGCATAATTAGTACCTATGATAACAGCTTATTCCAGTTCAGTTTCACTACTGTTCCAGTTTACCTAGACTTACCAAAGGTAGGGATCAGTTTCTTATATCTCATTATGCGTTTTGTTAACTTCAAAACAATATTACAGAATTATTCTAAATTATGATGAGAAAAAATTATGCTATTCTGTGATGCTCTACGTTGAACCTGAGGCTACAGTGGGATAATTTTCAAAGTCAGGTGAATTTTAATTGATTTTGGATTTTATTCAAACATATTACCAGGTTCTGTCATTCAAATCTTGAATGTGGATTTGGTAAACACACTTTATTTAGCGTGCTGCTTTTGAAGTTCTGCAGAACTTGACCTTCTCATGAAGCTTCTCCCCTAGTAAATGTTAATAGCTGTGAAGTCTCTCCTCTACTTACAGTGTGGATGGGCATGTGATCATTCTTGGTGGCCTTTTTACTTTAAGAAGTGTTTTTAGGTTATACTAACCAGGAATTAGAGTTTTCAGGCCAAAAACCAGACAGGGTTTTTATAAGATTAACAATATTATGTACCAGTTGAATGTATTTGAATTTCATGCAGTTGTTAGGAAATCATCGTTTCATGACTTAAAAATGTTTGCATCATTTGGAATATCAGAAACATTTAAGTACTCTGGCATGCGAATTAGTTAATTTATTGGCACCTTAGTTATATTTTTATTTTCTATTAGGAAAATAATAGAACTTTTTACACACTACATTTAAACTTCTAATTTCATCTGCTAAATATCTTTACATATCTACTAATGGAAGTGGTTTACTTTGGGATTTCTATTTTTATTAGCATTATTCTTTATTTCAGCCAGTTGTCCTCCAAAGATAAGACATTAATTGGATTTACCAAAATATATTAACACTGGAACTTAATTAGCAACTGAATGCTGAGTATTTTTGATAGACCTGATTCCGTTTTGGGATGAATTCGAGTTAACCTCCTGTGCTTTGAAGCCCCATTTTGCATAAGTGATGCATATTTGTTGAAGAAGAAATCAATATGTGAATCTGTTAGGAATCATATATGTGTAATATTTTCTTTTCAGTGCGGTCATATTTAGCAGTTTTGCCTAACGACATTTCTTTTGGTAGATCATCTATTACGTACTGCAAGTCAGCACTCTGATAGCAGTGGTTTTGCTGAAGATTCGACAGACTGCCTCTCCCTCAATCATCTTCAGGTAAAAATTTCTATTGTAGTAGGCACTGTGATTAACTTCATATTTTGGTGATTTTTCAGTAACTATATATTTCAAGACTGAATCTGTCTAATCTTTATTTTTCAAATGGCAGAATAAAAATGCCAGGATGTAGATGTTATCTAAGCATTTGACTACAGGTTTTCGTTTTCACTAATTATACATCTCTCTCTGACTGAACATTAGAAACAAAGAGAGTTTCTTCTTCTTTATTTTTGGGCTTTCAGTAAACAGGTTATTTTGATCGTTATTCTGTTTGGCATTTTTCTTCTGTTTTCCCATAATTGTTTCTGTAGTTTACCGTAATTGTTTTGTTTATTTAATTAACAATAATTGTGTTACGTAGCTTGCTGAATATTATGTGACTTTTATGCTAGAGTGTGTTAGATAACCCAGATAACAGGCACATCTTTATCCTTAAGGAGTTTATGTGGAACCCTTGTATGCAAAGATACACAAGTATCTTGAAAGTGTTTAAAATATCTATAAGCAAATTTTAAACAAAAGTGGAGTAAGAGAGAAAGAGAACCCAAAAGAGCCTCTAGGAACATCGTACTTGAGGGATACACGGACAAGAGAAAGAGACTCAGAAAGAATAATCCAGTGGGCAGAAGAACTGGGAGTTGGAGAGCCTTTTTTTAAAAGGCAATCTGTGGACATGAGCGTGGAAAGATAAGAATTTGGCTTTTTGGAAAGTGAGTGTTTGAGTGGTTCTGAGGGAGTAAATGAGGCAGAAGCATGAATGGAGATTAAGTCAATGATAAGGAAGAGGAGATAGGAATGTTGACTCCTTTTTCAAATAAGGGTGATAGGTCTTTGTGCCTTTCTCATATGGGAGTGACTCAGAGAAGTTGCTTGGCTAAGGGAAAGAGCTCTAAGAGGACAGTCTACCTCTAAGAGGCAGAAAAATCCGGGATAAAATTGTGAAGTGATACCTAGTCCTAGAGAGGATGTGATTGGACGCACAGATTGGAGGATTAGCTTTGAAAAAAAGGACAGTTTTCTTTCAGAACAGAGAGGAGTGGGGAGAGGTATGGGAACATTTGTAGATGTTAGGGAAGAAAGTTAAGAAACGTTTGTCCATCTTCTCAGTGATTCAGTGTCATGTGTTGGAAGAAAAGGAAATGGGGACCTATGAAAAATAGTAAAGTTCTGGAATAATCTTTGTGGGAAAGTGGAGGGGTTGCCAATTAGGGGCAGTGAAAAGCAGTTTTGATTAGTACCAGGGCCCTAACCAAGGTGGGAGACCCTGAAAATACAGAGGGATCACATCAGTTGGTATTTTTGTTAATGATACTTACCACTTGAGTTCTTCATCTTCCTACGTGTTTTCCTTTCACAGGTTCCCGAGTCCTTGCAGGCCATGGGGAGTAGCGCTGATAGCTGTGATAGTGAGACAACAGTCACCTCATTTGGTGAAGACCTTGTCACACCAACAGCACAAGATCAGCCTTATTTTAATGAATCAGAGGAGGAGTCTCTCATCCCTCTCCCAAAGGGAAGAGAGAAGGCAGCAACAGCTGCTGCTAAGAAAAGGCCAGATAGCCAGGATTTCCCCCAATGCAAGACTGTGGAGAATGCAGGAAACACGCAGCCCACCTGCAGCACAGGAGATCACATTACTGAGATTACTGAAACGAGTGAGGATTTGTCTCCAGCACAGCCAGGGGACCTGCTGAGGGAAGCAAGTGCTGAAAGTGATGTGGACAAAAGCAGTGAATGTGAATTTGCCCACTATACCACACACCATATTCTGAAGTCACTGGCTTCTCTCGAAGCTAAAGGCAGTGAGAAGGGCTCAGAAAATACAACTGGGCCTCCCTCTTCTGTGGACAGAGTTAATACAGCTTTGCAAAGAGCTCAAATGAAGGTTTGCAGTCTGTCTCATCAAAGAGTAGGGCGTAGCTTGATAAAATCGAAAGATCTCTTAAAACAGAGGTACTTATTTGCAAAAGCTGGCTATCCTCTAAGAAGGTCTCAGTCTTTACCAACCACCTTATTGAGCCCAGTAAGAGTTGTATCCTCTGTCAATGTCCGGTTGTCCCCAGGAAAGGAGACCAGATGCAGTCCACCTTCCTTCACCTATAAGTACACACCTGAAGAGGAACAGGAATTAGGAAAAGAGGTGATCGAGCACGATGGTCAGTCTTTAGTTAAATCCACTATTTTCATCTCTCCGTCACCTGTGAAGAAAGAAGCAGCCCCTCAGAGCGAGGTGAACCGGCCGGAGGAATGCCATCATCGAAGGACTCCTACCTGTTCACTGTATGCTCCGGCGCCTGTATCTCAGTCCGCCTGTTCTCTTCACTCTGTCCACTCCGAGTGGCAGGAGAGGCCCCTGTGTGAGCACATGAGAACTCTGAGCACTCACAGTGTTCCCAGCATATCAGGCACCACCTGTAGTGCCTTCACTGCCCCTTTCGGGTGTCCTAACTCGCATAGACATGCTGCCTACCCTTACCGAGCGTGTTCTGTGAACCCTCCTTCTGCCATCGAAATGCAGTTGCGAAGAGTATTGCATGATATTAGAAACTCACTGCAGAATCTTTCACAGGTATGAGAAAAAAATACCTTTTTTTTTCTTTTATTGCTCTGAGCACCTCTTAATTCACTGAGAAACTAAGTCCCATCAGGCGTGATCCACTTCAGCTTCATTTTCTTACATGCCTAAACTTATGGGTACCTGCCCTCCTCCTATACTCTGTCCTCCTGTCTCAAGGGAGTAGCTGTAATTAGTCCTGAACAAGGTTGATTTCTCTGTTCATAATCTCCCTCCCTTCCAGAGAAGATATTTTGCTCATTAGATAGCCTCCCTTCTTTAGCCTCTTCTCCATGGTCTTTTTCTTAGGTTGTCCCTATTAGTAAAAAAATCTTCACTCTCAAATACTTTCTCTCTTTTTCTCTGCCATTTGATTGTGTTTACCGCCTCTTTCCTTTCTAAGCTTCCCTCCCCTCAGCTTCTGTGTCGCCGTGCGTTCTCCTGGTTCTGCTCATGCTCTCTGACTAAGCTTTCCCCTCCATCTCCTGACTCCTGGTGCTGGTCTCCTGGCACAGAACGAGTCTGCTTCCACTGGGTTCAGAGACTGGAACTACTCCAGAAAAGAAAAAAAATCAGGTAAAGTGTGAATTTGAATAAGGATAGTCTGTGTGTCTTGTCACTTTTAAAATTACTGCTCTCAGATACGTTAAGTGGGCTGGAAATAATTCCCCAAAAAAGCTTTGAAAATAACTAAATTGTCTTTAGGTTTGCATTTCACATTTCCTTCCTAAATCTCTCTCCAAGCTACTTGTGTTTAGACAGTGAGGAAATGAAAATGGCAGTGTAATGTAATGATCACAGTGTTCAGCTAGGAATCAGGAGGCTTAGAATGTATGTAACAGATCTCTTATGATGACATAATAGACAGGAAGCCACTAGGAAAGTAAAAATGAAAGTTGCAACTTCTTTTTTTTTTTTTTTTTTTAGAGAGGGAGGGAGGAGAGGGGCAGAGGGAGAAGGAGAGAGAGAATATTAGGCAGACTCCACAACAGAGCACAGAGCCTGATGTGGGGCTTGATCTCAAGACCCTGATATCACAAACTGAGCTGAAATCAAGAGTCACACTCTTTTTTTTTTTTTTTTAAAGATTTTATTTATTTCACAGAGAGAGACACAGCGAGAGAGGGAATACAAGCAGGGGGAGTGAGAGAGGGAGAAGCAGGCTTCCCGCAGAGCAGGGAGCCCGATGCGGGGCTCGATCCCAGGACCCTGGGATCATGACCTGAGCCGAAGGCAGACGCTTAACGACTGAGCCACCCAGGCGCCCCAAGAGTCACACTCTTAACTGACTGAGCCACCTAGGCTCCCCGAAAGGTGCAGCCTTTTTTTTTTTTTTTTTAAGATTGTATTTCTTTGAGAGAGAAAGAGCATGAGTGCGGGTGAGGGGCAGAGGGAGAGGGAGAGGGAGAAGCAGACTCCCCGTTGAGCAGGGAGCCAGATGCGGAGCTCCATCCCAGGACCCTGGGATCACGACCTGAGCCGAAGGCAGACACTTAACTGACTGAGCCACCCAGCCACCCCAAGTCGCAACTTCTTAAGTTATGTAGTAAAGTATATCTTCTTTTAAATATTTATTTTTCAGAGAGAGAGAGAGAGAGATTGAGCATGGGGGGATTGGCAGAAGGGCAGGGAGGAGGAGGGGGGAGGAAAGAATTCAAGCAGACTCTGCACGGAGCACGGAGCATGGAGCCCAGTGTGGGACTCCATCTCAGGACCCTGACATCATGACTTAGGCCGAAACCAAGAGCCTGACACTTAACGGACTGAGCCACACAGGCGCCCCAAGTATACCTTCTTTTAAATACAGATTTTATTCTTATGACAACTGTCTCCTAATGATTTCTGGTCTAACCAAAATGTGGGTATTTCTTCTTCCTCTTTATAAATCGTAGTTAGTTTTATCTGTGAGGGAGATATCCAACCTTTCAGCTGTCATTATGTGAAACACGGGGTTTCCAGGGCTCTGTCCTGCTACACCCTCATGGTGTACCTTTCCAGACCAGCTTGTTACTCTGCTCTGGGTGTGGTCATCTCTTCTTGGATGCCCCATCAGTAGCTCAGCTAATTAATCTTCTCACCACTCCCCAACCCCGAGGAGACAGATGCTGTTCTTGACCTGGTCTCTGCCTGTCTCTCCAGTCTCATTCTTTGTGTGTGTGCACCAGCTGTGTTGGACTGCACGCAGGCCTCTAAGTAGGTGTGTGTTCCTAGGTGTCTGTTGTTACAAATGCCACTGTTTTTGTTTTTGAACCTGGAATGCCCTGCCCTTGCCTTTCTTTGCCTGACCAAGTGCTGTTTACTGTTAAGGCTCAGCTCAGGTGTCACCAGTGCTGGGATCATTTATTCACCTAATCTAGATTTTTGTATGTTTCGTCATAGCACTCCCCTCCCCCACCCGAACATTGTAAGTTTTTTCTCACTTCTCTCTTTTTTTTTTCTTACACCATGAGAACACTTGAAGGCTAGGAATGCCTTTTGTCTTCCTTTTGTCTTTTTTCTTCACTGTCTAAAATAGTGACATATAGTGGATGCTTAAATGTCTATGAATAAGTATGATAACCACTTGCTACTCTCTCCAGCCAACTCAGTAATTTCCTGTAATCTCAGAATTTGCTATCACTTCTATATTTTTTAGTTTTGTTCTTGTTTTCTACTTTCTCAAGGCAAGAGGGAAGTTCTGTAAGGCATAGATTGAAATGATACATGTTCCATATAGGCTGACTTATACCTGAAACAGATAGGGGTAATCTGGGTGGCACTGAGGACTGATTTGGTTCCTGCTTACAAAGTGAAGTGGGATTTCTTTGGTTGTTGTTGGTTATTTTTTGTTCTGTTTTGTTTTTTGCCTCATAGAGAAAACTATATAGGTCCCAAATTCCACCTTTTTAACACCTTAGATAATTTGGAAGTAACCACTTTAACATTGATTTGTAATCATACTTCCACTTTTTTAAAGTACCCTATGACGAGAGGACCTGATCTTGCTGCTGCTGTGTATAGCACTCAGAAATCATCTGTTCTACCTCTATATGAAGTAAGTTCTTACTTAGATCTTTGTGTTACAAAGTAATTTATGTGATTTAGAGGTATAATTTTGTCATATTGTATTTTAGAATACTTTTCAGGAACTCCAGGTAATGAGGCGGAGCCTGAATTTATTTAGAACGCAAATGATGGATTTAGAGTTGGCAATGCTGCGTCAGCAAACCATGGTTTATCATCATATGACTGAGGAGGAAAGGTAAAAGTTCATTTTGTCTTAATGTAACTCAAAATATTTTTCATTCCAAAAAAGCGTTGTCACCTTTTTGGTTTTATGTCTAGTGCTGTGTACCTTTTATTTTGTGAATCACTGTAAATAAACTTAGGCATAGTGTTTTACTAATTAAACTGTTTTCACGTATTAAGGAAGACGGCGGTTGTATTCTGTTTTTTAGTCTGGAATATTTGGGGGAGAGGGTAGAGGAAGAAAGACCATTTGTCCTACTGGTCACCTGCGGCAGTTGCTGTCGTGCTAATTTTTAGAACTGGCCATTTCAGTACCTTCTAACGGCTTGTGAGAGAGTGGTGAATGTGAAATCTCCAAACCGCTTTTTTCAACCTTGTGCCTCTCATCACACCGATAGGTATGAAGTCGATCAGCTTCAGGGTTTGAGAAATTCGGTCCGCATGGAACTTCAGGACCTGGAACTGCAGCTGGAGGAGCGCCTGCTGGCCCTGGAGGAGCAGTTCCGCGCTGTGCGCATGCCTTCTCCCTTCCGCTCCTCAGCCCTCATGGTATGGCGCCTTGGGGCTTGTCAGCAGTTTTCACTTAGGACTTATGTATCGTGTTCCACATCATTCAGAACCAGTGCCTTAATTTTAAAACATTTTAATGGTATTGAGGCAAGCAGAATGTTTAAGGAACCTTTCCCACAGATCAGCTGAATGTGCAAGTTGTGATTCTTTTCTTATTTAGTATATTTAGAAAAATACTGAAGAATCTTAATCATATTTTTTTTTTTTTAAGATTTTTTTTTTTTTATTTTTTTGACAGAGAGAGACACAGCGAGAGAGGGAACACAAGCAGGGGGAGTGGGAGAGGGAGAAGCAGGCTTCCCGCTGAGCAGGGAGCCCGATGTGGGACTCGATCCCAGGACCCTGGGATCATGACCTGAGCCGAAGGCAGACGCTTAACGACTGAGCCACCCAGGCGCCCAATCATATTTTTTTAATAAAGAATAAGGAGCAATACAAAATTTTAGGAGTTTTAAAGGAAAAATGATAGTGGGTTAATATATGACTAATTAGATTTTAATCACTGCCTGTAACTAACTGCCAAGAACATAAATATCTATTTCACTCAGTCTTTTTTCCCCTTCTTGCCTTTGAATAAATAACTATTCCTTTTAAATTTTTCCTTTATTTTGGATTCTTTGCCAGTCTTTATATTTTTTAAGGAATTAAATGAGATCTTTTTTAAAGGCAGAAAACATGCATACAGCCAAGAGAATAAAATACTTTGTATCACTTTTCAAACTTCTAATGTTTCTTTGAGTGAAATTTAAACTTTAGCAGTTGATTATTTTTTGGTATTATCTTTGCAGTCATGAAATACAGTTTTGAAATGTTGAAATAGTGAACTTTTCTGTTACTTGAACCACATGCTTGATTTTGTTAACAATAGATGACTCCGTACACACATATATGTGCACCTATATGGAGAAGAATCAGTAGAATAAGAATGTGTATTACACACACATATATATGTGTAGCATAGAGTGAGACTATCACTTATCACTTATCCGTAAAAGGTTTCAATTGTTATTTTGAGAAATGCCTGTTGGTGACAACAGAGAATCAGAACATCTCCTGTGAACCTTTAGTCAGAATTAACACATTTTATAGGATCCCATGACAGTTGAGAATGACCTTTGTGACATAAAAGAATGTTTCAGGGCAATAAATAGCCAATTCATTTTATTGTGAAACACTTGCATTTTGAAGAAGTAATTTATACATACATACATACATATTGTTCTTATTTTTTCAGGGAATGTGTGGCAGTAGAAGCGCTGATAACTTGTCATGCCCTTCTCCATTGAATGTAATGGAACCAGTAAGCCTCTCTCCTTTCAAATCACTGGGGAAGGGAATGATAATAACATTTCATAAACACACAATTTTCCCAGTGTAGATGAAATGTTTTTGTTTTTAAATACAGAATTGGATGGTAGCTAAATTGATTGGAAGTGAATTTGGCCCTTCTGAAAGTCTTTTGCCATCTTAGGCCACTAGAAAGCCAGTTAATTGCAGTGGTGATTTATCTTTATGGTGTAAAGGATGTAATGCATTATGAAAAGTATTTAATTTATGCTCCAGAGGAAATATGCTTTCACAGTCTGTTTCCAGGTCCTTTAGGTAGTTGGATTTGTAAGGTGACTACTTTTTGAACAAGAGTCTGATTTTTATTATATTTTAAAGAAAGTGGTTAATTTGGGTGCCAAAGCATTATGATTAGCTATTTTGTTTTTCACTAGTTACTATTCCTTAACGAGTAATTTGGACACCCATACAATAACAAGTAAAGTTTTGTCCAACCATATAATCTAGTTATGTATTTTATGGCTTTGTCTCACCATGAATTTACATTTTCCTACATTTTTGCAAATGAAATTGAGTAGTTACTAAATGAATGAATTAGAATCATGTCTTTACAAGCTAAGTGATTTTTGGCAGTAATCACAACTAGAATTTTAATCTTTTAACTACCAGTCTTAATTTCAAGAGAGAAGAATTGCAATTTTTCTGACTTCCAGGTCACTGAACTGATGCGGGAACAGTCCTATCTGAAGTCTGAATTGGGCATGGGACTTGGAGAAATGGGATTTGAAATTCCTCCTGGAGAAAGCTCAGAATCTGTGTTCTCCCAAGCAACATCAGAGTCATCTTCTGTATGTTCTGGTCCATCTCATGCTAATAGAAGAACTGGAGTACCTTCTGGTGACTCAGTGGGCAAACCTAAGACCCATCTGGTACCAAGCAAGAAAGTATTCCGAGCATCAGTGGCCCTAACACCCACTGCTCCTTCTAGAATGGGCTCTGTTCAGACACCTCCAGATGTGGAAAGTTCTGAGGAAGTTGGAGCAGCTGAAGAAGTCTTGGAGGCTGTGGGACCTAAATCTGAAGTGGAAGAAGGGAATGGAAAAACCCCATTAATGCCAACTGCTGGAGAAATGCATAAAAATGTGGAGCAAGATGAGTTGCAGCAAGTCATACGAGAGGTGAGTGAAATCTATGCTTAATTTATTTGGCAGTATGTGTTGGAGGAGGTTTTATTTGAACATTATTTATAAGATAATCCTTTGATTCACTGTATTCAGTAATTTTCAGAGAGCTTTTAAATTTTCAGAGAGCTTTCCCATTGAGCTAGCTCATGTCTATTAAGATATGTTTCTAATGGCATTTGTGCAAATTTTATACTCCAGTGTGAAATAATAAGTATAAAGAATTTGATCTGTTTGGCTTAGTGGATAGTGGAGATATATAGAAGTTGTTCAAAGATAGAAATACAGAATGAAAAGAAGGTTTACCCTGGGTGATAGCAATGTGTAAACCGGAAACATTTAACCATAGATCTAGGTTACCAAAAGGACTGCAAAAAATTAAGAAGATTAGTAGTCAACAGGTCAAAAGTTAATTGAGAAAATTAGTAAAATAGCTGTTTTGGACACTAGGATCAGGCAATAAGAAGGAATAATATATATATCATTTAAAAAGTGAGAGTACAGATCAAAATTTTTGATGACTTTTAATTTTTTCCTTTTCTTCCCAAATCACACTTTGTCTGGGTACAAAATGTAATAGAGTGCACAGGATAAAAATTACACATGTTGAATTTTTTTTTTTTCAATCTATTCTCTTAAGAGTAACTAAGGAAGAACCATAATTATCCATAGTTCTTTCCCACTGATACTAAAACCCATGATGAGAAAGGATCTTTCCATTGGTTAAAAATGGGGATATCCTATACATTTAAAAAAAAAAAAATCACTTCATAAGAGTCTTAATGAGTATGATGCTCTGTAAGGGATAAAAGAAAAATATAAGATGTGAAATCCTTAAGCTTAAAGACTAGTAGAGGGGCGCTTGGGTGGCTCAGTCATTAAGCGTCTGCCTTTGGCTCAGGTCATGATCTTGGGGTCCTGGGATCAAGCCCCGCACTGGACCCCCCTGCTCCGCGGGAAGCCTGCTTCTCCCTCTGCTCCTCCCCCTGCTTGTGTTCCCTCTCTCGCTGTGTCTCTCTCTGTCGAATAAATAAATAAAATCTTTAAAAAAAGACTAGTAGAAAGGTGTAAATAAGACTAATTCAGGAAACAATCCAAAAATTACACAAAAAAACATGTAATATAATGTATTCAAGAATTTAGAAATAGAAAAGGTCAAAATAGGCCAGAGAAATTAGGGTCAATGGCTCCCTATTTTTAATCTGCATATTTCCAGTAAATTCAGCAATATGAACCTAATGTATTTTTGAAATTAATTTATGAGTAATATAGAACAAATTTGTAGTGGTTATAGGTCAAGAATGGTGGCAGCAGACCAGAATCTTCTCTCAAATGGGCCATTGATCCTCTGGGTCCAGAGATTAGTTCATGTGTATGAGGTGCCATCATTCATAGCTGCATAATAATAGCTTGAGAAGTACAGTAAAAATAAATACAGTTTTACTATGGTATGATATATATATACATTCCTAAAAATTGTTGTGCTGTGCACATTGGTACAGTAATAACCACAGAGCTTATGGGGAAAATAGGATTAGGAGCATAACCAAAACTTTGTAAGTGACATATTTAAAAGAGGATAGAAACCTAACAAAAATAGCACAATTTTATACATGTTAAATGGTTAAGAAATACATAAATACTGCAATAAATATGGTACTTGATCTTGAAAAATACCTGAGATTTGCTTGTGGAACTGGACTTTGGAAGGGTTGCAGCTTGTGAGGTATTGCAAGGTAGCAGAGGAGAGTAAGATGGAATCCAGCAGAAAGTTTTAATACCAGATGTGAGTAGGTGTGGCTCATGACACAGTGAACTGAGATAACTGGTAGATATTTAATGTATATGTATTTTGTGTACTGTGTTCCTAGGTTCAGCTGAACGCAGTTATCTGTATTCACCCAGTATTTCTTATAGATGATACTGCACATAAGCAGACGTGAAAGTTATACTCAAGTTGTTTCCTAATATTTCAATCATGTTGAGACAAATTTACATTTTCAAAACCAGCATTATAGTAGAAGAAACTGCATGTTTATAATTTCTTTTCATGACTTGAATTACCAGCTTCAAGTTTAAAAGGTCTTAATTCTATACATTTATTTGTTCTACAAATGTAATTTTTATAAGTCGATTGTATGTAGCGGGCTACTGTATAGCAGGCTCTGTGCACGCATCTTGCTCGGTTAGGTGCAGATGATTATAATCCATTTTTATGTTTCATATCAAAGACTCATTGTTGCATGAAATTAAGTAATTATTTTTCTCCACACTATATTTATATATTAAGAAGTAAGTTTTATATGAAGAAGTAAGTTTTAAGGTGCATTTTCTTCCCCTAGAAATATGGTGTTCCCTTTAGCTTGCTTTAGTTTGAAAGTTTTCCTTGAAAACTTGACGTAATTTTGCTTGTTTGGCATGAATATTCCCTTAATGCACACTTGAGTCCTCATTTTTAAAGTTGTTAATAGGTGGTCTGATTTGTGCTGTGTGTAATTTCCAAGGAGTAAAGCATTCCTAGACCAGAACATTTTTATTCTTTGGCTGATAGAACATAGCATATAGAAAAAAGATGGTTGTTTCTTGGTCCTAGAGAAGTATTTGATCATTTATATAGAACCTCCCATAAAACAAGAAAGATTTTATAATTTCAAAGACATTTAAACTGACATGCAAGGCAAATGTTTGAGGAATTTTTCAGAATTTGTAACTAAACCTGTTCATTAGAAACTCCCTAAATCAACATTTGGCATAGTTTGGAGGAAGTTGGGCTTAACATTTACCTTTTGTTGTTTACAGATAAGGACTTACCAAGCAGAGTATATAGGTGAAACAAAGTGTTAAGAGGAATTTTGATGTACTTAAGAAAATAAACTATTTTTTTTTTTTAAGATTTTTATTTATTTATTTGACAGAGAGAGACACAGCGAGAGAGGGAACACAAGCAGGGGGAGTGGGAGAGGGAGAAGCAGGCTCCCTGCAGAGCAGGGAGCCCGATGTGGGACTCGATCCCAGGACCCTGGGATCATGACCTGAGCTGAAGGCAGTCGCTTAACCAACTGAGCCACCCAGGCACCCAAGAAAATAAACTATTTTGAAGCACTTAAAAAAATACACCTTATTAGATGAGTTAGTACAATGCCAATTATAATTTTAAAAAATAATGTGTTGATACTATCTTAGCTCAGTTATAAGGGTGTTTTGTTAAACTTAGTTTACAAAATATATAAAATTCAGGTTAGTCTTGATGCCATTCATTTCAAATCCATAATCTTTTTGCTTAAATACACATGGTACTGAATAGCTTTTTAAAGCTATTATATCAGCTACCAAGAAAATTAAATTAGACCCTGCCTTTCCAGTAAATTCTGTGACCCTGACACCATTAATAAAGCCACTCCTCAGGACGGCAGGACTTAAGCTTGGGTTGAATATTGCAGGTGAGGATTAAGCATGTTTGGCAGACACGTTCAGGGACGTTTTCTTAACTGCACGCATGGGTGCATGAACACAATGATGTCTGTCAGGTTTTTGTTTTCATCATTTCACCATATGTGAAGTTTTGAAAAAGTATGCTTTCATTATAATGTGTTAATACAGTAGAATTCTTTCGAAGGAGAACCCTGGAAGTCCTTTCAGACAAATGTTTAGTATACTCATTCAATAACAAAGCTTTTGTCAGACTAAAGGTAACCCACTTTTGCACAGATTGTATATATTGTAGTGGGGAAAAATTACACTCTTAGAATTTGCCCAGGTGGTCTGTGATGTATATAATCAGTGGCCTGAAACTGTTTACAGTTACTTAAAAATATTACTTAATAGAATAAATGAGCAAGTGCCATAGAAGCAAATCAACAGAATTAAACATCAAAGAATAAACATAGATTGCTTTTGTCTTTAGAGAGTTCTTTTTTGTTTAATGAATTTCCTAGGCTTGGTTCATGCCTTTTAGTATCTTTATTACAGTCCATATGACATGCTTTAAACATGTATTTTGGTAAATACGTAGCTTGTCTGTGTTCTTACTATAATTTCTTTCAGTGATCGCTTGATCTAATGGCTGCCACAAAGTCACGACCCAGTAGATGCCTGTTAACCCACACTTCAGACTTGGAACAGAATAGGAGAACTGCTTCTATTGCCAGTGAACATTCTTTTCTTAATCTCATTCAAGTCTGTGTTCAGCCTGTACCACTTTGTGGAAACTGCTCATAAGGGCAGTTTTCCCATCCATCCCAATAGAATTTTCTCAGTCCTAATCCTTCCATCCTCCCTGTAGCATGTGAGACTTGGGAGCTAATTTA
The DNA here is from genome assembly GCF_011800145.1 of Mirounga leonina. Classification (NCBI taxonomy): domain Eukaryota; kingdom Metazoa; phylum Chordata; class Mammalia; order Carnivora; family Phocidae; genus Mirounga; species Mirounga leonina. Next base: position 50,265,774 of record NW_023270377.1, on the reverse strand, counting down.
TTTGTCCATACGTTTATTCCTTCAACAAATTATTAAAGGCATTTTATTGTTTTCAGTGCTAGTCTGTCTATAATCCTTTGTTTTTCTACTTTCGTGTCAGATATTGTCTCTCTCTCCCTCTCATGCCTTTGCTCTGTATCGCTTCTCTCTCTCTCATCAGAGCAAGCATTCAGACATTTATCGAGCACTTTATGCCAGGATACATTGATAAGTGAGACCCAGTTCTCTCCCTGAAGTAGCTCACAGCACAACACTCCCCATTTGACCTCACCCTTCCTAGTCCAGGCTCCTTTTCCCTGGTGGGAACCATCTGTTGGTGACACTCCTTCTTGCTCCCCTCTCTTCCGAGGTGTTCTTGCTGCAGTTTTCTCCTCACTGTGACCTGAAGTTGCCCTTATTTTCTTAAGGTCTGTCATTCTCTGAGAAGTTTTTACTTTTTCCTCTTGTAGCCCATACTGGTCTCTTATTCTCTGTTCTTATGTTTTAGTAAATTAATACATTATTTTTCCTCTTAATATTTTATGAAACAGTATTCATTTTGTGCCCATCTAGATTATAACATCCTCCTTGGCCATGCTTCTTTTATGCTTTATTCCAGTAATGTCCGTACCCTCAAAAAATGTTGGCACCCATTTTTGGTTTGTAGAGAATACTTTTTGGCTTCTGTTTTATTTTTTGAATGATAAAGAATGATGAGAGTTAATAAAATTGCCACATTGCATGGAATAACAGGACTGGGAAGACTATACTACTCATTGTCTTCTGGTAAATAACAGATTTGCAAAGGTTCTGATTCAACACATTGTATTTGTGCTTATAATGTGTTGTGGCTGAGATTCTGGTTTTCATATTTGTATCCAACACATACTCATTTAAAAATAAATCTGAAGTACTATGAAAGTCAAAAACTTTTCCTGATGTTTAAAATTTAGAAATATTGGTAGAAGATAAAAGGAGAAGTCTGTATTTATTTAAATATATTCCAATATAGATAGTAGGTAGCTAAGGAGCATTTGTTTCTGTGAATACTTCTGTATAAATCTATGTATTATGTACCGGTTTTGCATGACAGATTACTACAGAGCCATTTTTGGAAAGACTTCAATTGAGATGTGTTCAGGATGTACTTAGGAACATTTTAGGAAATAGATCAGGCTGACAGGAAACTGTGGAAATGTAGAATTTTTAAAAGCTGCTTGAAAGTGTCTCAAGTTCTAATTTGGGAAGACATTATCAGTTTATTTCAGGAAATCCACATTTACAGCCTTCACAAAGAGCTATTTGGAGGTGATGCTGTATCATTAGAGAGAAAAAGGCATGGATAGGCATGTGCAGTGTCTGGGCATCTGGAAAAGAAAATCTTGATGGAATTATCATTGCCCCTAAGTCTGTTTGCCTCTTCCAACAATAAAGTAAGATTGTGTATCTTTATCTGAAGCAAAATTTTCAGACAGGTGACAAGCCTTTACCATACAACTAAAGAAAAACTTACTTCTTTAGAGTTTGTGGTTTAGAGGATATTTTTCATGTTTTAAAATAAATTATACTAAATTATTTTTTCTTTCCACTTAAAATGTGCGTGTTAGGTTCGAACAATATACAACTTCTTTAGATACTTTGTTTTCAGTTGGTATAAACAGGCAATATACCGATATACTAGTTTGCCACTAATGAGTTTTCTTAACAATGAGAACACTAAGTACACTGTTGATGACCATACAAAAATAGACATTAATAAAAAACATGAAAGTGAATCTAACATTTAGTCAGTTCTTCTTGGTTACTTTGTGTCATGGAGCAAATGAAGTTTTTTAATCTATAAAATAACATGTTTGATGTTCTCAACTTAAGAATTGTGATGTTGGGGCGCCTGGGTGGCTCAGTCGGTTAAGCGTCTGCCTTCGGCTCAGGTCATGATCCCAGGGTCCTGGGATTGAGCCTCACGTCGGGCTCCCAGCTTGGCAGGGAGCCTACTTCTCCCTCTGCCTGCCGCTCCCCTTGCTTGTGCGCTCTCTCTCTCACTATCTCTCTTTCTGTAATAAATAAATAAAATCTTAAAAAAAAAAATGTGATGTTATTTTATAATGGAATTATCTGAGTTACACCAGACCACACACTGACCTGGGTTTGAGGATAGATGGACATGATTCCTCACTACCTCTCTATATTTCATGAAGGTTTACAAGAGGGTTTCTCTATGGCTTAGCTGATTGTAGGAATTAAATGCTATTGTTGTTTTTCTGAAAACAGGAAAAGTAGATTATAGTCCTATTGTTGAATTCTTATTTTTCTCTTTTTCCATTCTAGATTAAAGAGTCTATTGTTGGTGAAATCAGACGGGAAATTGTAAGTGGACTTTTGGCAGCGGTATCTTCAAGTAAAGCATCTAATTCTAAGCAAGATAGTCATTAAATGGAATTTATAGGTAAATTTTACTTAGTTTTTAATGCTTTGTTTTCTTAGTACCCAGGATTGTTTCTCTGGCTAATTTTTAATTTTTAGAATATATATAATAGGTTACCCTGCAGTGTGAAAAACTCATACAGCCCTATTGGAAGTGCAAGCAAGTCAAATTTCATAATACTCACCTCTAGGGGATTATCGATAGTGTGTTATTTTACTGAAATTTCATTATAGTAAATAAATACTGGAATTGAAGGAATCAGAACTTGCAAACCAAACATCATTTTGATACCATTGGACCAAGATTGAGAATTAATCACAAATTATTAGTATCTTTCTTAATTTTTTTGTCTTTTAAAGAAAAGTATCCCGGGGTGCCTAGGTAGCTCAGTCAGTTAAGTGTCTGCCTTTGGTTCAGGTCATGATTCCAGCGTCCTGGGATCAAGCCCCACATCTGGCCCCCTGCTCAGCGGGGAGTCTGCTTCTCCTTCCCGGTGTTCTTGTGCTCTCACTTGCTCTCTCCCTCTCAAATAAATAAAATCTTTAAAAAAATAAAGTATTCTATAGGTCCATATGTAATCATATCATAATTTATAAAAAAGGATGTTATATATATACACACACACACATACATATGTGTATATACATATTTAGAGAAGATTCTCATCCTCCTTTTAAAGAACCTTTTAACACTAATATTTGAAAAATGTTTAATGCTCCCTTCTCTTTCTTTTTGAAGGTTGGCATGGATCCTATTGGCTGTGCGATGTTGGAGTTATCAATGATATACACTGGTGGCGGTGTTACTTGTGCTTCAGAAGATACTTGCTGCTGAGCTGGGCTACTGTATACAGTGTACAATGTTTATTTCTTCTACGCATATCTTTTTTAAAAACGTACATAGAAACTTAGGCACTTTGCTGACTTTATTTCTTTTCTAAACTACCAAAACTGTAGCCATTTGAAAAGCCTAATATTTATTTGTATGTCAATATTTTCCAATTGATTCCCTATATAGAATTAATTTTAAAACTTGAAAACTTCCAGACTTAACCAACTTATAAATAACATATTTCTTCAGACTAGCTTCTTAAAACACTGACCTCTATGAGGTATTTACTGTGCAATAACTGATTCATTTTTTGAGCTTGAAGCAACCAATGATTTTCCCTCCACTGCTATTAATTAGTGTCACTTCCAAGAAGAAAAATTGTTCTGTTGTAAAAATTGCTCTTAATTCTTGAGGAGGTTACTAATAGCAGTAGGATAGAATTGTATGAGGTTACCTACAACTACTTAATGTTCTTACACTGTAAGCATTGTTACTTTACCAAGACAAATGTAATTTTATTATAGCTTATGTAGTATTTTTCTTTTGGAAATAAGCCTTATGTTAAACACTATACTTTTTGCATTGTCCAGACTTCTTATAAGGAGATGTTTCTCCTTCTTTTAGACTAAACAGTAGAGTATTGCCAAAATAATGGGACCTCTGACTTGAATGGATAGAAATGAATAAGCTGGTTTTGTTTTTCAAAATGGAAGTAATTTAGATTTGTTCTCCTCATAATAGATCGTTTTAATTCAGTTTTAACCAGTGAGAACTTCTTGTTTTGGGGGGGGGGGGGGCGGGGGAAGAAGGTGGTTTCCTATTTGGTTTTGTATGTATTAAATAAATGTGTAAAGTAACAACCAAATTTATTAGAATTATTCCTTTAGCATTTATAATTTTCAACTCTTATTATATTTCTTTGTGTGAAATTTTAATCAAAGGTGGTTGAGATGTTAACAATATTCTTTGAAAGAATATCTAAAAGGTTTATAAATGTTTGAATTATCACACAAAGGCTGATTTCTAAAAATAAAACAATAAAGTATTTATTTTGCCTAACATCTTTTTAATAGTTTCTTTCTTTACCATGTGAAGAATTTGGATTAGATTTGATGAGTAACAAGGTCCAAAAAAATTGGATATAACCTAATAGGTTGAAATTCCCTTTTCCTGGAGAGGCTTCTATGATGCTTTGAAAAATACAGTTAAGACCAGACCACCCTGGAGAAAGAGCTTGTACTGATGCCTCTTGGTCTCATCTAGTTTTGTGGTCCTAATGATTACCATCTGAAGCCAAATAAAACTTTCCTTTAAAATGTACTATTAAACTCCAAAGAGCAGACATTAAAGTATCGTTTTATTCTCTGGTCAAATTTTTCAATTTAGTTGATTCTAATATAATAGTAATGATACATATAAACCAGGCACCCCATATTAAAAGTAATACAGGCATCAGTGATTTTAATTGTTCAGCTTTGTAGCCACTTACAGTTCATTTCTGACAATACAAGATACCCAGAGTTTGATAATCAAAATTAGAGATGTAACAGTTGCAGTAATAGACAAAACCAATGGGCAGATCATTTCTCTAGTGTATAAATGAAATAAAGTGAACTTCACTATTAGAGTTTCATCCTTTTCTCCATTTTAAATCTTTGTGTTTAAAAGCCACCATGCTAGCTCCTGTTATGTAGAAATGAATGAGAGAGAAGAAGGCATCTTTTTTTATATGGGTAAGTGTACAAGTACCAAATGAAAAAATATGAAGAAGAATCATAAAAAGAACTTGAGAGAGTGTAGCCTGGGTGGTCAGAGAAGTCTTTACCAAGAAGATGTGGTTTGTGTGAAGTCTTAAAACATGGGAAGTGGAAAGGATGGGGTTCAAATAGTCAAGAATATTAGTAAAGGTTATTCAGAATGTATAAATTGAGTTTGAGTTCCTACGTGCATGATGAAGAACTGTTTTTAAGAACCCAAGTTGTCTGTAGCTTGCACATGTGCTCAGAGCCTGAAGAAAGAAGGCAAAGAAGAAAAAGAATCTTGAAATGGTAGTTTGGAATTTGGGAGTCACCGTGAGTGATATACCATGGACAAAACTGGGCAGCTACTCAGACTTGAGTACATATTGTTCCTCTACGAACGTTCAATTGAATTTCAGTAACATTTAAAATATGCATTACATCAGTTAAGACTATTTGCTCAGCTGGCCATCTTCAACTTTCTAAAAAAAACACTTCATGTTTTTAGAGCAGTTTTAGGTTTACAATACGCTTCAACTTTTTTAGAGGACAATAAGGATGCAGTGAAGTACATGTAAAATAAGGTAAAGAAAACGTCTGGGGGATTCCTGAGGAGATGGTATGCTGCCCATGCTCCTCACTTGTCCACATGGGAGTGTGGGGTAGTGAAAGAATAATACAAAACCAAAGCATAGGTTTTCCTTTTTTGTTTTCCTCTCCTGGAAAGGAAGAATTGATACCTTCCAAGAAGTGGGAAGAGGAAATATTCTTTCTTGTAATTAAAGCTGAAGCTCCAAGCTGTAATAGGTTATGTATGACTGATAATTAGAATCTTTTATAAATGTTGAATTAATTAGCACTTATCCTGGCTGCCTTCTAAGTGGAGAAAGTTAAGATGTCATATCTAATTAATAGTTCCTCTCCTATGTTTTTTTATTTGTTTATTACTGTTAAATCCAGCCCTTTACCTTATTCACTTTGTTCTCATTTTCACACCTGATTCTCTTTCTCACTGAATAATAGCTTACATACAGAATGTCAGTGTGCTTAGCAATAAATTAGAAATGTACTCAAAGAAACCTATCAAACAAATAGCACTATCCATTTCCTCACAAGGGTCTTTTCGGATACCCCAAAGGAGACTAAATCTTGTAAACAATGATTAGCATACTTAGAGGGTTGACTCACTTAATAAAAGTTTGCTGGAGGGGTGCCTGGGTGGCTCAGTGGGTTAAGCATCTGACTTCAGCTCAGGTCATGATCTTGGGGTCCTGGGATCGCCCTTTAGTCTGTTGGGCTCCATGCTCAGTGGGGAGTCAGCTCCCTCTCCCTCTCCCTCTGGCCCTCCCCTGACTCATGTGCTCTCTCACATGTGCTCTCTCTCAAAATAAAATATTAAAAAAAAAAGTTTGCTGGATATCTACCCTTTACAAGGCTCTGAGCTGATGAAGATGGATATATAAAGAATGAATAAGAGCACATTCTAAAGACAAGTAATAGAGTACATTGTTTAGAACTTTGAAGGAATCAATACATTTAGGAATTAGATTGTCTCTTTTTTGTCCATTTATAAAAAAATCCAATGGGTTCTTCAAATGGATAGAAAAGATAAGGATATTGTAGGTAATGTGAGTTGGAATGATATGAAAGGTAATGCATTTTGAAGAATGACTTAGAACTGAAACTGAGAAAAGAATGTTGCTTTATTTTAGAAATAAAAATATTTGAAGTAGTGATGAAATATTTTAAGGAAAATAACTGGTTTATCTGTAAGCTAAGGAGAAAAAAAGGAAACTTGAGAAGTTACTTTAACTATACTACTTACATGAGGAACAAAACTATAGAGAAAATGCACTTTGTAAATATTTGTATGTTCTTTTGGTTTTAGAAAACCTACATTCTGTTGTTTTGATGCTCATATTGATTTAGATTTTTAAAAATGTTCCTTGAATCAATCTTGATGTCATAAATACACTTTTATGGAATCAATAAAAATAGTATCGAATGACAAGTGTACTCAACTTGGACACTCAAATGGTAGGTATAGCATCAACAATGATGAGAATGTTTTTTTTTTGTTTGTTTTTGTTTTATTTATTCACGAGAGATAGAGAGAGAGGCAGAGGGAGAGGGAGAAGCAGGCTTCCCGCGGAGAAGAGGGACCGACGTGGGACTCGATCCCAGGACCCCAGGATCATGACCTGAGCCGAAGGCAGACGCTTAACCGACTGAACCACCCAGGCATCCCACGATGAGAATGTTTTAAAGCAGTTAGAGATTAATGTTTTATGCTAAATTATTTTCTGTTCTTAATTCTAATGTGCATAAATCTCATAGTTTTCCTAAAAAAGCAATTTAGCAGGGTAACACACTTTACAAAGTAAACCCCTTTATGATTTTCTGCCTTTAAAAATAGTGAATCACAGACCTGTACCTCTGAAACAAATAATACATTCCATGTTTTTTAAAAAAAAAAAGATAGCAGGAAGGGAAAAATGAAGGGGGGGGAATCGGAGGGGGAGACAAACTATGAGAACTATGGACTCTGAGAAACAAACAGAGGGTTCTAGAGCGGAGGGGGGTGGGAGGATGGGTTAGCCTGGTGATGGGTGTTAAGGAGGGCACGTATTACATGGAGCCCTGGGTGTTATTTGCAAACAATGAATCATGGAACACTACATCAAAAACTAATGATGTAATGTATGGTGACTAACAAAATTTAAAAAAAATAGTGTTAAATGTCATTTATTTTGCTTCATATGATACAGGAATGTAAATGCTACTCTTTTTTAAAACAAATGCACATATTAATAAAACACCTATATTTTTCCAGTGTAATTAAGCTTACAGCTAGTCATAAGGAGTGTTTGAGGGTTTTTGTTAAATAAAAGTGGTTAAACATTATATTTCTACAGGCACTTCCTCAGAAAACAAGTTACTAGATTACTAGAAAAGGTAACAAAATGTTTTAAGCAAGAAGGCTTAGTATATATGAGATTCAAGTCACCACTGACTTGACATATACGTGCACCTCTCTAGTGGTTAAGACTCAAGCTAGCTTCAAATCTGCTACCCAGAACTGGGATGGGTGATACTAGTTAGTACCTCTTTTACAGAGTTGTTAGACAAATGTAAACACACTTAGCACAGTCCTTGGCACAGCTCAATCAGGTTTGTGGTGGTGCTCACGACGGGTAGAAACAGGGTGACAGGTAAAGAGTTTTCGCAAATTAAGCTTCATATGGAAGGGAGAACATGAATTGATAGATCCAAGCCTGAATTTTTCATCTTCACCATGTTCTTTCAAGCAGTAGAACCGGGGATGGGCGAAAGACCCCTGATTCTCCTACTTTGTGAAGGGTGAACATTATTGTGTTCAAAACAATAAAAAAGACATTTTGTTCTTGAGGGCAAAAATCTTGGCTCATGGAATACCACTTAGAGCAATGCTTTGCAAGCTTTAACATGCATAGAAATCAAATCACCGCAGATCTTGTAGACATGAAGGTTCTGATTAAGTAGGCCTTGGTCCTATTTCCGGGGTCTAGATTTTTGTGTTTCTAGAAGCTCCCAAGGTGAGATTGATGCTGCTAGTCTATGAACTGTACTTTTAGTAGCAAGGATTTAGATTAGTAGGTCTTACTGCCTGTATGCCAGATGCTTTGAAGGCAGAAATCTGATAAGCAGGAAAAGGACTTTTTTTTTATCTCCAAGGAGATGTCACCTGAGATCCTCCCTTCAGGAAACTTTTCATTACAGCCCAAAGTCCAAAATTGAGAACAGAGATTAAGCACAGCACATAAGGAGGAAACTATGAGGGGAACTACCTAAGGCCATGTGCAAATGTACAATTGTCAAGACAGGTCTGTTGGCAACAATAACAGCATAAGCAAAGAGCTATTTTGCTGTTAATGATAGCAGGTGATAAGGCTTTATACTGTGTTGACTGGACATTGAGAAAAGGCAGACAGTCTGAGTGCTTCTGAATTCAACCACTCAAGAGCCAGGATGAGACCCAAAAAGGAATGAACTAGCTCTGGAGATGCTGTAGAAAGAGGAAATCAGCTCTAGAGTATGAAATTTGTGCCATTCAGTGGTGTTTGGAAAAATTTACCATTCCTTTTGGGAAGGGATTAGTGAATAAAAACAATTACACCTGTGTCAAACACATTGTAATATGTTATTCATGTTTCTGAGTTAATTGTTTAGTATATTCATCCACAGATGATTCATGGTTTTGTTTGGTACATCTCAAGTAATTCTTTTATTATTTCTTCAGTCCTGAGGTAAAAAAAAAAAAAAAAAAAAAATCCCTTAAGGTATTGTAAAGCAATTACTAAATCATTATATTATATTATATTATATTATATTATATTATATTATATTATATTATATTATATTATATTATATTATATATTGTATTACCCAGGCCTCCTTGGTCTATGAGGACAAATGGGATTGTATTAATGATGATAGACTTTTTTTTCTTTTGTCTTTTTCCATCACCTCCTCAGGACTGCTGAAGAATATCCTCTTCCTAGAAGAGTGTTTATTTGGAAAGTCCTCAAGAGTTATTCATATGTCTTCACGATAGTCCTTATCTATCGATTCCAAGTGATCTCTTCTCTTTATTGGAGGCTGCAGTGCTCCCCGGCTCTTCTACTGGGGTCCTCAACTGGCCAAAGCTGTGATGATACCATGCCGCACTGAAGAGGGGCGGGAGCCTCTCTTGCTATGTCATCGCTTACTCCATTGGCAGCAAAGCAGCACTGCTTATAACCCAGCCTTCTCACATGAATCCCCTGTGAATGTATCTTTGTTTATGCTTCACTACCATCTCTGAGATGCTTGTCCATGGGTGAGAAGCACTTAAGACAGACACTTTGCTGTCCTTCTCATCCCCTGTTCTCCTCTGATGCTGGCAAGCTCTCTTGCTGTCTGCCAAAACACCAAATTGACCATGGCTGAATCTTTAGCATGAACACAAATTAGTGTGTATAGGTACAAACTGGTTCTCTTTTGGATGCAGACAAGCATTTAATGACAAATGTTGAACATGCATGTTTTTATTATATTTTCTGAAATCTCATCATAAATTCATTTAACAGTGAATAACTGTGGAGGACAAGGCACTAGTAACAAAGCTGATTTTTATATGGCCTTATTTTGCTATTTGCTAATTTGCTAACTTTGCTAGCATTTGAATCAAGTTTCTCAAGATTCACAAAGGAGAATTTTTACTTTGGTAAAAATTTTTTTTATTGTTATTATTATCTTTCATTGCTGTATAAGAAGCCAAAGCAGAACATAAATAATATTACAATCAGTCAGGTGTAATCCTAACCCATTTTTTAGAGTAGATATTAATTTCCCAGAAGAGTCTTCGCTTGGCCCATTCTGCCTGTAAGGCCATAATGGGAAAGGGAAATGAATGAAACAGCTCATTTCTTGTGAAACGTTCTCCCTTTTTAGACTCTAGATACACAGTTGGCAGAAATTATTTGTAAAAAGGCACAACAGCTGGGTTATAAGCAGTGCTGCTTTGCTGCCAATGGAGTAAGCGATGACATAGCAAGAGAGGCTCCCGCCCCTCTTCAGTGCGGCATGGTATCATCACAACTTTGGCCAGTTGAGGACCCCAGTAGAAGAGCCGGGGAGCACTGCAGCCTCCAATAAAGAGAAGAGATCACTTGGAATCGATAGATAAGGGCTATTGTGAAGATATATGAAAGGAAGGAAACTTCATCCATTATCAGAAATTATGTGAGTTATAGAACACACTTGTAATTATCACTCACGATTCTGGGGACAGTTTTTCAAAATAGGTTTAACCTTCCAAAGGTTCTGGATTTGTGTCTGCCCCTAGATAAGTTATTTTTTTTTTCTTTTTTAAGAAATCCAAGTAACAGAATGCCTGCCTTCATTAAAACCAACCTGGAACTCAATATGGAACATCAGCAAAACTGTTAACAGTCCATTTACACTCTTAGTTTATGAATTAGCTGAATTATATAGCAAGGCAGCAACAAAGTGAATTTCTTTATATTCTCCAACTAATAACAAAAATAAAGGGAACAAAGGAGGAGAGAGTTGGGGGAAATTAGTAATAGCCTGAGTTTAAGTCATTTGGTGAGGAAATACTTCTATGATGGAAAAATCCTAACCATAGATACCTATTGAGAAATAGAGATTTCTTTTATAGTATGTTCTCAATTTCAGCATTTCCTTTCTGCTTTTTTCTTCTTTTATCACCTCTTTCCCTTCAAGACCTAGAAATTATTTCCTTACTAAGAGATTTCTTGAACCCTACTTTTCCACTCTGAGAACACTGTTTTCTTCTTCAAATCTGTGCATTATAGTATCTGATAGAACTGGATTAAATATCACATTTTGCCAACAAATGTCCCTTTCAGTATCATTCTAGTCTGAACATTGAGTTTGAGATTTGCTAAAAATCACAGACATTTATATTCATTTATTTTTCAAGACAATATTGCTAAAAATGTACATAACTGAAGTGAGTAGAAGAACATAAGCATGAAGAGGTCCAACCTAGAGGCAGACAGGCCTCAGTTCCTGGCTTAGCTCTACTGCTTTCTTACTTGTTTTAGCTTCACTCTCCTGAAAATAACATTAGCACCTACATCTTTGGTTTATTAGGGGAGATTAATAAAGTATAATAACATAAGGATATTTAGCATACTGCCTAGCATATGGTAAGAGCTCAAAAAACAGTAACTATTAGCAAGAGGTAGTAATGATAATATTAGAAGAGAAAGTAAAAAATAGCAGTGTATTAAGATATCAAGATGATATACTGTCTTATCTTAATCAACTGAGTGAAAATACAGCTGAAGTTATTCCAACTTTATGTTAAATAAACCACTACAAACATTGTGTGATTTGTCATGCCTAAGTTTTATTTAATTCAGGAAAAGCTCAGTGTTAGGTACGTTTGTCACAAGTTTATCTTTTCTGTTATTTTTAATACACTCGGTACCGCAATAAATGATCAATTAGGATAATTGCCAATGGTGAGATGCTTTACCCTGTATCATTTATTTAAAGGATTTGGGGCCTTGGAGAATTGGAATCCTTAGTTTTGGCTATTTGTAGCCCTTTATTGTTTTCTTATGAATGCCCTTGACAACATTCTCCTAGCATAATCCTCCTGTTTCTTTTCTGTTTTTCATTTTTTAAGATGAATAATGAACAACTGAGTTAAGCTTTTAAAACCCTCTAAGCATAGCAATTCTTAGCTGGGCAAGAGTAATTACAGAATATATGTTGTGTGTGTATATGTGTGCTTTTATGCACATATGCATGGGCATGTTGTTTTTATTGTTTTATACTTTTGTATTTGGAGAAATATTCCTTTGAAATACAAGCTACAGAAAACACAACCTTCTGAAATCTTCTGAAAGGGTGTAGTATGGGTTTTAAAAAGTTGAGAAAAACTAACAAATTAAGCTAATTTATTATCAATGTAGGAATATTACAAATAGAAGGTACTATACCCAGAGTGCATTATGATGATTTGCTTTTGAGAAGGTCTACTATTCAGAATATTATAATTCTAATTGATACATAATAGCTAAGAGACTTTCAAGTTGATATAATTCTGAAGGTCATACAATTTAAAGTTTAATAAATATAACTGGTAGAAACTGCAAACAATTTTGACAATTTTTAAAGTCATTACAATGAAGAGTTGGCATCTTCTATCTAGATGGGAGAATTTACAGCTCTGGGTCACAAGGATTGCTAAGGGAGGAAGAGTTACTTCACCATGACTTGTGTATCTTAGAGTCTAAAGATCAGGAAGTGTGAACATCAGTATTTCATGACCTTGATATCTCATGACAGGCAAGAAAAAGAAGAGGCACTTTTGAGAAGTTATGGCTACTGCCAACTTCCTGGTTTCTCCTTTAAACAAGGAACATTTAGATATCTCCTGAAGATTCTGATACAATACTAGAAAAAATAGTATATGCAGCAGGTGCATCTTCCCCACCAACCTATTTTGATGGTTGTTGGGACAAAAGGCCATAATTATTTCTCAAAGATTATGGGACTTTTAATTAACAACGATGATGTACAAAAATAACTATAAAAGAACTTCACAGTATTTATAAGTCCCTGGTTATGTACTTATTAAAATACATATTTGGCTTCTTCTTGGGAAGAAATGTATAAGTGAGCCCACATTTACGAAGCATAAACCATCTCAGATTACTTTTTATGTTTTCCCTTTGTTGAAATAGCTAAGGAAAAGGCCCACCAAGTTCCAGTTCCACTTACCAAATATAAATTGTTTTTGTTTGCCAGGTACCTTGCTTCTTCACAAGTCCTGAGCATCTAACTCCTTCATACCCAGTCATCTCCACTGCTCATACCTCAGTTCCGGCCCTCTTGCTTCTTAGGCCCTTTTGCAATTACAGCACTAATTGCCACCTAGGCCTTTCTGCCTACAGTAGTTCATCTGCTGCCCATATGCCTCCACACTATTACAGTGATTGTTCTAAATGCAAATATGATTCCATCACCTCTTTGCCCTTAGTGCTCAAAGACTCTCAATGATGCCCTGCTCTTTTTGAGTTAACGTCCGAATGCACCCTTTTTTGCATCTTCAAGCCTATTTCTCGAAAGCCCACAATATGCAGCTGTGCCTCAGCCATTCTCAACTGTGCTGCTCCATCCTTCCCTGTATTTGCATATTCCATTCTCTCCTTGGAAGTCCTTTCCTTCTTCTCCAGTGTCACCCATTTCAAGCATCTCTTGCTCCAAGAAACTCTCTGTGATCTACCAAGCAGAGATCACTATTTTGCCTATGCCTCCACTCTATGGAGTACATACCTTTATGTTTGAGTGTGTGTGTGGATCAGCTTTATTGAAATATAATTCGCATACCATACAGTTTACCTATTTAATGTGTAAATTCCATGGTTTTTAATATATCTACAAAGTTGTGCAACCATCATCAGAGTTAATTTTAGAACATTTTTATCACCCCCAAAACACCCAGTACCTATTAGCTGTCACTCTCCAGTCTTCCTCAACCCACCCCCATCCTAGGCAACTATAATTTACTTTCCGTCTCTATAGATTTGATTACTGTGGGGGAGTCTGGGTGGTTCAGTCCGTTAAGTGTCCAACTCTTGATTTTGGCTCAGATCATGATATCAGGGTTGTGAGTCCATCCCCACATCAGGCTCCACATTGGGCATGGAGCCTGCTTAAGATTCTCTCTCTCCCTCTCCCTGTGACTCTCCCCCACCTTTCTCTTAAAAAAAAAAAAAAACGAACAAAAAAACCAAAGATTTGCTTATTCTGGGCATCTCATATAAATGGAATAATATAATATGTAAGCTTGTGTAACTGACTTCTTTCACAACGATATTTTCAAAGTTCATCCACGTTGTAACATGTATCAGTACTTCATTCCTTTTTACTGCTGAATAATATTCCATTGTATGAATGTACCACATTTTGTTTATTCATTCATTTGAAGGACACTGGGCTGTTTTCACTTTTTGTCTATTATGAATAATGCTGCTAAGTACTTTCATGTACAAGTTTTTGTATGCACATATATTTTTATTTATCTTAGATAGAAGTGAATTTTCTGGGGTGTATGGTAACCATATGTTTAACCTCTGAGGAACTGCTAAGCTATTTTCCAAAGTAGCTGGCTAAACATAGAGTTACCAAAGATGAAATAGAGTTATTATATGAACTGTTTTAAATCCCTACTAGCAGTGTATGAGGATTCCAATTTCTCCACAGCCTCCACATGTCTTTTATTATTATTCTAGCCATCCTAATGGGTGGGTGGTAGTATCTCATTGTGGTTTTGATGAGCATTTTTCTGAATGATATTGAGCATCTTTTCAGGTGCTTATTAACCATTTATACATCTTCCTTGGAGAAATGTCTATTCAGATCCTTTGGCCATCTTAAAAATTGAGTCATTTTTCTATTACTGAGTTTTAAGAGTTCTTTTTATATTCTAGATGGGTCCTTCATCAGATATATGATTTACATATGATTTGCAAAATTTTCCTCTTATTTTGTGTCCTGTCTTTTTACTTTCTTGATGATGCCTTGAAGCACAAAAGTTGTTTTTTTTTTTTTTTAAGATTTTATTTATTTATTCACGAGAGATAGAGAGAGAGAGAATGGCAGAGGGAGAAGCAGGCTCCCAAGGAGCAGGGAGCCCGATGCGGGACTCGATCCCAGGACCCTGAGATCATGACCTGAGCCGAAGGCAGACGCTTAACTATCTGAGCCACCCAGGCACCTGAAGCACAAAAGTTTTTAATTTGAATAAAATCATCACCTAATCCAAGGTCATAGAGATTTACTGTTGTCTTTCAGGAGTTTTATGCTTCAAGTTCATACATTTAGATTTTTATGGATTTTGAGTTTTAATTTTTATACATGTGAGGTAGGGATCCAACTTCATTAATTTTCATGGAGATATAGTACAGAACTTTATTATTTTTTCATTTATCTTACTATGGTATAATTATTTATTGTATGTCTTTCAAACTACAGTAAGACAGGAACATGCCTTATTTACCATAGTACACCTAGAACAGTGCTTGGCATGCAGTTGTTCAATACATACTTATTAAATGGAACTTAGCTGGGTGGAAAATATTGATCATTTTTTATTGTTACCATAAAACTAAGTTATTTTTATTGAAATGTGCAAATTATTTAATTTTTTTAGGATAGTTATGTTTTACAAGGATATGTCTATTTTAGATGAACATAAAAAGATTCCTAACCTGGGTTAGATCTATAATCCATCTCAACAGATACTGTTTACTTTCAGAGAAATGAGAGCTATATTATAAAATGTTTAATTCTTCTCCATAATTCTGGTGTCAGTGATAAGACACATTACCCTCCCCCATATTAATTCCTTATGCAATCATTTTTTACTTGGTATAGTAGATTATATTTTTTATTTTTTATTTTATTTATTTATTTATTTTTTTAAGATTTTATTTATTTGTCAGACAGAGAGACAGAACACAAGCAGAGGGAGAGGCAGGCAGAGGGAGAAGCAGGCTCCCCGCCGAGCAAGGAGCCCAATATGGGACTCGATCCCAGGACCCTGGGATGTGACCTGAACCGAAGGCTGACGCTTAACCGACTGAGCCACCCAGGCGTCCCTAGATTATATTTTTTAAAGATGGGTCCAATAATATCATCCTGTTCCACATACTCTTCTAAAATTTTGCCACTTCCCCATCAAGAGCTGGAGTCTCTATCCCTTCCCTTTGCAACTGGCTGAAACTTTAAGACTGCTTTGAACAACAGAGTGTAGTAGAAGTGACCTCAAGGTTAGGACATAAAAAATACCATGCACTGACATTTGGTTCTCTCAGGATGCTTGATCTTCAGACCCAGGCACCATGCTGTTAGGAAGGCCAGAACATCTAGGAAGAGGCCAACGTAAAGAACAGAAGCTCCGGCCTTTGGCCTTGGCTGAACTCCCAGCCAACAGACAGCACCAAATTGCCAACCACATGAATGAGTTACCTTGGTAGTAGATTCGTTGCCAGTCATGCCACCCCAGATGATGTCATATAGAGCTGAGACAAATGGTCCCTGCTAAGCTCGTTCAAATTGTAGATTCATGAACAAAATAATTAATAGATGTTGCTTTAAGCCACTAAGTTTTAGGGATAGTTTATGCATCAACAGGTAACTACTACTAATTTTGGAGCCTAGGAATGGGATGCTGCTATAACAAAAACCTAAAATGTGGCACTGACTTTGGAATTGTACTGTGGGAAGAAGTTGAAATGCTCTTGAGGAGGCTGTTAGTGAAATCCAAAGGTCTCAAGTAGAGTGTTAGTGGAAGCCTAAAAGGCCTTGAAGCAAAACCTTAAAGGAAATAGAGGAAAAGATTATTGGAAACTGAGGGAAAGGGAACCCTTTGTAGGTAATCACAGAGTTTGCCAACATGGTCATTTGTGATAATGTGGCAAAGAGGAAATGTACCTTTAATAAACTCAAAGATCTAGCTAGGAGATTTCCAAGCAGAATATTCAAAATGCCAACTGATTATTTTTTCATTGCCTATGACAAAATGTGAGAAGACATGAGCTAAAGAATAATTTACTAAATAGAAAAGAGCCAGAACTTGCTGGATTTGAAAAAGAATTGTTTCTCATACCCAGATTCTTTAAAAACAAGTTGAAACAATGGCTTCTGGAAAAGATCAAATCCAGTATAAGTCTGTAAGATCCTTGTTAATATCTCAGAAGGATTCAAGACAGTTACTCATAGAACATTTCAAACAGAGGAAAGGTCCTTTCAGGATCTCTCTCTCTCTTTTTTTTTTTTTTTAAGATTTTATTTATTCATTTGAGGCGGGGGGGGGCGGGGAGAGCACAAGCACACGAAAGGGCAGAGGGAGAGGGAGAAGCAGACTCCCCGCTGAGCAGGGAGTCCTAGGAAGGGCTTGATCCCAGGACCCTGAAATCATGACCTGAGCCCTGAGCGGAAGGCAGATGCTTAAAGGACTGAGCCACCCAGCTGCTCCTCGTTTCAGGATCTTAATGCCTGCCTGGCCATATCATTTCAGTTAAATAATAGGGCTTCTAAGATTGTTAATGGTGTTCTCCCACAGCAGTCTCAAAAAAGGCCTAACTATACACCTTTACCTTGAGGAGCTTTGTGAATCTGGCTTTTGTCTAATGAAATTGGTTATAAAAGAATACTTAAGAAACCCACAAGGATTTTTAAAGAATTATACCACCTTCCACTGAAAACAATATAAAATAAAGAGGGCTTTCAATCCCCAACTTTTAGAGGCAGGGGGGGCAGGCCTTTTCGATTCACACTACCTTTGGGCTACATCAGATTATTCATTGCCTTGCTTGGGTGATGTATCACTTTCTTTTACGTGTCTTAAATTTTCAGATTTCAAACGACATTTTCTTATAAGTCAAAAAGAGAAAGACATGTATCATATGATCTCACTGATACGAGGAATTCTTAATCGCAGGAATCAAACTGAGTGTTGTTGGAGTGGGGGGTGGGGTGGGAGGGATGGGGTGACTGGGTGATGGACACTGGGGAGGGTGTGTGCTCTGGTAAGCGCTGTGAATTGTGCAGGACTGTTGAATCTCAGATCTGTACCTCTGAAACAAATAATGCAATATATGTTAAGAAAAAAAAAATAAGAAGAAGAAGAAGGTAGCAGGAGGGGAAGAATGAAGGGGGGGATATCAGAGGGGTAGATGAACCATGAGAGACGATGGACTCTGAAAAACAGAGGGTTCTAGAGGGGAGGGGGGTGGGAGGATGGGTTAGCCTGGTGGTGGGTATTGAGGAGGGCACATTCTGCACGGAGCACTAGGTGTTATGCACAAACAGTGAATCATGGAACACTTCATCTAAAACTAATGATGTAATGTATGGGGATTAACATAAGAATTTAAAAAAAAAGACATTTTCTTATCTCTAATATTACTGGAATCTGAAGAGCAAGATGTTGTCCCTATTCTATTAATTTAATAAATTTTGGAGGCTTCAAATAAACCATCACACAGAGTTTAAGACTGAAAAACTACAGGGTGCCTGGGTGGCTCAGATGGTTAAGCGACTGCCTTCAGCTCAGGTCACGATCCCAGGGTCCTGGGATCGAGTCCCGCATCGGGCTCCCTGCTGGGCGGGGAGCCTGCTTCTCCCTCTGCCTCTGCCTCTCTCTCTCTCTCTGACTCTCATGAATAAATAAATAAAACATTAAAAAAAAAAAAAAAGACTGAAAAACTACAATTTGATTTTTTTCTCTCATAACGTAGCTTCCTCCCACCCACTACCCACCATCTACATTCCTTCAAAAGTTTGTTTCCCTTTTATCTATTTTCTGCCTTTACTCTGTCTTTCTTAAAGTATATTGGCCAGAACTATACTTGATGTTTCAGAGCAGATGATATGCTGCTTTTGTCAAAGGTCAGGACAAGGTTGTATCTTTTTTTTACCACAATACTCTTCTTGGTGATCATGGAGATGATATCTGTCTTATTAAATCTGGTGTGATTGAAAATTTTCTTAAACCTCTTTAGCCATAAATCCCAGAGCAAGAAGATTGCGTTGTCAACTGCCTCTATGAGAAGCAGTTCATGGATTATGGGAAATAAAGTAGGAAGCAAATATCATCTCAAATGTGGTCAGTAGAAATAGTAAATATTGGCAGAATCCTGTTTAAATAGTGAGAAAAGATTATTCCGTGTGTTTCTTTTTACTCACTTCAATTATGTTAAGTTTAAGGAGGTGAATTCAAGTTTAAATATATCTGAAATACTTCCCTTTGCATTTGGCATTTTGGCACTGGAAGCCAGTGTTGCAGCAGGTACATATTTGGAATTGTCTCAGACCGTCTGTGAAGTATGTCCTTCCTTGTGCAGCACACATTTGCAATGTCAACAGTAGCTAAGTACCAGGTGAGCTGCATTCCTTGTAAAGCAATCTAATTATGGCAAACTCAAAGACCTTAGCTCTGGTGATAATTTCCAGAATGAAATGTTCACAAGATGAAATGGAAAAGCATCAGCAGCTCATCCTTTTCTCTGTCATCCTTGTTTATGAAAACCTAAAAATGTGAATGGGCTTCCCTCTTTTGTGTTTGCCCAGCTTCATAGAGACATATACAGAATTTGGCCCAGTGAGTTAGAATTCTATGCAAGTTCCATACAAATTGCTTTCTACTGTTTGAACAACTAGTCACTTCTTCTGGATCTAAAGTCATTTACTTACAAAGAAAGAAACCCAATTTTATCAAATTATTAATTTAAGACCGAAGGTTGAGTAAGACAAGACAGCAACTACAACCCTTCCATAGCAGGGTCCCTGGGTATGGTGCAGGCCAGGTATTCTCAGACCAGACACTACTGTTCTTCAACTCTGATGACTTATATAGAACATAGGCTTTTATAGGACTTCCTTTAGAAAGAAGCCTGTATCCTTTGTTTAAGATTATTTTCAGCAACTCTGTGAACTTCAAAGTTCATATAAGGGTAAATAATCTTGACTCTTAATTTTGGCTCAGGTCATGATCTCAGGATCCTGGGATCAAGCCCCACCTCCGGCTACACGCTCAGTGGGGAGTCTGCTCAAGATTCTCTCTCTCCCTCTGCCCCTGCCCCCCACCCCATGCTCTCTCTCTCTCTTGAATAAATAATTCTTAAAAAAATTTAAGCTTGCTCACCATCTCTTTGCATTTGATACTCATCAAAATATAATTTTCAAAATAATTTAAAACATAGCTCTTCTACAAATATAAAATTAGCAAGTGTCAAAGATTGATTTCATTCATTACTGAGAGAATTAGAGGGATAATAAAGCTAATTGGAAAATGTACTGGACAGGCAGAAATATTATAATTGAAAAAAAAAGAATATAGAATAATATTGTTAAACTGATTTTTATTTTTATTTTTTTAAAGATTTTATTTATTTATTTCAGAGAGAGTACAAGCAGGGGGGAAGGGGCAGAGGAAGAGGGAGAAGCAGTCTCCCCACTGAGCAGGGAGCCCGATGTGGGGCTCGATCCCAGCACCCTGGGATCATGACTTGAGCCAAAGGCAGATGCGTAACCACTGAGCCACCCAGGCACCCTGTTAAACTGATTTTTAAAACCTGTGTTTTATTTCTACCATATAGAAACCATTTACATATCTATACAGGCAAATTCATTTGCAATGCTGCTGGGCAAAAATAATTTGAATGTTATCAATTTTTCTATAACTTAACATTTATAGGGCGCCTGGGTGGCTCAGTCCATTAAGCATTTGCCTTCGGCTCAGGTCATGATCCCAGGTTCCTGGGATCGAGCCCCACATCTGGCTCCTTGCTCAGGAGGGAGCCTGCTTCTCCCTCTCCCACTGCCGTCTGCTTGTACTGTCCCTTTCTCTGTCAAATAAATAAAACCTTTAAAAAACAACAACAACAACATTTACTTCTTTACAGTTGTAAGTTACTCTAATGGAAATAGTAAGTCAAGACAAGTCTACATACCCTTAAAGAGTCAATCTTTTTCCTCTTCTCCCTTTGGCATTTTTCTTTTTACTGTGCTGATACAATTAATTATATTTTCTCTCAAAATGAGAAATGCAGAGCAATTTCTACTGAGTTGTTATTCTAATAAGGGAGTGAAATTATGATACAAATACGTTGGTATTTATTTTTCATAAAATTAGAAACCATTATCTATGTTATTTTTTTAATTTTGAAAGTGTGTTCAGAAGTCAAAATAGTTAATGAAACTAAATGCTTATAAATTTAAATACACACTTCATGAAAAAATTACAAATCACAAATTTAAAAATAAATGCCAAAGAATATAGTCAATGATACTGTAATAATATAGCTACACTTGTGCTGGGCATAGCATAAAGTATAAACTTGTGGAATCACTATATTGCACACCGGAAAGTAATGTAGCATTGTGTGTCAACTATACTCCAATTATAAAAAATAAATAAATAAAAATTTTAAAATGAAAATAAATGCATAAAAATATAAATGTCAAAAATTTTCTATTATAAATTAACAGATAGAATATAAAGAGAATAAAAATATTAAGTCAAGGATTCATAAAATGCTGAGTGCTTAATTAATCATTAGAAATAATATTATTTGGTTTTTAATTACAATTAAAGAAAAAAATGCCCTCGAATACTGGTGTAGTTAGATGACAGGTTGCTTTTGTGTAAATTGTTACAGATACCGAAAAAGGTTTTTTTGACTTTTATTTAAGGTAATATGAAGTATAACTTCAAATTGAGAATTGTGGTGGTATAATAGGATGCTTTCTAAATGAGGGCATCATTGTTTAATGTAAGATTTCAAAGGAGTATAATGATTCTCTGGGAATATCTCAACATATAAATCATACCAATTCCAGCCCTTACTCCTCAACACTGGCTGCTTTTAAGATTTTCCCTTTAATACTAGTTTTCAGCAATCTGATTATGGTTTGCCTTGGGTGGTTTGAGTTTCTTGGATGAGATTCTTGGATCTGTGGGTTTATATTTTCATCAAATTTGGAAATGTCTTAGTCAGTTTTTTTCAAATTTTTTTTTCTGTCTTCCTACCCTTCCTTTCCTTCTGGGACTGCAACTACATGTATGTTAAACTTCTGATATTGTTCCTCAGGTCACTGTGGTTCTGTTCTTCCCACTGTCACCATACTACCAACTCACCACCACCCCACTCCAACACCTGACGCCCCCCACCCAGCCTCCCTCTATGCTTCATTTTGGATATTTCAATGTCTATATTTCAATTGCTAAGTCTTCAAGTTCATGGATTTTTTTCTGTAGTATCTATCTGTTATTAATATCATTCAATGAAATATTCAATTGTAATATTATATTTTCATCTCTAGAAGTTCCATTTGGTTCTTTTTATATCTCCCATTTCTCTCATCATGTTTTTAATGATGTTAATTCCATCATGTCTGTCATTTTGGCAACTGTTTATATTAACTGACTTATCTCTTGATTGTGGAGCACATTTCCCTGCTTCTTCACATGACCAGTAACAATTTTAACAGATGCTGGACATTGTGATTTTATGCCATGGAGTGCTGGATTTTGTGATCTTCCTTTAAAGAGTATCAGATATTGCTCTGGCAGGGTAAGCAACTTGCAGATCAGCTTGATTCATTCAAAGCTTGCCTTTCAGTTTTTCAAAGAGGCCTATAGTAGCCTTTAAACCCACTACTACCCCTGAACCTTCTGGTTTCGCTAATGAAATGCCATGTATTGACAACATTTCTCCACTCACACTGATGTGAACTCAATGGTTCCCAGGTTTATGTAAATTCTGAGGATAGTTTAGTTTACAGCTCCCTAGTAATGATCTTCTCCCAGCACTTGTTTCTTGGCTGGCAATATTGAATTTCACCTCACACACCAAAGACCTTTATGCAGATTTCTAGGGCTCATTCTTTACATAGTTCCCTCCTCTCTGGTAATTCTCCCTGCAAATTCTAGCTGCCTCAGCCTCCCTCATCTCTAAGCTCTGTCTTCTGAACCCATTATATCCACGAGCTTCTGTTTGGGTTTATCCTCCCTGTACTGCAGTCCAGAGATTCCTGGAGCAACCACAGGGTTCATCTTACTTAGTTCCCTTCTCTCAGAAAGTACAGTTATTCAATGTATAAAAACAGTTGTTTCATCCACTTTGTCCAGTTTTGTAGTTGTTTGTAGTAGGAGGTTAAGCTCTGTGAGCAGTTGTGCTTTGGTATAAGGATGCATCCATTTTAAAAAAAATTCCAGAACAACACTATGCTAATAAAAATAAGTGTTTTCTTACTAAAATATAGCATGGTATATTGGAGTAGTAGAATGCCAACAAATGGTAGCAGCCACTGAGTCCGGAGGAAATAGACCAAACTCCATTGCTGACTAGAGCCTATTTCAGCTTTGTTAGTATTTCAGGTCCAGTGAAATTTTCTTATTCCCATCAGTGTCTGGTTTAGGGGACTCCTTACAGCCTTCTGCTAAATGTTACAGCAACTCTAACTTGAGCATGTATAAATGTCTGCAGATAAAGATGAAGGTGCTGCACACAGGGTGGTGCTCTCATAGGTCTTCTCAGTCTAAATATTCCTGATTGCCCTTTACTTTATGAAACCCATGGCAATTTGGCATAGAACACTCTTTGAGGCTGCCTCCAATCAGAATTCCAGGCCCAAAACAAATTAAAGTCCTTTTTGCTCATAGAACTGAGCTATTTGAGAGTGTTCTGCCAGCTGTTTATTGTCTAACCCACTCTCCTCTTCACCTGGGGAGGAGGCAGGGCAGGGGACTCTCTGGAAACTCATCTATGATTCACTTCCATGCTTTACTCACCCTGAGGATCCATTCCACATGCTTTGGACTGAATTGTGTCCCCCCAAAATTTATATGTTGAAATCCTAACCCGCAGACTGGCTGCATTTGGAGTAAGGAAATAATTAGGGTTGAAGGAGGTCATAAGAGTAGAGCCCTGATCCAATATGATTAGTGTCTTTATAAGAGGAGATACCATATGCTTGCTCTCTCTCTCTGCCAATGAGGTCACAGAGAAAAGGTGACAATCTACAAGCCAGGAGGAGGATCTTCACAAGGAACTGGATAGGCTAGCACCTTAATCTTGGACTTCCCAGCCTCAGAACTGTGAGAAATAAATTCCTATTGTTTAGCCACCCAGTCTGTGATATTTCGCTACAGCAGCCCCTAAGCAGTCCAAGATACCACACCTAAGGGAGGTTTTGTTATTTTTTTGTTTCCTTTCTTTGGGATAGAAAACTGCCTTTCTGAGATCTCCTCTATTTTTCATATTTAAAGGTTTTTAGTAAAAACTCTTTTCTCAGCCTTCCAGGATTTATTTCTTGACATTTAAAGGAAAGATTATGGAGTTAAAAACAAACAAACAAAAAACACACAAAGAACAAAAACTTTGTCTATCTCAATCTCTTGCTTGTCTCTTGAAATCGAAACCCAAATTCAAGACTGTCCTTACTGAAATTGATTTTAGGAATCTAATTCTGGAAGCCAAAAGCCAAACTCTGATTACTGACTTTTTCCTTTTCAATGATAACAATCTTAATCCTCTCAGAGGTAATGAACAGCTCCAGTTTTGAATAGGGGTAAGATCAAGCAACAACAACAAATACAAGGAAGTGCCAAAAAGAAAAGCATAGTAATATATTTCAAAATATTATTTCATTGCACAAATGTAAGATTTCTTACCCATGCATAAAAAATAATTGAGAACTAGGTAACAACAATGGTTAAAAAAAAAAAGCAGTACTCTTTTCTAAACTATTTCTCTTACCTCTCTTGATCTCTTGGTATTGCTAGAACTCCTATGACAAAGTTCTCTTCTCTGGGTTCTTCAGGGTTTCTGGTATAGAGTTCTTACGGGTAGTACATGCATGGGCCCCATACTGGTCTCAGGACTGCTGCCTGTCTGACATTTTCCGTCTTACCTTGGAGTGTGACACAGGGTGGCTGAGGTCTCCCTGTCTCCTCTTGGTCCTGGGTTCTGGTGTGCAGGGGCTCCTTTAGATGAGCCTACTAATGGTGATAGAAAGTATAATCCCCCTAGCAATATTATTAATGTATGTAGTTTCCATGTAGAGTAGACTTTTTAACTTTCAGGTCCTATTTGTATTACCAGGTATTACATATTTCCTGTTATCCTCTTCAATTTCTTGAGAGATTTAGATCTAACTCTTCATTGGCAGAGTTAGAGGACAACCCATAGGGGATCCCATGAGCTTACCTGGAAATATCACCTTTTACTATAAATTCAGCCATTTCTTATGATTCAGTTCAAGCACCTTCCTACTCCTCTCCCTGAGTTTTGTACGTATCTGCTATATTTATTGAGAAGATTGCTTTTATCCTCTTTTTGGAAAGATTTAGTTCTTGATTCTTTTTTTTTTTTTTAGAGAGTTCATTTACAATGTCCTCTAGGGAACATCAGAATTTTTTGCAAATATACTCACTGACATTTTGTCCTCACATGTTAGAATTTTGGGTGAATATACAAATTAGGTCTTTCCGGAATCCAATCCAAACTGGTTAAAATGATAGGATTTGTGGCTCATATAACTGGCAGTTGACATATAAATTGGCTTTAGGGTTGGTTTGTCAGCTACCTCAATCATGTCTTCAAGATTCAGTTTCCTTTTATCTCTCCTTTGTCTCATGCAGGTTCAGCTTCTTCTTAAGCCTGGTTCTACTTTGTTGTCACAAGATGGTTGTGACAACTTCCATGGGAATGTGTTTCTCCAGGCACATCTATGGACATAGAGGGGATTGTTTTCAAGAGTGTTCTCAGAAGAGGGAGGACACCATTCTTCCAGAAACCATCAGAAAACCTGTCCTTTGATTTGGTCAGCCTGAGATCAGTCATTCTGGAACAAATAACTGTGACCAGGGAGAGGGATTGTGTATGAACAATTGTGTATGAGATGTTCAGGGGAGGTGAAGGTATCTGAATGAAAATTTGGATAGTGACTAAGGAAGAGGGACAGTAATGTTGGAAAACTAACCACAATGTCCAGTATATCTAACTCCTCAGAAGAGAATAAATGTCTTGAAAGGGAAGAAAAACATGCTAAGTATTCACTTAGGCTAGAACTTGTGCCGGGCAATACATGTATTTCTGACACGGTTAAGGAGTGTCTACCCAGCCTATTACCTCCTTTCTCTAAGAATTTCCCTGCCTTGGGGGAGAGGCTCTGATAACCTGTTTATTAGACAAAGGTGGCTGGATCAGGGATAGACACCTGGTCCAGACTAGGCCAATTATCTTTCTTCTCTAGGAATTTCAACATGGTACTCAAACTAATTAGTCTCTGCTGGTATGTGGGAGCAAACATAACATTGGAAGCTGTGGGCTAGCTGTTTTTTGTATGTGCAAGACAAACAAAGACAGTTTAGAGAGTTTATGAGCAAGGAGAAGCAGAATTAAGGTTTGACTCTAGAGAGAGAAAGAGAAAAGCTTCCTTGGTGCCTAATGACTTTCACATGCATGGTTTAGTTACTGCTTAAGCCTACTATCTATGTAGTAGACTGTTAAAATGGAACTCAAAGAAAAAGAACAATGTAGTAGATTCCAAGGAATAATTCTCTCCCGCCACCTAAGGCCCCAGATACTAAAGTGAAGTGCTGGACCACCTTTGCATAATACACTAAGGGATAATGAGATGCCCCTGCCAGCTTGATCATACCTTGCAGTTGATATAATAGAACAAAGTTGGAGATTAGAAAGATGTCTTTGTGTGATATTATTCTCTGCTCCCTCCTCATGAGAATAGGATGCTTTACTTTCATGACAAGCTGATGAGTGAAGACTCTGAGGAGATTTTGGTATCTGTGTCCTGGAAATTGAGGGAGATAGACAATGGTGTTTGACTTAAGACTGTGAAGTCTAAAGTCAAGAGGTGTATAGCAAATCCACTGGGGTAGTATGTACTTCCACTCAATTTGGCTTGTGGGGACAAAATGAGACCCCTTCCAAAAGTGAGTTGACCTGGGTCATCTTAAAAGAGAATCTCTTCCAAAAGAATAGCCTCAGTGGGTTACGATACACAAAGAAATGGTGAGTTGCTGAATGCTGAGAAGAGAGCTACCCAGAAGAGGGCACACCAAGGGAGTTTCATTGGTGATCTTGAGTGAGAATCTCCAAAGAGCAAAACTGCCCATCAGAGGAAAAGTCAGCAATGTTTCTTCAGTCCAGAGGGCACTGAGGTCAGACTCCATTACACCAACTATGTAACCTGCTCCCATTCCTCTAGTCCCTTTCTTCCTAGGATGACTTTGGAGGGGCCAGAACTGTGGCCTGCACAGTGAGAGAGGAGGCAGAGGAGGAACTGCTTAAAAAGCCAACCATCCCCACCTCCCCTCCTTGCTGTGAGGAGTGAGGAAAGCTTGACACTGAGTAAGAGTTTAGATATTTTCTTTATAGGATGCCAGTTTTGTAATTATTAGACTAGACTGGAACTTTCAATGCCAGAACATTATCTAAGAGTGAGGATAAAAGCTATGGACATACTAAAGTTTTATCCTTAACAGTGAGAAATAGTGTGTTTATTTTCTTGTTATATCTTATCACTAACTGAGGTGTCACATGATCATTTTAATGACTCTGCCAGGTAGTTATTATGATCCCAGTAGAAATTCTTTTCTCTATTCTGTAACTGAGGAAAACTGAGATTCGAAGAGACTTATGGAAGGGGAGTGACTCATGAAATGGACTGTAAAGGATGAACAGGTTTCCATAAGCAGAGAGGAGAGAAAGGGAATTCCAGGAGAGAAAAACATGGAGAAGTGGAAGCTGGTGAGTAAGGGTGTATCCAGGAACTGTGGCAGTCTAATTTGGGTACAGTAGAAGGTCTGGACAGGCTGAGGGCAAAGTAAGTCTGCGAACATGTTAGAGTAAGAAGTGGCCGTTCTTGACCATAACTTTTCCCCTCATCCCTCCTCTACAGCTGCCTCTTTCTCATTCTCTGAAGAAAAATGAAGGTATTCTTTCCATTTGATCATGTGAGAATGTACAATTTGGAAAGCAGGGATTATATGCTAGAATCCCACAAGGTAGAAGAGAAAACTGCAAGAGATTGTGGGATAGGTAGACCTACTTTCAAATCCAATACTATTGTAAAAACGTAGTATTTCTGTGTTTTGTTTTGTTTTTTACAGCATTTTCTGCTTAAAAACATAGTATTTCTGAAACTCAGTTTCCTTGTCTGTAGAGCAAGGAGATTTCGACAGGTACTGTGAGGGATACCTAAGATGAAAATGAAGTAGATAAATAAAATAACTGTGTGACCTGAACTAAATCACAAATGTCTTCAGTCAAGCTCCCTCAGCGTGCCCATCCCATTGCATTGTCAATGACACTTCATGTCAGTCGAGGTGGCTTTTTTTTTTCCAGGCAAAACAAGGTAATGTTTTCTTATAAATGCTCAATAAATGTCAAGCCTAACTTTTTATGTGTACGAAAGTAAACCTTTTGTTTTTGTTATATAAGAAAGGTCCTTTTGGTGAGGGTAAAAAGGACATTTAAACTGAAAGTTATGTATATTGGGCCTGAAAACTTTTAATGGCTCTATTTAAAATGAATAGAAAGGTACTTAAGGAAGGTAGCAGCTGTAGGCTTTCTTTTCTTAGGAAATCAATACTCATAAAACTCAAGGATGGAATTGAGAATTAAAAACCGCAGTGAGTTTATTTTAAAACATGCGGTCTGTCATCTTTATTTTCCCTTTGGATAACACAGGGTTTATGCCCTGATGTCTATTTATGTTGCTGCAACTCTTCTGCTGACTTTGAAGGTGAACTTCATATGGTGCTAGAATCAGAACCATAGGGCTTCAAGATCACTAAGTCCAACCCCCTCATTTAAAAAGAGTAAATTGAGGTCAGGGAGGAAAGTGAACTGCCTGACCCCTTCTCCTGTTTCCTCGAAGTTGTAGGAGTTGTATGGTGGAATCTCCTGCTGTTCTGAACCACCAGGCCCTACTCTGGGAGGGCACGAATTGTCACTCCCCATCTCATCCTCTACCACGGGGCTGGATCTTCCACTAAAATGAGACGGTGCCTGGCACTTGGCAGGCCACTCTATCTATAGTTCTTTTTTTTTTTTTTTAAGGAATTGTATTTAACTCTGAACACATTATTCCATCCTCACTAGAGTCTAATTAGAAACTCTCTACCGTTTTTGGTGTGGCTTAGGAGAATTACCAATCAATCACTGGTTAAAGACAACAAATCCCTGCTGCTCTTCTCCCACATACATGCTTCATGGAGTTGCCTGTGTGAGAAACAGTTCCATCACCAAACCACGCCTACAACTGAAACATCCTCCTCTATGCCTCCTCATCTACAGATTCATTTAAAACCACCATTCCCTCTGTCCAGGGCACCTTACTTCATCCAGCACCTTTCATCCAACTGGCAAGCACATAGATTTGTTCAGAAGACTACCTAGTTCTTTGGGATGTCCCTTCAGGGTCCCAGAAAACAAATTTCACTTATGCTTATATTTTAAATCTAACTGAACCAAACAAAGTTTTAGTATTTACAAAAAACAACAAAAAAAATCTGTTTATATCTTTCTGTGTGATTCAGATACAGAGACTGATTTTATTTGTACAGTTATTGAGGT
Organism: Mirounga leonina; assembly: GCF_011800145.1. Classification (NCBI taxonomy): domain Eukaryota; kingdom Metazoa; phylum Chordata; class Mammalia; order Carnivora; family Phocidae; genus Mirounga; species Mirounga leonina. The sequence goes on along the minus strand of NW_023270377.1, from coordinate 50,236,105 downwards.
TATGTGGATTGGAGAATGAGTCATAGAAAATGCAAAAGTAAAACATTGAGTAGAACAAACCAACTTAGAGGGTTTGTAATTTTGGAGGTTTTTGTCTGAGGATGAGATAGCTAAACCTGATACAGCAACAGGCTGCTTGTATGTACTGTGTAGGAGAGATCGGCTGTTCTCCTCTTTACTGGGGAGAGCACAACAGTAATTGGACTTAAAGGGTAGCAATATGCATTTTTATTAGAAACAGGTAATCTTCTGAAGTTCCTACAGTGAGAGAAAGATAACTCCATAGAGTCCTTTTCACCTGTTTTCAAATTCCTCCAGTTCCAGTTCTGCTGTTCACTCCACCTGGTTCATAGATGACCTAGAGCCTTGAGTCCCAAGCTGAGCCCAGGTGCTCAGAGGCCTCTTATGACAACTTGCAACTGTCAGGGGAAAGCACAGTGCCATCTGTCAGGACATCACACCAACTACTGTTATTCAGGTGCTCCAATGTAACTACTTAATAAATGGAACTGTTAGGTATTTCTTTCTTTTTTTTTTTTTAATTTTAATTCCAATGTAGTTAACATACAGTGTTTTGTTGTTTGTTTCAGGCGTACAATATAGTGATTCAACAATTCTCTACATTACTCAGTGCTTATCAAGATATGCTCTTAATCCCGATCACCTATTTCATTCATCCCTCCACCCACCCACCTCCCTCCCCTCTGGTAACCATTAATTCTCTATAGTTAAGAGTCTATTTTTTTGGCTTGTCTCTTTATTGTTTCTTTGTTCATTTGTTTCTTAAACTCCACATATGAATAGAATCATATGGTATCTGCCTTTCTCTGACTGACTTATTTCGCTTAGCATTATACTCTCTAGATCCGTCCATGTTGTTGCAAATGCCAAGATTTCATTCCTTTTTTTTATGGCTAAATAATATTCTACTGTATATATGCCACATTTTCTTTATCCATTCATCTACTGATGGACACTTGGGCTACTTCCATGATTTGTCTATAAAACATGCTTCAATAAAAAAAGAGATGCACATTTCCTTTTGAATTAGTGTTTTCATATTCTTTGGGTAAGTACCTAGTAGTGCAATTACTGGACCATAGGGTAGGTAGTCTTATTTTTAATTTTTTGAGGACCCTCCATACTGTTTTCCGCAGTGGCTGCACCAGTTTGCATTCCCACCAACAATGCACGAGGGTTCCTTTTTCTCCACATCTTCCCCAGCACTTGTCGTTTCTTGTGTTTTTTATTTTAGCCATTCTGACAGGTGTGACGGGGTATCAGGTATTCCCTGATGATGAGTAATGTTGAGCATCTTCTCATGTGTCTGTTGGCCATTTGTATGTCTTCTTTGGAGAAATGTCTTTTCATGTCTTCTGCCCTTTTTTTATTGGATTGTTTGTGGTTTCTTGGTGTTGAGTGGTATACTATTAGGTATTTCTTTTGGCCTAGAAGCAGGGTGAAAAATTTACTGAGACCTCAGGGAAACATGAACCAAAAACTTTGGGAACCTCTAAATAAGGGTTAAGAAACATCAGAAAGATCACAATTGACAAAGGAATTAGCAAAAAAAAAAAAAAAAAATCCCAAACATTCTATCTTTCTATGTATTACCTATTGCCTATAGACTTTCTCATTTTTTTCTCAACTACGTAAACAAAGGCAGACATCCATGGTCAGAAGGCAGGCTCCAACTTCTCTGCCTGTTATCAGTTTACTGCTACTTCACCGGTTATGAATCCTTTCTATGTATATCTTTGTATCTATATCTACAGATAGATAATATTTATCTGTGTATATGTATATAGACAGAAGTTTTTTTCCTAGAGATGTCTCCTCAAAAAATTACTTCTGAAAAGTTAAAGACATAGGTTTCATGTTACAGAATGTGCTAGTGTGGAAGCTGCAAAGTTCTCAAATCCTAATAGAGGCCATCATGGAGAGAGCTGTTGATAAGGAATCAATCTCATTGTAGGTGACCTTTGTCAACTTCACAAGCTCTTTGATGACTTATCCATTTATAAAACAAAGAAAATAATGCAAAGATAAGAAAGGCAGCCTAGCCTTTTGTCTATGCACATTTTTTTTGTTTTGTTTTATTCACCTCATTTTGTGTCACAGTTTCTTTTGGTAATTTTGACTACCATTTATTCCAATTAAGGCAATCATGCCATATTTATCATCTTTCTTTTTTGCACAAGCTGTTTAAAAAGGTCAATTTAAGATTATTTTAGATACAAGTACATTGAAATTGGGAAACATAAAATTTTAAATGTATCATTTTTGAAATTTCCATCTGAAATGCTACATAATTTTATATTTACTGACTCACTCTGTAATTAATTATAAAGCTCATACCACCAGCTGTTCATATTATTAAACTCTAAAATGGATTTTGGGCAAAAAATATTTGATCAGCTGTTTTAATTGGAATAAGTAGTATTAATGTGCTTTCCCACTGCATAACTATACTAACTCTTACGAAGCAATCTCCTGAAATCTCACTCAATTCATGAAGTCACCTGGGTTTCATGTGGGACCGGTAGTAATTTCCCTATTCTCAACCACTTAAAAATAGTGTAAGTCCCTCTGGCTTATTAAATCATAACATGCATTCATTCCATTGGTTATACATAGAATTAATAAACATTAATCAGATCAGGATTAGTCCTACATAAAACTCATGAAATTGAATCATCTTCTGCTCAAAACTCTTTCTGTTTTGAGTCTTCTTTCTTCCCTTCCTGTGGCCAGGTGATCAAAATCTGGCCTAAGGAATGTGTCCCTCCTGCCCTAATCAGTTCTCCTTTCCAGGCGAGGCTTGTGCTTCAGACCATTCCTGAACATTGTTTCTTACCCCCATAATCACAGCTTCTGGTGGATCTCCTGGTGGCTGAGGGACTTGTCAGATGACTGCTTTGCTAATCTTACTGCATTTTGCTAAAATGCAAGTCATTGATAGATGTTTCATAAACATGCCTCCCAGATTGTGTCTCCATTCAATAAGTGGAAGCCTTTCAAGACCTTAATCCCTAAAAGGAACTGTTTGGGGTATAAATTCTAGGCCATAAGAAAAATGGTGGTAAGTATTTTGAAGGGCAGTAGGGGAAAGAAAGCTACATCCATACGATACTGGATTTCCAATATGGCCACTTTGGGTCTGATTCTCATTAGGTCTGATTCTCAGAGGATGACTTTGACAAAAATTTGTGAGCATGAGATTTGTTAAGGCAGTACTTCCAGAAAAAGCCAATAGAGGCACAGGGGAAGCCAGACAGGAAAGGGAAAGAAGTTAAGCAAGGGAGCAGTTTTAGGTCAAATCCTAGCCTCAGCCTGATCCTACAGGGAGCTATGGCAGAGGACATTATATTTCAGAGCTTGTCTTGTCTTGAGGGAAAGGAACGGGGCTTTCACTATTCCTCACCAGTCATTGACCATACCTGCCCTGTGGGAGAAACAAGCTCCCTGGCACCTCCAGCTTTATACAGGTATGGCCAAAGGGGCCCCAGTAACCCAAGAGCAGTCTTCTGAAGATTACAGCTCTGTGCTGTCAGAAGCGCAACATACAGAAGCTGAGGGACTCACAAGGAAGCACAAGACTTATAAGGAAGATCCAAAAGGATATGGGTGGAGCACCTACTATATCTGCTATAATGACATAAACTTGAGAGGGAGCACAGTGGGTGAATAGTGCCTATGCATCCAGATCTTGGGCAGTTGGAGCCTTCTTCCTAGAGGTTAATTTCAACTCCGGGTCAAGATATGGAGTAATAAAAGCACCCCAGAAGTCTTCCTTGTACCTTCTCTCAATCAATAGACCCTTTGAAAAGGTAACCAGTCCTCTGATTATAGTTAGTTTTGCTTTTTTTTTTTTTTTTAACCCTTTTATAAATGAATCTTACAGTATATACTCTTCTGTGTCTGGCTTTTTTTATTCAACTTATTGTGAGATTCATCCATGTTGCAGCATCTAGAGGCAGTTCATTCTTTTCATTGCTTTGGAGTATTCCATTATATGGCTGTTTCACAATTTATTCTACTGTTGCTGGGCATTTAGAGTCTTTCCATGTCACATACTTTGTATGTAAAATCCTACTCATAAAAGAGAATAAACTAAGAGTAAGACAAAAGGAAATCACAGTGGCCAATGTGAACTTTTGTAGTAGTTGTTTGTCTACATCTGCCACAGGACTTAAAGTGCCCCAATAGATAAGCTACACTAGTTTGCCAATGTTTGCAGAAAGACTTCGGTGAGGCCCTATGGATTCAGGCATAACCATTACACCCAGCTACACGGACCCCCTCAAAGAAGCTACTGCATGGCTCCAGCCAGACTTCTGGAGGCTCTGTCAGCCCAAAAGGCAACCTGACTGCAATCCAAGCCAATGCCTGTCATAGGACCACATCTGTGCCTCGCAGCTGGCACTGTGATGCCTGCTTCCCATATCCTCTTCCAAGTGCTTCGTTAATTCCCACTTCTAACTTTCTTGTGTGACTAACTTGTGTGATAAAGTTGTACAATAAATAGAGTGATTCATGCATTTAATAATGGTGCTACATGGTTATTTGAAACATATCTCAATTTCATGATTCTTACCTGGTCTTGCATTTGCCCTGCTTCATTCCAAATTGGGGCTATTATAAGTGATGCTAATATAAATTTCTTGGGAGTGTATTTTGAGGCCTAAATGTTTGCATTTCTGGGAGGTACGTGGATAAATACCTAAGAGCAGAGCTGACTGCATTGACTGTGTATATATTAAGCCTTAGTAGATACTGCCATTGTGTTGTTTCAGCTCTCACTAGCACTGCATAAGAATTTCAGTTGCTCTGCATCCTCAGCATTTTTTAATTTTAATATTTTGTTTATTTATTTGAGGGAGAGAGAGAGAGAGAGAGATCATAAGCAGGGGGGAGTGGGAGAGGGAGAAGCAGGCTCCCCACTGAGCAGAGAGCCCTATGTGGGGCTTGATTCCAGGACCCTGGGATCATGACCTGAGCTGAAGGCAGACGCTTAACCGACTGAGCCACCCAGGTGCCCCTCTGCATCCTCAGCATTACTCAGTCGTCTCACTCTGTAACTTCTAACCATTTTGGGTGTGTGGATTGTTTTTTAAACTGTGATTAAACTGAAAACTCACAATTAAAGATTTTTGTAGAAAGTTTTCTTGAATATAGCAACCTCATTTTGAGAAATGCTAATATTGGTGAATAATTGCTCTCCTCACACAAAATATGGGTGCTAAATATTTATTTATTCAACTGATTTTTTTTTAATTTTTAAGTCATTTAAGTATGAATCAACAAGATCTCTCTTACGTTGTGCATTATAGAAATCAAGGGCTATGTCTGTTTGAATTTGCTCTATATCAAGGAAATTTTTTTTTTTTTAAGATTTTTATTTATTTATTTGTCAGAGAGAGCACAAGCAGGGGGAGCAGCAGAGGGAGAGGGAGAAGCAGGCTCCTCACTGAGCAAGGAGCCTGATGTGGGACTAGATTCCAGGACCCTGGGATCATGACCTGAGCCGAAGGCAGACGCTTAACGACTGAGCCACCCAGGCATCCCTATATCAAGGAAATTTTAATGCTATCAACTACTGTACATGTATCTTTTACAAAAAAAAATTTATGCTGACTAGTCTTCACCCTAGAACTTTCTAGCTCCAATTTAAGACTGAAGAATCCTGGAAGTATGTGGAAATATTTTGACATCTGTGTGGATGTAAAGAATCAGAAACAAGTCATTTTAGCTTCAACTGGGAAAAAAACCCACATTTTCAGTGAAGAAGTATAAGACTATTAAAAAAAAACGTTAGGGGCACCTGGGTGGTGCAGTCAGTTGACCTTCCGACTCTTGGTTTGGCTTAGATCATGATCTCAGCTTTGAGGGATGGAGCCCCACGTCAGGCTTTGTACACAGTGCAGAGTCTGAAATATTCCCTCTCTCTCTCTCCCCCCCACCCCTTCCCCCGCTCATGCTCTCTTTCTCTAAAAATAATAAATACATAAATAAAAAATCTTAAAAAAAAAGTTATGATTTGCTATAGACCGAAAGTTGATAGTGAGGCAAGAGAGAGGTGGCTGGCTGATCCAGGAGTAGAATTTGAGAAGGTGCTCAGGAGTATGCCTGTGCTCATATAGCAATGTCACTGTATATCATTTTACTAGTATGACTTTACCTTTTTAAGCATTTTAGAACTTCTGCAATAGGCAATTAATTATGTTTTTAATTTAGGTAATCATGCCATAGAATCAGGAGCCATTGCAAGAGGTTCCAAGGATCTAAATATATATATATGTACGTGTGTGTATGCGTGTGTGTATCTTTCTCTTTGTATGTTTATCTTTATCTTTGATGGCAAATTTGTTCAACCACATGATTTATATGTTACTTTTTCTCCTTACAACTGAAAAAAATCTTGAAAAATAAAAAATAATGCTTTTAATTAAATGCTGCCTCAAGAAACTGTATATAACTCTATAAAGCATCTGCTCTCAGCCCTTACCGGCTAATACTTTCCTTATCAGTTAATGCCTTATCAGAGATTTGCAGAATAAGCCACAAAGTAAATCACTGGGAAATGGTGGTTGAAAGAGGGAAAATTAAGGATGGTAGTGGAGAAGTCTGAAAGGAAAAGAGAGCTGCTTGTAAATCACAGAAAAGAGTAAGTTCTTCATTATTTTATTGAAGTCTGGTCCTGCTCATTTTAGGATGAGTGCACACCATATGGTTTCTATCTGGAGGGTGCTGGGGGGAGATCAGCGGTCTGGTAAAGTCTATTGCGTTCTAATATCTAATTCATAGACTCACACAGTGATTAAACAGGAAAATAATCTTAGCCATCTTATAGCTATGTTCTTTTTCCCAAATGGGAGAGCTGAGGCTCAGAAAAAGATTAAGAATAATCTAAATGCCACATAAAAAGTAGTCTTCCATTATTCCAGAGTTTTGTTTGCTCCAAATACACCCCTCTCCCTTCTATCATTCTCACCAGTTTCTATTGTTTTCCATTAACAGGAAAAAATCAGAATTCTCTCTTCCATGAACACTTGTGTTTTTCTGTTTCTGTGCTCTTGTTCAGGTAGCCTCTCCACTTACAGACACCTGGCCTAGGCACTGGGGATGACTGTGCTGCCATCCAGGAGTCATTTTACAGCAGAGGAGACTTACATGAACAGAGAACAATTACCCCAGTGTACAGTGCAATACATTCGTGAAAGTTAAGAACCAAAACATGCTCTAGCTACCTTTTTGTGTCTGTTGGAATTGCAGAAACTCTACCAAAATACATAGAAATTACAGAAAATATTTTACTAGATAATACATCCATAATACACCGTAAGTAAAAAAAAGGATAAACTCAGCACACCAGAAATTTTGAAGAATTTCTTGATGGGAAAGAGCAGATAGGACCATCTAGCTGGAGAAGTCATAAAAGAGAACTAAGAAATAAAGGCTGTAGCTGGAGAAGGCTCTACACTATTTTAGCATTTCTTCTTTCTTTTTTTTTTTTAAAAAGATTTTATTTATTTGACGGAGAGACACAGCAAGAGAGGGAACACAAGCAGGGGGAGCAGGAGAGGGAGAAGCAGGCCCCCCACGGAGCAGGGAGCCTGATGCTGGTCTTGATCCCAGGACCGTGGGATCATGACCTGAGCCTAAGGCAGATGCTTAACGAGTGAGCCTCCCAGGCATCCCTATTTTGGCATTTCTTAAAGAAACTAGGGGAAATACATGCTCAGATTGAACAAATCAGAGAGGGAGGGGCCCCTGAGGGCAGTTAGGGCAATTAATTAAAGACTATTTGGATAATCTGTGCCAGCGGACTGCCCCCTCCCCACCCTCCAAAAGCAGTTGGCAGCAGCTGTGTTTGCCCCAAGATAAAGCCTAGGGGACTGTTTCATATACAGAGTGAGTTACCTCCTTAGGAGAGTACTTGTATGAAGGTTGGGGTCGGAGATGAAGGAAAGTAGAGCCTGAGCTAACTTGGAACTTCCAAATCCACAGCAAAGACGGGGAAGGAAGGAGAACCACTTATTCCCTTTATCCACAGGAAAAATTTGGGAATGGGACACTCTGAAATGGGAGTTCTGACACAGGACACTCCCAGGGCAGTGTGCTAGATAAGGTGTAACAACCAGCAGGGCTGAGGAGCCCTCACACCCTACATCAAAGTTATTTGTACACCTTGCAAATTTTCCCAGCCCGACCCTCCTCCCAAACATCCAAGGCAGTCTTCTATATTCAGAATTTAGTGTTGCTTACTGCAAAAGAGGTTCTCATTTGATCTGATAAAACACATTCCAACGACCCTATTATGATAAAAATAGCCAGCCACAAATATAAATAGCAACCCCAAACTACAAACTAATTGAAGAAACTTAACCATGCAAGTGAGTCATTCAAAATATTGAAAGGATCCATAAAGTTTCTGAGTAGCATGAATAAAAAGCCTCTACCTACATTTTGACACACCCTAATGTAGTTTTAGAATGTGAAACAAAGATAAAATCCTTAAAGTTTCTCAAGAGAAAAAATCAGATTGCCTATGAAAGAGTTTTCTTCTAATTAAAATCAGCAATACTGGATACAAGTTGACAACAGAGAAATATCATCAAAGTTCTGAAAGAAAAAACATTAACCTGCAGTTCTTTACCCAGCCAAACCACCTCATGTGGGAGGGCAAAATAAAGATTTGCATTTTTAGATATGCAAAGACAGAGAATTTACTACCTATGAATCATTTCTAAAAAAACTACTGAAGAGGGGCGCCTGGGTGGCTCAGTTGGTTAAGTGACTGCCTTCGGCTCAGGTCATGATCCTGGAGTCCCGGGATCGAGTCCCGCATCGAGTCCCGCATCGGGCTCCCTGCTTGGCAGGGAGTCTGCTTCTCCCTCTGACCCTTCTCCCTCTCATGCTCTCTGTCTCTCATTCTCTCTCTCTCAAATAAATAAATAAATAATCTTTAAAAAAAAAACAAACTACTGAAGAACACAGTTCAGCAAAACAGAGAATGAATCCAAGATGAAGTTGGATATAGGACCAATGTGGGCAAATAAACCAATAGAATGAAATAGCCAAAATATACTGTAAAGAAAAAAACCCTGAAGTTAAAAATAAAAGATCCTTTCACCATCTCGGGTTGTGTGAAGACTGGGAAAAGGGACATGCTAAGCCTCTTGTTTGTTTGGGCGTGTATGCTGACAATGAATGTTATTTATCTATTACATTAATTATTAGTATAATTAATTTTTAATAGAGCAGAAAACAGTGTATTAACCACGCCTTGTGAAAGCCCAGAGGATTCTGAGAGGACATTTCAGAAGAGGGAGCATTTGAACACAATCCTATAGGAAGAGGTATTTTGTCAAGTAACAGACATAGTGAAGAAGGATATTCTTTTTTTTTTTTTTTTCCTAGAGGTGGAGAGAGGAAGTAGGGGAAGGGGGAGAGGGAAAGAAAGAATCTTAAACAGGTTCCATGCTCAGCACAGAGTCCGACACGGGGCTGGATCTCACAACTCTGAGCTCATGACCTGAGCCAAAATCAAGAGTCTAAGGCTTAACTGACTGAGCCACCCAGGTGCCCCTGGAGTAGAAGGATGTTCTGAACAAAGTATCCACATGTACAAAGGGTGCAGCATTGTATAAGGGTTTAGGTTATTCAAGAAAGAATAAGAAGTTCAGTGGTAGCTGTAGGGTGTGTGGCCTGAGATGTGTCTAGAAAATAAGATTTTTAAATCTTTTTTCTTCTCTAAAGGGCCAGATGATGATCTAAGTTGACTTCCTTATTGTACTTTTTTAATTATCTACTCTTATCATCCCTTTTGATCCATGACTCATTATTTGCACTGGAAAATAAGGCTCAGCACATTACAACCTGCTAGAAATTTCATGTTCTTTCTGAATCAAGAATGATCGCTTTGCTTCCAAAATCATTATGCATATATTACACAAACAGTATAATGAGTCATATGCTCTTAAAACTAAGTGGATAGGAATCATAAAAAAGGTTTTTAATATTTTAAATTGTCAAGAAACAGAGATTATGGGATAGCACTGATCATCCCCACAGCAGGTTGTTATGAAATAAATGTGATAAATAAGCAATTCTAATTTACAGACCAACTGTTTCCAGTCACTACAGACCAACATGACCAAGAAACAATGGCAAACACCCTCAGATATTTAATATAGTTTTCATGTTCTTACTAAGAGGTTTGCTTTTCCTGGAAGTGACTCATCCTAATCAGTAAATTATTCTATTTTTTTAATGTTCCATTAGTTCAGATTATTTGTGGATATGAATAAGTGTATATTGCTTGTGGAAACATAGGCAAACACTCAAGAACAGCTATCAGGTTCCTTTTTAGAGTCCATGCAGAACCAGAAGATTGCTAAATTGCAACAATATGAAGCCAAAAATTTGCAATCGTCTTAAAAAGAATTTATTTTTATTTAAATGGAAGTTAGAACAAAGAGAACATATACAAAGTACTAAATGTGTAAATAATACTTAGGTAGTAGGAATGTAGATGCACAAAAAGTAAGACAGAAGAGAGTGTTTATCAAGTTTTATATTGATAATTTAAAAAAGGCAAAATGATAAGTGTTAACGTACCAACTTAAAATAATCATTTCTTGAGGTGTGATTCAGAACAAAAGGGATTTTTGCTGAAGTAGATCTTTCTTTGAAACCGACAGCACAGAAAACAACTGGATTCCTTTCACAGAGATGTTCTAAACAAATATATTTTTTAAAAGTGAAAACATATTCAATATGAACATAATATTCATTCATACAATACCATGGTCTCACTGACATCTATATTATTTGAAACTTTGAAATCACATATATACTTAATTTATATCTTGTTTTCTTTAAAAAAAATTGAGAAGCCTATCAATTCAATTACTATTAGCATCAGCTTTCTGTTTCTGAAGATTGATGAATTAATTTGTGGCTTATGCAGACTTATGCCTCCAGTCTTATCTTCCCTGTATCCTGCCTTTTAAGCAATCTCCTAAGTATTAGCATTTTACCCGAGGCGGGAAATTTAGGGATAAGAGATAAAATTTAAGTCAGTCAATTATGCCACCTTGGAGTATTTCTAACACAAGGTTTATATATACATGTATAGAGAGTTTTAGGTTTGAAAAAATCATTAAGGAAAGAAAATTGGAACCAATATCTAGAGTTGATTTAAATTTCGTATGTGCTGTTTGTCATGCTTTCCTACAGTAATCCAAGAGACTGTTGTGCATATTAATTAAAGTAACATAGGATATTATACTCTGAGACTGTTTCTTACTTGACATGTGTCTCAGTGTTACTTCATGAACTCATGTTACTACATACATTTCAAATTGGATTTTATACAGTATTTGCAGGTACAAATGAGGCGAGCAGAAGATGCTATTAAAACACTTCACAGAACAACCAAAAATTCAATGGAAAAGTCTTACCTGCTTTTTTATGTCATCCCAGAACTTAGGTTCTATTTTTGTCATAAATTGTAACTGGGAAAGACTGTGGTCATACCCCTTCTACAAAGATTTAGTATCCACTTTGAGATGGGATTTTTCTAGAATTAAGATAAACCTGAAGCATCTCAATCACAACCTTACACACAGGATGGGCCTTTCCTGGAATTCCTCTGGAGAACTCGGGTTTTCTGGTTGTGTCCCAGGGTTGTAAGAAACTGAGACTGTCCAACCATGAAGGGGTGAGGGTGGGGCGGGGGGAACGGAAGCAACTGAAGATGAACGGAAGGTCAGGTTTGGGTTTAAGAAGCCCCTACACTGAGAACGGTAAATCAGAACCCTCACTGGTCCCCAGAGGTCATAATTAGGTTGGCAGCAGCAGCTGGCTGGGATCTACCTGATCGTTCACTAACTATACCTGGGTACTCTTTAAAAGATTATATACCTTTTTTTAAAAAAGATTTATTTATTTTAGAGAGAGAGAGAGAGTGAGCACGGGGTGGGGGATGGGCAGAGGAAGAGGGAGAGCAGACTCTGCTCTAAGCCTGACGTAGGGCTCGATCTCACAACTCTGAGATCATGACCTGAGCTGAAACCAAGAGTCGGACACTCAACTGACTGCACCACCCAGGCACCCCGAAAGATTACATACATTTTAAAGTAAGTGTCTCACCATCTCAGGAGTGCAGTCTTTTCTTCTTTAATCATTTCAAAACAATCTCTCGATAAAGGTAGTACACAGCATACTTTTCCTAATGCCTGTAAAATGAATGAACGGATTTAAGAGTCCACCAAAATTTTAATGACAATAAAGACTGTGCCTGGCATCAGTCATATGAAGTTACAAGGCACTTAGGTGACTCACAAAATCCTGCTTTGAAAAATTATGAATCTAAAATATTTGTAGTAATTAATGTTGATCGCTCTCTAGCTGACATTTCAGGGCATGTTTTAAAGACCTAAACTGAAGATAGTATATTAGCTGAGGAGTTACTTGTTGCCTATTTTGTTTTCTTCAGAATGTTTTGTCCATTCAAGTCTCTCTTTTGAAAGACATCTTAAAAAGTAGGACTGTCAGGACTTTGAGAAAACTGTTCCTTCACACTTCTCTGACTGATAAATATTACCTGAATATATTTCACACCTTGCCTGATCACATTTTGAACATTCCTTTGCGGTAGAAGATTTGAAGTTCCTTAAAGTTTAAGGAGCTACATTTTCTTCTGTTAATTCTTTCTCATTGATTCATTCAAACTATCTTAATTATGCAACAGTAAAAGTAAGGATATGTTCCATTTGTTACCCACAGCTTAGAGAAAGAACTAAACTAAGCTAAACAAGAAAATAATAGTGTTCCTCAAGAAAATTATAAGAAAATAAATTTCTCCTGATGTTTTCCCAATTTTATTGTAGCTCATAGGCATTTTATTGCATATATCAGCAAATCTATTAAGAAGTCCTTTGTGTACCTGCATTCTTTTCTGCAATATTGCTCTTATAGATAAATGAGTGGGGTTTTTTTACATTTTTATTTAAATTGTAGTTAACATACAGTGTAATATTGGTTTCGTAGAATTTAGAGTAGAAGAGTAGAATTTAGTGATTCATCACTTACATATAACACCTAGTGTTCATCACAAGTACCCTTCTTAATACCCATCATCCATTTAGCCCCTCTTCCTCCCCCCTCCCCTCCAGCAACCCTCAGTTAGTTCTCTATAGTTAGGAATCTCTTATGGTTTGCCTCCCTCTCTCTCTTTTTTTTTCCCCTTCCCCTGTGTTCATCTGTTTTGTTTCTTAAATTCACATATGAGTGAAATCATACAGTATTTGTCTTTCTGATTTATTTCACTTAGTGTAATACACTCTAGCTCCATTCACGTTGTTGCAAATGGCAAGATTTCATTATTTTTGATGGCTGAGTAATATTTCATTGTGTATATATACCACATCTTCTTTATCCATTCATCAGTCGATGGACATTTGGGCTTTTTCCATAATTTGGCTATTGTTGATAATGCTGCTATAAACGTTGTGGTGCATGTGCCCCTTTGTATCAGTATTTTTGTGTCCTTTAGGTAAGGTAAATATGAGTATTAAGAACAGTGTTCTTTTTATTGAATAGGTGAGGTAAATTCAATATGCTTATGGAAATAATGATCTTATCCAAAGCAGTCTGTCCTTAATTAAAAGACAAAATATGGTTTTTTGGAAAAACTATTTTAATTTCTCTGATTTAAGGGAGAGTGTAAAAATAATCTTAATCATGAAAATTAAGACCTTTTAAAGAAAGTATTATTTTTGTTATTATGAAAGCTAATCTTTTATTACAAAATTAATACCTGCCCATTATATAAAATAGAAAAACATAAAGAGCAAAGATAGATCTATAATCACATCATCCAGAGAAAATCCCTAGTAACATATCAGAACAGGTTATTCCAAACATTTCTCTCACATCACACACAAAAACATAAATATGTGTATATGTATATGTCAATATGTATTTTATGCATGACGACATGCGTGTGGTGTATATGTGTATATATCCACACAAATACATAATGGAATTAGATTAGACATACTGTTTAAGAACTTTGTTTTTTTTTTTTTTTTTTACTTAACTGTAGTTAACAATACACCTTGAAAAAAATTTAATTATTGAAAGCCATACCAACAATCAGGAATGAGATTTTAGAAGTCATTCCAAATTCAAACCCAACACAATGCCATTATAATATCATTTTATCCCACTGTATTATCAGAAATTGATAAAATGTGAAGAATTTTATAAGTGGACTATTTGTTTATTCATTTCTTTATTTGAGAAGTGCACCTATGGCCTCATAGAAAGAAAACTGGCCTACTATTTAGGAATCCAGAGTAGTAATTCCAGCACAGAAAAGAGATGTGTAATCTGAAATAGATCTGAAATAAATTGCTACATTTTATTCTCTTCAACTTAAAAATAATTATATTTGCATTTCTTTTTACAAGTTCTCCCCTCTCTCTTCTATATTTTCAACCTCTCTCTCTATTGGCCACGTCCTTACAGCACAGGACATACTTGAGACTTATGCATCTATAAAACAGACCTAAAAATCCCATTCTTGCTCTTGCTGTCTACTGCAAGGTCCTGTGTTTGAAGGAGACTTTTTTTAAATTGCCAAGGTATTTTTTTTTTTTTTGACTAGTTTCAATTTTTGTTTTCAGTTATGTATCTCTCACTTTCTCCCTCATCCTAGTTACTAAAATTCAACAGATATTTTTGAAAGATCATAATTACATTCTCTACAGTTATTTTTTAGTGTGGATTACAATGCTCCTAAATAAACTGTTTCAACTTTGATTTCCATGTTACGATTCTTCCCTGATCTTCTTACCTTTCTAATTTTTGTTTCCATTCTGTCTTTTCTTTTCTCCCTAACCTTTGGGATTCTCAAAATTCTTAATTTCCTTCTCTGCATTCTACATACTGCCTGGATTACTTTATCTACTTCCATGTAAAAATAATCTTAATCATGAAAATTAAGACTTACATGAAAAAGGCTTATTTGACAATCACTCATATATTTATATGTATATCTTTATTCAGACAGACTTCACTTCTGAGTTATAAACACACATTTTTAATGGTCAGCTGTAAAAAGAAAATAATAGTGACTTTAAAAGTAGCCAACAATTACTGAGTTTTGACTATATATCCCTGTTCCGAACTTAGTGCTATAAACAACTATCAATTTATATTCAGATTTATAGGTCAAGAATTCAGATAGGGTAAAGTGAGGAAAGTTTGTCTCTGCTCCAAAATGTATGGGGTCTCAGCTGGAACACACAAACAGCTGGAAGTAACTCATGGTTAGAGGCTGGAATCATCTGGAGGCTTCTTCACTCAATGTCTCATGGGATGGCTGTGGTGATTCAAAGGCTGTTCTTCACTGAGGCAACTGACTGGAGTCAATACATGATATGGCTTGGGCTTCTCACTGCATACACCTGGGTTCTGAAAGAAAATGTCCCAAGATGGAGCATCTGGAGTGCAGACAGACAAAGCAGAGCAGGAGTGTTTTCTTTGTACCTGATGTCATCAGCTCTGAAGACTCAAACAGCTGGGATGACTTGAGCAGCTGGGGACTAGAATGCTCTGGAGGTTTATTAACTCACATGTCTGACACTGTGGCAGGAAGGACTTGAAGGGTAGGCTCATTTGGGGCTGTTGACCAGAGTGGTTACAGGTATCCTTCATGTGTATCCTCCATCTTTCACAATATGCTGGCTGGTTTCTAAGAGGGAGCATTCCCAGATGGAGGGACTAGAAAGTTAAGTGTTAAAAGAGAACTAAGTGGAACTAGTATGTTCTTTTATGACCTAGCCTCTGCATTCATGCAGCATCACTTCCTTTGCATTTTGTTGGTTACAGACAAGTCACTAAGGCTGGCAGATTCAAGGGCAGGGGAATTTGACTCCACCTCTTTTTTTTTTTTTTTAAAAGATTTTATTTATTTGACAGAGAGAGAGAGAGACAGCAAGAGAGGGAACACAAGCAGGGGGCGAGTGGGAGAGGAAGAAGCAGGCTTCCTGCCGAGCAGGGAGCCCGATGCGGGGCTTGCTCCCAGGACCTTGGGATCATGACCTGAGCCGAAGGCAGACGCTTAACGACTGAGCCACCCAGGCGCCCCTTGACTCCACCTCTTAATGAGGGAGCAGTAAGGGCACATTGCAGAAGAATATGTAGAATGTTGCAACCATCCACATATTAATGAGTGATATCCCTGTATGCCAAGCTGCTGAATGTGAAATCTTGGATTCATTCTTCCATTTCTCTCTTCCCCTATCACCATCCAATTCCATTAAATAACCACATTCTGTCCATCTCCCTCTCCATCTTCACTACTATTTCTTTAGTTAAGGCTTTTGTCATCTCTTGAGTAGAATATTATAACATCCTCAGATTTTCTCACCTTTGGTCTTGACCCCTTCCAATCTATCCCCCACACAGACACCACAGTGACCATTCTAAGACTCTGATCAGATTATGACCCTCTCTTACTTAAATCTGTCTAGTTACACTTGTTGCCTTCACAGTATATCCCACATTTCTTTGCATGGTATACAATGTTGTCATGCCTATCTTCCTCTCCTCTAGGTCAGGGGCTGGCTGAAGCTAGCTGGGTTATGTAGTAATACCATGCATACACTGTGTCAGAGTGATTTGCAGTGTAGAAATCATCACCATATTTACAAAAGGTAGCTTTATGTCACTGGAGTTGATTGTGACCTTGTGGATATGAGAGCCCAGTTTTCCAGACCTTCTATTGTATTAAGAGAAGCTAGATATCTTTTATTTTTGTCTTAAAATGTCATCTCAATTTAAAAAAATACCGTGTAGGCAAACAAAAACTTTCTGTGACCCAGCGTCACCCATCATCTTCCTACCCAGGTCTCCTTTCTACTTCCTATTACCACTTTCTATCATAGCATCTTTACCTCAATGCTGCTCACTTGTTTAGGATTTTGCCTTCTTCCCTTAACTATAAGTTCTTTGAAGGTTGGGACCTTATCTTGTTCATATCCCAGTGGTGTGGCATTGAATTTGATGCTCAATACATATTTGTTGGATGAATGAATGATATTTATGAAAGTATTTTATAAACTAATACACTTTTATGTAGAGTCAAGAATTGCAATTTCTATAGTTCATATAATAATCATCTCCTCCAAATAAAAGGTAGGAAAGACTAAAAGTAAGCTATGGAAATGAATGAAAGTGAAAGTTACCAAAACAAATGAAAAAGGGGTTGGGTAAGGAGAGAGTAAGATTGGATTCCCACTCTTCTTCCCATTACTCCTGTGCCTTTGCTGGATCTGAGCTGAAAGTCTTCTTTATAGTTCACCTGGCCTAATATTTCAAAGGTCCCCTGGTCCACATCAGGCTGTGATTGACTCTGTCTCCCCATGAAGTTCCTTTGCCTGAGCTGTCCAGTGAATTGCTTCCCCAAGGGTGGTGTCAATAAAGTTGCATAGTGCCTTGGGTCTCTCAAATGAAGCTGAACTCTACAAATCCCTAGAGTTCCCTGTCTCTGAGGTGAACTTATTGCTCTAGCCTCATGGCTGATATAGACTTACTGAAAACCCTTCATGGGTTTCTGATTTTCTTTAGTGAACCTGCCTCAACAAGAATAAAGATGAAATGATTGAGTGATGACCCAGGAAAATATTATACGTTAAACAAAATGACATGTCCATAGCTAAGAGGAAAAAATAACTTGAGCATTTATATAACATAGTAGTAATTCTTCAATTCAACACATATTGTAAACACTGCATTAGTCAATATGGGGATCCTAGAGTAAATCAAAATTGTTAAAGTGAAGACAAAAATATGCAATCATAAAGCAATTAAGGAACAATTTTAAGGAACATGGCAGGCACTAAATAAATGAATGAATGAATCAATGATGTCAGCCTTTAAGCAATAAGAGTGATTGCAAGTACACTTTTATACTTAAGTACTGTGGGGATTCAGATTTTATTATAAGATTCTAAAATAGCGAGCTTAGGCCAAGAAGTCTTCTTATAAGTATAGAATTTGAAAAAAATATAAGATTTTAAAATAGCATTGGGGTGCCTGGGTGGCTCAGTCGGCTGAGCGTCCAACTCTTGATTTCAGCTCAGGTCATGATCTCAGGGTCATGAGA
This sequence comes from Mirounga leonina, assembly GCF_011800145.1. Taxonomy (NCBI): domain Eukaryota; kingdom Metazoa; phylum Chordata; class Mammalia; order Carnivora; family Phocidae; genus Mirounga; species Mirounga leonina. The sequence goes on along the minus strand of NW_023270377.1, from coordinate 50,217,921 downwards.
CTGAGCCCCGCAATGGGCTCTGTGCTCAGTGTAGAGCCTTCTTAAGATTCTCTCTCTCCCTCCCCCTCTGCCCCTCCTCCTGCTTGCTCTCTCCCACTCAATAAATAAAATCTTAAAAAAAAATAAAAAATAAAATAAAATGGATGAAATTAGAAGATGTTATGAAGGAATTCATATGATTAATGATTTCCCTGGGAGAAATTTAATTTAAATAGGTACTGGGAGCTAGTGGCCCACTTCATTTATATTAGTGGTATTTGACCACATTTTACAGATACACTTCTTTGTCCCAATTAGGTATTGGTGCTTTACTAGTAATTTGCTAATATTAATATTGGAAGTTTTGGAATTCTCCAACTATTTGCATTAAAAATAACCGAGATTATTCTACATAATCCCAATTATAATGTCATTCTTGCTTGCATTATGATAGGCTTTCCTTAATGAAAGAAATGAAGTTATAGCTAGAACTAAAGGAGGAGACATAAAAGGGAATGCATCTCAAATATGTCTGCCATCATCAGAATGTTGAAAACATGCAGTTGAAAACCACTGTCTTAGGATTAGAAATCTTTTCAACAGATATGTATCTAGACACTATCATATGTTGTCTGCTTTTGTTCATTATGGTATTTTCAGCATTTAATGTAATCCTACATATTTATAAACATGTTTAATAAATATTTGCTTTTATTTTGGTGATATTCAACGAGCTAACCAAATGTTAAACAAAATAATACCTCATGATATTCAATATACTGAAAAACCTTATTTCCTGACAATATCAGATAGGTGATGCCTAAATGGAATTATTTGGTAAGACTAGATGGCCAACGTTATGCTTGTTCTGTATATATTTAGGATAGGATAGAAAAGGATTTCCAGTCTAGGAAGGAAGCCTGAAGGAACACATAACACATTGTTATAGAATAACATAAAACTACATATAATTAAATACCAGGAGAGGAACAAAAAGAGCAATGCATTTTATCTGGAGAATCTGAGGGTAACTTACTAAGAAGTGGGATTAGAGGATGAATCCAATTTGGATAAAAGGAGGGAGGGCAGGAAAGCTTCCTGGGAAGGTAGGGGAGGCCATAGAAAGGCTGGCTGTGGGTTAAAGTGTGGCCTATAGGGGAGTCTTGAAGAGCTGTGGAAATAGGGTCAGATATTATAAAGAAAATCAGGAAGGCCTAATGGACTCTTCTCTTAATGTACTACCTTCTTTATTCACAGTATCACTTACCTTGAAGAGAGACTATAGTTATTGCTTATTCTAGAGGCATTTTAAATCTTTAATGATAGAACCCATTACTTTAAAAAAAAAAAGTAAAATTGTCTTCTTTCAAGTCAGCTTGGTGACTTAACACCCAGCTCTAGAGTCTCCATTTTATTCTGATATCTAATTTGAAATGTAAAATCTTCTTGGTTACTAGTATCCTATAATCTGCTACTTTCTTTCCTTTATTCATATGCCACTTCATCTTAAGATCTTTTACCATGGAACTTGAACGGTTAGAACATCTAACCATTGTAGGTTCTGGTGCCTTCCACCAACTTCTCTGTAGGCCCTTATGTGCTATTAGCCATCTGATTAAAGCCCAGGCTCTAGGCAATATCATGAGCATTTGAATCCTGTTTCTGCCACATATTAGCTGGGTAACCTTGGGCAAATTACCTAAATTCTTTGGTTCTGTTTCTTCATTGTAAATTAAAAAATGAGGATAGCATTAGTATTTACCTCAAGGGGTTATTATGAATATTAAATAAATTAATGCAGATAAAGCACTTAAAACAGCACTGGGCACATGGTGAGTGATATATAAATGTTAGCTATTACTATTATCTCTAATGGGGAGAAAAAATGTACATCTGAATTTAGTATAACTATACTGCTCATGTAAGCTCATTAAAATTTTTGATAATTTCACATTTAAGTTGCATTTTAAGTGATTCTCGGAATAAAATTTAGCTTGGAAAAGACCTCAAACATCTTCTAACACAATTTCTCTTCCAGTGCCGTAGCAAAAGGCCGGGCATGGAGTAGATGTACTACCTATTCAATAAATACGCCCTATGTGAATGAGTGACATTGCAAAACAGAAAAGACAAATGGGTAGTTATTATACTAGGTAGAAGTATGCTGGGTGCTTTGGGAGCACAGAAAAGGTGAGTCTAAACCCTCCACAGATAGAAGTAAATTTATATAATCTACCTAGAGGGCACAAAACTCAGCTGAGTCTGAACGATGCACAGGAGCTGATCTGGTGAAGAAGAAATTTAATGGGTCTAGATAGTTCTTTTATACTATTCTGGTCAAACTATTCAAAATAGGGCAATTAGTAAATGAGAATGATTTTGTTGCTATTTATACCATAACGTGCACTGGAATTGCAATTTATCAACCCATGTTCTAACCGGTATCAAATTATTCCAAACAGGAAGGGTTTCCTAGTAATTCATATTAAAAGTGTATATGTTTAGGCCTTTTGAAAAGTCTAATTGAAAGAAAAATAATAGTTATCTTTTACTGAGTAGTTATCATGTACTGGCTTTATAATGAACTCATAAAGAATTAATTCATCTAAACCTCACAAGAATAAAGTTCTCTTACTGCCAACTGATAAAGTGAGCAAGTAGAAGAGTCAGGGTTTGAACTCAAGGCTGCCAAGTGCATGCTCTAAATTACTACACTAAGCGAAATTTTGGATTGATCACTCACTAGAAATGCTGTCTTGTTTTCCTTTTGTATAATTTGAAGAAATATTCAGAAAAATTACTACATTAATGATATTGATTCAGGATTCATGCTGGGACTTTTGTAAACTGTTACGCAAAATGTAATTTATAAGTTTCCCTTCAACACTACAAGGATGAGCACATCTCAAGATGTCTTGCTCGTCAGCACTATTCTCCAGCTGAAAGTGTTTTCACATCCACATCCACATCTTCATTTGTTTTTTCCCCTAGTGGGTATAGAAAACTACTTGAGTAATGCATATTACTTTCCATATTCTTTCAACAGAACATTGCATACTTAAATCATTAAGATGGATTCCTGGTACGGACTCAGAATTTAAACAAAAGAAAGAAAACCTCATTTGTAAATACCTGGAATAATATTCAGTACCTAAATATATTCTATAAATCCAAAAATGTATCAAAAACCTAGTATTCTTCAAATAAAGTCTTTCAAATAAGAAAGTAGAGCACTCAAGTTCTTTCTCCCATTAAACAGCTTCATTTTCAGGCTTCCTTCACAAAAGGAGCTGAATACAGGAAGGCCATTTTAGCTCTGCTGTTGCCTCCCCTTAGATTTTAACAGATGTGGAGACCAGGTCACTCTCTCCCTCTACCTTCACCACTAGCCATCATCCTCCAGCATTCTGGAGATAACCCCTTTTATGCTTTTTTTTTTTTTTCTAAGTCCTTTACTGTATGTATATCCCTACTATTGACAATAAGCCACAATGTTGGATATCATTAAGTTTCACTAATGTTTTCTAGTCACTTCTGTATTCTTCCAAATCAGAGGATATAACTGGCTCCACCAGGAAATGAAATAGAGGTCATTACAGCAGCAGTGACTTTCAAGCTGTTTGCTAAATTTAGCTGTCCAATACTTTCCACTCTAATGAAAACTGTGAACTACAATTATAGAATGCTGGAACAGAACACAGCTTAAAGGTCACCGAGTCCAATCTCCCATTGTTTTTCTGATGAAGGTATGGGGGCCTAGACACAGTCTGAGATTTGCTTGAGGACACAGAGCTTGTTAATGGTAGAGATGCAACTTGAACTAAAATCTGCTCAGTCCGGGGCAGCGGTGTCCGTATTACTACACCACAGATGCTCTGCTTCCCATGGTCAGTCTTACCTAACTAGATCTCGCAGCAGAAATATAGCTGATATTATTGGTTGTGGCTTACCTTCTGCGGCCATTCATCAATTTGGTGCCTGAATGTGAAATGGCAAAGGTGTCTGACTTACAAGTTGCTACAAGAGAAATGAAATTATTTCATACCCAAACCCTGCCCCCAACTCTAAAAACTTCCTGCTTTATGTTCATCAATAATGAATGGCCCATCCCTGCAATACTCAGAGGGAGCTTACATTGCACTTTTGAGCAGCCGGTTAGTAATGTACAGTGGATAGAGCCTTTCTTTCAAATCCCAGGGCAGCGGGTCCTTCAAGGCAAGCATTGCATTTTCAATTAGCTGCTGAGTGAATGCCTGGCATGTGTATTAGTGAAGAAGCACACAATTAGCTTATTGTTTCTTTCTGTATTGTGCTGAGACGTTCTAAGAGATTGGTGGGGGAACAGACAAGCCAGGCATCACTGTGGAGTTGAAGAAGGGATTTACTCAGACCTCGGCATCTTCACTTGCTCGCTCTGGAATTACAGCGATTTATTACGAAGTGCCCTGTGTGGCTGGGTGGAGTGTGCCTGAGGAAACACATCCCAGACACCACCTGGGGTTAGTCTTTCTGAGCCCTTCCAGTCTCTGACTAATTCTCGTCATTATCATGGAGCCCAACAGTCCCAAAAAGATACAATTTGCTGTGCCTTTATTCCAGAGTCAGATTGCACCTGAAGCAGCAGAGCAGGTAGGTGGAATTGGGTGGGGACCAGTTCCTGTATATAAAGTAATACGGACATACATTCTTATTAATTGAAAGCTTCTCTACCTCTTGAATTTGCCTAACTTGGTGACTTCCCAGGATATGTTAATAAGAAATAAGTTGGTTTCCATATGGCACTTGTATTTGAGTTGCATTGGGTGACCTATTGACTAAAATGTAGCATTTCATGTGATAAAAAATTGCACCCGTTAGAGAAAAAAAATGGTTATATTAGTGATTCAGATTTGGATCAAAAAATCTGTTTGCTTTTGCTTACTAAATTAGCAAGTTCAACATTTAGAGAAACCTTAAACAATTCTCAGAATTAGCAACCTTTTATTTCATTATTTATAAAATAAAAAGATTCATTTAACAATGAAAGCATTAAACTTTGAAATAATTTCAGATTATAGGGTTAATATTTTTTTAATGTTTTTCATCATATATTAAAGCAGTAATTATAAGTATGTGTAATATATGATAGATAGGATTTATAGGTGTTATGTATAATTTAAAAGACATTTTATTCAGATATTAAAAGAGTATTAAACATTTCCTGGATTCCTTTTCTATGTCTAATATACCTATATATCTCTATTTCTGTCTCTCTCTTTCATGTAAAATTGGTTTACATCTGTATCACCTTTCATATTCAGATTTATTTAGACTCCTGATGCAATGAAACCCCTTAAAAGACCATTTGTGGTAAAATTACAACAGTGGGGAGGCAAAAGCAGAAAAAATTTATGGGGTCATCAATCTAATTCATTAATTTCTTACAACCTCAATTATCATTGAATCCTTTTCCAAATATTTTACACAAAGTCTTAAAAATACTTACTGAATCTGAGACTCATAACTTTCTAGGATGTTTTGATAATCTGAAATAGATCCTCCCAGACTCAGGCCAGATAAATATAACCTTGAACTTCATATATCTATATTGAATGGAACATTGGTTCTGTCCTAGACAAAATGTCATTGGTAAATTTTATCCTCTATCCTACAGACATATATTTTAAGAATTTACCTATATATTTAAGAAATCAAGAACACTTTAGAAAGTGTAATCATAATATGCTCCTGTAACTCTTAAAATAAGAAAAAAAAAACTCACATCAAACCTATTAGTTTTAAATGAATTACTCTCCTAAAATCCATACTCATTCTTTATTTGTCCTAAATATGTTACTAGAAAATAAGACAACCTTATAATATTAATTGAAATTAAGAACTCAGGCTGTTAAATTTAACCTGCTAGAAATTTTAAGTTTTCTGAGCTTCTCTTAACCTGTTTAGAAATAAGGATAATGGATCTTGAAAGCATCATCATTATGGGCCTCCAAGAGAGCCATTAAAACTAGCAAGTCATCCTTGTCCCTATGCTGCATATTATTTCAGTGGCATCATTTGATTATACACAACTATTTCTTTTCTGTGGAAAGGTAGCTTTTTTGGTCAAAGAAGGTGATACTAATACCTGAAAGTTCTACTCTCTGGCTTTCCAAAATTCAAAATAGTGAGCACCTACTGTGTGCTCTCCAGAAATTTGCTTTTTTATGTTGGGAAAAGATGAGGATGGAAGAGTTCTGCAAGCTGTAGAGTAACCTGGGGCAGCGTCTGACTCTCACTGACCTTAGCTGGGCCTTTGTTGTTCACAGATCAGAAAAAGAAGACCTACACCAGCATCGCTTGTGATTCTCAATGAACATAATCCCCCAGGTAAAGAAGGATGATGTCTTTGCATTGATAGAACAGAACAGAATTGTTTGAAGAACATCAGAGAGTATGTCATTGCCAAAAGGTTTCAATTTAGGATTTCAGTCAGTCCTAATCTAACAAACTAGTCTATAAAAATGGATCATAAACAACATCAGAAATATAGAAACTCAGTCAACAGTCTGCTTTTCCTCTAGAATGACACATTGGTGATGATACGCTACAAAATGGTTTCTTGTTTGTATAGAGACCGGTTTAGTGCTTATTAATGAGCATGGTGGAAAGCTGTTGAATTAGGTTCCGAACCTCAAATTACAGTCTAAGAGATGCTTATATCTCTATAGAGTAGGTTTTTTATTTATGAAAGCTTGTCATGGGGTGGGCAATGAGCTAGCACTGGCCACAGCTTTGTTGCTGATGTCATGTCTGAATAATGCAATTGACAAGTAATCAGATCAATTTTCAGTACTGCCCATTTGAGAGTCATTCTGAAGGGTTGCATCCATTTGTTGTGGTTTTACTTTCCATTTCCTGTAAGAAGTAAAGCTGCCTTATTCCTGATAAATGACTATGATCTGCAATATACAAACATTATTTACTTATTGAATGGAGGTGATTTTTATCTCACATTTAAGTGCTGCTTCTAGAAATACAAGTAAGACAGCAAAGGTCATGGCATTAATTTGCACACAGGCAGGACTTGGTGTTGGGTTTTTTATAGGTCTAAACAATATGGGTGGACAAAAGGAGTTTGAATAATAGAAACATAATAAGTCTAAGTACAGGCTGCAGTGAATAATCTGTTTTAAGAATACCAAGGCAAAATAGTCTTTGATTTTTTTTTTCAAATTCCTTTCTAATTACAGAAGCATACATAAGAAAGTAAAATTCTAATATAATATTCATCATTGAGTCTAAATCCAGGAAGGTGTTCAGCTGATGGGAAACCAAAGCAAATTTATTCCTGATGAAAATAGGGTTTGTTTCTATTTCTATTTCTTTAAAGTGCTATAGCATTTGAAAATCATTTTCAAATGTATTATCTCAATAAATGTTAACTTATTTTGGTTTAGTAAGAAGTGCAAATGGTATGCACTTACAATTTACAAATAAACATAAAACTAAAATCTTCTGGGACGCCTGGGTGGCTCAGTTGGTTAAGCATCCGACTCTTGATTTTGGCTCAGGTCATGGTCTCAGGGTCGTGAGATGGAGCCGTGTGGCGGGCTTCATGCTAGGTGTGGAGCCTGCTTAATATTCTCTCTCTTCTTCTCCCTCTGCCCCTCTCTGCCCCCTTCTCTAAAAATAAATAAATAAATAAATAAATAAATAAATAAATAAATAAATAAATAAATAGAAAAATAAAATCTTCTCAGATTGGAAGTCATTTTACAGCAATTTTCCATCACTGTCTTTGCTCACAGCAGCAACTTTTCTACAATGTCCTAGAATTTACCTCCCCCAAGCCAACCTTATAAGGTGTTGCCCAGCTTGATTTCTAAGTGTCCTGCTACAGGTATTATTACTGTTTGAACATAGTGGAGCTATGTAAATGACCCTTGTGGCTCTCATTCAAGCCCCCCAAAATAGTAACTAATGTTTTTTGAAAGCCAAATATGTGCCATTTATAGATGAGGGAAATAAGTATCAGAGTGGTGAAGTAATTTTTGTGGAAGTTACTCCACTGTAAGTGACAGATTATACAGACAAACTCAGATAAGTCTGATTCTAAAGCCCATGCATTTTCTACTGCATGATGCTGGCCCTGCAAATTTCAGTTTGCATTACATAGTGAATTCTCTGTAAATGGGATTAGACTTTCAGGCCCTACTGACAAGCAAATCTGAACCTTAAATAAATCTTTTGTCTAGATCACTAAATTTAGTAGATTAGGAATTATACTTAAGTATCCCTGTGAATCAAATTTAGATTTTCTCTAGAAATCCTTTTCTTACCAGACCTCCTAATCACTAGATGGCATTGTTCTATTTCCCTTATTGACTCCATACTTCTCTGTTTTTAATCACCACTGGAAAGAACTTAGATGCAAATAGCATCTCACACAGAACTGTGTCATTTTAGTAATGTCATCTCCCTGCATCTTCAGCCTCTTTTTGGAAACTAGAATAGTTTAAAAGGGACTGATTAGCCCTTGCCTGTGCATAGTAATGTGTATGACAACCAGAGATTTCTGGACTAACATTGGGTTCCTGCAGCAAAAAAGCCAAACACTACATAGCTTCCCTAGTAAAAATGATCTATAACCATGATTACTGGAGAAATAAATATAAGAACCAACCAAACAAACCAAATAAACAGCAACAAAAGAACAAACACCATACTGAACCAAACGAAACCTAGATACTAATCTTCACTATTGATGTGGTCTTGGTTGGGTAAGGGACAACATCTCCAAGCTTTATTTTCTCATCTATAATGTAGAGATAATGTCCATCCTTTCTACTTCACAAGGTTGTTGCAATGATTGAAAGAATTAATGTGAACACCCTTAAAAGTTGTAAAGTGCAGCAAATGTTAGGTGTCATTAGCTGATGTGTTCTGGAATACAACCTTTGCATGTGATATTTAAAAGTTAACATAGGAACAGAATTTTCATAATCTCATCTGTACTTAATATTTCTGACTGACCCAAAATTTTTTTCCAAATATTACCTGAACATTCTCTACAAAACAAAACAAAGTAACAGCAACAACAAAAACTTCAAGTGTTAAATGACCTTATTTAAGCAATTGTTTCTTCGAGCCCTAAAAAGCGATATATTCTTTAACAAATAACAATTGTGTACAGCTCTAAATCCTGGTAAACTAAAAAAATCTCTTCAATTTTACTGAAATTTCCCAGAAAATAACTGAGTGTTCTTGGAATCACCTGTCATTAATGCTACTTAAAATTCAAATCCCTGAAAATCTTTCCTTATTTCCAATTAATGTAGCAAAGAAAATTAAATTTTCCATTATAGAGACATAATTAACAAACACTCCCAATTCATTTAATGAGACAGGTATCTTATAATCACTGTTAAATGAATTAAACATAGCTTCCCTCTAACCTCTCCTGGAGTTTGCAGAAATAGTCAGTTATAGAAGTATTTGAAAGACTGATTTGCTTTTAGTTTCAGAAAAACATGCATTGTTTGTATTTGATAGAGGGGAAACAGAATAGAAAGATGTTAACATGTACATCCAGACTGTTTGCTAGTTGATCTATGCTGGTCTAAACATATAGATGAGGCAGGCATTTGATTGGTAGGATTTCAGGGCAGCAAAATGTGCTCTCAGTCCTTTTCCATCCAATGGCCCAGAATTCTCAGCAGCAGAAGCACTATGGAAACAGATACACAACCTGTTTAGGATATATCACCCTTGGGCATAGGTTAACAACCATAACTTAAAACAATGGGAAGCAGAACTAAAAATTTTGAATTGAAGTCATCATGCCCCCCAAAATTTAATAGCAATGGGCGTGTCTTTATGGTGGAGAGAGCAGAAACAATGTGTTTGCTTCTAGGAATGACTCTAAAGAGCCAGATGGCAGTAAAAAGAGACTTGAAGCCTGACATGTAAAGTTAGAAAAGGACCAAAGACAAATTTTAACTTTTTTTCTTTTTTTTTTAAGATTTTATTTATTTGACACAGAGACAGAGAGGGAGAGAGAGCACAAGCAGGGGGAGCAGCAGAGGGAGAGGGAGAAGCAGGCTTCCTGCAGAGCAGGGAGCCCGATGCGGGGCTCGATCCCAGGACCCTGGGACCATGACCTGAGCCGAAGGCAGATGCTTAATGACTGAGCCACCTAGATGCCCCTAATTTCAACTTTTTCAAATATTTTCTGGGGCTACCAGTCTAAGTGACCTTGTAGCAAACTGCTTATTTTTCTGTATTTTCAATTCATCTTCTGATTAAGGGCCTATTGATGATGAGCTCTCTGAGGCTATACCGTATTGTCTATTCTTATACTGTGTGCTGTTCGCTTTTACTCTTGCATAATCTGGAGCTAACTGCTTTGGTTTCTGTATTTTTATTTAGAGAAATACATACAAATCCTCTCTATTTAGAAATAAATGGCAATGCCAACTTTTGCAATTTACTTCATCAAATTTCTAGATTTAAACATTATTTGTCTTTAAGTAGACTTATGAGAAGACTGTATATTTGGCTACCAGTATTAGAAATCTAGAATTGGAAAGAACTTCAGAAAATACCTAATTTAACCACACATTTTTGTGAAAGATACAAAAATCAACCCAAGTCCCTGAGACTTGCTCCACTTCATATATCTCAAAGAAGAATCCATAATTACCCCTACTCTTCAATTCTAGATCCAATAATTTTAGATGTTAGAAAATAGTTTTATCAAACTTGGGTGATATCTGCACTTTATTCTAAAATAACTCATTTACTCTCTTCAATAAAAGTTTATTTTATTTAAATACAAAAAATAATTCTTTATTATTTTCTTTATTATTTTTCTTTATTACTATTCTTTATTATTTTTCTTTATTATTATTCTTTATTATTTTCTTTTCTAAATTGAATACTCCTAGTCCCTATAAGGGCCTTAATGAACTCTATCCAAATTTTCCTTTTCTCTTGGCCTTTGGAACCCAGAGCTGGACATGGTCTTTCAGTAAAAAGCTAACCTAGGTCTTCTGAATAGTAAAGTTTGTGGCATTCATTGTCTTCCACTTACTTTAAGTAGAGACAATATGGTTACAATTAAATTTAATGGACCTGATGCCTATCATGCATGAGTGAACTTTAAGAGGCCTGGAGCTTAGTGAAGGTTTGGGTAAGTACCCAAGAGTTTGGGCGCCATTTAAAAGTTTACTATACATCTAAAAAGTGGGACCAGAAATACAAAGTAAAATAGTTTTCTGGGGCCATTTATTGAACTTCCTATCACAGCCGAATTTGGGGGAGATCGACTTTCTCTCTGACACTTTTGGCTTTAAACATTTTTAGAAATGAGGAATAAAAACAAAGCATTTTCTCAAATAGGTGAGGATCCTAAAAATTAATTAATATGAGACACAGGAATTAAATATCACACTTATCTCTGTTCAACCTTGAGATAGTAAGATAGTAAGTCTAGTCAGTAGAGAGAATTGGGTCTCCCAATTAATTGGGCTGTTTGACGCCACAGACTGAAAAAGAAGCCACAGTCCATTCTGGATGTAGCATATGACTTTCTAAATGGGGCTTGCACTTTAGGACTCTGACACTAAGTTAACTAAAGCTCTGGATTGATAACCCTGAGACATTGGATGATAGCCAGAGAACATTGCTGGACTGAGATTGAGTTGTTCAAAATAGAGGGGCTCCAGGAATTTCTGATGATAGGGAGGTTTTGCAGGGTCAACAAAGTTAAAGTAGAGATTTATTTCCAGTGTTAGGACATTCATATGCACATAATCTCTTATCATGGAGATCTTCTGTTTTACCAAATGAATGATTTGTAGTCAAAAGGCAATGGGCACCTTGAGTGCAAGCTCCAAGAATCACACTGAGGATTTTCCTGGAACTTAAGGATAGGTAGGAAAATCATCAACCCTACACCTGAGGTGCCTGTCACCTCCAAGGACCTCCAATCAAATGTACTCAAAAAAAAGCTATAAGGGACTCACAGTCCATACAGTTTTGGTTCATTCTCAGTTTTCTTATCTTCTGTGGAACTGTTGTTGTAATTCATTATGATCCACAATCCTTGCTGATTATTCAGCATTTATTTTGCCTTTTCACTATTAATGGCAATATAAAACAAAGAAAAGTCCAATATTTGAAGATTACTTAGGAGTTAACTGGTATTAATTTCTAAGGAATTTTTAGAAAAGCCTTTTTCTTCTCCTCAGCATTTATTTCTATGAGTTATTGAATGCCAAACCATGCTGAATAATTTAAAGACAAGTGACGCAGTGACTTTCAGAGATTCATGTACTGCACAATTGATTGACTTATTTTCCCATAAATACTCAATCTGGGCAGCCAAGTAGCCCATTCAGTCAGAATGTTAACTGTGAGCCAAAGACGAGGTTCCAGTTCTTAGTAATGCCAAGGTTTGCTATACTGTAAGTATTCAAAGGAACTAGCATAATCTTCAAATTAAATGAATGAAAAAATGAAAGGGCAAATCATAAAACTATGAAATAGTTTTATTTCTACTTCATTTCAGCAAAATTACTACTTTTGCTCATTTTGAATAATAATATATACTGCTTATTTTTGTGTTGATTTTAATTAGAAATACCTTAGTGAAATATGACAGAATGACAGTAGGGGTCAATTCACTTCATTTTTCTTGTTCTCTGCCTACTTGTGGGGGGATATTGCAGGTGAAAATACCTCGGAGGTACTTTTGCGTGATGTGAAGAGACAGTATTGGTAGCAGGTAGAGCACTGGCTTTGGAGTAATACGTGTGTTTGAATTTCAGCTTTGCCAGTACTGAGTGTGTAGTTAACCTCTATGGGCTCAGTTTCCTCCTTTTGTAAGGGGGATATTGAGGTGTGAGAAAATGCTTAGCACAGTGCCTGCAACCAAGTAGATCCTGAAGACATGCGACCCCCTGCATCATTATACCCATGCTGAGAAACGCGGTGTTCTCCTAAAACTTACATTTATCAGAAGATGACCCAGGTCCTTTCCAATTCTGGCTATGGTGTCAGATAGTGTCAGTGTCCTCAAGAGATGGGGGTTCTTGATAAGAGAGAAGATGTATCCTATCTCCTAATTCATCAGGATAAGAATACACAATCACGGAATTGTTATGTGTCTTATACTGTGATATTTGTAAGCGTGTCTTCCTTACAAATAAAATTTCCATGAAATAGGAGTCCTTTAGAATTTTCTTTAAAAAAAAGCAAGCTACTGGGGTGCCTGAGTGGTTCAGTCAGTTAAGCTTCCAACTCTTGATTTCAGCTCAGGTCATGATCTCAGGGTTGTGGGACTGAGACCTGTGTTGGGCTCAGTATGGAGTCTGCTTGTCCCTCTCCCTCTGCTCCTCCCCCTGCCGCTTACTCTCTCTCTCTCAAATAAATAAAATCTTTATTTTTATTTATTTATTTATTTTAAAAAATATTTTTATTTATTTGAGAGAGAGAGAGTGAGACAGCAGAAGCAGAGGGAGCTGCAGAGGGAGACGGAGAAGGAGAAGCAGATTCCCCATAGAGCAGGGAGCCCGATGCAGGACTCGATCCCAGGACCCTGGGATCAGGACCCAAGCGGAAGGCAGACGCTTAACTGACCAAACCATCCAGGTGCCCCAATAAAAAAATCTTAAAAAAAAAAAAAAGGCAAGCTACTGATGTCTTTAAAGTTACAAAAGGCAATAGAGATCTTTGTAGCAGATTTGTATTTGACCAAAAATGAAATCCATATTCTAATAGTATATGATTATTAAGTATAAAAATCTTTTAGAGATATCTATCAAACATTCATGTGATTGCTCACATTTATTTCCACTCCATTTGTTTTCACTTCCTTCCATACACTATCCCTGTGCCATATTTTGGCTAAGCTTTCTTTTTTTGTTTCCTTCTTTTAGTTCTTTTGCCAGATCTTAAAGCTTAGTCTAGACAGGCTCATTTGTGTAAATCAGTCTCCATCTTTTCCACCAATTTCTCTTATTTAAATTGCAGCATGAAACTCACTTAAATCTCAAAAATTTTCTCTGACTAGTTTCATCATTGTCTGGCATTTTTGTTCCAATACTGTCTTCTCACTTCCAACTCTTAAAGCTATTTCTTGGTTTATATATTCAATACAATTCAAAAATATGTTTTGAGTCCTTATTCTAAATCCTCTAGGAACATGTGGTTTAGATAGTGGAGAATAATATGTCTACATGAACCAGGATACAACTGTAAATGACAGAAATCCCAACTGCTCAGACCATGGTAAGATTAATTCTGGCCAAGACATAGAGGAACTTATTTCACATGTTCATTAATCTAGAAAGCATCTGTATGACTTATTTTGATCTTAGGGCTTTAAGTTTTAAGGATTGGGTCAGAACTAAAATTTTACTATTTATTCCAAACTAGTATAATAGATATAGCTACTCAAACTAGTAGACTGAGCATCGAGTTGAGTAGATGTTAGATGTCCATGAGCTATTAAATTTAAATGGATAAAAAAAAAAAGATTCTCAAACCAATGGCAATCCATCAAACTTTTTGGGTACTTACTCTAATTAGGACACAGTGTTAGCTGCTCTAGGAGATAAAGCAGATAAGTCACTATCTCTGCCCTCATGGAGAAACCTACTTGAGACATTTATAATTTGATACATGTATATTGAGAGTAGAATCAACAGCATGTGGCAAAAATATAAAATATATTTCAATTCAGTATAGAAATGTCTACATTTTGGGGAATTCAATTATAGTACTATAAAGTACAGTACAAAGACTAGGTGCTTGATAAATGGCAACTATTATTTTGGGGTGGCAGGCATATGGCACTTAGGAGTAGAGACACTGGAATCACTCAGGTCTGGGTATAGATTTCAGATGGCTGCTTACTGCCTGTAAAGTTTATGCCAGGAAAGTGGCTTATCCTCCCAGGCCCATTAAGTGAGAAAGCTGGATTCAAGTGGCTCTGAAATGCAGGTTTCTTTTTTTAACATTACTATATTTCACTAAATATAAAATATATTCATTAGAAGCTATTCTGAGTCCTTTGAATAAGAAGATGTGCATTTTTGTGTCTTCAGAATAATATACAAGTACCACACCATTGTCGATTGTTACGGAGAGTTTAAGGGCACATTCAGTTTCAAATTTAAGATTGAAAAAGTTACAAACAGCTTTTTCTAATTGTTTCTAGTTCATAGCCATATTTAAGACAAACAGTAAATTAGTGGTACTTGACAACCTCTAATAAAAAATCTAGTCAAGTTCTGTAATGAATCGAGAGGAGTTATTTCCATGTTTCTTTATTTTAGAATAGCTCCAGAACAAGCTTCAAGCTTTGGGACGTTTTTTCCTCTTCTCCCACCATTTTCTACCCTTGAGTTCAACCAAGTAGTGATGTGACACTGTTCCAGCAATTCCAGACACAATCTGGTAGCAGAATTTACCAGGGGATTAAACTGAAATGCCCCAAGGGCTCAGTCAAGAGACACAGATGATGAGTACCTAGGCTCTGTGTGGGACATTGTGATGGAGGATGCAAACTCCATTCAAATCTTTCAGATGAAACAAATAGACAAAACCACTATGAAAGAAAGAAAGAAAAAACACTGTGAGGAATGGGTGCACCCAAGTGGTAAGTTTCCATGGGACCTAAAGTTGCACCTTTCAAAGTTGTTACTGTTACTATACTCTACCTTCTATACTGCAAGTACTTTACTAGATGTAACACATTGTCCCTGACACTAGAAAAGCAATATACCTGGAGATCAGAAGGAACCTGTGAAAGTCTGAGGTAGAGAGAGGAATGTCCTGAAGCAAATGTCCCAGCTGCAAAGTAGTTGAAACCTGGGAATTCATCCCCCATTCCCAGTCTGTTTGCTGTCACTGTCTTCTCCATACCCTGTCCCCCTCAGGTCTTCCCCAGTATTTCAGCGGCCCCCGGCACATGCTAGAAAACGTTACATCCAAATCTGTGAGTCTTCCTTGTGTTGTGGGTAGAAGATTATGTTTGAATTTAACTCAACGACTTTGTATCACTCGGAGTAATTTGATATAGTGACAATTATAGTGCCTAACAACGCTAATTTGTGAAATAAATTGCCAAAATCTGCATCATCAGAGGGGGATATATTGACAAGTCTGGTTAGAATACAATTACAGTTTGACCTTGGCAATAATGCTGAGGAAAAAGTGCTGTGTAAAATAAGAAAAGCTAGAAAATTTGTTTCCTCCCTCCCTTCCTCCCTCTTTCTTCTGGGACATTTATTGCTTTATTCCAAAATCAGTAGTAGTAGAAGCAGTAACCTCCAAACTGCTTTTCCATGACTTTAAAACTGGGAGGTGGTTTGTATACAGTTGAGCCCTAAAGTTAATATCAGTGAACATGGCATGACTGGGAATTGCTGTCTTAGTTTCCAATTCCATGAAGTACAGATCATGGTAACTCCAACACTGGTTGTGCTGCTGGAATCAAGTGAGATAATGTATGCTAGCAACACTATTGATGGTAGATTTGTTTTTTCTCCACTCTGGCTTGTGTGAGAGACTTTGGCAGACTTAATTATATAATTGGTGATTGACTAGGGCAACTTTACTTTTTCATAATTGATATGTTAAAAGCTGTAATTTATATCCTATAATTTACCTGTCCAAGCTCTTAATTAGCTATGATAAGGCACATGAGGTCTTCTCATGAGGAGCTCATATATTTAATCATAATCCTCACATCATTCCTATTTCTTGCTTTAAATAAGTCAGTTATTTCCTCCATTGTCTATTAATCTATATTATCTAAATTGTTGATAACTGTACTAAAGTTGAGATTTAGTTAAGGGAAAGAAAGACAGAGAAAAATGAAAATAATTGTGTTAGATTATGGTTAATATTACTGCTTTATAATTTCTTTTCTATTGCCTCCTTTATTTTTGGCTGAGGGCTCTAAAACTGAATACAGGAAACTTGCTCATTTGCCATAGGTACCTTCCTACTGAAAATAACTTTTCCATATGTGCAGGAATTTCAGATCAAGCAGGACAGACTCAGGCTGGATTTGCTTTCCAAAGTACTCTAAGGATTATCCACTTTCCCTTCATGGATCCTAAGCACTGCCCACTTGCCCCTAATGATTAAAAGGTTTTCAAGAAATAATGCCAAAGACCCACTCACCATCACATTTCAGTGAAGTAAAATGTCATGAATGACTAAGCTAAAATGGCTCATCTCAAAATTCTGCCACAGGTCATTTGACTTGGTGAATAGCCCAGAATTCCTGCTTTAGTCAGCCAATGAAGGGCACCTTTTTGCTTAAGATCTTGGAGATGACCAAAGATAATTTCATATGCTAGTTCTATGGTTCACAGCTGTCACTGGAATCAAGGCAAAAACTAGCTATACTGTTTATATGGACACTTACAGTATAAGAAACATATGCAAATATATTCTAAAGTATATTTAGGACATAAAAGACAAAAGCATACCTCAAAGCTACATATAATTTTAAAAACCATATAAACTTAAAGGCAGGGGCGCCTGGGTGGCGTGATCAGTTGGGCAGCCGACTCTTGGTTTGGCTCGAGTTATGGTCTGGGGGTGGTAGGATCACCTGGCTCAGGCTCCCCTTGCTCATGTTCTCTCTCTCTCTCTCTCCCTAAAGTAAGTAAATAAATAAACCTCAAAGGCAAATTTAAAGTGGTTAATAGTAATGTATCTTCCTTTTGGTAATTTTATAGTTTGAAAACATAATTTTCACCTATAATATTTATGCTCAACAACTCTGTGAGATAAATATTATAACCTTCATTTTACAAAAGGAAGGTGATAGGTGAGCTGCTCAAGGTCAAAGAAGCTAGTAAGTTAGTAGTCTGAAATTTAAACATAGCTTATCTACCCAAGGTCAAAGCACTTTCCACTACATTAATAACATTCTTTCTACAAACAAGCAATATTATACTCTTGTTATTTTATTTCTGTCTTCCTCATGGAAGCAAGAAAGCACACTTACAATAAGCAAGTTCCTCATTGTAGCTTGGCCAAGTGAGATTCTGTTTGTTTGCTTGTTTATATTTATTTTAGAGAGAGAGAGAGAGACAGAGAGTGCTAGCAGGGTGAAGGGCAGTGGGAGAGAATCTCAAGCAGACTCCCCTCTAAGTGCAGAGGCCAATACAGGGCTCAATCTTCTGACCCTAAGATCATGACCTGAGCCAAAATCCAGAGTTGGACACTTAACTGAGCCATCCAGGCACCCTCAAGTGAGATTCTGTTTGATGTAATACCAGAATATACTTCTTTCTATCCCAATGTAATTGTGTTCATTCTAGAGTGGCAATTCTACATCTTTTTCTTTTTATTTTCTTTGATAATTTATTAGATAAGAGGACCTTAGAGTTACTAATACTAGATTTTTTTATTATATAAGCAAAAAAATAACCAAACAGAAAAATAAATCTCATCCATTATTCCATTCTTAGAGTTAGATGCTGTTTTTTATTCATGTTTCTGTTTGCCTACCTTTATGTCTACACTTATTTAAAAAACCATTGTCTTGATTCAAAACATTAGTTGGAAGGCTAACATTTACATTTGGATTCTAGTTGACTCTGAACATGACTGATTTGTACACATACTGGGATGCCATCCTCCGTTCCTATCTACTGTAGTTTTTCTTATCTTCCTAGACTAAGATCAAATCCCCCTTCCTCCATGAAGTCTTCATTGACCACTCTAGCTGGAAGGCTTTACTCCAGTAGAAATAGCAACTCAGTGAGTGGATCCATTTGCTCTAAATGATTGTCGATGCCTTTGTCACCTAGTATTGCCCTGAAGGAATGGATTATAGAAGTAATAGTTTTTTTTTCTTTCTTTTTTTTTAAAATTATGTTATGTTAATCACCATACATTACATCATTAGTTTTTGATGTAGTGTTCCATGATTCATTGTTTGTGTATAACACCCAGTGCTCCATGCTGTATGTGCCCTCTTTAATACGCCTCACCAGGCTAACCCATCCCCCCAAACGCCTACCCTCTAGAACCCTCAGTTTGTTTCTCAGAGAAGTAATAGGTTTTAATGTGAGTCAGAAAAAGAAAGATTGGGTCACAAGGCCTTCCATGTGTTAACAGACTTTAGTTAAGTCTTTTCTGGGTAGCAGGGCTGCAAAATCAGGTTCTGAGGATCTGAGAAAGTAAATTTTAGTTGTAGAAGACTTGAGCTGGTTGTTTCGTTATTTTCATATAGAAATGCTCTGAATTAAGCACCACAGGCAACTAGTGACTGCAGATACATAGATATTTTTGCATAATAATAATTTGGGGACTTCTTATGTTTTATAGGACAATTTAAAGCCTGAGTATGTTTTGTCTAATGACCAGTTTTATTCTTTTGCTGTCTTTAAATTACTGAAACAGATTTTAAAATGTTAGTAAAATGGTGATGGTGGAAAACTGAATATATAATCAGTTTGGCTGCTTTCTTACAAGAGTATGGGAGTTCAAGAGTTCAATTCAATACCATTAAATAGGAGTAATCTATCCCACTGAAAGACTATATACTTTCCTTCTATGTTAACTAGCATGTGGGTCCATAATTAGGGGGTAGGTTTTCTTTTCATTTCCTTTGAATTGTGAAATAAACATCTTACCTAGCAATTCCCCTTAAACTATCTGCTTTTTTCAACGATAAGCTACCAGAGAGTAGTTAGCAACCTGTAGTCAATACTGAAAATCAAACAGTTCATTACTTATCAAAAGCATTGAAAATGACACCATTTTATCTAAAAAATCCATTTGACTGGCTTGCATGTAAGATTTCTGTGTAAGTGGAACTTAATGACTGCAAGAAAAATAATTTTAGAGTGGACCTTGTACCTTATTCTTCCTTTCCCTCATTTTTTACACAAGGAAACCACTGAAACAATTTACTTTGGCCCCAGTGAATTATTTACAAGCATATCTATACATAGCTTCACATTACAACATTCCAGCTGCTTTATTATTTTCTGAGTCAGATAAGATTGTATTCTATGTATTTCTGTTATCTGGGTACTTATTAACATGTCTATCATTATGGATATACTGCTAGTATAATACATAAAAATGAGTTCATTGCAGGCATCAGCTCCATTTCCTTATTTCTAACTTAACTTGACATTCTTTTTGGCAATTTTTCCAGACATACCACAATCCACTTTCTATTGAGATTTTTTTTCCCCTTTTAATATTAAGTTTTTCTGTGCAGCAGCTAGAACACAGAATTCCTCTCATTGTCTTTAGAGCTATAGACCTACATTTCACCTCAGTAAAATATCTGAAAAGCTTTAGCATCAAGCTCTTATGAGAACACAGCTTTCTTAGATGTAAAAGAAACCTGAAACTTTGACATAAATTAAGAAGAAATGGAATATAATTTCCTGCTCCAAATTTTACAGACAAATGAATATATGCAAATTGAAATAAGATAAAACAAAAATAAAAACAACTTAAAACATAATTTATACATAAGTCATCAAATTTATATTTTATCAATAATGTAATTATGTAATAAGATTTAGAATGAGTAAGAACAGAATACTCAGATTTTATTTTTTATTAATAGCTTTAGTTTAATGTTTTGATGAAAAAAATGACTAAGAAAACACTGAGTGGGTTGTTTCAAAACTGAAAAATAAAATTACTGGCATTTAAGATTGTTCATTAATATCCTCATTATCTGCACTGATTTACATGCTTTAAGCACTCCAAATCCAAATTACAAATACAGTAGCATCTGTACTAATTGTCACCAAACATTTGGTAGTAGGAAGCATATACGAAAAAAGATGTGTTTGTAAGTTTTTCCCAAATATCTGTACATTGTAATTCTCAATTGCTTCTTCTGTAACTTGTAGAACTATTCCGTGCAGAGTTTTGGTGAAAACAAAAATAAAAACAAAACCCCAAAACTGCCGTCAATCATCCTGTTGGGACAGGGTTGGTCTGTATTTTCTCCCAGAAGCCAAGCAAATAGCAAGGAGCTTCCTTCGGTGAAGGGTGGTGGTGGTTAAAAACATGACAACTATGGTTGACCCTTGAACAACATGAGTTTGAATTATTTGGGTCCAATTATAATACATGGATTTTTTTTACAGTATTTTATATTGAATTTTTTTTAATACAGTACAGTACTCTAAATGTATTTTCTCTTCTTGAAGGTCTTCTTAGTAACATTTTCTTGTCTCTAGCTTATTTTATTATAAGATTTGCTTATAGTGCATTTTCCAAATGAGGACCTTTTAACAGAAAATGACTTTGAGAATACTTATATACAGCTGTATTTTTAGCACCCACAGCTGAAAATAATACATAATGATAAAAAGCTACAATAAAATCAGTAATGCTTGAAAATGCCGTATTTTATAAGTACACAACAGCATCTCCACTCAACTGCAAAGTAGTCACAGGTGCATGCACAAAGCCAAATACTTATAATTCACTGACCACATGCACAGTGTGTAAGATTTCACAGACTCCTGTCATTGTCATGGAAATGGCCTCTGTAGAAAGTGAAATACAAGTCAGTCAGCTTTGTGATACACTGAATTCAATCAGAAGTCATTTAAATATGGAGATCAACTGTCACAGGGGACAGTTTGGAAAAGTAAAAATTCAGGAAAGAAGAAAGACATAAATTGTTTAACAGAAGTTAAGCATCATGGTTACATGTTATGTTGTCTCTGAGCCTTCCAAGTCAACAGTAGGCTATGAGTAATTAAGTTTTGGCGGAGTCAAAAGTTAAACACAGGTTTTCAACTGCATGAGCATTTGGCATCCCTAACTTCCACACTGTTCAAGGATCAACTGTTATCAACATGGTTGGAATTATAAAAGAACACCTAAATTGTCAAAATTTTAAACTACTGTGATAAGGCATATGTAATTTGCACTATATTTGAGACCTACTCTACATATTCTTGCCTGATCTTTTCCAAGTAGTATTCCTGTGTTTCATTACCTTTGCTCACTTTCTGCTCCTTATGGAATAATACTTAGATTCCTTAGCCTAATATCCAAGATCCTTGACAGTCTGGATCAAGCCAAATTCTCCAACTCGAACTTTATTCCTGGGCTTGAACCTGCATCACTGGTCAGACAGGCTAGTTGTCCTCTAACCATTTCCACCTGAAATCTTTGAATGGAAATTTTGTCCTACTTAGAATGCCCTTACCATGACTTCATCTTACCAAATAGTTGCAGTTTTTAATATGCTCAGCTATATTTCATTTTACTCATTTCTAGAAATATTTATCAGAAATATGTCTTCTAGCAGCTCAGAGCTAGAAAAATACTGCTAAGTAGAGTACAGTTTGGTAGTGGCTTAAATTCACGTTTCCCACATTCAATTACAGATGGACATTAACTCAGTCTCGTGGCATCTCCAACCTAATAAACTCTATGATAACCTCTATGATGTTTTTCGAATTGCCTCTGTGTGTGTGTGTGTGTGTGTGTGTGTGTGTGTGTGTGAAAATGAACCTTACCATTTGGACTTGACGTAAGTGTAAATAATCACTGAAAAAAAGTAATGCTCAATAGCCACCCTACTTTCCACTAAAACATCCTGTTTCATTAATTTTGACAAGCAAAGGAAGCATTCAGTAAAACTGGTAAAAGTCACAGTACTGGTTCTATTTTGGTCTCAACTGTATGCATGATTACTTTCTCTAGGAATTCCAACTGATGATTAGTCAGATTGTACTTGACCATTTCAGTGATGAACAGTTTAGCTCTTTTTGAAGCATCATGGTTATGACTGGATAGCTCTAATTGTTAGAAAGTTCTGCCTTACATCTAGTTGAAATATCCTTCTTGAATTTTTCAACTGTTGATCTTGGTATGTCCTTCTAAAAGATCTCAGAAAAAGTGTAATACCTATTCCAACTGAGAACCCTTCATATGTTTGGAGACAGACAACTCCTTTGCCCTCAGTTCTCTCTTCTCTAAAATTTTCAGTTACATTTAGCTTTCCAATTATGATATGATTTTCAGAAATCTCACCATTCTGCCCCATGGTGATACTCATACTTTTCAGCATAGTACCCAAATTTTACTCATTTAACAGTTAGTTATTGCTCATCTACCACAGGCCCTGTAGTGTGCAACATGTGAGGATTCACAATGAAATGTGATGGAGTTTGTGCTAGCAGAAATACAGGATACTTTAGAAGCACATAGTAAGAGCACATAACCCAGTCAATAGGCTTAACGGAGAAAAAAGTTTAGAGAAACTTGGAAAAAAAAAAAAGCAGGGAAGACCAACCATTCAAGACAAAGGGCGAAAACATTAGAAGTAGGGCAGGGCATTCAAGGTTCAAGGAACTGAAAGGAGTCCAGTATGATGCAGCAAGGAATGGCATCACGTGGGGGTGGAGATCAAGCAGGCACTATGTTGGGGGGTACTATAAATATTTTTAAGGAATTATGATTAGGAACCAGCAAACAGAAGGGCTCACATGCTCAGATTTTATTCTAGAAAGGTCTCTGAGGCTGCAAAGAATGGGTATGTGGGAGAAAGCCTGCGTGCATGGACAGTCAGTGGACTTGCTTAATTGGATGGCAGAGAGGGAGGTGATGATAAAAAAGAAGTTTGAGTTAAGGCTATAGATGGGCCTTTCATACAAAGGCAGAGCACATTTGCGGAGGAGTGGAGAAAGGTGATGAGTTCAGAATGAAACACATTACTTTAGATATAGTGGATAAAATAAATAGCTCTCACTCTAATTCCATATGAAATATGCATAACATTCCTAGAAGTAATGCCTCAATGATGGAGGCACTGGTATTAAAAATCAGTTTACTAGAGCCTCTTAAGAGTAAGCACAATGTGCTTAAAAGGAAATGTTTACCGAGTAATTATTATCTTAATAATGTTAGCAATATATCTACTATAGGCTCAGTACAACTACCTGAAAAACAATTATTGCTCTTAATCATTAAAAAACTCCAACTAAACATATACATCACTAGTCAGGCAATTGAGATTACCGACTCACATCTACTTATCTGCTGAGTCACTAACATGCTGCCAGACAATCTAGGGGATGGGTGTTATCCTACCTCTGACAGCTGTTCCATATGCATGCGCTCCAAGGAATAACTAATCTTAAATTGCATGACCTCAGTTCAACACATCTACTTAAATTCGAAGTCCAATCAGAACATTTCTTCTTCTTTTTTTTTTTTTAAAGATTTTATTTATTTATTTGACAGAGAGAGACACAGCGAGAGCAGGATCACAAGCACAGGGAGTGGGAGAGGGAGAAGCAGGCTTCCCGCCGAGCAGGGAGCCTGATGTGGGACTCGATCCCAGGACCCAATGACCATGACCCGAGCCTAAGGCAGATGCTTAACGACTGAGCCACCCAGGCGCCCCCATTTCTTATTCTTTGATGAGTTTTATGTCCTTCTCATTTTCAATGTTTAGCAAAGTCAGCATGTGTGGCTAAACAAGTTATCTAAGTATGGATCTTGGAAGTTTTGAAGATTTGGGAAGTCAGAAGCAGCAAACCGTTTCAATCTGTAAATAAGGGCATTTGTTGTACTCCATATAAACACACATATTTTCTATCATTTGTGTTATTTATCCCATTATTGCCAGGTCTCAAGTAAATGCCTAACTACACTATCTACTTGGTCATTCTCTTGTTCTCAGTCCACTCCACTTCAACCTTAGAAAAATTATATGTCTAGAAGCATGGTATAAAAAAAAGATATAACCTTTGGAACCAGAAAGGCCTAGGCTTGAATCCCGTCTGTCACTTACTAGTTCTGTGGCCTTAAGTCACCCAACCTCTTTGAGCTTAATTTGCTCACATACAAAATATAATTAATAATATCTACCCCATACAGTTGTTTTGAAGATGAAAATAATGAATGAAAATGTCTGGCGTGTCATCAGAGTCTTAGAGCCAATAGCAATAAGGGCACACCATTAATTATTTTAGATTGTTGATGCAAAGAATATGTGTGATTTACTTTCCTCAACTGGAAAACCTGTCAATATGGTCATTACACTTGCTGGTTGTGTTTAATGGTGATTTTAAGAATTGGGGATGAAGTGTCCCAAAAAACACTGGTTAAAATTAAGGAATTGGCAACTCAAAAACCACTGAAAGAGAATTTAGACTAATATCTATTATTATTGCCTAGGATTTTACTAAACAAAATAAAAACAATGATATTTGGAAGGAAGGCTTTAGTTATGAAAGATCAAAGATATTTACTTTGATCTTCACTGGAACCTTCCAAAGTTTCTTTAAAAATAGTGTCTTTTAATTTTTTAGAATATAAGGATTAGATGAGAGAGACTAAAAGTGGATTTCAAGTTAATCAGAGCTGCACAAATGGTCTAGAGCATTGAAGGAATAAGAAGACTTTAAAAAAAGAACTGACACGTTAGCCAGTTTGTATCTGCTGGTGACACCCATTTGGTTCTCAGTATTGAAGGATAAATGTTATTGTTGAATGTGAACAAAATTGTATGGACTAATTTAAAAATTGTCTTTAAAATTTCCTGACATCTTTTCTGTCTAATCTCCTCTTTTGTTAACAGCAGCCTTGAGTTTTAAGCAGTTTCTCCCATCGGGCAGATATGCTGACACATGCATGCGAGGTCATGCACCATTATGAATGAAATACAAAGAAGTTGAAACCCAACCTTAAACCTGAGCCATTATTGAAATATTTGAGGTATTACAAAAAAAGCAAGAAGCTTAAAGTTTTGAGCAATGATCAAAGTAAAAACCATGGACTGAAGAAATACTGCAATATCAGTATCTGAACTGGTTAACTTGGCTTGTCTCAGTGCTTGTTAATAATTTTCAGAGTACTCATCATATTGATCTTTAAAATGAGGATGTAGGGTACAAATTTTCTTGCTTAAAGGGAATACTGGTTAGGTTATTGCCTATATTACCATGTTTTATTTATAGAAATTGTTTGCTTTTTGTTACCCTATTTATGCAGCAGCGACATGGGAACAATTAAAAACAAAAACAAAACCAATTGTATACTGGGATTCAGGAAATTTGGATATTAATTTCAAGTCTGACCTGATCTACCTATATGAAAGGGTTAATCACTTCATGTCTTTGAGCATCATTTTCTGTATCTGTGAAATGAAGAGATTTGATGAGATGGTATCTTCTTTCTCTGTATTGAAATTTAACAATTTTATGGTTATTATTGTATATATACACATATACATACACACACGCAGGTATTTACCTTCTGCCCAGATATTCTAGCACACTATATAACTGATTGCTCATTATGTTCCATCATCCTATGACTGTATATTATGGTTTATTTATTTCAGAAAATACTAATACCATTAATACCTCAGTTATATTTCCTTTAACAACCAAATGTCATTAAATACCCGATTGAAATTCTGCTCAAACCCTGAGCATCATATGCAAGACCACTTGAACAGAGATCCCAAAATATGCCTTGTATATATGCCTTGTACAGAATTCTATGCTTTTGAGAATAAATACCATATTGAGGCATATGATGGTGAAATAAAAGAAAACTAGACAATAAGGATACTTGTCCTCACTTCCACTAACCAAGTAACTTCAATAAGGCACTTTGCCTTTATTTTCTCAGTTCCAGCCTTTTCCCATTACTCAATAAAGGTATAATGCCTGGAGACTGTGAGTTTTACCTGGACTTACTGAAAAATGTAGGGCCTAAAAATTTTAAATGGACTCAATGTATGTATTTTAAAATATTTCAAAATATAAATCAATGTATTTGAATAAATTTCTATAAAATACAATTTCAGCTAGTTATTTGCAACATTTGCAAATGTATTTATAAATAAATTATATTTAATGTGAGCTATGAGTATATGTGATATGGTTGGTATGATAGGACAGACCCCTCCAAGTCACTGCTCATACCTTTGGTAAAGGCATATTGGTAAAGGGCAACAGAATCAATGCCTTCAAAGGACATAAAGGATTATGTTCACTTTTTAAAATGCTGTTATTATAATTCTTGATGGTTTGCAATCAAAGAAAACTTAGAAAATATTTTGTGATAATTTTACCTCTGAAAGTAGTGGACAAAGCATAAGGGTTTTGGAGTAAGACAGTTCTAGGTTTCAGTAAGATAGTTTCTAGCTCAGTGGTTAAGTGTCAGACTCTGGATTTTGGCTTAGGTCATGATCTCAGGGTTTGAGATTCTCTCTCCCTCACCCTTCTGCCCCTCCCCCTGCTCTTGTGCGATCGCTCTCTCTCTCCTCTCTCTAAAGCAAATAAATAAAATCTTTAAAGAAAAAGATAGTTCCAAGTTTGTATCTCAGTTTTACCACCTAGTAGTTACGGGATCCTACAAAAGTAACATAATTTTCTTGAAACACAATTTCTTTACCTGGAAAACAGTACAGGGTTATTCATCTCATGTGAATATTAAATGAGGGTTAAATAAAATAATAGTGATTGGTACATGGTAGTTTCTTAATGAAATGTTAGTTTCCTTTTTTAAACAAAAATTGATTGATTTGGCATTTTTAAAGAAATTATATATATAATTAAAATTATTAAATTCATTTTATTATTAAAATTAGTATTAAATTATTAAATTTATATTACTAAATAATATAAATTATATGCATATATAATATTTGGAAGAGAAACTGATTCCTAGTCTCCTATTCTTTTTTTTTTTTAAAGATTTTATTTATTTATTTGAGAGAGAGAGAATGAGAGACAGAGAGCACGAGAGGGAAGAGGGTCAGAGGGAGAAGCAGACCCCCTGCTGAGCAGGGAGCCCGATGCGGGACTCGATCCCGGGACTCCAGGATCATGACCTGAGCTGAAGGCAGTCGCTTAACCAACTGAGCCACCCAGGCGCCCCTAGTCTCCTATTCTTTAGAGCTAAAACATGTTAACATCCAGCTTCCTTAAATCATCATTTAGTCAGACTAAGTCTTTAATTTTGTCTTTGTTTCTGATAATGAACTGTGAGAGTCCGGGTTCCTGATTATATGGTTAATTGCACTTACACTCTATTAACTGCCTAAAAGTGGTTAGACATGTTTAATTTTTGTGTCAACTTATAGGCTAAGCCCTAAAATATTAAATTTGTGTGATTCACAAATTTCTAATAGAGAACTAAAGTTTTAATCCCACTTTCATCTATGATCCAAAAGGAATCTTTCCTTGTCATCATAAATACATGACAAAATACAGTCTATCCATCTTTGCAGAGGTTTAACTATCTTTGAAGTCTTTGCCAAATACTTGGTGGGCGAACAGGTTTTATAAGTTTCCACTGAAGGTAAGCATTCCAAGCGGATCAACTATACTTTTAGGGTATTTATTTATTCATTTCATATGAATTTATTCATAAATTAATAAATCAATTAAGAAAAAAGCTACATTTCTGGAAGCACATAAATGTAATAAAGGTATGTTAATACATTTTGGAGTTAATAATTTATATTTCTATTTTATGGATAATACAGTTCATAGAGTTCTAGTCTAGGTCGGCTTCCAATTTGTTATGGTACTTAGCAGGTTAATAAACCTTTCCAGGCATTTGGTTTGCTCATCTATAAAATAGTGTTTTATTTATTACCTTTGATGAGATGAGACCAGTATGGGCTTTCAGAGTCAAGGCTAAGTCTAGATCAGGGTCTTGGCAGGGTTAGATACTAGGCAAGTGTGAGGAAGATACTGGAAGTTTATTCAACAGAGCAGATTTGAGGTATAATCAAAGACAGAGAGGAGAGAAAGCAAAATCTTTGTGCAAATCTGACATCAAAGATAAAATGTTCACACCTGTGTGCACATGTATGTGCATGTACATACATGTGATCACTCATATTCAGGAGAGGGAGTATGGGAGCAAAAAAGTTTTATTTGTCCATTATACTTCAATAAAGCTGGGGGGAAAAAAGAAAAAGGCAACTGAGAAAAATAAAGAAAAGAAAAGAAAAGAGAAAAGCAAAGCAAAGCAAACTGGGTGGAGGTTTCCAAAATGCTACAGTAGATCCCTAAACTGGAGGTTGCTTATTGTTTCATTGGAGTTCTTCTTGTGAATATCCTGCTTAGCTATAGGTGAGATAAAAAACTTTTGTACAAAACCACAAATGAGTTACATAATGCAAAGTAAATATGCCATTGTAGAAATTCTTTAAATAAACTCTCAGAGTTGTGCCAAAGTATTCTTCAATCTCTGACAGAACTATACATTTTTTTTTAAAGATTTTATTTATTTATTTGAGACAGAGAGCATGAGAGGGAGGAGGGTCAGAGGGAGAAGCAGACTCCCCGCCGAGCAGGGAGCCCGATGCGGGACTCGATGCGGGACTCAATCCAGGGACTCCAGGATTATGACCTGAGCTGAAGGCAGCCGCTTAACCAACTGAGCCACCCAGGCGCCCCAGAACTATACATTTTGACTCTTTAAACCATTCTCCAGTTACCTTTTCCTACTGCTACATTCAGTATTATTAAAAGAGTTTTTTCATTTCAACCTAATTTTTTATCCTACTTCCTACAAAATTCATAATTATTTCTCCTTGCTCACTGTTCTTGCCCATATGGCTTTAGGTTTGCATACAAATGAGAAATGAGTGATGTTAGAATGAGATAGGATAGAGGTATTTCCGGTTGCTCAAATCTCATGACTTTAGAACAGACCTCAGTTAATTCAACTTGATTGCAAACTTCTGGAAAACAGTTCTGTGTCTTATTGATCTTGCATCTGCTCTTCACGGACTGCAGCACTGCACTTGCACATTAGAATGTTAACATGTACGGAATTGAAATAATTTTTGTTTCACTCATTTATTCAATAAACTAATAGGCTTTGAGCACTGTTCTAGGCATTTGAAGATACAGTGGTGAAGTGATACATTCCTTTGAGATACACATTCTAGTGGGAACTAGTGGGAAGAGTCATTAATCACTAAGTCCTTATCTCCAATATGAAGTTTCTGTGAGTCTGTGTTCTGTCATATAAGAAAAATAAGTTAAAATGTATAGCCTGTGGGGGCGCCTGGGTGGCTCAGTCGTTAAGCGTCTGCCTTCGGCTCAGGTCATGATCCCAGAGTCCTGGGATCGAGCCCCGCATCGGGCTCCCTGCTCGGCGGGAAGCCTGCTTCTCCCTCTCCCACTCCCCCTGCTTGTGCTCCCTCTCTTGCTGTGTCTCTGTCAAATAAATAAATAAAATCTTCAAAAAAAAAAAAAAAGTATAGCCTGTGCTGTATTTGGCAAAATACATTCATTCACCTCCATGTTTACTACGAAATGGGTTGTTTTCATTGAAACTAACATACCGCAAACCTTCTGTGGTCTCGTAATAAATGTGAGATGCTAAAGCTCTAGATTTCTGGCATAAGTCAAAAAAGAAAAATAATGCTCTTCTATTTTGTACTTTAAAACAATGTGCTGTTTATATTGATGATGGCTGTTATTCTGAGTTAATGTCAGTGAAAAGGAGATGGTTATAGCTCAAGTTTTTTGAGCCTTTATCTCCATTCAGACTAATCAATAATAACCATTTCTAGTGATTTTTCTCAAATTTGTCTTTGTGATCCTACCTTCTTCAATATTTAAAGAAAAAAATGGACAGTAATGTGAAAAAATGACTTTACACTGTATAGCTTTTGGTTGTAATGATATATCTAAATTAAGCCAAACTAGGGGCACTTGGGTGGCTCAATCGGTTAAGCGTCTGTCTTTGGCTCAGGTAATGATCCCAGGGTTCTGGGATCAAGCTCCACGTTGGGCTCCCTGCTCAGCAGGAAGCCTGCTTCTCCCTCTCCCTCTGCCTCCCACTTCCCCTGCTTGTTCTCTCTCTCTAATGAATAAATAAAATCTATAAATAAATAAACAAACAAAGCCAAAATAAAAATATTGAGAATGTAATAGTTCAGTTTTTGTGCTACGTGTGCTAGATAAAATAGACGGCAAGATTCAATTTGTGAGCTTACAAAATAGTTTTAGGAAATAAGACAAGGAAGTTAGAACAAATGATAGAAATGAAAAACCATATAGTTACAGTAAGACAAGACGATTCATTATTATTTTTTTTTTAAGATTTTATTTATTTATTTGAGAGAGAGAGAGAGAATGAGAGACAGAGAGCATGAGAGGGAGGAGGGTCAGAGGGAGAAGCAGACTCCCTGCCAAGCAGGGAGCCCGATGCGGGACTCGATCCTGGGCCTCCAGGATCATGACCTGAGCCGAAGGCAGTCGCTTAACCAACTGAGCCACCCAGGCGCCCAGACGATTCATTATTTAATGAATGATGTCAACAGTATATGCTTACAAGGGTTCAGAGGAGTGAGAACCCTCATGATGCTCTTCAAGTTGACTTTATGGAGTAGTGGGAGTTTCATTCCAGGCATATCTTTATGGAGGTAGAATGTGTGAAGTTGAATGCTCAGGTCAACTGGACTGGAGCAGATGGTTAACACAGAAGACCAATGAGAGTTTAGATATGTGGGAGCCAATGTGTAGAGGTGCTAGAATGAGTAATTCTGAATTTGTCTTGCAAAGTGGAAATTATTGGTATTGTATGAGCTAGAGCATGTCGTAATCAAATGAAGCTCAGACTTGCAGCACAAGTATAGAAAGGGGAATAGCAAGCAGGAGGGTCATTTGGGAGACCAATGGAGTAGTCTAGGAAAAGTGATAAGGTTCTAAACTGGGCAATGGCTAACAGACACATGAAAAAAATGTTCAACATCATTAGCCATCAATTCAAATCAAAACCACATTGAGATACCATCTTACACCAGTTAGAATGGCAAAAATTAACAAGGCAGGAAACAACAAATGTTGGAGAGGATGTGGAGAAAGGGGAACCCTCTTACACGTTGGTGGGAATGCAAGTTGATACAGCCACTTTGGAAAACAGTGTGGAGGTTCCTCAAAAAGTTAAAAATAGAACTATGCTATGACTCAGCAATCGCACTACTGGGTATTTACCCCAAAGATACAGATGTAGTGAAAAGAAGGGGCACATGCTCCCCAATGTTCATAGCACCAATGTCCACAATAGCCAAACTGTGGAAGAAGCCAAGATGCCCTTCAACAGATGAATGGATAAAGAAGATGTGGTCCATATATACAATGGAATATTACTCAGTCATCAAAAGAATGAATACCCATCATTTGCGTCGACATGGATGGAACTGGAGGGGATTATGCTAAGTGAAATAAGTCAAGCAGAGAAAGACAATTATCATATGGTTTCACTTATATATGAAACATAAGGAATAGCATGGAGGACATTAGGAGAAGGAAGGGAAAAATGAAGGGGGGGAAATCAGAGGGGGAGAGGAACCATGAGAGACTATGGACTCTGGGAAACAAACTGAGGGTTTCGGGGGGGGATAGGTTAGCCCGATGATGGGTATTAACGAGGGCACGTATTGCAATGGGCACTGGGTATTATACACAAACAATGAATCATGGAACAGTACATCAAAAACTAATGAAGTACTGTATGGTGACTAACATAACATAAAAAAAAGGAATACAATTAACAATAACATAAAATTCTAACATTTAAAATTTAAACTTTCAGAATCACTTTGATTAACATATAACGCTTTAATTTTGGGGAAAATGTTTTATTTTAACAGTATTCTTCTCATATGCAAAAGAGATTCTTAAAATAGGGGATTCATGAAGCTTAAAAAAAATAAACTGGGCAACGTCAAAGTAATGGATTGTGAAAGACAAAGCTGTAAGGTGTTGAGGAAAATTAGTCAATTTATCCCCTAAATCACTGATTGTCTGAATGGGTATATGATGAGGAAGCTCAGAGAGTAAAGCAGGGCTCCATTATGGGGATTGGGAGACCTGGAGGAGGGAAATAATTTTGCAGTAAAAGTGAAGTTAATCATAAATACAAAAGTAATCGTTATGTAGCTACATTATAACATATTAAACTAATTCATAGACTATACGTAACATACACATTGCTGATATTTTATGTATATTATAGTTATAACCCTATTTATGCCATGACAGCATGCTTATACACAAAAAACCCAACTTCAAAAAAAATAAAGCCAAATGATAGAGTCTATTTAAAAATCAGATGCTTTAAAAAAGTAGCGGTTTATATTGTCATAGATGCAGCCTTAAGTCTCCTAGGTCTTCCCGACCTATGGATGTAGATATGACCTTATTTATAATTCCTAAAGTTCCCTTGTGTAGTAGCCATTGCCTGCTAATGTGGGTCTTCCAGCTTCATGCAAAGTTCTTTCCCTAATCAAATATTTTCTTAGATCCCTTGGGTGAAGCATCACATGTGTACCACTTCTCATTATTTTTATTGCTTCACTGGGCACAGCTGCTACTACTTTGAACTGTTTCAACCAGCAGGCACATTTTTTTTTTTTTTTCAGTTTGTAGCCATCCTCTGCCCTGAGCCTCCTGGTGATTCAATGGCACCAGGCTTTGGTCAAAAGTGCTTCTCTCAGGATGCCTGGGTGGCTCAGTTGGTTAAGAGTCCGACTCTTGATTTTGGCTCAGGTCATGATTTCAGGATAATGAGATTGAGCCTTGCATCCACCTCTGTACTGAGAGTGGAGCCTGCTTAAGATTCTGTCTTTCTCCCTCTTCTCCCCCACACCCCCCCATACTTTATCTCTCTCAAAAAAAAAAAAAAAAAAAAGAGCCTCTCTCTTCTTGGCATTAGCCCAATAGTGGGGTTCTGAAATGCTTAGAAGTGAAGTATCTCTTTCAGGTTTTACTTATAGCTCCTTTCCCCATTTTTGGGTGAGGAAATGAGTTCAGAGAAATTGAGTAATGTGGCAGATGCTATATGAAAAATCAGTGGCAGAGCTGGGATTCAACTCAGATCTGACTGCAAACCCTGTACTCTTAACCACAGAATTTTTAATAATTATGAATGTCATGCAGTACCATAAGACAGCATAGAAATAAGCTCTGGGGATCAGATCCAGAGGCTTATTAAATCAACAAGACAAACAGAAATCCCTGAACTGAAGTCAAGCTTAGTCGCTAATTTGGTGAAGTTTTCTTCAAAGTAGACAATGACATGTAGATACATCTCTGCAACAGCAACTTAATATATCAGATATATTAAATAATTGAGATGCTTAAGAAATAAGTTCCCTAAAAATATGAGCATGTTGCAACTTTTTTTTTTTTTTTAAGATTTTATTTGACAGAGAGAGACACAGTGAGAGAGGGAACACAAGCAGGGGGAGAGGGAGAAGCAGGCTTCCCGTGGGGCAGGCAGCCCGATGTGGGGCTCGATCCCAGGACCCTGGGATCATGACCTGAGCTGAAGGCAGACGCTTAACGACTGAGCCACCCAGGCACCCCTTAAAACTGGATTAAACAAATTAGATGTATGTTTGACATTTAATATTGAAAACTCATTAGAAATACAATTAGTTTTCAGATTAGAGCATGAGATTGCAGACAACTGAAGGAAAGATTAAAAGGACTATAATCCCCTATAGGTATTTAAATGAAAGTAGCATTATTTTGATTTTTGATTTGATAAATTGTTTTAATATATTCATAAATATTCATACTAAGAGTCTTCATAGGAAACCTGAGGTAAATAGATAATACATTTTAATTTCCATATTATCATTGCATAGAATTAGAGGAAAGAAAAGGAATATCTTAAGTAATAAAAATTATTAGATTCTAGATTTTGGGGATAAGAACAAGAAAGACTATACAACCTGTACTTTTCTATCTCTTTTTCTGAGAACCATATATGGGTTCTTCTTAACCATGACGGACCTAAGGGTAAGGGAAAATTTGAAGAAAGCTAAAGTAGAATAAATGGCCCCTTTGAGGTCCCTTCCACCCTGAACACTGTTTTGCATGTTTCCCCTGACAGCCTAAGAGGAAATCATAACTCTTCTCACATGTAGTTTCTCCTATTCTTGGATTATTTTCTTCTTTTTATTAAAGCTCTTAGTCCCCCATCCTCCAGTATCTTTACTCTCTTCCTTTCTTCTGCCTTGTAATGTGAATAGTAGCCTATATCTTAAGAAGATGAAAACTCTTGTCCTGACCTTGGCCAACCCTTTCTATATGTTACTAGATTTCTCTCTGGCTGTTTATGACTCACTTTTCAAAGGTTAGCCTGCCCTTGCTTCTAGATTCTCTTTAATTACTCAACCCAGTTCTCTGTGGCTTTCACTAAATCGTCTAAGGTCACTTTATCCAAACATACTTGACTTTTTTCTGTGCTTATCTTTCTCAATCTCTCAGCTGCTTTTAAAACTATTAACAATTCCCTTCTTGAAATTCTCTCCACCTTGGGCTTTTGTGATTCTATGCCCTTCTTTTCTTTCATGGCCAGGATGACTTCTCTTTCTCAGTACTGTTGACTGGTAGCTCTTTGTCCCTACCATCCTCAATATGGGCTCAAATGTTTACTCTTTACTCTGCTTCAGAATGAATGTCACCAAGTGCACATCTATCAGCTAACTATAGTTTGCCCACTAAACTGTGCATCCCTTCAGCATTTACCAATTTAAATAACAATCATGTTTAATACAAACAACTATGGTACCCTCTGTATACTCCAGTTGACAGATTTACAGGGTGAGATTGCTCTACAAATGGCAGGGAGCTAATCAATGTTTGTGGACTGTATTTCCACTTTAAAATAATTCAGTTATTTAAAAGTATGAATTTTCCAAACATACTCCAAATTTAGAGTTTTGTAAATGGAAAATTTATCATTCTAATGTTTTTGTTCTAAAAATTTTTTGAGATGTATCTGTTTGAGAGTATATGCCTGAACTTGAACGGCACCCTAAAACTTACAGTTCCAAAATATTTTTGAAATGAATTTTAAAGAGAGCATAACTCATAAACCTGAGTAAAGACAGTTTAATGGAGCTGCATTACTTTCTGTACCTTCTCAGTTCTTTATAATATTTTTTTTTTTTTAAAGTAAAACCAGTAAGAAAATAGTAAGGTAAAAACTAGCAGTACCTAAAAGAGAGTAAAATCACATGCCATGAACTTTAAAGTGGCAGCCAAGAAAAGAAATAGATGACTCAACTCAGAGTAGCTCCTCATTTCTCCTCCATCCTCAATGCCATCCCCGTAAGTGGTGCAATAATACATCCTGGTTTTATCTAAAACCTTCAATTTGGAGAGACCTCTATTCAGGGGCATCCAATAAAATTTGTGGGGGAAAAAATAAAATTCTGAAGAGTAGAAAGCTGTTATCCACTACTATAAAATCTCAGGATCTCAGTAGAAGTTTGAAAACCCATTAGAGATCATCATATTCAGGCTTCCATATATAATGGGAAGAGTAAGGGTATCCCTCTTATGAATAACATACATTGTTAACTGGTGGGGTAAACCCTAAAGTGGGGAATTTAGTAAGATGTTGAAGAAATAGCAGAGCCAAGACCAATGGAGCTCTCCCTTCCCCCACTCTTCTCCTATTAAATCCTTAAGTTATATAAAAGTAGACATAAAAATCCCCAGTTCTCCATTTTAAGTTGGCAAGAAGGTAAATAAGTCAAATGTTAAGTGGGAATTCTATCAAAAAGAATGATATGTAGCTTATCATATGAAAAAAAAGATATAGAATGGCAATTCTGTAAACAATACAGAGAAAAAAATAAACATGGCAATGCACATTGCTAAATACAGATGAAGAAGCCAGTATGGAAGAACATACTATGCAAGGACAGAAGAAAATTTCCTCATCAATGCTTAATACAAAAATACTTAGTAACAATGTGATCCATAGCTAAAACTTGAGATGGTAAGAAGAGAGAATAAAATAAAAGGGAGACTTTAGGCCAGCATGCCACCACTACAGGACTGATGAATATATTACCAACAGAAATAAAACATAATAAGCAAGCCAAAAGTGGAACTTCTAATACAGAGGAAAAGCTTGAGATACTGTGGATTTATGCAAAGGGAAAAGACAGATGGAAACAATTAGGAAAAAGAGAGGGCAAAGATAATCCAACTTAAGGACAACTGGTCTCACCCCCACCCCTCCACCAAAGGAAAATGAAATAAGAAACCCTAAGTTATACTAGCAAATTTTTAATTATAATAATGAAAGAAATGATTGAAGATTGAAAGGGCATTTGATGATCCAATAAAAGCTATTGCAGTGTGACTAAGATAAAATAATATTAGTATTAAATTATTACAATTTAATAATAAATGATTTTTCTGATGGGCAGGCATATAAAGAAAATTGTTCCTTCTCACAACACCACTAAATTACAGAAGGTGGTAGGGGCAATATCTACATAGTTCTAAAGGAAAGTGTAACTCAACATATTTACTCTAGCCAAATTATCTTTGTATATTAAAGTATGCATATTCTCAAACATGCAAGAATTCAGAAAGAGTTTCTCTTAGGTCTTCTGAAAAAAGAAATTAATAATGATATCCAGCTAACTCAAAGAGAAATTAAAACAAAAAATATTTGTGATGAAGAAGCTGTTATGTTTGCAAGCATTTCTATATTCTTACAATTAAGGTTAATCAATGTAAATATTACAAATCCTGAAATATAAGAATTAAAACCAAAAAATTCAGGACTTAAGAAGTTTGAGGAAAGAAAAAAGTTCTAATTTCTTCATTTTCGTAGTATAGTCAATTGATAAGAACTACACTTGAAATTGTAGTTAAAATAATGGTCCCTATTACCTTTTATTTTCATAATGTTAGAGTGATCTTTAAAGAGCTATTACCTCTTTGGTGAAAAAAAAATTTATTTGAACTGTACCATCTTCTAAATTTTATCTCAGTATCTTTTCCTCCCATTACATTGTAGAAATATTAGAGTACTTTTTAAAACTAGAAAACTGTCAAACATATAGTGATGACTTCCAAATCAGTGTCTTGATCCAAAAATACTGCTTGATCTTCAGATGTCTATGTTTAAAAATTGTCTAGACATTTCATTTTGGGTATCCCAGAGGCATATCAAACTTAGCATATCAGAAAACAAATTTATCACTTCCTGGCATTTCCCCAAATCTGCCCCTTCTCATGTATTCTTTAACAACCAACCAATCCCCAGTTACTGCCAGTTTTATCTTCTGTTTCTCAAATGTATCCCACATTTCCAATGCTACCACCACTTCTTAACTCAGGCCCTTATCATCTTCATTCTGCAATAACCTTGTCTGGCTCATGCCAACTTTGATTTTATACTTCTCTTTTCCAACAGAATGACAGTCTTATAATACACATCTAACCAGATCCAGATTGAATTGTACTCCCATAGCCCCTTACACACTTTTAACAAAACTTCTTGCACTGCACTGTGATTTTTTGGTCTGTGTCTTATTTTTTTTTAATTTTATTTTATTATGTTATGTTAATCACCATACATTACATCATTAGTTTTTGATGTAGTGTTCCATGATTCATTGTTTGCATATAACACCCAGTGCTCCATTCAGTACGTGCCCTCTTTAATACCCATCACCAGGTTAACCCATCCCCCCACCCCCCTCCCCTCTAGAACCTTCAGTTTGTTTCTCAGAGTCCATAGTCTCTCATGGTTCGCCTCCCCCTCTGATTTCCCCCCTTCATGTTTCCCTTCCTACTATCTTTTTTTGTTTATTAACATATAATGTATTATTTGTTTCAGGGGTACAGGTCTGTGATTCATCAGTCTTACACAATTCACAGTGCTCACCATAGCACATACCCTCCCCAATGTCCATCACCCAGCCACCCCATCCCTCCCACCCCCCCAACTCCAGCAACCCTCAGTTTGTTTCCTGAGATTAAGAATCCCTCATATCAGTGAGGTCATACAATACATGTCTTTCTCTGATTGACTTATTTCACTTAGCAGGTCTGTGTCTTCTTAAGAGAAAGGAAATGTATCTGATTTCACTCTGTATTCCAGTACCTAGCCCAGTGCCTGGCACCTAATTGCTCAATAACTACTTGAAGAGGGAATGAAAAGTGACTATGCCCATGCACACTTCTGTTAAATAGTTCAGCAGTCTGACTGAGAATCTGGAATGTTCATCACTACATCACATTGCTTCTTACCCCAGCATGGAGCAGGATACTTGATTCACAAAGTTTACTGAATGAATGAATGAATGAGTGAGTGAGTGAATAAATGAAAAAATGGTTATGATGCAAAGCTAGATTTTCAAATCAAATGCCTAAGTAAAATACTTTCACAATGTTTCATCAGCTTTTAATAACTGCTCGACTTATGTTTTGGAGAATAAACCTCTAACTAGTCATGTAAGTGCCTCAGTTATAAAAATAATTGCCATGAGAATTATATATATATATATTTTTTTTTTTTTCTGCATAGAGTTTATTTCTTGGCATTCTTGCTGCCAACTCTAGATACCCTAGGGTAAAAAAAAAGAAGCCTAATTTGTTTCTGAGTAATCCCACAATGGCTTTACTATAGAGACCTTTGCTGTACTCATTCATTCCATTGTGCTTTAAACACATCTTATTCTGCTTCTTCATAAACAAGGAGTGTGACTAAATGGTGGAAGGGAAAACATTCTCCAAAACAAGTCCTTTCAAGGAAAAGAGTTAGAAGACTAAAGCTACAAATTCAATGCAAATTGGGTTTAAATTTATTTGGTAGAACAAGAGCCCCTTTCCCACTTATAGTCTGTATGTCTAGACAGTTTCTCCTATCAAGGATTCAGTGGGTCTGCTCAGATCTGGTTTCAAATCCTGATTTTACCATTTACTATTTGATTTGTCTCTTTGAGGATAGTGAAAACTACCCAATAATGCTGAAAGGCTTAAATAGGGTAACATATGTTAAGGGACTTAGCACAGTCCTGACACAAAGTAAGTACTCATTAAAGAGCAGTTATTAGATTATTATTTTATTATTGTTATTTACTGCTCATTTCCATTGCATATTTAAAATTCACAAACATTTTAAACATGAAATTACTACACATGCAAACTAATACTTAATTCTGCTTCTCAGTATAAATTTAATTTTTAGTATTAGTATTTAATAATCAACTACATGTTCATCTAGAAGATGGTTCCTAAGATAGTTCTATGCAGCCCACTATCAACATTTCATAGTTCTATATTTATTGAGAAAACAATGTAATAATTATACCTTATACTTCCTGACAAAATATTTGACATAGAGTCATAATGTATATTATCAAAATATTGTTTTAAAAAGATCACTGTGTGTATACATATATAGGTATGTGTATATGTGTGTATACACACACATATAATACTAAATGACCCATTCATGAGTACTTATATTTGTAAGCTGCATTTTCAAGGTAAATTCACTAGAGGCCTATATTTTTTATCCTATCCTTCTGTTACGCTAGTTAGCAGGTTTTTTTTATTTTTTAAAGATTTTACTTATTTGACAGACAGAGACATAGCAAGAGAGGGAACACAAGCAGGGGGAGTGAGAGAGGGAGAAGCAGGCTTCCCGCCGAGCAGGGAGCCCGATGCGGGGCTCGATCCCAGGACCCTGGGATCATGACCTGAGCTGAAGGCAGATGCTTAACGACTGAGCCACCCAGGCGCCCATAGTTAGCAATTTTAAAAAGAATAAAGTCTTATACATTGTTTTGAGAAACAACACAAAGATGAAAGAAGCAGCATATAGCAACACATAAATTAAGAGACTTTTGTGAATTTGTAAAAATTCTAGCAGAGACTAAATACCAGAACAAGTTGAAGCTTGAAAATAAAACACACATATAAAACAGCTTTTAGATCCTTTAGGAGCAAGGGGGGAAAAAAGCATTCCAAATTGTTTTTGTTAAGATGTTGTAATATTAGCTTAAAAACAAGAGCAAACAAACAAAAAGAGGTCTTCAACTTTTATATTTCTTTCATCTCTTTCTACAAGGGGAATTTTCCTCCAAGTGAAAATGTGCTATGAGCATTGTTAAAAGAAGTTAAGTTTAGTAACAGCAACAACAAAAAAATGAAAGCGCTGCTTGTTACTTTAAGTTTAGGTTCCCAGGCTCAGTAAAAAAGTATATCACAAGATAATAAAAAGAATAGCAATTATGATCAAAGAGCTATTGCTGTCAACATTTAAAGATACAAGCAAAATAAGTGAGCTGGCAGAAGACTGTAGGAAGTCTTGATGTTTACAGCTGAGAAAATAGTGGAGTTTAGAAACTGAACTGTTAATTTGACCTTAATTTGAAGGAAAGACTATTGCAGACTTTTTAAAATGTGGATTCCTAGACACAAGTAAGTTCATTCAAAACAAATCATGTTCCCACAACTTTATTTCTACTCTTTTAGCAGATTATACTATATTAATTGATCAGAACAATGTTCAAAACATATATATATCAGTAAGATATTTGGCAAATATCTCCTGATATTCATATATATATATATATATATATATATATATATATATATATATAATGGAAAATAATCATGGATTATAATGCATTTAGACAATTCATAATTTTTCAAGGAACCCTACCTAAAGATCAGTGGATATATATGGGCCTGGTAAGTATCTTAGTGATTTGTTTCTTCTTGAGACATTTTGTTCAATATTTTATTATTAGTGACTCTAAGTAAAGTCTTGCTAAAACTCCAAAGCTGGAACGATTTATGTAGGCATTGAATGGTAGAATGAAAGACAAAAACCATCGTACAAAGTGTTTGGATGGGCTGAAAGCCTTCCAGATTAAATATATCAGGGAAGAATGTAAGATCCTTTAACTACTTAAAATCAAAGAAAGAAAGAACAAAGAAGAAAAAGCTTATGTGAATCAAATCTATAGACTTAAAGAGATAATAGGCTGTGTGAGCTTATTGTGTATGGCAGCTGATGTAATATTTTGTGATATTAAGAGAACTATGATATACCCTCATTTGGAATATAGAGTCAGTTCTGAAAATCAGCTTTGAGGGCCATCAGCTGACAAGAGTAATGAAGATGTTAGCTGAAGCTCCAGGAAGGTAGACTTTAGCTCAGAATAGAAAATAATTTTCTAATGGTTAGATTTTATAACAGATTATATAAAAATTTCTCAATTCACTCCCTTTTACTAAAACTGTTTAAAAACAGCTGATACTGAAAGTCTGCTAGGATTCAAAGAAAGATTTCTTGTTTTGAGTAGGAATTTTTTCCGAGCTTTA
The DNA here is from genome assembly GCF_011800145.1 of Mirounga leonina. Lineage (NCBI taxonomy): Eukaryota > Metazoa > Chordata > Mammalia > Carnivora > Phocidae > Mirounga > Mirounga leonina. The sequence goes on along the minus strand of NW_023270377.1, from coordinate 50,175,787 downwards.
TTGAAATATAACTGACACATGACATTGTTTAAGTTTAAGGTGTACAATATGATGATTTGATACATGTACATACTGCAAAATGATTACAACAATAAGATACTCCATCACTTCACATAATTACCTTGTGTGTGTGTTTGTATGAGATAAGAACATTTAATATCGGCTATCCTAGAAATTTAAAAGTATTTAATACAGTATTGTTAACTATAGTTACTGTGCTGGACATTACATCCCCAGAACTCTTTACTGTTATAACTGGAAGTTTGTACCCTTTGACTAACATCTCCCCATTTCCTCCACCCCCAGCCCCTGACAACTACCATTCTACTGTTTCTATAAATTTAGCTTTTTTTAGATTCTACATATACGTGCGATCATACAGTATTTGCTTTTCTCCTTCTGACTTATTTTTTTCCCTTAATTTAAATTTTAGTTAATATACAGTGCAATACTGGTTTCTGGAGTAGAATTCAGGGATTCATCACTTACATACAACACCCAATGTTCATCACAAGTGCCCTCTTTAATACTCATCACCCATCTAGCCCATCCCCCATCCACCTCCTTCCATCAACCCTCAGTTTGTTCTCTATCCTTAAGAGTCTCTTACGGTTTGTTTCCCTCTCTCCTTTTTTTCTTTTCCCCATTCCCATATGTTCATCTGTTTTCTTTCTTAAATTTCACATTTGAGTGAGATCATATGATATTTGCCTTTCTCTGATTTATTTCACTTAGTCCACTTTAACTCCATCCATGTCATTGCAGATGGCAAGATTTCATTCTTTTTGATGGCTACTATTCCATTCTTTATTCATTCATCAGTCGATGGACATTTGGGCTCTCTCCATAATTTGGCTATTGTTGATAATGTTGCTATAAACATCAGGGTGCATGTACCCCTTCGAATCTGTATTTTTGTATCCTTTGGGTAAATATCCAGTAGTGCAATTGTTGAATCATAGGGTAGTTCTATTTTTAACTTTTTGAGGAACATTCATACTGTTCTCCAGAGTGGTTGCCCAGTTTGCTTTCCCACCAACAGTGCAAAAGTTTCCCCCTTTCTCCACATCCTTGCCAATACCTGGTGTTTCTTGTGTTGTTAATTTTAGCCATTCTGACAGGTGTGAGGTGGTATCTCATCATGGTTTTGATTTGGACAGACCCCTTAATTATGATATAATGCTTTTCTTCATCTCTTGTTACAGTCTTTGTTTTAAAGTCTAGTTTGTCTCATATAAGTATGGCTACCCCGGCTTTCTTTTGATGTCCATTAGCATGATAGATGGTTCTCTATCTCCTCACTTTCAATTTGCAGGTGCCCTAGGTCTAAAAGGAGTCTCTCCTAGGCGGCATATAGGTGGATCTTGTTTTTTTAATCCATTCGGATACCCTCTGTCTTTTGATTGGAGCATTCAGTCCATTTACATTCAGAGTGATTATTGAAAGATATGAATTTAGTGCCATTGTGTTATCTGTAGAGTTGGTGTTTCTGGTAATGTTCTCTGGTCCTTTCTAGTCTTTGGTACTTTGGGTCTTTTTTTGTTTCTTTCTTTCCTCCACTCAAAGAGTCCCCCTTAAAATTTCTTGCAGGGTTGGTTTCCTGGTCACAAATTTCTTTAGCTTTTGTTTGTCTGGGAAACTCTTTATCTCTCCTTCTACTCTGAAATGACAGCCTTGCTGGATAAAGAAACCTTGACTGAATATTTTTCTCATTCAGCATGTTGAATATTTCCTGCCATCTTCTTCTGGCCTGTCAAGTTTCTATGGACAGATCAGCTGTGAGTCTGATCTTCCTTTTTAGGTTAAGGACTTTTTCCCTTGCTCCTTTAAGGATTCTTTCCCTGTCTGTGTAGTTTGTGAATTTGGCTATGATATTGCCTTGGTGATGGTCGGTTTTTGTTGAATTTAATGGAAGTTCTCTGTGCTTCTAGGATTTTGATGTCTGTGTCCTTCCCCAGATTAGGGAAGTTTTCAGCTATAATTTGTTCAAATAAATCTTCTGCCCCTTTTTCTCTCTTCATCTTCTGGGATTTCTATGAAAAGAATGTTAATGGGGCACCTGGGTGGCTCAGTCATTAAGTGTCTGCCTTTGGCTCAGGTCATGATCCCAGGGCCCTGGGATCAAGCTCCACATCAGGCTCCCTGCTCCGCGGAAGCCTGCTTCTCCCTCTCCCACTCCCCCTGCTTGTGTTCCCTCTCTTCCTGTGTCTCTCTCTGTCAAATAAATAAATAAAATCTTTAAAAAAAAAAAGAATGTTATTATGTCTTAATAAGTCACTGAGTTCCCTAGGTCTACCTTCATGATCCATTATTTTTCTTTCCCTCTTCTTTTTGGCTTCATTATATTCTATAATTTCATCTTCTATATCACTGACTCACTCCTCTGCTTCATCCATCCTTGTTTTTATGGCCTGCACTTGTGTTTGCATCTCAGTTACAGCATTTTTAATTTTGGCCTGACTAGATTTTAGTTCTTTTATCTCTGCAGTAAGGGATTCTCTAGTGTATTCTATGCTTTTTCCAGCCCAGCTAGTATCCTTATAATCGTTGTTTTAAATCCTAGTTCAGACATCTTACCTATATCTGTATTGATTAAACCCCTGACCATGAGTTCTACTTCCCATTCTTTCTTTTAGGGTGAATTTCTCTGCTCATCATTTTGTCTAGAAAAGCAAAGAAGAAAGAGAAACAAAACAAAACCCAAAAACCAAAAAAACTAGATCTTGGTTGTGTTTTTGTCTGCTTATTAAAAGAATCTAGATTCCAAAATACTATATATATATACACACACACACACACACACACACACACAAGATATACATATAAAGAAAAATGGAAAAAATAATAAAAATTTTTAAAAAGGGAATTGAAAAAAATAAAATAAATGAAAAATAAAAAGAATAAAAGTAAAAAGGAAGTTATATCCTGTTTCCCTTAGAGAGGAAGCTTTGCAGCACTCTGTGGTCAGTAGACTTCGTGTGAGCAAGTTGTTTTTGCTGTTGTCTTTTGGGGAAGGGGCCTGCTGCGCTGATTCTCAGGCTGACTTAGTTCAGTGGAAATGAATCTCCAGGGTGTATGGAGGCAGGGCTTGGTGTACAAGGCTCCAGCCTCCACTAGGTGGTGCTGTTTCAATCCCTGAAGGCTTTCAGCACCGATGGGCCAGATGAATATGGCTGTGCCCCACTCTCTAGCCCCAGAGCTGAAAGTTCATGCCCCCCACTCTTCAGTGAGCCCTCACAGAAGAGCATGATCAATCACCCCCGTTGTGCCATCTAGCTTATATCATTTAAGCAAAATACCTTCAAGGTCCATCAGTGTTGTCACAAAAGGCAGAATTTCATTCTTTTTTATGGCTGGATAATATTCTATGCTATATATATATATATAGAGAGAGAGAGAGAGAGAGAGAGCGTGAGAGAGAGAGAGAGCCACATTTTATCCCATCATCCATCCACAAACACTTATGTTGCTTCCAGGTCATGACTATTATGAATAATGCTGCAATGAACACAGGGGTGCAGACACCTCTTTGAGAGTGTGGTTTCATTTGTTTTGGATATATACCCAGCATTGGGATTACTGGATCATATGGTGGTTCTATATATAATTTGTTGAGGAACTCCCACACGGTTTTCCATAGTGACTGTTCTCAACTTACAAACCTACCAACAGTGCACAAGGGTTCCCTTTTCTTTACATCCTCGCCAGCACTGCTTATTTCCTGTCTTTTTGATAACCACTTTAATAGGTGTGAGGGGATATCTCATTGTAGTTTTGATTTGCACTTCCTTTCTTAAAATTATGTATGCAACTCCAAACATTGAGCCACCAGAGAAATCAAAGAAGGAATTAACTAGTAAAAGATGATGGCCAAATATTAGAAGAGTAAAATAACACAAAAATCAGCATTTTTAAAATTCAGTATTCACAGAGTTATGTTTAGATGAGTGCAAAATGCATTTGGTCAACCACTTCATGTTCAAATTCATGTGTGTGGAAGTAAATTTGATCCATCTGTTCCCGAATTATTTTCTCAAACCACCAACATTTTATTTTACAAGAACTGATTTCCAACAAGTCTTATGATATCCCTGACCTCCTGCCAAACCTGCTCAAAAAGTCTGAAATATGGCTATTGTACTGAACCTTCTCAAATATGCTGGGTTTTTTTTAATTAAGAGCAAAAAAACAGGCAAAAAAGTATTTATCTGCTACATTGCCATTCATGCTGAAACCAAGCATAATACATGAACAAAAAGACAGAAGATCAACACAGTATCCATTTTTACTATATATATGTCCAGATACAGTATAATACAAATTATCTAGACAGCAAGCCTTGTATAAGCAGTTTACACATACGCCAGGAGTTTAAAAGGGGAATGGATGACCAAGGACAAATTCATGTTCCCCCTGAGGAATGACTTAAATCATATATATCACCAGTGAAGTTTCTCCATCTACCCTTTGGCTGCTCCTTTGTATTATAGGCATATCTTGCCTAGTCTACCTCTTCACTTTGTTCTTAGGGCTGTCACGTGGGCCATCCACTTCTCTAGTTCTCCACCCTCTGGGCATTGTCATCCTTTCCCATGGCATCACTGACCACCTAGATGCTCATGACTCCCAGACCTGTATCTTCACTCTGCTTTCACTTCTAAGACAATTTCTGAACTCTTCCTACTTGGATCATCAGTAAGTCCCTCAAAATCAACAATTCCATGAGCACTCAAACTATGAGTCAGAAATCGATACAATATTTGGCTTCCTTCTCCCCTTTTGTCACTCCCCTCCTTCCCCCAGTCAGTCACAAAGTCCAGTCCATTCTTTCTCTTAATCAGCTCTCTAACCTCATTCAAATCATCATATTCTATCACCGTAATTACTGGAATACCTTCCTAGCTGAACTAGCTATATATCCAAATGGACTCCTACAATCCATTCTCCATACAACTGTCAGAACAATCTTTCTACAAGGGAAATCTAATAATGCCTTTTTCTGCTTAAAACCCATCAGTGGTTTCTCATCACTTTAGAATAAAGTCCAAACTTCTTAATATTATTACAAAACCCCATATTATCCAACTCCTTCTTAAGTCTTCACCCTCTTCTCTCTGAACCTAACCCTGGCATTCCATAGTCCAATATTTGAGTTCTGTTCAATTTCTAAATAATTGTCATGCCCTCTCACACCTCAGGACATTCCCACAAATTGTTTCTTCTGATTAAAATCTCTTCTCCTCCCTAGTTCCACTCGAGCCAAGTTCCTTGCCCCATCAACTTTCCCTACTCCACCTACCTTTGCTGTCCATGTCAGCTTGGATGTCTTTTCCTCCAAGAAGTCTTTCTGGCTCTGTCAAAGCTAAGTTTGATACCCTTGACATATGCTTCTACCACACCTGTGCATCCTCTATGACAGCCTTTATTTATCACACTGTACCATAGTTGTGTCTTTGCCTGTCTCTTTCAATAGAGTTTAAGTTCTCTAGAAGGGTTGGATTCCATTTCCCAGCAGGATGCCCTATGCATATTATACATGCAATAAACTATTGTTAATACTAGATGTATTTTAGATCCCTGGTGACAGCCTTGTTAAAAAACACAATCTGTCATATAACTGATAAACTGCATTTAAGTATGGGTTTTCATTTAATTTTCCTCTTATATCACCATTCACAGGAAAAAATGTTTAAAGACATAAAAATAAATATAAAGCTATTTTCCCTCCTGATACACACACACACACATTTTTTTCTGTTGTCCTATCTGAACTTGGTGCTAAACATACTGAAGTAGTATCTAATTATAGTACTTTTTCCTCTAATGACTATAAATAGTCATTGCTTTCTATAACGTGAAATCCTCAAGTAAATTATATATGAGACAAAAAAAATTGAGAGATAGCATGAAGGTTGAGATTTCCAGGACAGGTAAAATACCAAGAGTTGAAAAGAGAACATGATTCCATAGATATTTAATTCCTTCAATCTTAAAACTGAATGAATAAAGTATCTTTTCTTGAAAAATATTACTCAGAATGTGAGATAAATGTTTATAGATGATCTACTGACAAAAGCTAACTTCTATATTTTCCAGGACTTTTAAGATTTTTCTACAAAAAGTTATGTAAAGTAGAGTAGAATTTTAAAGATAGTTCCACTGGCCTTTCTTTTCATTACTAACAGAAACATATTTACCACCAGTGATAGGATGCCTTCACTTGATTAAACCATGAAAATATTATCATGTTGTTATAGGTACTCACATGTACTCAGTGTGTAGAGTGACACTTTGTAACTTTTAGGAATGTATCTTCCATTTACAACTAAAAAAGGGACGTTTGCCTTTTGTTATAGAACATTCTCATTAAAAGGAGATTGCTATTTTACTTTATGTCATTTTACAATGGTCTACTCATAGTAGAATTACTCAGATAAAATTATTTTGAAATTCACAGTGGTGTGTCTACACAGTTGAAACACAAAAGAGTTTGGGAAAAAATTAAAGTGTTTTTCAATGGAGGGTATCAAATAGCATGATTAAAAAATAAGCAGAATTAATAAGTCACTGTCAATTTTGGCAGCTAGTATAAAAAAAAGAGGAAATATTCTATAGACTGAAAAGACTACTAAATATACTAAATATTCCAAATACTGCTAAGCAGCTAATTCTTTTCCAACTCCAGTGCCTCTCAGACCCAGCTCTAAAGTTCTCAAAATTTCCACAAAATTTTCTATCATTACTGTTCAAAAGATTGACCTCATTTGAATAATGTTCTCATGTTCACCTCAATCATTTCTCCTAGTCTTACCTTTAAGGCACCTAGTTATAGGACTTCATCTGGGGTCTCTGCTAAGAATATCTTTGTGATATCCTATGTGATAAAATAATGAAATTATTTTAGTGTTTTAAATTGGTTAAAAGCTGAATTATTCAAATCCTAACTAGTTTTAAGTTTATTAGGTCAAAATGACACAGAGCACTTTGTTGGGAAGATTAATAAGTGCTTATTAAATAATGACTTGATTGGTTGTCTGCATTGCCTGAAACATCTGATCATCTTAAATAAATCTATAAAACTAATGCAAAAATAAAATGTATAATTTATAATCAGTTCTTTAGGTAATTCTATGAAAAGGATATTGAACTTTTAAAAATTAGAATTACTAAAACAAGTATAGATGATTAAACTGATGTCATTCCCCACCGCCTCTTGAAAATAAAAAATAAAAAACATGCATTAAAGAAATCAATTTCTTTTCCTGGAGCAAATGTGCGAAATCTAAACTCCAAATAGGCAGAAAAACTTTACCAGTGGTTGAAAATCACAACTGATAAGATGATGCAACAGTTCTTTGGCCCTCATGTAAGCTAGTTCTGTGGTAGGATAAAATGTTTTATAAGAGAAACTAAGTTTATAAAAATCAAAAATACTAACGAAAAGCAGACTTCTGAGGTTTTAAACGATCTGATTTTTCTGTTCTTCTTCTACTGTGTTTGGAAATGGCAGCAGAAATGATGAAATATAAACATAAAAGAAGTTTGGAAGATTTCTAACCTCTCTCACAAGACAATTGCTGGTTGAGAGTTCTTAATAAACCAACATGATCCATTTTGTGTTTTTCTTGTCATCTCCTTCACTATTTCCACATAGAATACTTTGTACCTGATTCTCATCTAAAATGAACTATTTTGTAGAGGGCTTCTGAGAGATAAAAACCTATATGGTAATGAGGTTGGGTCTCTACTTCTATCAATTAAAAGTGGAAAGCTATAAATAACACTGAAAGAACAATACAGCTGTGTGAATCTTGGCACAACAGGATGAAACTATTTCTACTGTTTGCTTCTTTTCCCCCTGTCCCCTTTCCAGCGCATATAAATTCATTGCTCTGGTGGTTTTAATGTGGGCACCAGTTTTGACTAAATCTAAGAGCTCAAAGAAAAACACAGCTGAAACCACTGCCTAGTGGCTTAACTCACAGCCCCAAATGATAGGCCTCCGACAGAGCCCAGCAGGCTTTCAGCAAAAAGGCTGCTGACTAGAGCTCATTTTGAAAAGTGGAGAGTTTGATAGTAAGTCAGGAAAGAGGCTTCACTATAGCTGTCTTAGGAGATTTTGCATTGCTCTACTAAAAAGAAGCAGTGAGTGTTCTACTCCTCTACTCTATGTAAGAAATACATGATAGATTTCTCTGGCACTTTAGACCGGCTGATTCTATGCTAGAATGCTAAAATCACAAGGTAATGACACATACAAAATGACGAGCTGAGCTGTGCATGGCAATTTCTTTCATTTGTAAATGATTTATCTTATTCAGTCCTGAAGGCTTACAGGTCAGTGATTGTTCTTCAACTAGTAGACCTAAAGCCATCTATAAAATTTCTGTCTTTAACTCTGTCCTTCTCTGTATGGCACAGCCACAAAAGATCTCCTCAACACTTGTGATCCAAGGGTCTTTGGAAAGAAAGATGTTCTACCTTCAAATATGTTAGATATCAAAATAGAGAATCTGCTGAAATGTGATGATTTAGATTTCACTGCTGTTTTCAGAGATCTGATGGTAAATTCCTCCTGAGACTGTCAAAGATAGCGCCAATGTCCTTGTGATTAAATCTCTAGGGCACCTCAAGGAGAAGGCTATAAATTGCTTTCCTTCGTTGCTACTCCTCTACAGAACAGAATTAATTTTTCTCCCACAAATTAGTGCTAGGAAAAATTAAAAGAAAAGCTGATTGCAAGGACACTAAGGACCTAGGATAGTATCCCAGTTTTCTGTCAAAGCAGATAACACCATTTATTAGACAAGGAATGGAACATATAACTGTAAGATATGCTGAGCAAGTCTTCAGTTTTATTACTCTAGTCCCACACAATCACCAAAATCCCTGGATTCTCTGTTCCCCTACAGTACCCTCTGCCAGTGGCCGAAGAGGATTTGTCAGCCTCTCACTCTGTGATGTCTCTGATCTCTAGTTTGTTCTGCAGGTCTGGATGCATTCTGTAATTTATCTTGCTTTTCTAGGTGTAATAAGTGGTATCACTGGCCTGCTGTGAACTGGTACAGACTGTCCCAAGCAAAACCTCAAAATTTAATATTAAAGCAGGTATTTTGTTGTTGTTCTGTTTATTTTCCTAGCTCTGTAACTATCCCATGTAATTTCTATTGTCTCTTAGTAAACATTCTCTAACAGCCCAGACTCTCCATGGCTGTGACCCTGGTCTTAATGCTTAGTTTCATGAAAGTTGATCTTTACAACCTATTTATATGACCCCACCAGCTTGTACTGTAACCTGAAATCCCAGTTCTGGTCTTTAGGACTGAATTGCCTCTCAGAACTCTATCTGATGACACTGTTCCACTTTGGTCTTTCAGATACAAAAATGCTGCCTCTCTCCCCCACTTGACACTCTGCAACCTTCTGCTTGTTAACTCGTAATAGTATCTCTGGACCACCCATTCAGATGCCACCCCCACCGGTTCTCTGATCAGTGTCACACTCTGGTAACAGATCCCATGCATTGATCCCACAGCCTTGCTTAATTATCTTATTCTAGGCCTTTGCCAAAATAAGTACTAATCTTGCCCCACTTAGTCATACCTGTCCACTTGTCATCCATAAGCCAGTACTTGTATTTTTATAATAAAGTGGAGTATAAAACAACTGCAAACCTGAGAGGAAATTTCAAAGAAAAATACTGTAATGTAGAAGGTTTTTTTCCACATCATTTATCAATTTGGATGTGCTTTATATATATTTCCTAGAGTGTGAGTCCCAGAACACAATTGACTGCAATTTCAACCAGATTGTATTATAGCAGTCAAATATTTTCTCTTGACTAACTTATAGAATAATTTAGATGCTGGCTAGTGTGTAAAGTCTGTGCAATTGTAGTATTTACTCTCTTGTCAGTAGATTAGTAGAAGAGGTAAAAATCAACTTCTAGTAATATTTACTATGGCAGCTGGAATATTGTGGTTTAATGAGGGAGTTTTTCAGTGCAGAATTAACCAGGGAAAAGTGGTAAGGTTCATAAGAGCTGGTCCTGGCTTTTCTTGGTAACTAAACATCATTACCACATGAGCTGCAGTATTTCCATTGATGGACACTTTTAAAAAGTAAAAAAAATCAATCAAGAGATTATTACTTCGTCATCATGCTTCATAAACTTACATGACCTCTATTTTTCAATTTAAACTTTGCTGCGAAGGCATATGGAATTCTTAGAGATACATTAGATGAGTCTCACTGCCTCAGAAGACACGTAGAATATATTTTTTAATAAAAAATGTGACTAGCATATAGGAATGAATGTTGACAAATAATGACCTCTCCATATCTATTTCCACTCTTCAAATATATTTAAGCCATCTGTTTTTGGATATAAAGATGCATATGAAATATTTCAGGTCTAGTGAAGGTGGATGGTTAATATTTTCTAAAACAAAAAATATGATAATACAATCATTCATACTATATATTTTTCTTATATTTTTAAAAAAATTATAAAACATCGATTATAGATTGATGATTTTTAATGGTAAATTTGGTAGAAAAAGTATTAAGTGACACTGTATATAACAAAAATTTTAGCAAAATAAATAAAAAATTTACTTTTTTTTTTTGGTTCAAGGTAATCCAGGAAATTAGTCTGATCTCTTTCAGGATTTATTTTAAGGGATGGTTTTGAATAATTATAGTTTAAGTATAAAGGTGTCAATGACCTCTGCTCCTACAATCACTACCTTTAGAAGGATCTGTCTGCAGAAGCACTGTCTTAGATTGCCTCATATGGGACAGAGGCAATATTTTTTCAGTTATTAATAAAAGTTATGGAAAGTGCTGTAAGTTAATGGATTGAACACTTAATTACATATACAACAAAATACTTAATTGATAGGAAATTAAGAACCTTGAATCAATTTTCACCCAGGTTTTTGTTAATGTAACATAAGCAGTCAATTTATCATATGAAATAAACCTACACAGCAGAAAGCTTGGTGGTATCATGGTGTGATGACCAACTAGAATGTGGGGGTTATACACAAAATTTTTCTAGATTTTAGAATTCTTTTCACCTGACTTTATAGCCATCTTCCTAGATAGAGAAATATGTACTAATTAGAACATCAAGTGACAATCTTAAGTATCCCTACAAGGAGACAATCCAATAGAAACCTCAATGTGGATGGCAAAGAGACATTTAAAAGACGCCATTCCAATGTTCATTCTTGAACTTGCCTTTGGTAGAGTCAATAGGGATGAGAGAATCTGATTTTTCTTAATCTATTATTCCAACAAAGTCATAGGCAACTAACAGATTAAAGCACAGTTTTTTATGGCAACTGCTACAAAGAAGAAAAGCTATGGAAACTAAATTTATCACACTGCAGTTAAATGATGGAGTATATACACTGGCTCAAGTGAGTGCCACTGACCACAAAAGCAATTCAAAATTGATATTTATAATAAAGTTCTGCATATGCTTTAGGTGGCCAGAGATGTTCCATGCCGAATTGGTCAGATAAAATAAGAATCAGTGAAAACAAACCTACAGTCTTTGCCACGGAAACCAAAGCATATTGGGAAATCTCAATTTCCTTCCTCCTGTTTGAGCAGGCATATTTGGCTCTAACTCTGTCTGTTAATAGTTATGTTTAGACAATGCCAAAGGAATGCCTTGATAAATAAAATAATCTAGCTGGGGTGTGTGTGTAAAAGAGAGACTTGTCATCACACATAATAATGGTAGTTTTGTGAAATTCAATCCTACTGTAGTGAATTCTATTGGACTGGATGATGACTGGTCACACTACTTTCTCCTATGACAGTCCCACATCAAAACAAATGCGAGATCATTGCAACAACACAACAGAATGTTGCTTCACTGCTTCAACCTTGATGAAAGGAAATTATCTACCACATTTTAGAATTAGTTATTTCTGTTTTTGTCTTTTGGTGTGAATAACTGAAATCACAAAATGTGCAGTTTTTTCTTATTGTGCTCTAATATTTTCAGTAAAATAAAATGATATGATCATATAACAAACATGTATGATTATATTTTGTTGTCAGGTGACTAAATAGACTAAATTTCTTTCAGTTAATTAGAACAAGTCTCCAATGAGTGAAGTGGAAAAAAAACATATGTTTGAATTCTAAACAAAATGTAATTTATGTTTCTTTCTTTGATACTCCCCAAAAACTCAGAGTAGAGAAGAAATATAAGCTATTTTGGAGTTAGGCAAAACAGGCTTATAATATAAAACAAAATTCCATGTTTTTTAAAAAGGCTTTATATCTGGCTAACCTAATCAGTTCAAGACAAATATTAATAAGAAAAACTAACCAAGAAGAATAAAAACCTTTTTCATTGAATTATGCAATGAGTGAAGTCTACACAGTTGCCTTGGAAAGACACTGTTTTAGTGTGTGTTATAGTCAGAAAGTAGGAAAGCACAAGGCTGAATGACTGGACACCATTTTGTTCTTAAAATAATAGGTTCTGAGTCCTGGGTTGAATTCTGAAAACTCCTAGGGCATAAATTAAATATTAAGAAACACCACTGATTGGAGTGCCTGGGTGGCATATTGGGTTAAGCCTCTAACTCTTGGTTTCAGCTCAGGTCGTTATCTCAGGGTCTGAGATGGAGCCCTGAGTGGGCTCCCCGTTCAGGGTGGAGTCCGCTTGAGTTTCTCTCTTCCTCTCCCTCTGCCCCTCCCCTCTGTGCTCTCTGTCTAAAATAAATAAGTAGATCTTAAAAAAAAAAAGAAACACCACTGGCATTTAATGATCCAGTGGATCAGAATACATGCATTGTTAAAGTGGATCATATTTGATATTTACTTAAAAGATGATAGCAAAAGATTTTGCATTGATAGAATTGCTCAATTCAATATATTCACAGCTATCTGATAATCACCCAGATACTTCCAGTGATTATATCAAACAATTGTGATTGCTGTCCTCAGCCAATACTTCCTGTTTGCCTATCCCTATACAAGGGAGGGGAAATTCATTAGAAGGTTCCATAACTTCTAAAAATCTAGTAATCAAGATATAAGATTAAAATAAACAATAGTGCTGGGGCGCCTGGGTGGCTCAGTCGGTTAAGCGTCTGCCTTCGGCTCAGGTCATGGTCCCAGGGTCCTGGGATCGAGCCCCGCATCGGGCTCCCTGCTCGGCGGGAAGCCTGCTTCTCCCTCTCCCACTCCCCCTGCTTGTGTTCCCTCTCTCGCTGTGTCTCTCTCTCAAATAAATAAATAAAATCTTAAAAAAAATAATAAAATAAAATAAAATAAACAATAGCGCTATATACTATTCATTCTGCTTGTCTACTTTTTTATTTTTATTTTTTAAACTTATTTATTTATTTTTTGCTGCTTGTCTATTTTGGTTTCTTACTATATGAAATATCAACTCTCTGCACTGTGGACTTACACAGAAATTTCACTACATATACGTGTTTCTATATATCCACACGATACATACAGTTTTTCATTATAAAAGTAATGCATGTTCACTAGAAAAAGAAACAGTACCGGGAGAGAGAAGATGGAATGAGTTATTCAATCATCGAGAGATAATTACAGTTAAGATACTGAATATATCCTTCTATGACTATACATTCATTTCTCTATCATCTCTCTCCAGATAGTTTATCTATACTTTATGAAACAAAAGTACCATACCTATAGTTTTGAAATCCTTTTAATTTATACAGTATATGCCTTCACGTCAATAAATGCAGATCTGTATCATTGTCTTTAGGGAGCTACTCTTTGATGAACTGCTCGTTCGGTTTTTGGACCACGGGCTCAGTCTCTCAGCTTTGGCTCACAGTCAGGAAAGGGTAACTGGGCCAGTAAGTCAAGAGGCGGGAGACCCCCGTCCCGCCCCCGCTCCGCATGGCGGCTAGGGTCGGGGAGGCAGAGGCGCCAGGGCGCCGCGGGAGGCCAGCCCTGCAGCCGCCGCACAGCCAATTCCGCAGCAGCGGTGCTTTTCCCCGTACCCCCGCTCTCTTCACCCTTCGCCGCAGTGCCCACGCCCGTTTTGGCTACCGTGGATGGACAGGAAGAGTTTGAAACTGAAGTAACCACACTGGAGAACGCGCTTCCGGGCGCATCCCCAAACCAGTGTGGACAATTTTGTACGGTAGGAATTCTTATTAATTCAGAATCGCGATATGAGGCAAAACATCTTAGTGGAGGAACTGGCATTTTCCTACCGATGGATCTGAGCAAAGAAGTTCTGCTTACCTTGGAAAAGCGCAGGCTACTCTACGTGTCAGCCAGGCGTCGAGAGCGCCTCGTGCACCGCGTCCGCTGACTGTAAAGGCCGGCGCCGTCCCGCAGCCCAGGCTCACAGGGGAAGACGGGACAAGACGCGAATGGCCGTCTGAGCTGGAGGCCCTCCACAGGCGGCCGGACCCAGAACCGCTTCTCCCCGAGGTGATTCCCAGGGCCGCTTAGCGGGAGAACACAGTGGGGCGCCACAGAAAATACAGCGAAGATAGACGGACAAGTACTTCATTCCTCACAAACTACGGCGTGGGCTGGGGTGGGTCGGAGCATGCGCACCTGGTGGAACGCGCCAGGAAGTACCTCCCGGGAACCCGCCGCCCCTGGGCCTGTGAGGAGGCTGAGGACGTGGCCAGACCAGTGTCCACGGGGAGGGGTTGCCAGGCTGGAAAACGACCCGTCCGACGTTAGCCGGGGCCCTGCCCCGTTCCCTGAGCTCACGCACGTCAGGATAGGACTGGAGCGCTGTTACTTCTTGGAGGGAGATTTCATCCCTTCCTGTGCAGAACAGGGTGGGAGGCGGCGGCTCCTTCTCACCCGGCGGCGCAGCACGGGAGTATTTGCCAGGCTCAACGTCAGCGTGCTCAACAGGCACCACCGGGTGTACAGCACAGCGCCCCCCAGGCCCCCCCCCCCCCCGCCCTCAGCTACAGGGACACGGACCTCTTGTGCGTCCACGCCAGGGCCGGCCCTGGACAGGTTCGAGAAAGGGTGGAAATCATCACGAAGAAATTCATTTTAGTGGCTGGAATGTGGGGGTGGTGGCGCTGGAGCGAACCAAGGCGCGGCTCATGTCCATGCTCATGCTGAACCTGGAGTGCAGGCCTGTGATCTTCGAGAATGCGGGGAGGCAGGTGCTGGCGACCCGTTCCAGAAAGCTGCCCTGGAGCTGTGCACCCTCATCTGCTATGCGAAGCTAGAAGACATCCTCAGAGTCGCTTCTAGTTGTTCCACGGGAAGCCTACAGTGGCGGCTCCGGGTGGTTTACTGACCGGCTGACTCTCAAGCCCTCCGGCTGCGTTGTGGAGTGAAGACACACGCCTGTGCAGAACATCTGGGTTCTTCTGATAGAGGCCCTCCGAAATCCCACCCAGATCGCGAGCTCTAGACAGAGCCCGTGTTGAGGCACGTTTCTTGGGTGTGAATTTAGTGCCAAATTTCACAAGCGGTGCAAAGTGCAGGACCTTTCTGTTAAACGTGAACAAATTTAATGCCACGGAGCACAGCTCAATTTCCAGCCTTCAGTATTAAATGTGCCGCTCAGTGGAATAAAAGGTTTACCTTCACCACTGCAGCGAGAAATAGGATGAAGTGCAGGAACGTTAAACTCAGCCTGCTGTAGAAAACCAGGTTAGTGTTCCTACCTCTGTCCTGTGTTCCCTGAGATTAGCAGTCGCCAGTGTGTCAGCCAGCGCCAGACTGCCTCCTCACAGGGGCCGGAGGGCTAGTCGGGAGTAAGAAACCCAGCATGGGGCAGGGTTTCTTACAATTGCTGGCTAGGGTAACTGCAAAGCCTGTGAACATTTTAAAAGGTAGGAGACTAAGGAGCTCTAGGTTCTGCATGTCTGGATGTTTCAGGAGAATTAAAGTCAGATGGCTTTGGTAATATAGGATAGCTTTGTGGTTTGCAAACTTGAACAACTACCCCCCACCCCTGCCCAGGGGCCCCAAGTGGGAACCCACATTGACCACCTCCAGTAGTGGTGATGCTGCAGTAATCCCTGGCACCTGGCAGTCAGGGGATTGCACAACATCTGGCTGCAGTTTGGTTGGAGAAGAGAGTCTCCAAGTCCTATTTTTTTCCTTTTTAAGTAGGCTCCATGTCCAGGGTGAAGCCCGACTTGGGGCTTGAACACATGACCCTGAGATCAAGACCTGAGCTGAGATCAAGACTGGGACAATCAACTGACTGAGCCATGCAGGTGCCCCTCCAAGTCCTAGTTTTTGAAACGTGGAGAAACCCAGCCTCTGCAGTACAGATGAGAGAGGGACAGATGTTTTAAGGAAGTCAACTAAACATCTAAATATTTTTAAAAATGTCAAGATCCATGTAAAGTAGATGAGGAGGTATGAAAGAAATTCAGCCCAGAGGTCCTCCACCCATTGAAAGGCAGTATGTGAGCTCCTCTTCCTCCTGTCTCTGCCTCCTTACATTCTTTTTTATACAGACAGCCTACACGTTTCCCTAGGTTTGTCATAAGAAATATTTCCTTCAAAGTAACTGGTTCTTTCCATGGGCCTATGGAAAAGAGGGTGCTGCCACTTTCAGAGTCAGAGTGATTGGGCAGAATGGAAAAGGAGCTTTGTTCAGCTTAGTGGCCAACTTGAGGAAATTTGTCAAGCTACAGTGAGTAGACTGGCAGCAAAATCCACAGAGGAGATTATTTATGCCTTAACACTGTGAGGTTGATGACAGCAATAGTTGATTCAAGGGCCATTTCCCTGGTTTCCTTTCTGGATTACTGGAAGGAGGGCAATTTGGAATTTCAAGACACAGATGCCTTTTTTTTTTTCCCCCTGCCTTTTTTAAAACTTAGGGAAAAGATTATCTCAGAAGGAAACCATCTCCTTCTGTCCCCCTTTACCTTAGCCACAGATGTTATATAAACATAAGGCAGGGCGTCTGGGTGGCCAAGCGTCTGCCTTAGGCTCAGGTCATGATCTCAGAGTCCTGGGATCGAGCCCCACGTCTGGCTCCCTGCTCAGTGGGGAGTCCGCTTCTCCCTCTGCCTCCACCTCTGCCTGCAGCTCCCCCTGCTTGTGCTCTCTCTCTCTGTCAAATAAATCAACAAAATCTTAAAAAAAAAAAAAAACACAAGGTGATTATTAAATTATTTTTTATCAAATTGTTGAAAATGTTAATATGCATATTATAAAGAAGAAACCACCTTTCTAATGAAATATATCTACTTCTCTTGCAGAAATAGATGACAAGAGGGTGACCAACACCCAAGCCGAAGTAAGTTTCCTTATATTTTGTACAAATAGGTGTTCAAATCAATTAAAAACATAATTAGGTTGGTTTAATGTTTTATAAAATATGTCAAGACAATTGATATAAGAACTAGTTTGCTTTTCCTGACTGAAGAAACAGTAAAATGGGGTCATTAAATCTCTGCCTCTGTGCTACTTTGGTTCTCAACCTATGAAATGCCAACCCCTGAAAAAACTTGTAAAATAAACCATTGCTTTTAGTGATAAGATACAGTATTGATACTTTCAATTTAGTGACTAGTTGTTTATGACCAACTACAGGCTAGGGCCAGCCACTGTTGGAATCCTGGAGCAAGAAGATAGGGAGCAGGCACCTCTTAAAGGGTCTTCTGGAATGTGAAGCCAAGAGCAGACCCTGAGGTCAGAGGTTCACCTACACATGTAGGAGTTCAGATGGAAAAATAGGAACCAGGGGAGGCTAGGGGAGCTGATAATATAAAATATATTGAATATAAGAAAGCAAGTAAACTTATGCTCAGAAATAAAACAAATATTGACTAGTGTGCAGACATACAAGTCAATTCCCATGGCTGCATTAGTTAGGCATAGAGCAATACAATACCCAGAGGAAAATGTAGAAAGAACAAAATATCAAATAGTATCTCTTAAGACTTTTCTAAAAATTTAATGAGATTGTGTATGTGAAAATGCTTTGACAACTGAACTCTTACATACATATAAAGCAGTTTTTATTGCTTAAGAAGTTTTACTACATGGTACTAAACAAACTTTTCTGTAGGATTAATTTTCCACTTGATCTTTGAATGTGTATATGGAAATAAATATGAGAAATCCCAAAAGTGATTGTTTCTTGAAATCAACCAGATGAGACTGAATACAGTAAAGGAACATCAGAAATATCAATCATCCACACATTGAACATTAATATAGAGTCGCTCTGTCTATACCTGTGCATAATGAACTGGTGGTACTGAAACATTCTATTTTGGAGAAATTTGCTTGTACCATATGCTTGGCTGATATGGATTTGACAACTATTGGTTGAAATTTTTTACTTTTTAATGTATTGTTTTTGCATCAAGTAAATGTCTATCGTGATGATACTTTTGAAGGCAAATAAGCTTTAGTATGTACAAGGGAAGATACCTCAAATTCTGTGTACTGTCAATGAAACAGTTTCTAGTTTTGCCTAGAATAATTCCCAAAAAGAGTCTTGTAACTACTTATACCTAACCTTTTCAAAGCAAAAATGATCGAGGCACAAAAACTCATTGATTAAGACCACTGCCTTTGCCACATTGAAACATAAATCAACACACTATTAAAAAGGAATCTTTGACATATTCTGATTGGGGTATAGACCATATATATGTATTTTACCATAATAAATAATACTATTTACATATTCACATATATATGATTAGTTTGTGGTTTTAACCATGAAATATGTTTCTATGTTCTAATTTTTGTAATTTTTAATGCAAAAATTCTCTCTTCAATAATTCAGTCCTGATCTAGTATATGTAGGTAAGTGTTACACAGCAGTTTTGTTAGGAAAGGACTTATTTATCTGTTGAAAATAGAAGAGAATATTATCTCAACACTAATTCCAAGTAAATGGAGATGTTAGATTGAACATGTCAATTCCAGAAGTTTATAAATTGATATTACGTACCCAAACCCTCATTATCTATCCAGAACCACTCAAAAATCCTTTGAGCAGGTATAGTTATCCCATGGACATACCTTTTGGAGTATACATTGTTCTGGCAGTTGTGTTTTTTCTCCCAAACAAAAGGGATTGGTGTCTCTTTCTCTCTTTCTTTTAAAAATAAATGAATGCTACTAGGTGAGAAAAAGAGTAATTTCAGGACTGTGATAAAGAGTTGTATGATGAAATTGATTTATATATCTCTTAAAACTGTGCTGTCAGCGAACATGTATATAATTTCTCATTGATTTGAGTTGTATGTCGTAACAGGGGGAATCAGAAAGCTCTTTGAAATATGGCACAGTGTTTGTTTCCCTCACAGGGCTAATTTTTACTCAAATAATGCTTTTCCTCTTTTCTCTTTGTCCACAGTCACAAAATGCATCCCCAAAGCAAAGGAAGCAGAGCGTGTACACACCACCGGCCATGAAAGGTACTGTTCAGGTACTGTTTCGGGTTGCTGTGAGTGTTGAGTTCATGGCTGGCAGGCTGTCTCTTTTCATTGACCATATGCTTGATTATAAGCTTGATCTAGTCTTAGCTCTACAACTTGATAATGTGACTTTCAATAAGATATTTTACCCATTTAAAACTTAGTTTCATCAAGAGTAAAATAGGTAGCTGAAAAAGGAATAACTAGAGATGTCTCAGAATTTCAGTCTGGAAATTCTCATTTTCCAAAATAATGACAAAGATTTTTCTTTTACCCTTCCTCACATATTTTCTTTGAAGGGATCTTTCCAGAATCCCTAATTACCCTTGACAGTGGTGCCAGACCATTGCCATTTTTTTTCTTAGCTTATGAAAAGTAGAATAACTTGAATTTGGAGCATATTTAGTGTAAAGTGTTGCCTCATTGCCTTATGTCAAGAATAGCTCTAAGAAACCCAATGAAACAGTGATTAGCCGTACATGTAACAGCTGTTCAAATAACAACTAAAAATGCTAGCTCAGATCCTGGCATTTTCCCAGATTTCTCCCCCAAAACTGGAACTGCTAAAAGAACATCTAAGTGTGTCAGAATTTTGACTGACACCAGTTCCAGGGAAGGCTTCTTTTATTTCTCACACAAAAACGTTCCTGACATGAGGCAGAGTGTGCTCAGTCCAGTAGCTCCTGTTCCAGTCTGTCACTTGGGCCGTTGGCCCAGTGGCTCATCAAGCTCAGTTTCTACTACAAGAGAGGCCAGCTGAGCAGTTTCCTCTGGAGTCTGGAGAGATGTCTAAATTGGGAGTGAAATTTTCCACTCTGTATTCTCTCTAGATTTGAGGCTTTTTTTTAGGGAGGTGAAATATAAATGGACACATTAATAACTACTTTCAGTAAACTTCCTTCCTGTGCAGCTATAAAATACCCTGTTTGTTTGTTTGTAAGACTGCAGTAAATAACACAGTCATCAGTATTGTACTGTATTTCCAGGGTAATTACTGAGAGTATCAGGCTTCCCTCTCCAAAGATTAATATACTCATTTGAAGATCTATTTCCTATTGTAAGTCATCTTGTACTTTTAAGACGCATCAGTTTTGGCATGAATGGGCAACAGTAAAAGATATATGTTCACAATTTAATAATTTCCTCTGTTCTATTTTAGGATGGCTTAACTAAATAAAGTAATACTGTTCTCATGTCCTCAGAGAATAATATTATTTTTAAAGGAAATTCTTAAAATCAAAGCCCCAAGAGCTTTGGTTATATTTAGCTCTCAAATATCATAAGAATGTGGGATCCTAACATTTAGGGAAGTTAGTCATATTGCATATTTTCACATGTGACCTTACTTTACTACTGTCTATCTCTCCAAGATGGCTGTTCAGTGACAGTCAGTTTGGTCATGAGTTAAAGGCTTGGGAAAGCACAGTAATTCTTTCAAGAGGCTACCAGGATGTTATTACAAGCCACTTAGGTCCTCATTTATAACCAGTAAATACCTGGGTAAATCTCCTGCTTCTGATTAAAAAAAGAGAGAGAGAGATAGAGAAAGCCAAATCCACATATTTTATTCAGTCTACCTGTCCCCAAGAGCTAGAAATGAATATTTCAAGACAAAATTAAGCTATGGTAACATATGGTGCATTGTGGGCACATTAAGAAATCAATCATAAGAAAGATGAATTAGCAAAGGAAATGTTATTGAGATACTAAATACAATAATACAATGGCTCTGAAATGTGTAATTTTCTTCAAAATGCAGTGGAACATCATTATACATTACTGAGTACAAAAAAATTTTTTTGCTAAGAGAGCAAAGCAGCAACAGATGTGATTAATAGTTCTAAAAAAATTACTCTACAGAAAGGCCAAGGAGGACTTCTTGAAAGACCTAGCAAATAACTGGTTAGTGAAACAAAACAAAATACAACAAAACAAACGAAACAAAAACAAATTGGCCAAAATCCTTCCTTCTCCCTTCCTTTGCTCAGTTGTGAGGAATTACCAGGTATAGAAACCAAAGTGGCAAGAGGGGAGAGATGCTACATCCCAACTATTTCTGTTTCAATTAATGCATGGACAGGTTAGTCTATCTCTTAAGTACATTTAGTTTTTCTCTTTCACTAACAGTGGTACTTATGTCTCCACCAGGTTTCAGCAAACAGAGACATGTCCAGGTCTACTTATCCAATGCTTCTGTTTTTCTAGTTTTAATTTTTCTCACTCCCCTCCCCTCTGGTCAAAGAGAAAAATATGATTTGGTAAATGAATTACCATCCAGAATGATGCATCAGTTGGACTGGATTCTTAAGAAAGATCATCTCCGTGACCACTGGAATCATTGGGTGGTTGCCTTTTAGGGCCTGGTACCTGGATCAATTAGTTTATGGCCAAGGTGGCAGCACCATATGATATAAATATGGAAATGTAAATAGAAGAATCTGTATATGGCTGTCTTCCTTCAGAGGCGTTTCATGGTTTGTCCAGCACATTTACTCTTAGAACGTAATAACAGATTTAGTACTTGGTCTGGCTGTCTTTCTATTCATAACATTATAGGCATTCAGCGTGTTCAAGGAGCTTAAATGTTAACTAGGGCAACTATCAAGTGATGACTGAATTTTTTCCACTGCATCTAACCTCAAGGTATTACATTGGCTATGTCTTCTTGCAGATTCCAGTATATTAGGCCTGAGGTGGAGTCAGATAATCAAAAGTTCCAAGTAATTCTGCTGCAGCAAGTCTAAAGATTGACCAGACTCAAATAGCCAATCACCTACCTAACATGTCTCATGGAGATCAAAATAATAATGAGATCAAAATTAATATGTTCAAGACTGACTTTTGAATCTTCTCAACACCAAATCAGTTTGTCTTGTACTGTTTCCCTTCTCAGCAAGTGGAATATCCATCTGCCTAGCTGAATATTGCCGAGTTCTGAGAGCTTCCAGGGATCCTCCCTCTCTTTCACTCTCTTCAATAGTAGAACACTAGCTCTCATGGGTTTCCCCCATTAGTATCTCTTATCTCTCCCATCTTTTCTCTTCTCTTATCTCCAATATCACCACCATATTTCAAATCACAATCATCTCTTTGCCAGGATAGATAGACATACCTTGAAGGTATTCTAAACCACTGCTATAAAGCAAATCAAATGAATTTTTTAGTTCCGCAGTGCATATAAAAGCTATGCTTACGCTATAGTGTAGTCTATTAAGTTTGCAATAGCATTATGTCTAAAAAAAAATGTATATGCCTTCATTTGAAAATACTTTATTGCTAAAAAATACTAACCATCGTCTGAATTTTCAGCAAGCTATAATCTTTTTGCTGGTGGAGGGTCTTGCCTCCATATTGATGGTTGCTGACTGATCAGGGTGGCGGTTGCCAAAGGCTGGGGTGGCTGTGGCAATTACTTTTTTTTTTTTTAAGATTTTTATTTATTTATTTTAGAGAGAGGGCACACAAGTGAGTGCAAGCAGGGAGAGAGGCAGAGGAAGAGGGAGAGAGAGAATTTTTAGCAGACTCCCTGCTGAGCATGGAGCCGATCCCAGGGGCTTGATCTTACATTAAGAGGTCATGACCTGAGGTAAGATCAAGAGTCAGATGGTTAACCAACTGAGCTACCCAGGCACCCTTGTGGCAATTTCTTTAAATAGGACAACAGTGAAGTTTGCCACATCAATGGACTCTTCCTTTCACAAATGATTTCTCTGTAGCATGTGTTGCTGTTTGAAAGCATTTTACCCACAATAGAACTTCTTTCAAACTTGAAGTCAATCCTTTCAAACCCTGCCACTGTTTTATCAACTAAGTTTATGGAGTATTCTAAATCCTTTGTTGTCATTTCAACAGTCTTCACAGCATCTTCATCAGGAATAGATTTCATCTTAAGAAACTACTTTCTTTGCTCAGCCATAAGAAGAAACTCCTCATTTGTTAAGGTTTTATCATGAGATTCCAGCAATTCAGTCACATCTTCAGGCTCCACTTGTCATTCTAGTCTTTTGCTGTTCCCACCTCATCTGCAGATACTTCCTCCACTGAAGTCTTGAACCCCCTCAAAGTCATCCATGAGGATTGGAATCAACTTTTTCCAAACTCCTATTAATGTTGATATTTTGACCTCCTCCCATGAATCACGAATGTTCTCAGTAGCACCTAGAATAGTGAATCCTTTCCAGAAAGTTTTGATTTGCTTTACTCAGATCTATCAGAGGAATCATTTTCTATGGCAGCTATAGCTTTATGAAATGTATTTCTTAATTAATAAGACTCAAAAGTCAAAATTACTCCTTGACCCATGAGCTACAGAATGGATATTGTGTTAGCAGGCATGAAAACATTAATCTTGTACATCTCCATCAGAAATCTTGTGTGATCAAATGCATTGTCATTGAGCAGTAATCTTTTAAAAGGAATCTTTTTTTTCTGAGCAGTAGTTCTCATAGTGGGCTTTAAAATATTAAGTAAACCATTTTATAAACAGATACGCTGTCATTCATGCTTTGTTTTTCCATTTATGGAGTATAGGCAGAGTAGATTTATCATAATTCTTAAGGGCCCTAGGATTGTCAGAATGGTAAATGAGCACTGGCTTCAATTTAGTCACCAGCTACATAGCCCGTAACAAGAGAGTCAGCCTATCATTTGAAGCTTTGAAGCCAGGCATTGACTCTTCCTCTCTAGCTGTGGAAGTCCTAGATGACATCTTCTTCCAACAGAAGGCTGTTTCATCCACATTGAAGATTTGTTGTTTAGCGTAGCCATTATCTCTAGTCATTAATTATCATGGCTAGATCTTCTGGATAACTTGCTACAGCTTCTACATCAGTACTTGCTGCTTCATCTTCCTCTTTTATGTTGTGGAGATGGCTTCTTTCTTTCTTTCTTTTTTTTTTTTTTTTTTTAAAGATTTTATTTATTATTTGACAGAGAGAATGAGAGAGAGAGAGCACATGAGAGGGGGGAGGGTCAGAGGGAGAAGCAGACTCCCCGCCGAGCAGGGAGCCCGATGCAGGACTCGATCCAGGGACTCCGGGATCATGACCTGAGCCGAAGGCAGTCGCTCAACCGACTGAGCCACCCAGGCGCCCCAAGATGGCTTCTTTCTTTAAACCTCATAAACCAGAGGTACCTGGGTGGCTCAGTCGGTTAAGCATCCAACTCTTGATTTCGGCTCAGGTCATGATCTCAGGGTCGTGAGATGGAGTCCACATCGGGCTCCATGCTAGGCATGGAGCCTGCTTAAGATTCTCTCTCCTTCTCCCTCTGCCCACCCCCTACCCCAACTTGTGTGCTCTCTCTCTTAAAAACAAAACAAAACAAAACAAAAAACAACCTCAAACTTTTATTCTGTAGCTTCCTCACCTCTCTCAGCCTTCATAGAACTGAAGAGAATTAAGGCCTTGCTCTGGATTAAGCTTTGGTTTAGGGAATATTGAGGCTGGTTTGATCTTCTATCCAGACCACTCAAACTTTCTCCATATCAACAGTAAGACTGTCTCACTTCTTTATCATGTGTGTGTTCACTGGAGTAGCACTTTTAATTTCCTTTAAGAACTTTCCTTTGCATTCACAGTTTGGTTAACTAGGCGCAAGAGGCCTAGCTTTTGACCTATCTTGGCTTTTGACATGTCTTCCTCACTAAGCTTAATCATGTCTAACTTTTGATTTAACGTGAGCGACTTGCGGCCCTTCCTTTCACTTGAGCACTTAGAGGCCATTGTAGGGTTATTAATTGGCCTAATTTCAATATTGTTGTGTCTCAGGGAATAGGGAGGCCCAAGGAGAAGGAGGGAGATAGGTAGGTAATAGCTGTTCGGTGAATTAATCAGAACACACACCTTTCAATTAAGTTCACCATCATTTAGGCACAGTTCCTGGCGCTCCAAAACAATTACAGTAGTAATGTCAAAGATTCTTAATCAGAGATCACCATAATATAATAACAATGAAAAAGTGTGAAATAGGGGCACCTGGGTGACTCAGTCGTTAAGCGTCTCAGGTCATGATCCCAGAGTCCTGGGATCGAGCCCCACATCAGGCTCCCTGCTCTGTGGGAAGCCTGCTTCTCCCTCTCCCACTTCCCCTGCTTGTGTTCCCTCTCTCGCTGTGTCTCTCTCTGTCAAGTAAATAAATAAAATCTTCAAAAAAAAAAAAAAAGAAAGAAAGAAAAGAAAAAGTGTGAAATATTGTGAGAATTACCAAAATGTGATACAAAGACACAAAGTGTGCAAATGCTATTGAAAAAATTGTACCAATAGACTTGCTTAATGCAGTGTTGCCACAAACCTTCAATTTGTAAAAAAAAAAAACTCAGTATCTACAGTGTGCAATAAAGAGAAGTACAATAAATCAAGCTATGCCTGTAACTGGTTACTCAACAACATCTAGTCTTTCTCTTCTTGCCTCCCAGGAGTTTTCTATACTGTAGCCAAAGTGAATTTTATATGCTATTTCCTTGGTTAAAACTCTTTAATAGCTCCCCAATTCCATTAGATAAAATCCCTATTCCAGAGCAAAGTTTTCAAAGCTTACTGGCCCATGGCTCCAATCTGCCTCTTCTCTCCCCGACTAGGTCCCAGACATGCTGGTATTCTGCCAGCTTCTGAAATACACCAAGCTCTTTGCTGGTTCAGGAAAGATTCACACATTCTTCCCTTCACCTAGAATGTTCTTCCCTGCCTCCTTCTTATCCCCATTCTTTATTGGCGAACTCCTACTTATCATTCAAGCCCTGTCCTTAAAGATCAGTTTCTGAAAGGAGCTTTCGCTAACCCTCCAATCTAAATTCTCTATAGCTATAAACTCCCTATTGATCGTTATAATCTCTACAGTTCTTTCCTAGCAAGTAAATATGATGTCCAGCTATTTACTAATGTCTCTCTCTTCAACTAGACTGCAAGTAATGTCTGTGGCAACAGTGATAGTGTCTATTTTATTTACTACCATATCTGCAGGGCTTCACATAATGCTTGGGACATAAGCAATGCTTATAAATATATTTTTAAATAATTTTTAAAAATATACCCAATGCACAAGTGTTGGTGAATCAGTCATTTCCTAATGATATCTACCTTTTCTCTGGTCTATTAGAAAGACCTTTTTTCTGTTGAGGGCCCTAGAAATTTGTATTCATGTATTGTTTTATATCTTGTTACTGTTTGTGGCAAAATTTAAAATTGCAACTATCTAAATATTTCAGGATATTTATTGGGTCCTCACCTCACCCTTAATTTACGTCTTTCAAGGTTAAAATATCTCAATATCAGTTATGCCTACCATTCTGGGTTTTTTTTTTTTTTACATTCTTTCTTGATCTCCTAATAAGCTCCACTTTGCCTATATTATTCTAGAACTGCATCAT
This sequence comes from Mirounga leonina, assembly GCF_011800145.1. NCBI lineage: Eukaryota > Metazoa > Chordata > Mammalia > Carnivora > Phocidae > Mirounga > Mirounga leonina. The sequence continues at coordinate 50,149,018 of NW_023270377.1, read as the reverse complement.
TCAATAGCAACCTTATATTTAAGTGTGGTTTGATCGGAATAGAACAGAGACTTCCATTATGCCTATCACCTCCTTCCTCCCAGATTATTTAACTCTAATAATGCAACCTAAAATCTTATTAACTTTTTCTGGCAGCCATATGCATTGATGAAAAATAGTGAACTTACTATAAACTCAAAACTTCCAAGCCTTTTTTTTTTTTAAAAGATTTTATTTATTTATTTGAGAGAGAGAATGAGAGAGAGAGAGCATGAGAGGGGAGAGGGTCAGAGGGAGAAGCAGACTCCCTGTTGAGCAGGGAGCCCGATGTGGGACTCGATCCCAGGACTCCAGGATCATGACCTGAGCCAAAGGCAGTCGCTTAACCAGCTGAGCCACCCAGGCGCCCCCAAGCCTTTTTTATGTATTGCTTTTAAGCCCTCTTACTCACCATGCATTTCCCATTTTAACATACGTCTTTTTTTAACGAAAAAGTAAGACAGTGTTGTCATCCCAATTGAATTTCCTCTTGTTAGAATCAGGCTGTCACATGAATATGTCATATTTTGTACTGTGATTCTATCATCCATTTCTTATCTCAATCATGTATCATCCACAGATAAGATAAGCTTATCTTTGGTATTTTTATCCACATTTGTGAAAAACATATCAAACAGAACAGGGCCTAGTAGCATACGTATCTCTCTCTAGTTGACATCAATCCCCCTGAAAGCCACCTTTCAACCAATTATCAAATAGACTTCTATATCAGGACTCCATCCCATAAAACCAGAGGATATTATGAACACTATTGTTAGATACATTGTTGTGTTTCAGATATTTTGTGCTGACTACATTTTTTCATCTATACAGATGAGTCATAAATTTATAATGTGTTTGATGCATAGAAATGACAGAAGTTGAAGTTTGCATAGAAAACAGACTTTTCTATTACCCTTTGTAATATAGTGCTTTATCATTATGTAAGTAGAAAGTTCTGAGGATTATCAGAAAAATGACAGCTGACTACTGAATACTCATGTGCACTTTTTTGGTGTTTATATGGTGGTCAGCCTTGTAATTTACAGCGTAGCCAATTAAATTATTGTTGGATAGCTTGAATCACGTTTCCAGAAAAGCAAAAGTAGGTTTGAGTCTTGGGACAGGAAATAGCTGACTCATTTCCATCCTCATTTTGTGTGTGTGCGTGTTTTACTGGAATGCAAAAATGCCTTCAACTGAAGAAAGCAAAGCAAATTATTGATTTAAAAAGGAAATTTGAACATGAAATGAAGCAGCTGACTGAAAATTACATTGTATAGCAGGCTCTGTTAGTATTACATTACCATTTTTAATGCATAGTAAGTCAGATGTTATGTGTACTTCTAAAAAGGATCCTCTCATTCTTTGTAATTTCTTTAAAAGAAAGTTTTAGTTACTTTGGTGTCCAGAGGTTGTTCCTCTGGTATGTCAAAGAGGTCTTTGAATGCTTGCAGCATTGGAACTCCTACATTTTATTTTCTCCAAGGATGGTTGTGATCTCAATATTTTATCTTAACTCAGCCTCTTCTCATACTTAAGCAAAAAATGCAAATAAGGAATAACCTAGGATGGGAAACCATAAAAAAGCTGAATAGGTTTTTAGAGGGTGGTGGATGACAGTGGCAAGGATGTGACCTATAATAATAACTGAAGGATAATCTTCAAATCAGGGAAAGCCATTGGTCATAATAATTTTACTGGACCCAACATGAAGGGACATGGACTTTGGGGGGCAAGCAATCAGGGTTCAAACCTCAGCGCCACTGTTTATTAACTCTTCAGCTTCAGCAAGTCAAGGAGTTTAACCTCTCTTTTCTCATCGGTAAGATATTGATGATACTTACCCCACAGTATTGCTGTAGAGACATAAGAAAACAATATGTGAAAAGAGCATGTTTAGAACAGGCATGGCTAGGCAGGAACTACTTCGAATACTTCTTTGAACCCTGGATGAAGAGTCAGGTGCACTCCTTTTCCATTTCCACTGAGCCTGGGAGAAGGGAGGAAGGAACCCAGGAGAGGGATGGAAGGGGGAGAAAAGGACTTGGGGGAGAATGAAATACATGCCAGGATTTTGCTCTTACCCTGGTGGGAATTGAAAAGTCAGGGTTAGAGGTGTCCAATCCTATAAGGTGCCTATCCACCTAAGAGTGCCCATCTGATAAGCATGTGGATTACCCAGCTTTGCAACATTTGCTCCACTTTTATTTGCACCTGTCTCAGGTGGATTTGTGCAACTAGTCTTTGACCTTTCAGTTCCTTTTCAACAAAACCCAACTGGCTTTTCCTTCATTTCACCTCAGACACTGTGTCCCTCATTTCCCAGCTAACAGCCCTTGCAGAAGTATTTGTTTTTAATTTATAAATCTTATATTTCAAAAAAGCATAAGAACAAAGTGATGGTTAATGGTGAATTTAGGGATTGCTAAAGATTATGCAACAGATATGTCTAGCCAGAAGGATGAGCAGGAATCACATCATATAAATTCAGCCTATAATTAGCCAACCAAGGTAGATTAACAATGATTATATTGAATTGTAACCAATTCTTTCCTCCTGAAATCAAGCCTGTTATAATTGTGACTGAAAGAATACTCAGAAGGAATAGATCAGCCTGTTCTTATCACCCCCTGCACAGTCAAAATTGAAGGCAGAGAGAGAATTTGCAAGATCTTTTAATTTCTCATCAGGCAATCTCTACCATACTACATTCTTTTTAAAACATTTCTGTCCTTCTGTGGGTGTTTTCCAGGTATTCATCACATTTGCCTTTCTAAACCTTGGCTTTTTTGTTTGTGCTGATTTGATTTATTTACTGTGTAGGGTAGGGTTTATTTATGCAATTCAAGAAACATTTTAACAGATTTCTAGATAACAAGGAACATTCTAAAGATACACAAGTCTTGCTTATTTCTTAAAAAAAAAAAAAAGTATGTTTCTATTTCTAGATCCACTTCCTTCACTTCTCTTTAATTTCTTCCACTAAGTATTTGTTCATCTTTCCTCTTATCTTTAAGTGGAGAGGGTGGTGTTAGTGTGGAAAACTGATATGAGATTGTCCCTTTCTTGAAAGCCACTATGATGTCTTTTTTTCTGAGTTCAACACTGAGAGAGAGTGAAGCAAGAGGAAAATGCCAGCAAGTATGAGTGGACTTCATATTTTATAGCATTGTCAGTGATTATTAGGTTGAGAGGCCTAAAGGACCTTAGATGAATTAAATTGCAACTTTAATATTTGGGACAAGAAACTTAATCTCATGTGGTACTACTTATACTTTGAAAAGGAGACCACTATTTGTCAATATGGTTCCATTCGTGTTTTTGTGTATATTTACCTACTTTTAAATTAATCTTTTAAATTTACATTGTTGTATAAATAATATGCAACTTTAAAAATTGCCTCGTATCTTAGAAGCAGGGAAGGAGATAAACTTTTGCATTTGGTTGGAACAGATTCATTGAGATACAGTGTCAAGATTATTTCCAAATATGTAAATTGTAAAATTCAGTTGTATAAACACTAATCATATTCTTCCACAAATCACATATGAGCTTCCACTGTGTATCAAATACTGCAATAAACTGTCGTATCTACAGAGATGAAAAGCAAAGTCTCTTCCCAATGGTAGACCAATCTAAAGGAAGCAACACCGAAGTACACAGGTAGAGCACATCCAAGTGAATCCTTCAACAGGGATTTGACAGAGTTATCAGAGATCTGAGAAGACTCACTAGGCCTGGGGGACAGGAGAGTGAAGCCACTTTCATATCACAGAAGGAACAGTTATCTGTACACATATGCTTGGAGAGTAAAACAGACCAGGTCATGGAAAAGTGGAATACGTAGCTCACCATTTTCATTCCTCCTATTCATGTGAACTTGAAAAGCATTTACGATGACAGCCTAGTGTAGAGAGTGAAATCCTGCATGGGACCTCTGCTGCAATACAAAGTTTAAAGAGGTCCCACTAATGGACTATGAAGACAACACTTTCCAAAGCATTTGGAAATCCTTGTGCATTTGATTCCATTTTAAAAGTTCTGGTTCACATCTTTGTCTTTCCTCTTAAGAAGGTTACTTTTAAAGCAGTAATTTCCAGCTCAAATTATACTTTAAAAATAAACTTTATATTTTAGGACAGTTTTAGATTTTCAGAAGAATTATGATGATAATACGGAGATCCCATGGGCCCTGCATTCAGTTTCCCCTACTGGGTTTATACCATATATTAATATAGTATATTTTTTATAATTAATAAACTGATATTGATACATTATTATTAACTAAAGTCCATATTTTATTTACTATTGTTTAATTTTTACCTAATGTCCTTTTTCTGTGCTAGCAACCCATCCAGGACACCATATTACATTTAGTTATCAAGTCTTCTTAGGCTCCCCTTGGTTGTGAGAGTTTCTCAGACTTTCCTTATTTTTGATGACTTTGACAGTTTTGAATAATACTGGGCAGGTATTTTCTAAAAGGTTCTTCTATTGGGATTTGTCTGATGATTTTCTCCTGATTAGACTGGGTTTGTGGGTTTTGGGGAGAAAGACTGCAGATATACCTTTTCATCACATGGTATCCAAGGTACCTACAGTTACCCTGACTTACCACTGTTGTTGTTGACCTTGATCACTGACTGGAGGTGGCATTTGCCAAGATGCTCTACGGGAAAGTTACTGTTTTTTACTTCCTTTCCATCCTGTACTCTTTGGAATGAAGTCCCCACATGTAGTTCACACTTAATGAGGGAGAGGTTGTATTCCGCCTTCTTGAAGGAAATGTATAAATTATTTGGAATTTTTCTGCACAGGACATTTGTTTCTTCTCCTCCCTTTATTTATTCAATCACTTATTTTTATCAGTATGGAGTCATGGATATTTATTTTATACTTTAGATTATAAATCAGCACGACTTTATTTTGTTGCACAAATTGTTCCAGGTTTGGGTCTAGGGAGTTTTTCTGGTTAATCCCTATTCCCTTGGACATACCCATTATTATGGGGGTTTTGTTGTTGTTTTATTCATTTGTTTGTTTGTTTGTTTTAGCATATTCTTACCTTCTGGCACTTCAAGATCCTCCAGGCTCATTTGTGTATTTCCTGCCCCAGTCTTAGAATCACCTTTTCTCCAAGAAGCCCTCACGTTACAATTTTATTTTCTGTTTGAGTCAGTATACTGTAAAATGTATGTATGCATCAGTAGGTAGTTACTAAAAATAGAGAAATCTATTTCTTGCTCTGCAGAAATGTATGTGAATCATATCCATTAGCATTTAGGAGGGTTAATGCTACACTATGAGCATACAGATGTACACTCTCCACTCTTATTAATGCTAATGGAAATTCTGGGAAGAAAAAACAGCGCCTAAGAGCAGATGTTGTCTTTATGGGCTTGCCTTCCTTCATTTAAAACCTAATACAATGTTTCTGGGATGACATTTGTATTGCTGTTTTATGGATGTGGAGTTAGATATGCAGTCTTCTTGGAGATTGGTTATTTGCTTTACTTAAATCAGAGATTTAAAGAAGTAACATTTATAACACCTTATACTTGTGTAGTGCTGCAACGTACATGTTTTTGTATAATCTATTTGTTTTTACAGCAAGCTTATAAGATAAGCAGGATCTTTTATTTTAGAGGAAAGTGAGGTTCACAGAAGAGCAGGGTTCCCATGTTAAATGTCATTCTTCTTTACAAGGCTAACTTGTGACATGAGCCTTTTTTGCTTTTTTGTTAGAATAACAATAGGCCTCATGTTTTCCATTTACTGTACCCATCCTGTTTACCCTAATAAAATCCAGTGATCCCTCAACCTCATAACTTAATGGAAAGTTTTTATAAGATCTTTTTTGCCAAAGGTCCTACGGAATGCGTAGCACCTTTGTTTTTAATTATTTTGTATTTTAGGCTCACCTTATAGGTCCCTATATAATAACAATTTTGTACTCAGACTAAGCTTGCCTTTATCTTGTCTCTCTCCAATCCACCTTTCCTCTAACCCCTGACAACTGACCACACAAATCTGACCCCATGACATTTTGTTTTATGACCTTTCAAATGTGTACCAATTCCTTTAGAATAAGGCCCTGGAAAGAATGTGGAGGACTGTGTAAGATCTGACGCCTCATACCTGTCTAGCCCCACCTCCTGCCTCTTGTATTTCAGGCCCCTGCAATGCTGAACTGTACTGAGTTCCTTGAAAATAATACATGGTTTCTAGCCTGAGCATTTGCTCTGAAGCTTCATTTGCATAAAACGCTTTTTTTTTCTGTTCCCCGCCCCCACTTCTAAATTCTTTGAGCTGTGGTAGTTCGAGACTCAGAATACATTATACACACCTATTTGTATGTATCTGTAATCCCACTTAACTAGACAGAATTCCTTGAGGACACAACCAATGTCTTATTTGTCTTCCATTTGTCTTGCAGAAGGCTCTTAGTAAATGCTGAATCAGTGAGTGAATAATCTTTCTGGTTTAAAAATGTGAATTTAATAGCTTAATTTTAGCCATATGGAAAAAAATTATAAATTTCTGGTGTATATTTTATTCACTCACTTATTCGTTCTACAACCACGTATAAAATGCCTACTCTCTTCCAGGTCATATATTAGGCTCTGTTAGTTCAGAATGAGTTAAATGCAGTCTCTGTACTTAGGAAAAATGTAGTCAAGTGAAAAAGTAAGTTGTGTAAGAAGTAACGATAAGGGGCACCTGGGTGGCTCAGTTGGTTAAGCGACTGCCTTCAGCTCGGGTCATGATCCTGGAGTCCCTGGATCGAGTCCCGCATCGGGCTTCCTGCTCGGCCGGGAGTCTGCTTCTCCCTCTGACCCTCCCCCCTCTCATGTGCTCTCTCTCATTCTCTCTCTCTCAAATAAATAAATAAAATCTTTAAAAAAAAAAAAAGAAGTAGCAATAAGTTGGGTGCCTGGGTGGCTCGGTCATTGAGCGTCTGCCTTCGGCTCAGGTCATGATCCCAGGGTCTTGGGATTGAGCCCCACATCGGGCTCTCTGCTCAGTGCGAAGCCTGCTTCTCCCTCTCACACTCCCCCTGCTGTGTTCCCTCTCTTATTGTCTCTCTCTCTGTCAAATAAATAAATAAAATCTTTAAAAAAAAAAAAAGAAGTAACGATAAGTTCCATAACATTATATGGACAGCAGTATTTTTTTCATTTATTTATTTTTATTAATATATATTATTTGTTTCAGGGGTACAGATCTGTGATTCATCAGTCTTATACAATTCACAGCACTCACCATAGCACATACACTCCCCAATGTCTATCACGCAGCCACCCCATCCCACCCACCCCCCTCCACTCCAGCAGCCCTCAGTTTGTTTCCTGAGATTAAGAGTCTCTTATGGTTTGTCTCCCTCTCTGGTTTCGTCTTGTTTCATTTTTCCCTCCCTTCCCCTATGATCCTCTGTCTTGTTTCTCAAATTCCTCATATCAGTGAGATCATATGATAATTGTCTTTCTCTGATTGACTTATATCACTTAGCATAATACCCTCTAGTTCCATCTACGTCATTGCGAATGGCAAGATTTCATTTTTTTGATGGCTGCATAATACTCCACTATATATATATATATATATATATATATATATATATATATACCATACCTTCTTTATCCATTCATCTGTTCATGGACATCTTGGCTCTTTCCATAGTTTGGCTATTGTGGACATTGCTGCTATAAATATTGGGGTGCACATACCCCTTCGGATCACTACATTTGTACCTTTGGGGTAAATATCCAGTAGTGCAATTGCTGGGTCGTAGGGTAGCTCTATTTTCAACTTTTTGAGGAACCTCCATACTGTTTTCCAGAGTGGCTGCACCAGCTTGCATTCCCACCAACAGTGTAGGACGGTTCCCCTTCCTCTGCATCATCGCCAACATCTGTTGTTTCCTGACTTGTTAATTTTAGCCATTCTGACTGGTGTGAGGTGGTATCTCATTGAGGTTTTAATTTCAATTTCCCTGATGCCGAGTGATGTTGAACATTTTTTCGTGTGTCTGTTGGCTATCCGTATGTTTTCTTTGGAGAAATGTTTTTTCATGTCTTCTGCCCATTTCTTGCTTGGATTATTTGTTCTTTGGGTGTTGAGTTTGATAAGTTCTCTATAGATTTTGGATACTAGCCCTTTATCTGGTATGTCATTTGCAAATATCTTCTCCCATTCTGTCGGTTGTCTTTTGGTTTTGTTGACTGTTTCCTTTGCTATGCAAAAGCTTTTCATCTTGATGAAGTCTTAATAGTTCATTTTTGCCCTTGCTTCTCTTGCCTTTGGTGATGGATGTTTCTAGGAAGAAGTTGCTGCAGCTGAAGTTGAAGAGGTTGCTGCCTGTGTTCTCCTCAAGGATTTTGATGGATTCCTGTCTCACATTTAGGTCTTTCATCCATTTTGAGTCTATTTTTGTGTGTGGTGTAAGGAAATGGTCCAGTTTCATTCTTCTGCATGTGGCTGTCCAATTTTCCTAACACCATTTGTTGAAGAGACTATCTTTTTTTCAATTGGACATTCTTTCTTGCTTTGGACAGCAGTATTTAGATGCAGAGGAGGAAATCGCTAGCTCACCCTGTCACAGATAGTGAAGACTTCGAAGAAGAGATAAACATCACCTGTTAGTTGAGGGATTCAACAAGATTTTCGTAGAGAAGCCTGAGGGGTGGATTCCAGGCAAAGGGTGGAGCAGATGGGGAGGCACAGAATGTGAAAGGGCTTGTGAACCTGTAACGTTGTGAAGCTGGGGGTAGAATGTGTGGAGAGATGGTGGGCACTTGTCAAACAAAGGTCCTGTGTGTCATGTGCTCATGTGTTGGGAATTTATCCCAAGACATCAAAGGACTTTTGGACAATTTCTAAAATTCCATGATATGTTACCATGTTCTCTTGAGTGCTTTGAAAATAGGGGGCAGGGGGAAGGAACAAAGAAGTTGATTTACAGGGCTAATTTTTAAAGGTCAGTCTACCTTAGATTTTATTTGCCTCAGTTCATCTGCCTGTTTCCAATGCTCTTATTTATATAAGAATGGCTAACTACTAGTACCAACCTCACTTTCTTTTTCTTTACTGCATTTAGACTTTCTAAATAATAGCTATGACTTGTGAGAAGCCAAAATAGTCACCATATCATCTTCCAAAAAAAGTTAATGAAAATCCAATTAGTAATGTGTTATATTATAAAAATGTCAAGATAAATTGAGAAACTAGTGCTTAGTGGGGCAAGTTTAAGATAGGATTATATTCTTTACAAATTTGTGCCAGTCTATGAAACTTTTCTAAACATTTTCCCTTATAAAACCTTACATTCTTAAAAACCAAAAAAAAAAACCACAAAAAACAAAAACCTTACATTCTTGTCTAAACCTTTAAAAAAAAGGTCTGAATCTCAAGATAATTTTTTAAAGTTTCATTAATTCCTTTTCCAAAAGATCCTCGTGACCAAATATCCCACATTTCAGTTGCCAGAGCTGGCTGTACTCTTTCTGTGGCATGTTTATTATAGGCTAACAGAGGTATCAGCATTGCTGTCAATCAGTATACAAATATTTATTTAACTCAAACTCCGTGCTAAGCTCTGAGCTGTGTGTTACTTTAAACAAATGACCCTAGGTCAAATTTTGAGGGCGGTTTACTATTTTGGTTTTTTTCATTAAAGGACAAAATACCAAGTAGAAGAAAGAATGTCCAAAGGTTACAGTTTCAGGAAATTACTAGGCCTACAAGATAAAAATGGCATGATAATCCCTACTTTCTGGAATAATCACCAATGAGAACCATGCTGTGCTTTCCTTATACGTCGTCTTTTACAGAAATTTTACTCACTGCACTCTTGAGTAACTTTGTAAGATTTTATTCTCAAAACCAAACTTAAAATTATCTTATTGAAGCCTGGCTCAGTCCATAGAGCATGTAACTCTTGACCTTGGGGCTGTGAGTTCCAGCCCCACGTTGAATGTAGAGATTACTTAAAAATTAAAAAGAAAAATCCTTAAAAAATTATCTTATTGATATCTTATGTCTAAGAAGCCGTCATAGGGCAAGGCTCTCACATGTTTCCATCAGGTTAACAGCCAAAAGACATCTTAGCTTTACATACAGCTAGACTAGAATTGACAAAGGACTGTGAGCGTTTGAAATGACGTCATCCTGTCTCTTCTCCATCTGAGGCTGTTGCTGAGTCTATTGTTAAATATTTAATTCTTTATTTTATTTATTTATTTATTTATTTATTTATTTATTTATTTATTTATTTAAAAGATTTTATTTATCTTTTAGAGAGCAAGCGAGAGAGAAACAGCATGAGAGGGGAGAGGGTCAGAGGGAGAAGCAGGCTCCCCGCTGAGCCGGGAGCCCAATGTGGGACTCGATCCCAGGACCCCGGGATCATGACTTGAGCCGAAGGCAGACGCTTAACCATCTGAGCCACCCAGGCGCCCTAAATATTTAATTCTTGATAGTGTATTGGTCCTCCTAGATCCTGGCAGTCTAGAGTCAAATGAAAGAAAGGAAAGAAGTAAGCAGGAGAAGTAACAAGTAAAATGACTACAAGAGCTACGAGAGCCGTCTGAGCAGGGAAGAAGCAGAAGCACTGCAAATGTACACGACTACAGCATTGCGTGGGACAAAAGATGACCAAAACAGTGGGCTGGAGTCACTAAGGAAAAACTCGTACTGTTTTAATTATAATATGTATTTTATTTTCTTTTTTTTAAAGATTTTATTTATTTACTTGACAGAGAGACAGTGAGAGAGGGAACACAAGCAGGGGGAGTGGGAGAGAGAGAAGCAGGCTTCCCATGGAGAAGGGAGCCGGATGCGGGGCTCGATCCCAGGACCCTGGGATCATGACTTGAACCGAAGGCAGACGCTTAATGACTGAGCCACCCAGGTGCCCCTATAATATGTATTTTAAAACACAGGAAAGTGAAACTACACAATGAAAGATTTTAGATCCTGCTTTTAAAAAAAAATAGTTTGTATTCAATGTGGTATGTGATTCTCATTCCACAGCAATACAAATGCATACATTCTGTCATCCTTCCTTTTTCTGAAGCCTTGGTGCCTACCCACTCTTGTTGTCTTGAAGAGTGATGACTGGGTTAATGAGGGTGTGAGATGACAGGAGATGGGGAGAGATCTAGAGCTCAGCAGCTCCTACACTGGCATTCTAGTCATTCCAGGACCTTCGGAAGGGTGTGAAAACAAAGTTGGCCTACTTAAGCAATGTTCCTAGGTAAGCACCTTACCTCCTATGGGCAGCAGAGGTTTCCTTTAAAATCTTTCTCAGAAATCTAAAGGTGAAGACCAACTTTCAAGTTTTCTTCCAGTCCCTACAAAGAATTTCATCTGGTTTGGAAAGTTAAAAGGGTCACTCTGAAACAATAGGAAGTGTTTTTATTTTTTATTTTGTAGTGGTGAGCAGTCTGGAGCGAAATTGCCAATGCCATCAGGATTTGTAACCACAGATAACCACACTGAAATGCTCTTTTTATGGACTATTTCAGGAAATAATTAATAGAGTAATAATAAATCTTTCTTCCATACTATGATACTTGGAGGACTATATCACTTCATTTAAAATTCTTGTTGACTCTTGACCCTGAGCAAGATTCTCTCCATTTCATGTGAAACTATGAAGTCAAAGCATTGCAGTTAAAATTTTGAAGATGGTTCATTTGATAATCTCTAGATTATCAGTTTTGCCTCTTATCGTACTTACATGAAAAATAAACATATTCATATATTGAAAATCACCACCGTATGATGACCCTTACCTTGTGTAACAACAGGTCTCAATACAGAGTCTGTACGGGGGAAAAAAAAAAGTTTTGAAAAGTGATTAAAAATGTATTTTTAGTATGCATTTATAATGACTGTTATAAATAGTTCTATTTATTATTTTGATGTTTGCCTTGAAAACATTTATTCTTTTTTTTTTTTGAAAACATTTATTCTATTATTGTGGGAATTAGTCTAGATCTTTTGGGGCAGTGGTTAGTGTCTCCAACAGTGACTATCAAGGATTTTGAAGTTCTAGAAGAATGGGGCAAGAAGAGAGGTCCTCTCCTTCCATCTGCTCATCTTCTTAAAACGCACAAGAAAAAAATACCTGCCCTTACTTTTGATGTTGTGGAAGAAAGGACACATGTAAACATTAGGTTAGAAGAATGGAGGAAAGGATTATTGGAGTTGAAATTTCCCTCCGGCACTGCTCCCCTTTCATGCTTTAAGCCTTGATGGCTAATGAAGTTGATCAGAGTTGTTTTTTTTTTTAAATCTTCCAACCCTACTATTACTCCTTGATGTAATTTCTCCTCTAAACAATAAACTAATTGGCACTTATGCAGTACTTTCCTCCAAAATGTTTTTCTGTTGATCTTTCCCAATTACATATGCCTATAGTATCCTGCTTATGCTATTTTCTTCAACATTTAAATTCAACTGGGTTTTTATAATACACCTGCAAATTCTAGCATGAAGAAATATGGGAAGGAGATTCCTTTGCCAAAGAATCTTAGCCTATATGATAATGTTGATCCCTACATACTCCTTTGTACCTGTCTTACTCATCCTAAGCATTATGAAAAAATAATAATAGAAGTAATTTTACTTTGGGCTTTCTTAGAAGATGATAGGCAAATGTCATTTGATTATTATTTAATTAATCTATAATTACTTGGACATACAGATGTGTTCTAAAAGTAATGAAAACTTTTAAAAATTCTAGTCTATGTTCAAATTTTAAGAAGCACATGAATACACACTTGAAAAATGAAAACTAGAACCGTGCTTTATAACCTCAAGGAATCCCAAAGTGTGACAAAATATGTTTCAAATTTCATATTACTTAAACATTGCTACAGTATGCTATTTGTTTTTGAATAACTTAAAATGTCATAAACTTAAATGAATTTTTTGGATTCAGATATATTTTCTAAGAGCTGAACCAAGATAAAATGGAGAAACACCCGCATAGCCTTCATTTTAATGCAAAAAAATTTAATTAATTTATCAATTTATTAAAGTTAGCAATGAAAAATATTCCAAAAGTAAATATTGCAAGGCCTTGTTAATGCCAAAGCTTTCTTTCATCATATTAAGATTAATTAATTGTTGAATCACCATAGGTCCCATGTTTTACTTGTAAAGCCAAACCAAAGAATTCTTTTCATTTATATCAGCATTCCTAGTTTTCCAGACAGACATTTTAATCCCTTCTGATCTCTGAGATAAATATATTTTTCACGTAATTATATAATTACTCAATAGAACAGAACAGATCCCATGGAGCCACTCCAGTGTGTGCTGTGTAAATAATGTTCTGTTCTACCCCTGGTAATTGACCAGTAGACACCCCCCCAGGAGTATTTTGATCCCTTAAATAAACACTATATGGGAAAGGGGGGAGGGTCATATTTTCTTCATTGGCAATGAAACCAGAAAGAAGAGCTTCACATTCAGTACTTATTACATCATTTTAAAAAGAAAAAAACTGCTTGTGACCCTATAGCTCCCTCTGCTGGTTCACAAAGTTTTAAAAGTACAATAGACAATGTTATGAACTAGAGCCTCTTAAGAGAAAAATGTGTCATTTCAGGTATGCAAGGGCATTAAACTAAAGAAATCAGCAACAGAAAGGCTCCTTATTTTTATGTTTCTTAAGCTGTGAGCCACCCTTCTCACTCTGTTTTTAATCATTCTACCATTGTGTGCCTGTACGATCTTACTCTCTGCAATAAAAAGCAGGCTTTAGAACAGTAGGCAGGTAATTTTTCTGGACAACTCCAACAAAAGTAAGATTCATGAGCTATCAGGTCCACCTTAATAGCTCTATCCCTCCATAAGTCGGGGCATTATTCACAGGGGGCCTTACGTTACCCTTATTCCATCTAGAGGGGTGGCAAGTGAAAGATGTAAAGAAATAAACATCTTTTTCGAACTGATCAATTAAAGTCCTGTGCATCTTCATTTGGTATTGTAGGCTAACAGTAGTCAAAAAAGGGAGGTCAGAAGTTGGAGAAACATGATCTTGAATCCCAGGTTTGACAAAATCTGTGTAGTCTTCTTCAAGTTATTTATTTTCTCTGCTCTTTCTTGTTCACATCTATAATATGGAGATAAAATTCTCGGAGAGTCATTGTTTAGCCTCAGAAGGCTAAGTAAAGTCATGTATGTATAGTGCCTGGCGTGTAGCAGATATATATTAATTGTAGTTACCACTATTACTAAGAAATTTGGGTTTCTCCTCCAGTGAACAAATGATCCAGAGAGTGTCAAAGAGAAACAACGTCCCTTCCAAAAATTCTAAAAGTGTGGCCACATAACATATGTTCAATCATATAAAACATATAACTTCTATTGAAAAAAGTTAATGTGATTTGATTTCACTATGGTTACACAATCTACAATCCAATCCTCTTTTTTTTTTTTTCTTTTGATATGGAGACAAGGTCAGAAGTATAGTTGACCCTACGGAATTGTAGGTCCCAGAAACCTATTAAATTGGGCTATAAAAGTAAAGCTAGGTAAACAGTATATTCTGATGAAGAGGATTTAGGTAATGAGTTGTAGAGTTTGTCATAGATTATTACACATAAATTCATATCTTTGATAGCTCTCTTTTGCTACATATGCAGTAAAAGTGTTTATTTTACTCTATTAGGTTTGACAAGACAGTAAATAGTGGTTTCACAATCAAATAGCAGGATAGGGAAAAGTGGTTCGAGCCTCGTGTTTATATTTTCTGAGTGACAGTTTACCTCTAGGGAGAGTTGTGCTGTCTCTAGTTCTATGTGCACAGGCTAGGTCACTCTTTATTAGGTAATAAAAAATAATAGAGGCCGAACAGGTAGTGGTTAAGTGCAGAACTCTGAAGTCAGAAAACCTGGGTTTGAATTCTAGGTCTATTTGGCACTGTGACCTTGAGAGAGTACGTGGGATGCCTTATCTCTGCTTCTCTGTCTTCCCTGATAAAATGCTGATATAAAAGTGTATGCTTTTATCAGTTTCCTATGGCTGCCTTGACAAATTACCACAAACTCGATGGCTTAAAACAACAGAAATTTATTTTCTCACAGATTGGAAGGCCCGGAAGTCTGAAACCAGATTATCAGCAGGGTCATGTTCCCACGAAAAGGCCTAGGGAAGAATCATTCCTTGCCTCTTCCAGCTTCTGGTGGCCTCAGCTGTGCTTTGGCATGTGGCAGCACATCTCCAGCCTGTGGCTCTGTCTTCACGTGGTCTGTCCTCTCTGAGTGCCCCCCCTCTTCTTATGAGGACCCTAATCATTGGACTGAGGGTATTGGTATCCAATCCAGTAAGACCTCATCTTAATTACATTTGCAAAGACCCTATTTCTAAATAAGGTCTCATTCTGAGGGTCCAAGTGGACATGAATTTTAGGGGGCACTATTCAACTACTACACCCCTCACAGGACAACTCATAGGTTGACTTCTAAAACTTTATCTGTAGCTCAGGCAGTTTCACCCACATTACAGATGCCCGGTTACAAATATGTACAGTGGCCCCCTGTACCTTACACACAAGCCAATTAAAACTGCCCTCAATTTCACCCCAAATGAGAACCACTGGATTCCTCAATTCTTATAAGTGGTATCACCAACCCCATTTACCTGTCCTTCATTTCCCAAGATTCAAAGCCTCAGCATTTATAACTCCTCCTTCTTTGTTATATTATCTAATCAACCTTTTGGCCCTATTGAGTGTACCATGAGAGCAATTAACTTGTTATACTCTCTTTTCTCCCTTCCAGGTCAGGCTTCTTTAATATTCCCCAGATGAGAAGTAGCATAATACAGTCACAGAGTAAATCACAATAAATGCACACACACACACATATGTAATTCAGAGGACAGAAAAATAACTACATTTCCTTTAACTCAGATATTACGTCTATTTAATGATTTAATGAAAAAATATGTGCTATAATATACAATAAAGAGGGCTTAGTAGTTCTGCATGTGAGCTAGCTTTATTATAGAGAAAGGAGAAGCTTTGGGGGGGAAAAGGAAAATATTTACTATGCTTCTAATCTATAAGATGTAAACAAAGGCATGGTGATCTGGCATGGATTCTGTCCAGACATTTTACAATCCTGGCCTCAGCTTTCTTAGTAAAAATGTGACCTTGAAAGAGTTATTTAAATTCTCTAAGCCTACAGATGATGCTTTATCATTCATTAATTAAGGTTATACTTACCCATAAGTTTGACATAAAAATTAAATGAGAAAACTATATGTAAGATGCTTTGGAATAGTACTATGCCCTTAACACATGCTTAATAAATGTTAACTATTAGATATAATCTTAGAATCCTGTAGAGCTTAATCCTCTAAAATTCTTGCACCTATTTGTTGTTTCATGTGATGGCTCATTTCATTTAAAGTGTATTTCCAGATTCTGTTGCATTTTAACAAAGCCCTGTGATTTGGGTGCAGTGTGTGCAATTGTTAGGAAGAACTTGGCTTCAGAGTCATTAGCTGCTGTTGGGCAAATCCTTAGGGCAGGGATGTACTCTTTCTGAGCCTAGTGCTCTCTGGTGTTCTTACCTATAAAAAGGGGTTAAAATGTGTTACAAGAATTAAACAACAAACAGTGAGCATTCAGTAAATGATGGCTGTCCATAATAGAGTGTTTTGGGTCTCAGATTCTAGGTGAATATCAATGGGTGCTCTTAACTTCTTTTCATTCTTTCAAAAAGAGGATGTGGGGCATCTGGGTGGCTCAGTCATTAGGTGTCTGCCTTCGGCTTGGGTCATGATCCCGGGGTCCTGGGATCGAGCCCCACATCAGGCTCTCTGCTCCGCGGGAAGCCTGCTTCTTCCTCTCCCACTCCCCCTGCTTGTGTTCCCTCTCTCGCTGTTTCTCTCTCTGTCAAATAAATAAAAATCTTAAAAAAAAAAAAAAAGAGGATGTGATCTGGGTGGGAGGATGGGCAGAATGGGTGAAGGGAAGCGGGAGATACAGACTTGCAGTTACAGAATGAGTAAGTCATGGGAATAAAAGGTACAGCATAGGGAACAGTCGATGATATTGTAACAGCATTGCATGGTGACAGATGGTAGCTACAGTTGTGGTGAGCATGGCATAACATACAGAGAAGCTGGCTCACTGTGTTGCACACCTGAAACTAATGTAACATTATGTGTCGATTATACTCAAAAAATCCATTATGGTGCAGAAATTACATGAGATATCTGGGCAGAAAGAATTAGAGCACTGTGATAGAAGCTCTTAAAATCCTTATATTTCTACTGTTAGAACAATCAACATATATTCAGCACCTATTGAATGTTGAGATTCTGAAGCATGTTGGATCAGCTGAAAGTGATCACTCAGTAAAGTGAACGAGAGCCTTAATTCTGAGATAAAACTAGCAGGATCAAAATAGAGATGAGCTTTCATAACTTCGGGATGACTTCTTTTAAAAATAACACGCCATCAATAAAAACTGCATTTAACAGCAATTACGTTAATTGAGTCTAATGTGTGTGGTTGAAAACACTCAGACAACTCTTTACATATACCTCATATCCTGTGTAAGGCCATGTCTATTTCAGTATGGATACATATTTTATTACACATATTAACAATATCCTCCATAGTAGTAGGTCATAAATGTCTAAGAGAGAAGCCTCATGGGAAAATAAATACCAAAAAGTTCAAACTACGTATACACACATCCATCTTTTTTTTTTTTTTTAAAGATTTTATTTATTTATTTGACAGAGAGAGACACAGCGAGAGAGGGAACACAAGCAGGGGGAGTGGAAGAGGGAGAAGCAGGCTTCCCGCTGAGCAGGGAGCCCGATGCGGGGCTCGGGGCTCGATCCCAGGACCCTGGGATCATGACCCGAGCCGAAGGCAGGCGCTCAACGACTGAGCCACCCAGGTGCCCCTACACACATCCATCTTTAAAATGTCTTTTTGAAGCAGCTTAAAGAAATAAACACTGAGGTATTACTTTGACAAAGTAGATCACAACATATTGAAATTTGTGCAGGGTTGCATATTGTCCTTTACTTACCACCCTGCTTCCCAAAAGGACACACAAAAACAGCTTATGAGCTGGTTAGGAATTTTCACTGCACCCACACAAAGGATAGAAACACATCATAAAGCAACAGATGAGTACATGCACATGATATTGGAAGTCATTTGTTTTTGTTTTTGTTTTTTTTATTCTTATGTTAATCCCCATACATTACATCATTAGTTTTAGATGAAGT
The DNA here is from genome assembly GCF_011800145.1 of Mirounga leonina. NCBI lineage: Eukaryota > Metazoa > Chordata > Mammalia > Carnivora > Phocidae > Mirounga > Mirounga leonina. The sequence goes on along the minus strand of NW_023270377.1, from coordinate 50,130,727 downwards.
GTTCCATGATTCATTGTTTGTGCATAACACCCAGTGCTCCATGCAGAATGTGCCCTCCTCAATACCCACCACCAGGCTAACCCATCCTCCACCCCCCTCCCCTCCAGAACCCTGTTTGTTTTTCAGAGTCCATCGTCTCTCACAGTTTGTCTACCCCTCCGATTTCCCCCCCTTCATTCTTCCCCTCCTGCTATCTTCTTCTTCTTCTTTTTTTTCCCTTAACTATATTGCATTATTTGTTTCAGAGGTACAGATCTGAGATTTAACAGTCTTGCACAATTCACAGCGCTTACCAGAGTACATACCCTCCCCAGTGTCTATCACCCAGTCACCCCATCCCTCCCCCCCCACCCCCCATTCCAGCAACCCTCAGTTTGTTTCCTGCGATTAAGAATTCCTCGTATCAGTGAGGTCATATGATACATGTCTTTCTCTGTTTGACTTATTTCGCTCAACATAATACCCTCCAGTTCCATCCACGTCGTTGCAAATGGCAAGATCTCATTCCTTTTGATGGCTGCATAATATTCCATTGTATATATATACCACATCTTCTGTATCCATTCATCTGTCGATGGGCATCTTGGCTCTTTCCACAGTTTGGCTATTGTGGACATTGCTGCTATAAACATCGGGGTGCACGTACCCCTTCGGATCCCTACTTTTGTATCTTTGGGGTAAATACCCAGTAGTGCAATTGCTGGATCATATGGTAGCTCTATTTTCAGGAAGTCATTTGTTTTTAAAGTGATAGAAAGGTGATCAGAGGGCATACAGTTAGGAAAATACTTTGTAGCAGAAATCTCACCTGATTGTTAAGGATTCAGATTGTGTCTGACAAAATCATGAAGCATTGCCTCTAAAGCATATTTGCATGTCTATGGCATAGGAATCATGTTTGGAAAGTTACTCTGAAGGACTAAGAGACCCACCTCACGGAGTTTCAGTTTGACATGGTAAGAGAGCCTTAGTCATAGAAGACGCCTGAATCTGAGCTCAGGGTCCATTCTGTCACTCACACTTGTTTCCTGCTCTGCTTTTATTGGCCCCATGTCTGAGTCCTAGAAGAATGTAGGCTTAATAAGTGCTAAATATATGTTGACTATGCTAGCATGAGAAATATGAAAGACTAAGAGATTGAAAGAGCTGTTCCAGTAAAGGCATGATCGAACATCAGAGACCTAAGCAATATGACTAGGGGGCCCCTCTAATCAACTGGGATATGAAGGGAGAAAGGATATTTTTTCCTACTTTGACCCAGACCACCCTTTGCCTTAATATCAAGAGGGGTCTAGTTGACAACACTTTATGGAGCAAAGATGCACCTGATGGGAAATTGCAGCACTCAGTGGAGTCTGGTGACACTCAGTGGGAGCCTGCTGTACCTGGTGGGACAGAGTCAATACAGTCCCACTGGAATACACTTATGCATGAACACTTGTTACACACTATTACTCTGAAAAGTCCTGAACGCCTTGGAATGCAGGGCCAGGACAGAGTGGATTTTTAAAGAGGTCTAAGGAGGGTCCAGCAGTCAAAAAAGAGATTTGAAGTATCAATGATTTTTAAGACCCCATTATATCTTCAGGTTGCTAAAGTCTGGGAAAGTCAAATTATAAAGGATTAAATTTTTGGATTTCCTTTTTTTTTTTTTTTAATTTTTTTTTGAGAAAGAGAGGGAGAGCACAGAGGGAGAGGGAGAGGGAGAAGCAGACTCCCTGCTGATCAGGGAGCCTGACACGTGACTCGATCCCAGGACCCTGGGATCATGACCTGAGCCGAAGGCAGATGCTTAACTGACTGAACCACTCAGGCGCCCCAAATTTTCGTATTTCCAATTGTTTATAGGTTTTTGGTTTGAGTCTTCTAACTGACAGAGTTGAATAATTAGATTAAAGATAAAAATTAGTTTTCCCTTAAATATTTTATTTTGCAAGTTTTCCATTATACACGCTCATCTCCATGCACATAAATACATACAACTCTCTCCAATAAAAGTAAAATGTTCTAAGTATTTGTTCTTTGGTTGTAGAAAATGTACAGTTCTCTCCAATAAAAGTAAAACATTCTGAATATTCATCCTTTCATTGTAGTAAATAGGTAGTTACTAAAAATTATTTTCTAAAATGTTTATCAGTTTTTTATGTAGCTTTACCCTCCAGCCCCCACTGGAATATAAATGTGAATATGGGTGCCAAAGATGATACTTCTAAGAGATAATTAAATTCTGGTTCAATTCACTTTAGACAAACTGGGAAGTGTCTTGTATTTTATCGCCTCTAGCTTCTCACACTAAAAGCAATCCCTAAAGAATTTGCTGCATGGAATGTTTTTTCTATCTAAAGCAACTGTTGGCTTTGACTCTATGACAGAATCGACCCCAGTTATATTTCTTGAAGTTCAAATATTTGGTATTTCTTCAATGAATAAACTACACTACAACATGCCCCAAGGGAAATTGTTTTAAAATAGAGAAGGAACAGATAAGAAAGTTGATCACATAACACACATGTTTGGTCTATTTTGCCCTCCAGTTTATTTTAGTGTTTTGGTCAAATGAAAGTAGATTGATAAATATATTTTAAAAATGAATTCTAGATAGATCATAGAATAAAAACTTTAAAATGATAGTGTAAAATAACCTAGAAGACAATGTGGGTATGTACAAAATATTGAGTCTGGAAATAGAAATATATTTATAGAATATATCTAAGACATAAATGAAAAGTTAAGGTGAGACTTTACAGAGAATAAAAAAATGAAAGAGAGGACTATAGAAGTGAATAGAAAAAATTCTGAAAACCAAAACATTATTGAAAGATAAGTGGCATACTGGAAAACATGGCTGATAAAACAAATCCTTTAAAAGAAGAATGAATTAAATAAGGCATGAAAACTTTGTAGAAAAATATTAATTTCCTCAAACAGCTAAATCTCCTTTATAACTAAAGAAATATAAAATAAAAACCTATAAATTTAGAATTCTCTTTACAAATACAATATTCAAACTTTGTGAGAGTGTGGGAAAAGAAACATTTATACATTGTTATTGGAATATAAGTTGATTCCACTTTTGCAAGAAACAGAAAAATACTCAACCTCTTATTACAAAATTCTGCATTCATGGATCTGTTATAAACATGACATGGAAAAAATAACCATATAAAACATGAAGTGAAAAAAACCTGGATTCACAAGGATACCTGCCTTATCTGTTGTATGATCTCAATTTTATAGTGAAAATGGGAAAAAAAATACAGCAATATTAACAATGGTTACCAGTATGAAAGGTAGTTTTAAATCAAGATAGGAACTGAAGGATTTAAATAATAGGGTTCTACATTTGTACACAAAATATCAGTTAATATATCTAAATCTATCTCATATCACATAAACATATAAATCCATTAATTAACACAGTAACTACCTATGTAACACCTACTATGTGACTGATACAATTTTCATGGATGGGTAGTATTGAGGGAGTACATTTTTCTTCTATTTTTCTTGTCAGGTAAAGAATATAGTCTTCTGTAAACAGATTGGAAGGTCCATAGTGACATAAAAATTGTATAATCTCTTTTTCAGGGTACCTGGGTGTCTCAGTCAGTTAAGCATCCGACTCTTCATTTTGGCTCAGGTCATGATCTCAGGGTCCTGGGATTGAGCCCTGCGATAGTCTTTGGGCTCAGTGGGGAGTCTGCTTGAAGATTCTCTCCTGCTCCTCTCCCTGCTCATGTGTGCTTGCGCTCTCTTTCTCTTTCTCTCAAATAAATAAATCTTTAAAAAAATATATCTTTCTCTCTCCCCTTTACTGAGGTGAGTTTAGATAGCATTACCTTAGGATATTAGTATATTTGACATTATACCTTCTACATTAAGATTAGGCCATTAAAGTTTATATATGAATCAATGAGAGAAATGATGAATACCACACAATTTAGTATTTGTAGAGTTGAAAGAAAATTTATTACTAGCTGGTGATCAGTTACTACATATCACTGAGAAGGTCTATTACAAATGGTTCTTTTGTGACTTTAATCATATTTTTAGTGATTTTTCTGGTCTTTCCCTTACTATGGTGAATTACCACAAGATTTGGTTGGCAGGATTTGACATGTGATTACTTCCTTCTCCGTGATGTACTTTCTCTCGGTGACTTTCAGGCTCTGCTCCTACCAGGTTTTCCTCCCACCTCACTGGCATGCCTTCTTGGTTCCTTTTTTTCTTTTTTTTTTTTAATCCTCCTTTCTCAGACCTCTCACTGGTGGTATGACCCAGCGATTAGTTTGGGTCCTCAGCTCTATCCATATTCACCTCCTTGGTAATGTCATCCAGCCTAGCAGCTCCAAGTGCCTTTAAACACAAATGATTCCAAAATTTATATCCTTTAAATTCCATGTTCACATATCAAACCACCTTGGAAATATAAGGGATATTCACTTGGATATGTAACAGACACCTCAAACTTAATATGCCCCTAACAGAAACCATAATCTCCAGACTTCTGGCAACTCCCTCCCTAAGGAGGAAAAAAAACCCCAAAAAACGAAAACAAAACAAAACTTGCTTCTCTTGCAACCTTCTTTCTCCCAGGTAATGACACTTCCATTCTCCCAATTGCTCAGATCAAAAACTTTAGTCTTCCTTGACTTCTTTTTACTCTCACATTTCACATCTAGTCCATTAGGAAATCCCACTAGCTCTCCTTTCAGAAGATATTTCACTTTTGCTTAAGCTATCAATACTCTTCACCTGGATTATGGCAATTACCTTTTATTGGGTCTGTTTTTAACTTTGTACACTATAGTCTGCTCTAACTACATCAGCAAGAGCGATACTTTAGATTGTTCGTAAGACCTGCAAAGCCCAGGGTCTGGATCCCTGTTACCTCTCTGACCTCTTCGCCTGCTACTTTCTCTCTGCTTGAAGCAGTGCCTCTTTTTTCCTTCTTGAAAATGCCAGTCATCCACTCACCTTAGGGCCTTTGCACTGTCTGTTTTCTCTGCCCCAGTACTTTCGTTCTCTAGATACCTGTGTGGCCAACTTCCTAGCTCCTTTGAGTTTTTTCCCAAATGTGTCACCTTCTCAATGAAACTTACGTGGACTACTATATTTAAAATTACAACCAGTCGATCTGAACTTCTGAGATCCCTTCCCCTGCTTTATATTTTGCCATTAATGATACTTTTATATTTCTAGCATATTTTATCATTTATTTATCTTTCATGTTTGGTGCTTATTATTGGAAATTGTCCACTAAAAATAAGCCCCACAAGGTCAGGAATTTTTTTTTCTTTTTTGTTTACTTGCATATTCCAGTATAGAGAAGAATGCCTGCCATATGGTAGATACTCCAGAAATATCCATTGAGTGAATTAATGGACTATAAATGATTATAAGCTGTGATCATGTCTATGTGGGTAACTGCTGGATTCCCAGAGTCTAGCATATGGTTTAGCATTTAGTATACTATAGGAATATTTGCTGAATGAATGAATGGATGAATGAGAACGAGAAGTGGATTTATTAATCATGACACAACCTTTGGTCACAAGTCCATAGTTTATGATAGCATATATTTTTCTTTGTTGCTTCAAATTAATAATACTTATAAAGCCTTATAAGCTACACAAAGATAGTAAGTACTTAATGAGTTCCCATAGGGCATAACCATAGACTAAGAAATGGAGTGATGGTAATCACCTGCTGCTGCAGATGATGCTATGAACATGACCTGGTCCAAATGCTATCCCCGTCCTCTGAGGGTGGAGAGATCTCTCCTTGGCTACATTCTGAGTAATAAATTTTTTTCCCAGTAATTCTTAGTAGCTGTTTTTAACTTTTGTGGTGGTTTTCTCCCTAACTTTTATTTTGAAAATTTTAAAACCTATATACATTTTCTAATTGTAGACAGACATTGCATGGAAGATTCAAAGCTTTACAGATAGCTCTCTCTCTCTCAGGCAACTGCCTTGAACATTTTCTATGGTTTCCCAGGATATAACCAATAAGGAGACAGTAACAACTCTTCATTTCCTACTCAGGGACTTTACTATTGGTAAATTCTGACCACCATGCTTTAGATTAGTAAAAACATAATTTACAAATTTGGGGGACTCTTGCTGTAGAAATTTTGGGGGGGGGGCGCCTGGGTGGCTCAGATGGTTGGGCGTCTGCCTTCGGCTCAGGTCATGATCTCAGGGTCCTGGGATCAAGTCCCGCATCGGGCTCCCTGCTCCTTGGGAGCCTGCTTCTCCCTCTGCCTCTCTCTCTCTCTCTCGAATAAATAAATAAATAAAATCTTTAAAAAAAAAAAAAAAAGAAATTTTGGGGGACTCTTGCTGTAGAAATTTTCTAGTCCACAATTACATTTCAAAAGACTTCTAAACTATCACTAAACTGGAAACCACAGTTGGATAAAGTTTAGAGGAGGATTGTTGATGTTCACCCATAGCTGCCCCATAAGTGGTGTTTATCCACCTGCTTGGTCATCAGAGTTCATGGGGAGTGGTAAGGTGATGGTGACACAGAGTGAGGCTATAAGGAAGATGTGTGATTTCCCATGATGACACAGAGACTGACATCTGGCAGGGCTGACTAAGAGTTTGGCAGTTTTTTTATCACTCAACTCCTCTTACCCTGAAAAGCTTCATGGATATTTCAACTACATTGACTATTCCTTTACCCCTACTCCTTGGTAATGTGTTTCTTTCCTTAGCTCTACATGTTTGTTTCAATGTAATCAAAACTAAGATAAACAATTTGGCTCATAGGGTTTCTAGTAGCAAGCACACTGTAAACATGTTTGATGTAAATGAATCAGAATCGTTACTTGGTGCACACAACATTTCTTATTTAAATTCATTTATACTGTCTTAACAAAATCCCAATAGGAACTAGACCTCTACACCAAACCTTTTTGATATGATATGATATGATATGATATCATATGTATATATATATTTAAGATAATCTCAAATAGTGGAGAAAAAGGATGAATAAGCAGTTGGGGTTTCTTCTATTTAGGCAACCAGGTCAAACTGGCCCTGTGCATGAACACCATTTATGGCTTGGTTTTATAAACTAAATTCTGTGATTACAGTAAAAATCCAGCTCTGAACAGGAGGCTTTTTTGTAAAGGCATGTCCTGCAAGAGTCAGACAATTCTGAAATAGATTCCAGCTATTTAGATTATCTCAACCCAAGAACAACTAAATACTGCCATGAGAAGGACTATCAGTAGTAAATTCTGGGTTGGAGTTGCAGGTACATAAAAGCCAAATCCTTAAAGAGCCCTCCCATTCAGCAGGAGCTTGGAAAGGATAGTAAGAGGAAGAGATTAATTCTCGCTCGTGGTTTTAACTGGCCCAACTACCTCAATTCCCTTGGTGTCTCAAATTATTTCAAGCATGAGAATGAATATTTGCTAGATGTGCATATTTCCCAGTTGGAAAAGATAGTCCTTTTCCAGGAAAATTTAAAATTTGCCAGTTTTGAGATAAACTTTTTATGCATTTCCTCAGTAGTCATAATTGTTCGTGGATTGTGTATTTTGTTTCACAGTTAGCTTTTTTTGCCTTTTTATTTTTATTTTTTTAAATTTTTATTGAAATTCCAGTTACTTAACATGAAGTGTAATATTAGTTTCAGGTGCAGAATTCAATGATTCATCACTTACATACAACACCCAGTGCTCATCACACGTGCCCTCTTTAATCCCCATCACCCATTTAACCCATCCCCTGCCCACCTTCCTTCTGGTAACCATAGTTTGTTCTCTGTAATTAAGAGTCTGTTTCTTAGTTTGTCTCTCTTTTTTATTTTCCCCCATGTTCATTTGTTTTGTTTCTTTTTTTTCCAAGTTTTTATTTAAATTCCAGTTAGTTAACATATGGTTCAATATTAGTTTCAGGTATAGAATTTAATGATTCATCACCTACTTATAACACCCAGTTCTTATCACAACCAGTGCCCTCCTTAATACCCGTCACCTATTTAGCCCATCCCCCAGCCACCTCCTCTCTAGCAACCCTCAGTTTTTTCCCTGTACTTAAGAGTCTGTTTTATGGTTTGCCTCTCTCTTCCCCCCTCTATGTTCATCTGTTTTGTTTCTTAAATTCCACATATGAGTGAAATCATATGGTGTTTGTCTTTCTCTGGCTGACTTATTTCACTTAGCATAGTACTCTCTAGTTCCATCCACATCATTGCAAATGGCAAGATTTCATTCTTTTTTATGGCTGAGTAATATTCCTGTGTGTGTGTGTGTGTGTACATACACACCACACCTTCTTCACCCATTCTTCAGTTGATGGACATTTGGGCTCTTTCCATAATTTGGCTATTGTTGATAATGCTGCTATAAACACCTGGCTGTATGTATCCCTTTCAATCAGTATTTTTGTATCCTTTGGGTAAGCACCTAGTATTGCAATTGCTGGATTGTAGAGTACTATTTTTAACTTTCTGAGGAACCTCCATACTGTTTTCCAGAATGGTTGCACCAGTTTGCATTCTTACCAATAATGTAAGAGGGTTCCCCTTTCTCCGCATCCTCACCAACATCTGTTGTTTCCTATGTTGTTAATTTTAGCCATTCTGACAGGTGTGAGGTGATATCTCACTGTAGTTTTGATTTGTATTTCCCTGATGATGAGTGATGTTGAGCATATTTTCATGTGTCTGTTAGCCATCTGTATGTCTTCTTTGGAAAAATGTCTATTCATGCAAAGGAATGAAACTGGACCACTTTCTTACACCATACACAAAAATAAATTCCAAATGGATTAAAGGCTTAACTGTGAGACAGGAAACCATCAAAATCCTGGAGGAGAACACCGGTGGCAACCTTTTTGACACTGGCAGTAGGCAGCTTCTTACTAGATATGTCTCCTGAGGCAAAAGAAAGAGCAAAAATAAACTGTTGGGACTTCATCAAAATAAAAAGTTTCTGCACAGTGAAGGAAACAATCAACAGAACTAAAAGGCAACCTATGGAATAGGAGAAGATATTTGCAAATGGCATATCTGATAAAGGGTTAGTATCTAAAATATATAAAGAATGTATAAAACTGAACACCCAAAACCAAATAATCCAGTTTAAAAAATGGGCACAATGTTTTGCCTTTTTATAAATGCAAGCAGGTACAGATATTTCTATAGATTATTTCATTTTCATTACACAGCATAAAGTATTATTTAAAGTATACAAAAATACTCACAGAGCAACATGGTAGATAACCAGTTGGCAATTTCCTTTAACCATAGTAATCATCACTATATTGCTAATTAATTTGGTACTATTCTTAGCTATATACTATGTTACTAATGAAATGAATAATAGTACATATCAATCTCTAAAAATTAGATTGAACAATTTCATTGTCTAGGTAAATAAGTTTCCTTAGTTTAACTCTGTGCCCAGCATTATCTTCCAAAGCACAAATATTTTAAAACAATTTATTTAAGTCTATTCCATTTTTACATGCTTATAATATATTCTCTCTTAATACTCACATATTTTAAATTATACATTTGAATTTGATTTTCATTTGAACATCTGACCAAAAGCAAATCATTTCAAGTATAAATATTTAATCTCTCAAGAAGAAATGGATTTATTTTCCTTCAGTGTACATGTATGCTATATATGTTTCATTTGGACATTCTTGTCTATCAAGACTTAACAAATCTATCCAAAAAAATACTTTGTATAAAGATAAATACTAATTCTGATTAGGTAGCAGTTGAAAACCTGAGCCAAAATTCATTTTGTCATCTGATATTATGTCAAATTACTTTTTTTTTTACTTGCACAAATTTTTATTTTCTAAGATTTTGTTACAATTTTATTTTTATTTTTTAAAAGATTTTATTTATTTATTTGACAGAGAGAGAACAAGAGAGCACAGGTGGGGGGTGGGGGCAGAGGGAGAGGGAGAAGCAGACTCCCTGCTGAGCAGGGGCCCCCATGCAGGACTCCATCCCAGGACCCTGGGATCATGATCTGAGCCGAAGGCAGACACTTAACTAAATGAGCCACCCAGGTGCCCCAATTTGTTACCATTTTAATATGCATTTAGGTTTATTACTGTTCATACTGAACTTTAGTCTTTGATCTTGTGTCATTTTAAAATTTATTATTGAAAATATAAAATGTTTACATGTTTAAAATCAAAACTATATAAGAAGATCTATTTAGGAATCTTACTTCCTATTGCCATCCTTTCCTGTCTGTCGCATGTACCTTCTATAGGTAAGCTTTTTCATTAGAAAAATAAGTGTATGCTTTTATTTCTTTTTTCGTGTGTGTGTATGTATATTATATGCACTTTTTCACTTTGCTTTTAGCATTTAATAATATATTACTTTTATTACTTTTAAAGGATTCTCTTGAACTGTAAGTTTGTGTGTGTGTGTGTGTGTGTGTGTGTGTGTGTGTGTGTGACAGAGAGAGAGAAAGAGAGGGAGAGATGAAGCTATGTAGTTGAATATACTTTTCTTAAAATAAGGCTGCTGGGTGAAGGATTTTTTTTCAACCTTAAACAAGTAGTAAATTGGGTGACATTTGGCCTTTATAACAGATGAAAACCAGATGAGAATTTCTTTCTGCTCTAACCTCTGATGATTAGACAAACTCAGTTTCTTTAAATTCTGTGCTCAATATTTACACTGAATCTTTTTTTTAAGATTTATTTATTTTATTTTATTTTATTTTTTATTATGTTATGTTAATCACCATACATTACATCATTAGTTTTTGATGTAGTGTTCCATGATTCATTGTTTGCATATAACACCCAGTGCTCCATGCAATACATGCCCTCTTTAATACCCATCACCAGGCTAACCCATCCCCCCACCGCCCTCCCCTCTAGAACCCTCAGTTTGTTTCTCAGAGTCCATAGTCTCTCATGGTTTGTCTCCCCCTCCAATTTCCCCCCCTTCATTCTTTCCTTCCTGCTATCTTCTTCTTCTTCTTCTTTTTTTTTTTTTAACATATAATATATTATTTGTTTCAGAGGTACAGGTCTGTGATTCATCAGTCTTACACAATTCACAGCGCTCACCATAGCACATACCATCCCCAATGTCTATCACCCAGCCACCCATCCCTCCCACTCCCCACCACTCCAGCAACCCTCAGTTTGTTTCCTGAGATTAAGAATTCCTCATATCAGTGAGATCATATGATAATTGTCTCTCTCTGGTTGACTTATTTCGCTCAGCATAATACCCTCCAGTTCCATCCACGTCGTTGCATATGGCAAGATTTCATTCCATTTGTTGGCTGCATAATATTCCATTGTATATATAAACCACATCTTCTTTATCCATTCATCTGTTGATGGACATCTTGGCTCTTTCCATTGTTTGGCTATTGTGGACATTGCTGCTGTAAACATTGGGGTGCACGTACCCCTTCGGATCCTTACATTTGTATCTTTGGGGTAAATACCCAGTAGTGCAATTGCTGGTATTAGAAGTCCTAGCTACAGCAATCAGATAACAAAAAGAAATAAAAGGCATCTGAATCGGCAAAGAAGAAGTCAAAATCTCACTCTTTGCAGATGATATGATACTTTATGTGGAAAGCCCAGAAGACTCCACCCCAAAACTGCTAGAACTCATACAGGAATTCAGTAAAGTGGCAGGATATAAAGTCAATGCACAGAAATCAGTGGCATACCTATATACCAACAACAAGACAGAACAAAGAGAAATTAAGGAGTTGATCCCATTTACAGTTGCACCCAAAACCATAAGATACCTAGGAATAAATCTAACCAAAGAGGAAAAGAATCTGTACTCAGAAAACTATAAAATACTCATGAAAGAAATTGAGGAAGACACAAAGAAATGGAAAAACATTCCATGCTCATGGATTGGAAGAACAAATATTGTGAAGAGGTCAATGCTACCTAGAGCAATCTACACATTCAATGCAATCCCTGTCAAAATACCATCAACTTTTTTCAAAGAAATGGAACAAATAATCCTAAAATTTGTATGGAACCAGAAGAGACCCCGAATAGCCAGAGGAATGTTGAAAAAGAAAAGCAAAGCTGGTGGCATCACAATTCCAGACTTCAAGCTCTATTACAAAGCTGTCATCATCAAGACAGTATGGTACTGGCACAAAAACAGACACATAGATCAATGGAACGGAATAGAGAGCCCAGAAATGGACCCTCAACTCTATGGTCAGCTAATCTTCGACAAAGCAGGAAAGAATGCCCAATGGAAAAAAGACAGTCTCTTCAACAAATGGTGTTGGGAAAATTGGACAGCCACATGCAGAAGAATGAAACTGGACCATTTCCTTATACCACACACAAAAATAGACTCAAAATGGTTGAAAGACCTCATTGTGAGACAGGAGTCCATCAAAATCCTAAAGGAGAACACAGGCAGTAACCTCTTTGACCCCCGCTGCAGCAACTTCTTCCTAGAAACATCGCCAAAGGCAAGGGAAGCAAGGGCAAAAATGAACTATTGGGACTTCATCAAGATAAAAAACTTTTGCACAGCAAAAGAAACAGTCAACAAAACCAAAAGACAACCGACAGAATGGGAGAAGATATTTGCAAATGACATATCAGATAAAGGGCTAGTATCCAAAATCTATAAAGAACTTCTTAAACTCAACACCCAAAGAACAAATAATCCAATCAAGAAGTGGGCAGAAGACATGAACAGACATTTTTCCAAAGAAGACATCCAAATGGCCAACAGACACATGAAAAAGTGCTCAATATCGCTCAGCATCAGGGAAATCCAAATCAAAACCTCCATGAGATACCACCTCACACCAGTCAGAATGGCTAAAATTAACAAGTCAGGAAACGACAGATGTTGGTGGGGATGCGGAGAAAGGGGAACCCTCCTACACTGTTGGTGGGAATGCAAGCTGGTGCAGCCACTCTGGAAAACAGTATGGAGGTTCCTCAAAAAGTTGAAAATAGAGCTTCCATACGATACACTGAATCTTATTTGAAAAGATAGTCTAGGATGAATAGATTAAAAATATTCTTAATGCAATCTCCCAGAAATGGCAATATAATCTTAATTTCTCTAAGAATAAATTTAGGTAATATGCCAGGTTTTGAAAGTCAGGTGCTTTCAGATGATAACTGGTAAGTATCCCATAACATGCAAAGCCTCAAACTAAATTTTTAACACCCAAATTCCCTATTCACACATGCACAGTCTTCACATTATTATAAACCATAATTTAAAAAATAAAAATTTAAAATTTGAAAAAAAATAGGTAACCTGATTCTCAGGGCAGATCAAATTATTCAAAAATTTTGCCTTCCTTTCCCCAAACAGATACTGAAAGCAGTTAACCAAGATCAATATTAAAAGAGAATAAGCGAGTATATAGTTTTGGATATGTTGATTTTGTGTTGGCAAAGGACTTTTTTTAACCTTAAAGAAGTAATAAATTACATCAGGAGAATACTGACATTTAAGAAGAAGTTAGTAAAAGCAGAAAAATAGAACAAACAGGGGACTGAGAAGGAGGATTAATTAAGTGCAGCACAGGGACCACCGGTAGAATGATCTCTCAGAAGGCAAGAGAAGTTGAATCCTCAAGAAAGAGTGGCAAAGACGGAGGAATGGTGAAATTAGGTTAAAGCTTGAGGAACACCAGTTGGATTAGGACAATCAAAGGTCACTACAAACAATTTTGGTGAAGAGATTGGAATGGAAATCATATCAGAGTAGGTGACTGAGTGCACAAGAGGTGAGAAAGTGGGCCCAGCAGAATAGACAGCTCCTTTCTTTCAGGATAAGTAAGATACAAGCAAGAGGAATATGCATGGTTAAAGGAGGTTTGTGCTTGTTTGCTTACTTTTATGATAGAAGATAGTTGAGTACGTTTTACAAACTGAGTAGAAGAAGGCAGTAGAAAGAGGAGAGAATGAAGTTCTAGATAGAAGGTAGAGGCAGATCCCTGAGCAGACTGGAGTTGAGGATGTGTGTGGGAATCCTCCCAAGACCATCAGCACTCCCAAACCCCCTTACCCTGCTCTATTTTTCTTTTCTCTGCAGCATTGGTTACTTTCCATAATACTATATAATTCATGTATTTGTTACATTTATCACTTGTCTTCTCCACCTCTCTACCCTCAATCTCTTTTTGTGAACCTTTCATTTCCTACTATTCCCACTTATCCTTTAAATAGAAGTGTCCTCCCAGGGCTATGAGATTCACAGGGGCAGAGATGTGTTATCTTTTGTTCATTCACATATTTCAAGCACCTAGAACATGGTGGACTTTCAATAAATACTTGTTGAAAGATGTTGGATTGTATAATTTTTAAAAATGTTGGGATTAGCTTGAAAGATTTTTTTTTTTACATGTTAAGTAGGAATAATTAAGCTGCAACTTACAAGAAAGGTAAGGTGAAGAGAGATTTCATATATATTGAAAGTTAAACATTCACTGTATTGATCAGATGTTATTTGTGGAGTAACTCACAAGCCCTATTTAAATGGCTCACAAGCCTTATTTAAGTTCATCATTGGTTTATCTCATATGATAGTTTATTTTGTTTTTAATAAGTTGCCATCATTTAAACACTAGACTTAACTCAGAGTTTCAGATGTATGGCTTGTCTTGGAAAGCAAGAGGATGTGGCGATATTTGACTCATCTCTGCATGACAGCAATCACCTGGATCTGATTTAAGGCTGTCCCCTCACCACCACCCTCTGGGACATAGTCTCACAAGATAAAACATGTGCTCTTCATTTGCCAAAGTCCTACCCATTCGCTAGGATATCCTCAACACTTAAATCTACAGTCAGTCACCATTTATTATTGAACTTGAGCTACTATTTTTCCTATTATGGTTGCTTCATCCTGCCTGGCCTCTTTGGGCAAATGTGTCTACAATCCATAATATTGATAGTATTCAACTAACAAGTAATTTGTGTACTAATGGGATTTTCCAGTATCCTTAGAAGTAGATGAAACTCCTCACCACGGCTAGTCAGGCCCTGCATGAGCTGGCTACTCCCATCCTCTGACCTCCATTCATAATCTCCACTTGGCTTGAAATGCACTCCTATTTTCTGTCTTCAGTGGCCCTCTTCCTTTTTCTTAAATATGTCAAGCTCCCTCCAGTCTGTATGCCTTTACATTTTCAGTTTCCTTTACTGCAATTTCTTTCCTTCAGATAATCAACATGGCTGGTTGCTAATTTTGCCACATGTGCAAACATGCATTAACAAGCAGCTCCTTCCTGCAGAACCATACAAGTTGTTCTGAAATCTCAGTGTATTTCAGCTTTCTGCCCTTTTAAGTTCTCTAACAAACAGCTTGCATGAATGGTTTACTCAAGGCAAGGGGGAAGGTTTCCTAGTGGCAGGATTAATTTAAATTGATAGGAAAACCAGGTGACAAAAACTGCACACAGAACAGATTGAACTCCCTAGATTCTACTTTGAAGAATATATGCTATTAGGCTTATTAGATACTCAAACCTTACTCATGCAAATACAATTGTGCCCATTCAATGTATCTAGCCAGTAGAAATATCTTGACTGACACTCATTTCCATGAAGAAAAATTATTTCTAGCACATTATATACTAATTAATAAACTTTCTTATATTGATTGGAGTTACAAATAGTGCTCCTCTGAAGTGGCTTTTCCATTAGGGTCCTTCAAATGCTAGCTAGCTCTCCTTGGAGTGTTAGTCCTGATTAGTGTACTTGAAATATTAATCATCTGTCCCTAAGGGGTAGATAAAATTAACACATATTTATTTACTCCTGTACATGTACCCTCACACATATCACATTCTCTATTCTGATGTGTTTTTCAGTACATCATAGGAAACATACCAGTTAGGAATCAATCACTCATACAGAAAGCCAAACGATGAGAATTCTTTCCTCCCCACCACCCCCAAACCAATTTTGAGTGAATTGACCTGAGAATAAAAAATTAGTTTACTACTGGGACTAAGAGTGCCATTCAACCCTTTACTCCATCTATGGGAAATAATGGGATTTGAGAAAATTGTTTCTGGAACTTCCCATTATAACTTGAAATGTATTTGGTTACAGAAACAAGGCCAGTCTTGATTTGGCTTAAAATGGATCTGCCGGTTTTGCATTTCTGGATCTTTATGGGTTGAATAGGCATTGAAGGCTTCCTTCATAACTATCATGAAACCCAAACTATGTCTTCCCATTTTTCTTTTCCTGATCCTTCAAGTACATGTATTGCACAAAGGTGTAAGCAGCAGTGTAGAATTTACTGACAATTTCATAAGATAAAAAGAGGAGGGTCTAATATCAAATATTCCAATGTAAACTCTCAAAATTCTCATGAGACTTTGCTCTCTTTTTAGGTATCTCTACCTCTCCTATAATCCAACAGATGGCATCCCCTCCCTTTCCCTTACCTCAGATGCTGCCCAGGCCCTTCTGATTCTGTCCCCTCTCTTCCAAAAGCAAAAGGTTCCCTTTTCTTTCACATGCATAGCCCTACATTTTTCTCTGAATCCTAGATACCAACTGATAGCACAGGCCCCAAAGCCCCAGCCTCCATGATTAATGAATTTATCAAAACAGCAAATGTAGGTCTTTTCCTCTGGAGGATTTGTATGTCAGCAATCTAGAAAAATAAAACAAAATTCCCCACATTTTACATCTGCCCTTATAAAAAAATAGATTGAGTTCCAAACCTTATGAACACATTTTTGGAACACAATCTCTTCTTAATTTGTAGACTTCTTGACTAATGGAAATAGAAAAAAATGCTCATTAATTTTTGGATTTTCTTTGAATATGATGGATGTGGTTTCTTATGATGATATTTATTATGTAACAAAAAGGTACAAGCTGTTCTGTCTCAACACACACTAATCTACAATTATTTGTGTACAGAGTATTAACCTAAGAACAAATATCTAAAAGTAATTGGGAGATCATAATAAGCTTCCTAAAATAACTTTGTAGGAAAAAAACATGAAAAATTTGATTCTAGTAATCAACTCTTCAACAGATGTAATCTATCTCTCTACATTCTTTTAGTGATGATATTTTCTAGGAAAAAAATCAGGACTGAGGTCATTCGCAATTTTGCAATAATGGTACAGGAAGTAGTTCAGGAGATGTTGGAATTCCTAAGATATTTCCATAATTTATGGGAAAAGTACTTAAGAATATTTGAAAGTAGTACTGTTCTAGAAAAATATCTGCCTTTTCCCTAAGTAGCATTAGCCCTGCAAATAGGCAGAGAACAGAAACCTATCTACATATTATGATGTAAAGGGGCAATACAGAGTCCTAATTTCCTATATCATCTCACCTACTGCCATTATTTGAACCTTTTTTCAGGGGTATGAAAAAAGAATACAAATTCTCCAGGAAAAAAAAAGTTCATCATATTATGTCTCCAGGGAATTTAGGAAGAGCTTATAACTCAAATAATGAGATCTTGACCCAAAGGGAATGAAAAAGCAGATGCCCTAGTAGAAAAAGAACTAAATTAGAATTTAGGAATTTTGAGTTCTGATGCTCATTCTGATATTGTCTTGCTAAAAGATCTTGGGCAACTCATTTAATTATTGGCAGATAAAAATTCTCTTACTGTGAAGTGGGAATAATAGCAGTAGTCCCTCCCACTTTTCAGCATTGTGTTAAGAATAGAAAAATGTTTATTGCCCTGAAAAATTGAAAAGTGCTATAATATGTTGTTATTATTAATAAACAGGATGATAGAATTAAAATCAGGAAAATAATAGGAAAAGCAGAACGGAGGCCCATTTTAGGTTAGCTAGTGTTAATCATAAACATTGATAATATAGGATGAAGGTACAAAGAAAGGAAAGAGAAGGAACCTTCCAAAGTAATCTTCTACCCCAAGACAGATTAAATGTCCCACCGGGGAAGGCAAGCTGGTGCAGCCACTCTGGAAAACAGTATGGAGGTTCCTCAAAAAGTTGAAAATAGAGCTACCCTATGACCTAGCGATTGCACTACTGGGTATTTACCCCAAAGATACAAATGTAGTGATCCGAAGGGGCACGTGCACCCCAATGTTTATAGCAACAATGTCCCCAATAGCCAAACTATGGAAAGAGCCAAGATGTCCATGAACAGATGAATGAATAAAGAAGATGTGGTATATATATACACAATGGAATATTATGCAGCCATTAAAACAATGAAATCTTGCCATTCTCAATGACGTGGATAGAACTAGAGGGTATTATGCTAAGCGAAATAAGTCAATCAGAGAAAGACAAGTATCATATGATCTCACTGATATGAGGAATTTGAGAAACAAGACAGAGGATCATAGGGGAAGGGAGGGAAAAATGAAACAAGACGAAACCAGAGAGGGAGACAAACCATAAGAGACTCTTAATCTCAGGAAACAAACTGAGGGCTGCTGGAGTGGAGGGGGGTGGGAGGGATGGGGTGGCTGCGTGATAGACATTGGGGAGTGTATGTGCTATGATGAGTGGTGTGAACTGTGTAAAACTAATGAATCACAGATCTGTACCCCTGAAACAAATAATATATTATATGTTAATTTAAAAAAATGTCCCACCAAGAGGTTGAGGTAAGCCATGCAGTAGCTGAACCTTAATTTTACCTAGAATTGGCTGAGATCATAATATAAGGGTAAACTAGGTGAGTGGGAAAACAGAGATGAACAACAGCAAATGTATGACATCAAAAATTGTAGATACTATTTACTTGTATTTCAAAGCCAAATTGAAATAATGGTGAGGAGGAAGCTCAAGAGCTAACTATGGTATTTAAAAAGTTTTTCTTTGCTATATTTTTCTAGAGTCTTCAGAAGACTGCTTTTAATGTGCTATAACATCATGTGTGTCAATATCTTGTATGTCTTCACAATTTACCGAAGTAGATGTTTAATCTGAGAAAACTGACAAATTTTAAGCATTATAAAGCCTAAGTTGTGATAATTCTGGGCCAACCACTTCTTTTAGAATCACTCAAATTCTGTCATCTTTACAAATTATTTACAAATCCACACAGTGAGAGCTGACCATAAATGTTCAGGGTTTTGTAATAATAAAATTATTGCCTCAGGAACCAAAGAAAGCATGAAATAAGATGATTTTGACATCTCACCTGCAAGTCTATGATATCCATCCTTCGAAAGTTGCCTTGCCCATAAGAAGACAATTACTGACTTTGTAAAAAAATCTCCTAAATTTTCTTCATTACTTTAGTTCCAGTAATGAGTCTAAGATTTAGATTTAATTTGAAGGACACTCCTGAGATATAATGGAACATTTCCCATTTTGTCTGGTTCTTAGCTCATCACATGTTACATTCAAAGCTGGAGGCAGAGGCAGAAAAGAAGGAACAAAAAAGAGATACCCCAGTTGCCTTCCATTTCTCTTTTCTGTCTTCCATGCTGAAATAAGTTTCCAGGAAGATATAAGATAGGGAGAATAGACTGTTCAGGTCACTTTGGGTTTTACATGTCAAAACCCAAATCTAATTAGTTCAGGCAAAAGGGAAATTTATTGAAAGATTACTCAGTTACTTTACATTAAGGGAAAACAAACTATTAGGAAAGGAAAGAGAGGAAGCAGCTGAGCCTCAGGAAATAGATAATCAAAGGCTCCCATGTCTTCCATGTCCTTCACTTTACCTGTGAACTTCATCCTCCTCTAAGTCCCCTGCAGATGAGCCCTCTCCTCATGGAGGAAGTATGGCCATGCAAACAAGTTTAACATCTTATACCACGTATAATTTCAAAATTCTAATGTAAAGACTTGGTTTCAGACAGCAAAATCATAGGGGGAAGGATTATGATTGGCCCAGCATGGGTAAAGGGCCCTTCATCTTGGCACGATGGCCAGAGGGCAAGGCGACAGGAGAACCGGGCAGTGCTTATGGTTCTCTGTGTTTGGATTGATTCCTGAAGGAAGGTGAGTGGAAAGGAGTCATTCCCTGTAAACAGGGGAGGGTAGAGAGCATTGCTGAAAGGACTATCAATAGATACTCATTATAAAGAACAAATCAGGAACACCTGGGGGATAATATTATTTGTTGAGAAATAAATCTTCCTTAGAAACTTAGAAAATTATACCTCTTATTTCTGCCTACTTCTAATTATATTCTGGTAGTACTGTTGGTGAATTTTCCCAACATGCAGCCTCCAAATATAAAAAAGGATTGTGTTCTGAAAATTGACTTCTAAAGGATTTGGATCTCAAAATATATAGACTCAATGCTACAAGTGGTATTTTTTTAGGTCAGTTTATAGAAGTAGAATATAATATGCCTAAATTATTATAGTAACAGTCCATTTCAATGTCACTGAACATTCATTAGAGTATCTTTCTAAAGGGCCCAGCTTCCACACACCATGGTACATTTTACCTCTTAGTGATTTATCTCATAGTCGACACCAAGCAACCAGATCATGGTTGGGTAAGAGAAGGCAGGAAAGGGAACTCTGCTGGGATTCCCAGGCACTCTCTGTGTCTGGTGCAGTATGATGCAGAGAATATGGAATGAAAGTCTCACAACCTGTGTTCTAGATTGAGTGACTACTACTTGCTGTGAGACTTCAGAAAACAGGTCTTGGTTTTCACATCTTAATATGATGGTGGTGGTGGTGGTGGTGATGGTGTGTATGTATGTGTATTAGGGGTAAGTTGGACTGCTGTTTAAATTCAAGACTGGTTTTTAAAGTGCTTTCAACTCTTGTACTTCTGTGATTGAGAAAATGCACTTTCTTACAGCACTATCGCTACTTAAGGGACGACAGCTCTTTGAGCTAAGTTATATGGGGAGGGGACTAGAAGGGAAGTGGACCAGGAGCACAAGCTATTTTCCTTCTGTGTCCATTGATTTATATGTTTTTCTTAATAAACCCTCTGGCTGATGGGGAGTCTGGCCACTCTCCTTTTCTGAGGTTTCCTGTGTTAACAAATGAAGTAATGCCAAAACAGAATTGCAAAAAGGATAGATTTGTCAATATTTTCATATGACACAGCAAAACTTATGATATGATACAATTAAATTATTCATAATTATATTTATAAAAAAGAATAATTAATGGCATAATCCAGGTAGAATGATCCAGTAGTCAAATGTCTGTGAAGTTTAATGATATATACTTTAAAAAAATTGTCACTAAATTTGTCAATAAATATCTGTGATTGTATTTGTGGACTCATTTGGAGAAAAATACCAAAAGTTTAATTCATGGCCAATTGTGCATAAGAGACACTAGCCAAATGACCCTCTGGCATTTTGTGTGAGAGATGCTGCTGCCTTGTGTTAGTAAATTGGAGACTATTTCTAGTCAGTGTATCAAACCAAAAATAAAAGTGCTGTTTATTCTCAATAATTTCATGTTATTTCTAAAAATCTGGTGATTACCTTACTGGTTATCTATATATTTTTTTCCTCAGAGTAGTTTCTGTTTGAGGGAGAAATAAAAATAAGTAACTCAGAAAAGTTAAATAGATAGATGTGCAGTAAATTTGGGAACATATTGAAATGATTTTACATCATTTTGGGGTATGATAAGCCATAAACATACTTTAAGAGAATTCTTCCTCTCAAACTATGGGTTTAAATGAAATTCAACATGGGGTTTGAAAAACTTCAGTTTTTATTAATAATTTTAGAAGTTTTCTAAAACAAAGATAATAAATTTTTATAAATTGAATGCAATGTGTATACACTGAAACTAAGATTGTTTACTTTTTTAAGAGAAGAATTTGAAAATTCAAAAGCCATGATTTTAGAGCAATTAATTTATAATGTCTGAGCGTGTTGGGGGGTTCCAATTTTGGTAATGAAAAGAAAATTTTTCAGGTAAGTGTTGAGAAACTAAGGAAATTAGGTAAGTGAATACTTCCTCCCCCAGTTATTACATTTGAATATCATAAGATAGAAATAACAGAAAATTACAATTTGAAGGAAAAATTTTAATTTTTTTCTTCCTTACGTAAACCATATAAAATTGCTACTGCCTGTAGAATGAGTATACAATTGCTCCTTTGCATCAAGTATTCTTAATAAAATCAGAATTTAAGAAGAAAGAAATAAAATGGTATCAGCTCATCTAAGGAGAGTTTGCTAAAGATATGTAAGAAGAAGAGATACTGTGATTTTACATATGGGAGACAAGTGGAACAGACCAACTGTAGGGCAGCACATCAAAGAAGAAAGTAGGTCAGTGAGCCCCATGGCAATACAATGAATTGCTGTTATTCAAAGGGATGGTCAGAGAGTTAAGCTGCCGGTGAACAAGAATGCCTACAAGAACAATGGTAAATGAACAGAAAAGCAGGGTCAGAGCAAAACAGTTGCAAGGCTCAGAGTATGAACTGCATGTCCTTGGGTTGGGCAGAGGATGAAACAGCAGAACAATGTCGTCATTCAGAAGCTTCCTGGCGGCAAGCGAGCTGCATAATAAGAAGCAAACTGAGCTGAGGCCCTCCACAGACAAAGTGGAGGAAAACAGCCTCAGGATATGGAGAGAACTGAGCACAATTTGAGACTGGATGTTAACTAGCAAGTCATCAGGATTAGCACTTTCCTGAAGATTTTAAGTAACAAGAGAAACACTGGGGAGACCTCAGTACTTAAATCCATTTGTTATAAAAGCTATATACCCAGTGGGATTAATTACCTGTGTTTGGGTATCGAAGCAACATTATATCCTGGGGCAAGTACCATTTCTTGTTTCCATCATTAAGATTTACTACACATTTTCTTGAATTGTAATTGCTAAGTAAGTCCAAAAAAGTATAGGAGCCTGAGAAGAACAAACTAACTTCAGACTGAGAACACTCTAATTTTTCTGCCATAGAAGATGTGACTTATATTGGTGGGGCAGAATTTCATTCATCTAAAAAAAGAAAGGAGTAGGTTGAAAATTCTGTATACTCTGAATGGGAAATACTTTTAATGAAAGTGAGATTGAAGCCACTTATTTCTTCACTTAAAATGAACTGAGCATCTATGCTACTAAGGCACTGTTCCAGAAGTGAAAAAATTTAATGATTTAAACAGGAAAATAAAGTGTTTTTCAGGAAATGTTAAAGCTTACTTAAGAAATGTGGTTAAAAGTTTTATGTGAAAGTGGTCTTCAAGGTTGTAAGCTTTTTGTCCGTTGTGTTTCATTGTCTAGGTTCAGGCATTAGGAATGTAAAGTTGGGTTTATCTCAATTGTAGTTTTGTCAGCTATAATGCCCTGCTTTATTTCTGATAATTTTCCTTGCTTTGAAGTCTATTCAGTCTGGAAGCGTAATCAAACCAACATGAGTTCCCTCCTTGGTGAGTTATAGATACACCAGGTGGAGTTGTCGCACAAAGTCAACTTTATTTTTGCAACAAATAAGGAGATCACAGGGAGTAACTTCCAAAGCCATGATTCCCTGAACAAGGGTGGATGGGTTCCTTTTATTTAGGGTTAGGATAAATATTTTAAAAGGGGAGCCTTGTCACCATGTAGAGGCAGGAGTAATGTTATGCCTTAAGGAAACATGCCTATACATACATTGTATGTAATGTAAATGAGGCTTGTGCTTCTCCTTGGGCAGAGATTTTAGTTTTACAATGAGGTAAGTGTAATTGTTGGTCATTCTAGAGGTTACCCCATGGTCCATCTGTGCAGGCCCAAGTTGGGGTTATGCTCAAACTGGTCTGGGTGGTCTGGGCAGTCACTCTAGCTCAAGGGGCAATTTCGCTTTCCATTTACCTGAGTTTAGGGATAAGGTGGAAAAAAGAGTTTAAAGAAAAATGTGGGACAGAGATGAGTTAGTACAAGCAGGTGGGCGTAAAGGTCAGGTCTTGGGTTCTAGCTGGTGAAAAAGTAATATGGCTACTCCCGCTTTCTTTGTTTTGTTTGTTTGTTTGTTTCAGATTTTATTTATTTATTTGACAGAGAGAGACACAGCGAGAGAGTGAACACAAGCAGGGGGAGTGGGAGAGGGAGAAGCAGGCCTCCCGCTGAGCAGGGAGCCCTATGCGGGGCTCAATCCCAGGACCCTGGGATCATGACCTGAGCTGAAGGCAGACACTTAAAGACTGAGCCACCAAGCCCCTCCTGCTTTCTTTGATTGTTAACAAAATATATTTTCTCCACCCATTTATACTTTTAATCTGTACACATCTTTATATTTAAAGAAATTTATTTTTTTTAAGATTTTATTTATTTTATTTGAGAGAGAGAGAGAGCAAGAGCTAGCATGAGCAGGGGAGAGGCAGAGGGAGAAGCAGACTCCTGGCTGAACAGGGAGCCTCATGGAGGGCTCGAACACAGCACCCCGAGATCATGGACCTGAGCCAAAGGCAGTCGCTTAACCAGCTGAGCCATCTAGGTGCCCCTATTTAAAGAAATTTCTTATAGACAATCCATAGTTGGGTGTTACATTAGTAAATATCATGCTTTCTATTTGTTGCCCTTGTTCTTTGTCTCCATTTTTGTCTTCCACTCTTTGCCTTTTGTAGTTTTTATGGAGCATTTTGTTTTGTTTTGTTTTGTTTTGTTTTTTAAAGATTTTATTTATTTATTTGAGAGAGAGAGAGAGAAACAGTATGAGAGGGGATAGGGTCAGAGGGAGAAGCAGGCTCCCTGCTGACCTGGGAGCCCGATGTGGGACTCGATCCCAGGACTCCGGGATCATGACCTGAGCTGAAGGCAGTCGCTTAACCGACTGAGCCACCCAGGCGCCCCAATTTATGGAGCATTTTGTATCATTCTATTTTCTCTCCTTTCTTAGTCTATTGGTTATACTTTTTTTTTTTTAAGATTTTATTTATTTATTTGACAGAGAGACACAGCGAGAGCGGGAACACAAGCAGGGGGAGTGGGAGAGGGAGAAGCAGGCTCCCCGCAGAGCAGGGAGCCCGATGCTTGCCTCGACCCCAGGACCCTAGGATCATGACCTGAGCCGAAGGCAGACGCCCAATGACTGAGCCACGCAGGCGCCCTATTGGTTATACTTTTTTAAAAAAATTTTGGTGGTTGTCCTAGAATTTGCAATATACATTTACAACTAATCCAAGTCTACTTTCAAATAACAGTATACCATTTCACAGATAGTGTGAGTCCCTTATAATAATGCAATAATCTTATTCTCTCTTGTACCTTATATCATCACTGTCATTTATTTCACTTATATATAAGCATGCATAAACATATAACATATATACATAAACATACATAAATGAATACATTGTTGCTATTATTGTTTTGGAACATCAGCTGTTAGATCAGCTAAGAATAAG
This sequence comes from Mirounga leonina, assembly GCF_011800145.1. Classification (NCBI taxonomy): domain Eukaryota; kingdom Metazoa; phylum Chordata; class Mammalia; order Carnivora; family Phocidae; genus Mirounga; species Mirounga leonina. The sequence goes on along the minus strand of NW_023270377.1, from coordinate 50,105,459 downwards.
AAAAAGTTTTTATTTTATCTTCATTTACTCTTTCATTGATGATCTTCCTTTCGTTATGTAGATCCATGTTGCTGATCTATGTTACTTTCCTTCTATCTAAAGAATTTCAACATTTATTGCAAGGCGGGTATACTAGCAACAAATTCACTCAATTTTTGTTAGTCTGAGAAACTCTTTGTTCCGCCTTCATTTTTGAAGGATATTTTCACAGTGTAAAGGATTATAGGTTGCTGGGTTTTTCTGTCAACATTTTAAATATTTCTCTTCACTCCTCTCTTGCATAGTTTCTGAGGAGAAGTTGGATGTGATTCTTATCTCTATTCCTCTCTAGGCAAGATGTTTTTTTCTTCCGGGTTCTTTATTTTTTTTTTTTCTTTATCTTTGATTTTCTGTAGCTTGAATATTATATACAGAGGTATGGTATTTTGGGCATTTATCCTGCTTGGAATTCTCTGAGCTTCCTGGATCTATGGTTTAGTGCCTGATGTTAATTAGAGAGAAATCCTCAAGTCATTATGGCTTCAAATATTGCCTCTATTTCTTTCTCTTTTTCCTCATACCAGAATGATATTCCCATTACCTGCATGTTACATCTTTTATAGTTGTCCCATATTTCTTGCATATTTTGTTTTGTATTTTTCTCTTTGTTTTTCAGTTTTGGAATTTTCTCTTATCATATCTTCAAGCTCAGAGATTCTTTCCTCATCCATGTCCAGTCTGCTAATGAGCCTGTCAAAGACATTCTTCATTTCTGTTACAGTGTTTTTGATCTCCAGTATTTCTTTCTTTTTTTTTTTTATTTTTTAAAGATTTTATTTATTTATTTGACAGAGAGAGACACAGCGAGAGAGGGAACACAAGAAGGGGGAGTGGGAGAGGAAGAAGCAGGCTTCACGCGGAGCAGGGAGCCCGATGCGGGGCTCGATCCCAGGACCCTGGGACCATGACCTGAGCCGAAGGCAGACGCTTAACGACTGAGCCACCCAGGCGCCCCTCCAGTATTTCTTTTTTATTCTTCCTTAGACTTTCCATTTCTCTCCTTACATTATCCATCTGTTCTTACAGGTTATCTACTTTTTCCATTAAAGTCCCTAGCATATTAATTGTAGTTTAAAACACAATTCCTGGTGTGATAATTCCAACATTCCTGTTACATCTGACTCTGGTTCTGATGGTTGTTTAGTCTCTTCAAACTGTGTTATTTGCCTATAGATGCCTTGTAATTTTTGTGGAAAGGTGAACATGATGTACTGGCTAAAAGGAACAGTGGTAAACAGATCTTTAGTAACGTGGTGGTAAGGGGTCGAGAGGAAGTGTTCTACGGTCTATGAAAAGGTCTCAGCCTTTTAGCAAGTCTGTGCCTATGGACTATAAACCTCACCAGTACTTCTTGGTCCTGCTCCTCCCCACCTACGTGGAATAATATGGCTAAAGGGGATGGAATTTGGTATTTCTCCCCCCCCCCCCCAGGTAGGTTAGTCTTTGATATAATCCCAGAAGGTTAGGCTCTAGTAAAGAACCTCCTGAGAGCAGACCTTGTTAAGAAGAATAGAATGCTCTGTTTTTGAAAATGGCTACTATCCCCCTTCCTTGTCAAAAGCATGAGGAGATTTTTCTCTGATTTCTACTGTGAGAACCTATTAGAGCTCCAGGAGGTAAAATACACAAGACTGTGAGGGCCGTAAACAGTTGCCCTTCTGTCCCCAGAGTTTTTAATCTGTCTGTGTTGTCCACACTGAGCCTTCAGGCATTCATCAGTTATAGTTCAGGTTTTCCTACCCTGGCACTGGTTTCCACATGGGTTTCTGCTCCAGCAAGCTGTGTTCTTCTATAGCCACTTTTCTGCATTTCCATATTTTGGCAGTGGTTTGCTCTGTGACCTTGCTTCTCTAATGGATCTAAGAAGAGTTGTTGATTTTTTTCAGCTAGTTCATCTTTTTACTTGTTAGAATAGAGTGATGACATCTAAGCTCTTACATCTTGGACCGTAATTCTTTGAAAATGCTTTGAAAATCAGATCATGTTTCTCCTCTACTCAAACAGACAAACAAAAACACCAAAAATATCTGTCAGTAGCTTCCCAGAATAACAGGCAAAATGCTTATAAGGTCCCTTGAGGTCCTACATTGTCAGGCTCCTCCTCTGCCCAGCCTGAGTTCGGCTATCTGAGCTTACCTCCTCCTACTACCTCATTCCCAACACTCCAGGCTCATTGCTGTCCTCTGACCATGGCAGGTGTGCTTCAGACAAAGTGTTTACAGTTCTTATTCCATTTGCCTGGAACAGTCTTCCAGATAGCTTCACGACTCACTCCTACCTTCTTTATGTCTAATTGGGGTCATTTCTCCTTGTGAAGAAGCTCTGTTGTTGTCAGAAGGTTTCTCAGTGAGATTAGAATCAGAGCTGGATGATTTGGCTGTGTCATTGGGCATATACTGGCATCAGGCTATGGTAGCCTATAGAGATCATTGCTTCAATAGAAAACTACCCTGCCTGGGAAACAGAGCCTTTAAAATGCCAGCACAGGACATCCTCCTGTGGGCGTGCTTAAAAAACACAGACAGCATTAGCTTCTGTGGCTGTAAATGCAACTCCCCTTTCGTTATTTTATTTTTAGTGCTTTCCAGGCTAACCACTGGCTCCTGCTGATTGATGCATTCTTTATTTTAGACATGCTATTGTGTTCAATCAATGGCAGTCAAGTCTTGCTAGCTAGGGAGCCATTCTGTCCCTTTCTAAAGTGAAATTGCTCAACACATTTAGCTCCATTATATGTAGGCTTAAAAATTTAACTCTGTTTCTGAGTTCATAGGGAATGCATTAGCTTAGAAGCAAAAGGAGTATTAGAAGGGCACTTGAGTGTAGAGGGCAAAAGAGGCACTCAGTCCATCAAAGTGATTCTCATCCTAGGCTGAGTAGTAGGATTCTCACAAAATTCTGGCTCCTACCTCATACTTACTGACAAAGATGTGGGTACTTTACATTTTAAGTAAGACTAAACTACTCTCCAAAGATATTATTTGAATTCACACTTCTAACAAACAGTATGTAAATGTACCTCCTCCCCTACCTTCTCCCTTGTATTTACTGCTAAATCTTTTACCTAGGGTTTACTCTTGGGCAAGAGCTTTGGTGAAATATATCATAGTAAAAATATACATAAGATATATAATACTCACAGTTATGAATATCACGTAAACATGCTGCCCCTATTTCTGTGTATGATGAAGAGAGAAGCATATCACACATTTATTCCTCTCCAGAAAAATGCTTCCCTAAGTAAAAGGGTATTAAATGAAATGACAATGTGTTGATTTGCAGTTTATGTTAACTGATCAGTTACCATATTAGAACAGAGATTAACTGTACTGCATATATGTAATTTACTTCAGATAAAGTAGAAAGGGATAGATTTAGGGTGAGTTCAGGACATGATAATGTGTTTAGCTTTGGAATGAAGTTGATATGTCTCTTGATCTCTGTGACCCTAAGTGTATTAATATATAGCTAGGCATCATAAAAGAATGACAAGAAGATTAAACAAATACATATGAAAGCATTTTGGGAAATGGAAAGCACATTTTCAAGCTGAGAGATGATGGGCCCTGCTGTACCATGTTTTGTTTGTTTGTTTTTTAAAATATTTATTTATTTGAGAGAGAGAGAGAGAGCACGCAGAGGGAGAGGGAGAAGCAGGCTCCTCACTGAGCAAGGAACCCGATGTGGGACTCAATCCCAGGATCCTGGGATCATGACCTAGGCCGAAGTCAGATGCTTAACTGACTGAGCCACCCAGGCATCCCCCAGCTGTACCATGTTATAGGATACATTATATCCCTCAAGTATATCTAGCATGATTATTTTGATAAAATTTGAAGGGTCAATATACCAGGAACCATTAGAACATAATCTTTCTAGGGCCACTGAAATCACTCTTTTGTACATAGTAGGCCTTCAGAAAATAAATGGCTGTTAACTGTATTTTGCAAATAGTTTTCTTATATAGAACTCAGACTTGCTGTTTCCTTTACTCTATCCAGTGTATTGCTCAATAAATAGCTCTCCAAATTAATATCTCCCAAGTTGGAGCTCTTTTTTCCCATATCAGAACTCTCCAAATGTATTATTTGTAGTACTGGTCTGTAACACATATTCACAGAATTAACTTCATTTATGTATACATCATCGCCTCTTGACCTTCATCCCCATTTGATCTGTAGTTGTGTCTCTCTCCTGTGCCTAACATACAGTAGGGGCTTTTTTACTTTATGATATTTAACTCATATTGCTTGATGACTACTATGTCTCATCTCCCAGACTAGACCATGACATGTTTTCTGGGTCTCCCAGAGTCCTGTCTCAGGTTTGATCACGGCAGAGAGAAAGGCTGCTTCTTTTCTGATAACCTGAACATTATTTATAACTTGGTTCTATTCTGGGAATATTCTTGGGTGAGATTAAATTCTCTATCTTTCTGATTCCAAATTCCATTAAAAACAGTAACAACAACAAAAGACTGGCAAGTTACATCTAAATCTATCTGGTATGTAAAGTTCTTTCAAGGAATGTGATAATAAAAAAAGCTCTTATGATCTTGTTGCCTGATTTTCCTTCAGGTTTTAACTTGGGAAAAGGCCAATGACAGGGCAAGATTGGGTCCTGGTGACCCAGATGAAGAGCCCCCAGTAGGAATTAGGGGCCAAGATTTGTGTCCCAGCTCAGCCAATGACTGCTGTGTGAATTTAAACAAGTCACTTTGCCATCTGATATTGCTCCTTCATCTTTAAGCTAAGCAGATTAGACCAGGATTCATATTCACAATTATTTGTGGGTCAGAGACCACTCTGAGATTCTGCTGAAAACTATGGGCCTTTTTCCCCCCAAAAAGCACAAATACAACTATAAATAGAATTCCAAAAGTGTCAGAGGCTCTGTAAAATCCACCCACATATTCCCTAGAGGACTTTAGAATGATTTTTAAGGTCTAAAGTATGTGGTTGAAAAAAAAAAATCCATTTACATTTGCTACTCCCAATGTGAATTAGTTTTAAAATGTGGATTTGAGCCATTTATGTCATTAGAAGTCATAATTACTTTTTTGTAATTTAAAATACAGCAGAGCAAATTTTTCAGTAGAAAGAAGATCTCTTTTATGGATTAATAGCATCTCAGGTTCAGCGAGGTGGTCAGTCTCTCGTGCTGCACAATGCAGGGCCTCCTTCTATGACCCATCTCAGAGATAGACATTTAGACTTGAGCCCATATGGTGACGAGAGCTCACTCACATGTTTATTGCTGGGCAAACAAAGAGTTTAGGAATCTTCTTTTCTTTTTGAGCTATAGTCTGCCCTCACCATGTAAATGTCCGCTATTGACCCTATTTCTGCTCTCAGGAGCTACATAGATAAATTTCAGTTTTTTTTTCCAGTCTGTTAGGAATTCAATGGCAGCCTCTTTTGTCCTCTCTTAATTTTCTCTATGCCAGGCATTTCAGTTTCAAATACAATTGTTCTAGAAAAGTGATTTCATAAGACTACTTTTAATCTCAATTACCTTCTTCAATAGAACTCTTGAAACAGAGAGCTCACACTTAGTAAGTATATTCCAGAAAAGGTCTGACAACCCACGGTTAGGGAGTCACTCCTGCTGCCTGCTGCCTGATGTTAGGAAGGCTGCTGACACCACCAAGAGCCTGGTCCCTAAACAGGTGCCTCTGCTGGGTCCTGTTGGAATTGTGATCACCTGAAACCCCTAACTATAATCAATCGAGACTGCCCTCATTCTCTATTTCTTAAAAGCAGAGTAATCTTTCTAAAAGCAAAACTCCCTGTTGGCCTGCACCTGACCTGCATCAGCCTCTTCCCCACTCTTAGAAACCTTTGGGAATACTAGTTGTGTCCTTCATCATGCCATCTTTCCCTCCAAGTGTTGTGCCATCTACAAATGTAAATAAGCCTGCCCTTTTTTTCACTCCAAATTAATTGATAAACATATTGACCCATGGCTTGCCAAATACAAGCTTCCCTCTGTGGATTCATTATTCATCCTTCTTTGCTCTGTCACTTCCCAGCTTCATCCAACTCACATTTAACTGCCTGATCTATAGAATGGAGAAGAGCAGGAGGATTATGTCCTGTTTGGGGCAACATTTATTTCCTTTCCTTTTCTTTTTTTACTCATTAGTTTCCTTTCCTCAAACTCTGTTTTCTTCATTCCTTCATGGGTTCATACTGCATATCTTGGTCTTACATTTGGTTCCTTATCCTGTGTTCATTTGCTATGAAGAGAACCTTCATTGTGTTTTTTGGGATCTCTTGGCCTTCTGCTTTGTGCAGGGCTGGCTGAGTCTGCGTTTGTTCCAGGAGGCTCTTTGCTGTATGCTGTGCCGAGTCAGTCCTGTGCAGGCGAAGTGTTTCAATATATGCTCGTTAGCATTCAGCAGAGGCGGCTCTGGCTCTGAGGATTTTCGCAGGCCCCCAGACCAAGTTATTTTCTTCCACCTTCAGAATTACCTTAATATTAAATGAAGGTTTAAAGAAAATGTAAACACAAAGTATGTGTGTGTTTGGGAATAGGAGGAGGGCGTGGGGAGACAGAAATTATTAGAAAGTCCTCATAGACCTCACACTTTAATCTTAGTACAATTGCATCTGTAACCAAACAAATATTACTGATAGGAAAAAAGATTCAAGACACAAGTTAACCAACTATCCGTTATTCAATGGAAAGATGACATGAATGCAAAGTGCTTTGAGAACCAAGGAATGTGTGGTTCTGTAGAGATGTTCATGATATCACCTCCCGTCTTTCACCTAGAAACAGTTAATGTCACTCTTGAAAAAGGCTAAAAAAGGCATCCTCCAAGGTTTGCCCAAGTGAGTGATTTTACTTTTAAAAAGGCTTCCTCATATAACTTTGTGACCATTATTGGGTTATAAAATAAATTAAATATGGGTCAGGATAAGCAAGTAGGCCTATACTCAAGTAAGGGAAGTAATTGACTAATGGTTTAGTAAGTTGGACTTTTTGGTTACCATATTTTCTTGATGTTTGAGCCCCTCATATAAATGAATCAATGTTGCCATTAAGTTATTAACTCTAATTTAAAGAAAATTGTCTTAAGCACAACTTTGTTACTCTGTAGTTACCTTGTGGATGAAAGGGATGAGCTCTAGAGGTAATAGAACCTTTTCAAACTGAGAGAGGCACAGACAATTTCAGCTTAGAGAGTGACAGGTGGCTGAATGATTATTGTGCTTTAATATTTCAGAGTCAATCCCAACATTGTCTAAGCAAGGTTAATAGGTACTGTAAACCTATAATAAATCCTAGAGAATGACAGGAAAATCTATATCAACATCCAAAAAGCTAAAGGTGAAAATGAATTAGGGTCTCCTGACAATGCAACTTTATGCCTCATTCACTATTTATTCACTTAGTCATCAGTGTATACTGAGGAAATATGATGTGTCATAACTTCTTCTAAAACTGTGCCATCCTTATAACCTTGAACAAATTACTTCCCTTCTTCAAGTCTAAATTTCACCATCCAGGTATTTCTGTCATGGAGTTGTGAGGTTTAGTGACTAAGCTATGTAAGACTTTAGCAGAGTAACTGATTGGATGCTTATTGAATGAATGAATTCCCTTACCTTCTCCTTAACATTTAGACATCTCCCTCCCACCCTGTAATTTATAATAATATAAAATAAGTTCCATTTGTTAATAATAAATGTCCATCTACAGTTTTGAGTCAACAGGAATTGTGAGGGATCTGTGTTTGCAGATGAAATTAAAGTATTTAGATATTATTACAACTGATCAAATATTTTTGCAAGATAATCCACCAAGCCCAAGGATGTCATTCTTTGCCAAACAGCACTCTGAGGCTTGCTGACTGCAGTAAATGCAAATCCACACGTTTTTTGAGTTTCTTTGTTTCATAGCAAACATGAGCAGTGACTTCCTTTCATTTATCAATTCTAACCAGAATATTTTTCAGTAATACTTAGAAAAATCTTATAAACCAATTTTCTAAAATATAAAATATGTATACAATTTTTCATGTTAAGTAGCAATGGACACATGAAGTGTCCACTGGTATGATGTTAGAACAGACCCAAGTGAAACAGAAGGTAATTCTGTAGATTTTGAGTATATAGTTGTGGTAGTTGCCTTCTGGTTTATACTCCAAATTTGGGTTAATTTTGAAATCTTAAAAAAAGATATGCCAAAGACATACACCAAGTTATTTATTAATTATATCAGTCATTTATTCAGTCAATATGGATGAGTACGTACTGTTTGCCAGGCATTGTGCCTGAGACCCCAAACTGAAACTATGTAATCTTGACATCAAGAAGTTCGCTCCAATGAGAAAGATATGTGAACAAATCAGTTCTATAAACTAATTGATACAAGAGAAAATGATCCAAGAGCAGGAGGGAAATATGAGAAAAAGCTAGCCAAGTCCGCTTGGGGAAATTAGAGGAGCTTCCCAGAGGAGGCAAGCTGAGGCGGAGGCATAAGCGGGAGATTATCAGTGGGGAAGTAGGAAGAAGCTATTTGGCAGGGAGAAGGCAAGGAGAGGAGCATGGAGGCTGGAAGGAGCCCGGAATGATCAGGGAATGTGGAAGAGTGGGTTAGTGTCCCTAACTAGTAACTCATAAATTACTGTGAAAGGGGGAAGCAGGAAGGGCTGGGAAGGAATGAGGCCAAATAGGTGGGGAGAGGCCAGGATCTATCAGCCTGTGGAGCAGGCAGAGGGTGCCAGTGGGTTGCCCCTCTGTGGGCGGTGGGGGGTTACTGGAGAATTTTGTCTATGGAAGTTTCGTAATCAAATGAATATGTTCTGATTCCTGAAGGAGACTAACAATATTGTGATTCTTTTGTTGTTTACAAGTTACAGAAATGGTGCACACCCCCCTTTGTTCCTAGGGGTTTCTTCAATGATTCTGCTTGTAATGAAGTTCAGGGATGCCAAAAGAAATATTTGAGCTAAGTAATATATCAGAATTACAGTAAGAGCCTGTGAGCAGATTTTTAGTTAACAGGTTTTTAATAGGCTGTGATGCAATTCTTAATGGAGAAGATTTAATTATAAAGGAAGCCTGTCTCTAATGGAAATTTGGCTGGTGTGTTTTGATTTCTCAGTGAATTAAAAGGTTTATATAGGGTTAGATGGTTGAAATTCTTGGAGAAAACGTGTATATACCACTCTGGCCTGGGTTCGAAAACTTTCCACTCATTTTCTTTATCTCTTGCAGCAAAGCAATGAATCTGCTAGAAATTTCACTTAAATAGAGCATAATTTTTTATAATTTCAGGGGTTAAGCATCTGAAAGGCCAGAATGAATCAGCATTCCCTGAAGAAGAAGAAGGTGTAAACGAAAGAGAGGAGCAGTGGGAACATTAATTACGGGTCTGCAGCAAGAAGGCTTCTTGGGAATAACTGAACCATTAACTTTTCTGAATATCCCATGGAAGGCCACTCCCTGATTGACCTCCAGAAGCATTCTCCACCTCTGCTCTCTACCATACAGTAGTAATACACCTCCTGGGAAGCTCTCCTTGACTGAACTTTAGAGCCAAGTACAGATTGTTCGATATTACTTAAAATTAAAGAATAAGCATTTATTTTATGGTGATTTTTCTTTTTAATGACATTTGCATAGACATTTGCAAATATGTGAGTGTTCTAACTTTAATACTGCAGAGCTTAATCCCTGATGTCCTACTGATGTGATTTGCCTTCTAAGGTCAAATGTAAATAGCTTCACTTTAAGAGTAAAAAATAAATATTAAATACATTTAGACATGGTGTGTCTGGGTTTAACTTACAGAGGAATATTTTAAGGAAACTTTTTTTTTTAAGATTTTATTTATTTATTTGACAGATAGAGACATAGCGAGAGAGGGAACACAAGGGGGGCAGTGGGAGAGGGAGAAGGCTTCCCACTGAGCAGGGAGCCCAATGCGGGGGCTCGATCCCAGGACCCCGGGATGATGACCTGAGCCGAAGGCAGACACTTAACGACTGAGCCATCCAGACGCCCCTTAAGGAAACTTTTAAGTTTCATTTATCATGTTTCTGTATACAGAACAGTATGTGGTATTTATTTCAAAATGATGAAGAAATGCCCAATTTCTTGATTCAAAAGATCATAATATATTGGTCTTTAGGTATTAACCATCCATTTTCCTCCAACTTGTTAATGGCTAAAGGACTGCAGAATTCTCATTTTTCTGAGCTGTGAGAGATATATTTCCCAGCATTTCCACTAGCTTTTAAGAAAGAAAAATGTTAAATCTAAAATAAAATATGCCAAAATCTCCCCTGCCACTTTTTTGGCTATTACTTGAAATATGAGCTATTTCCTATTGCATTTTAAGGAATGATTAGCATTTTGTAAATCTTCTATTTTCATCAAATAAGAAATTCCATTAATTCATGCATATAGTCATTCATTAACTCAGTAACTATTTTTAATGAGTTTATCTCTGGCAAACGACTTTGCTGGGGGTTATAAAAATAAAGGAAAGATAATTTCTCATCCTTAAAACTGGCAGAGAAGGTAAAGCATCAGTATAAAGCAAGGTTTTCCAGGACAGTATATATATATATATATATATATATATATTTATTGAATAGAGCTTTTGGTTATTCAAAGTTCTGGCCTCCAGGACAATATTAATTATTTTTTTAAAGATTTTTATTTACTTATTTTAGAGACAGCTTAGTGTGTGTGTGAGCAGGGGGAGGGGCAGAGGGGGAGGGAGAGAGAGAGAGAATCTCAAGCAGACTCTGTGGAGCATGGAGCCTGACATGGGGCTCGATCTCACAACCCTGAGATCAAGACCTGAGGGGAAACCAAGAGTCAGTCACTTAACCAACTGAGCCACCAGGCACCCCATTAATGATTTATGGCATTTCAAGGTAAAATATCTATGCCACAAAATTTAGTGAGGATGGTGGAATGCTCAGTTTGGTTCCCACACTGATGATACTGGTGAAGTTCAATGGTTTCATGGATGGAAAAAATGAAAACGTTTCTCAAAAGTCAGTAAAGAGGGAACTTAAGATGGAAAGAAAAAAAGCAAATGTGAAATCCACTGTGGGATCTTATATCAAGATTCAAAGAAGTAAAACTATTGTTTTTAATTTTGAATGCAAGTTTTACAATATAGAGATTAAGAGAAATATGTGAATCTATTAGACAATGCAGTAGAGATAACAGTCATTTTTCTTAGGATATTTTCCTCAAGAAAATAAATGCAAAACTCATTGATAAGTAGTATCACCAAGTATGAGTGAGCACTCTGGTTCCAAGTGTCTTTCCTCCTTCCTGCTCTCCTTTCCTCCCTTATTCCCTCCCTCCTTCCCTCCATCCCTCCTTCCTTCCTTCCTCTCCTCCTCCCCACCCCCACCCCTAGCCTTTTATGGGGTTTGTTGTTGTTATTAAGCCAGTTTCAATCAAAACTTTCTGGAGTTTCTAGACCACCTGCTGTGACTGTTTGATTTCCTAAATTTCTTTCTACTTAAAACATGATTAAGGCGCAGATTTGTTTTACATGATTTTGAATTATTTGTAGAAAACATTCTGATACCCCTAGAGACTATTTGAGATAACCCCAGGGTGCTAAAAAATAAAATTTGCCCTCCCTTTCCTTGAACATACTTTCAAAATGTTTTTTTTTTTTTTTCAAAAGGATTCAGACAAACAAAAGAAATCAAAGCTTTTGCTGATTTTGTAACATCATTTGGATAAATAAGTAGCATGGCTTCTGGATTCTTCTGTTCTCTATTAAAAATACAAAAATATAAAAATTAAAAACATAAGTTTTCCTTAGGAAATGTTGGTTTCTTCCATTCTGTTCTCTACTCTCAAAACAGAGATTACAATTAAAAGCATAAGTTTTCCTTGGGAAATATGTTGGCTTTCTCAGAAATCTGAAGGAAGCCAGCTGAGATAATAGCTTTTCAGTTTCCTTTTCACACAATTATAGTTTACAACAAAATTTTTTCAAGAAGACAACTTGGCTTCAGTTTGGCTGAATGGTCAAAGAAACTTTCTGAGCAAAACAAAACAAAAACTTTATCTTTCCCAGACCACATTTATAATATAACATAATGGCTAATAGATGAGCTTTGAGTCACTCTGGCCTGGGTTCAAATTCAATCTCTATCAAATTTTAGACTGTTACTCCATTTGTAAAATGGGTAACATCATACCTACCCCTATAGATTATCGTGGAAATTAAATGAGATAAGACACATTAAAGTGCTTAGTCCAGCTTAGGGAGCATTTAGTAATCGGTCCCTGTTGTTGTTATCAAGGTGGGAAAGGACCTGATGCTGTCTATCTAAGCCTTACCCAACACATGATCCTCTTCAACATCACAGACCAGTGATTGATCCCCTCCCTTTTTGATTAACTCCAGCTGAATCCCAAACCCAGCTAAAGAGCTTTAACTATTCTTCTCTGTATGAAACTCTTTCTTCTGTACTTCACCTCCTTGATCACAGCCATCCAGCTCTGTGATGTCTTCTCCCAAGTGGCCTCGTCTCTGTGTTAAAACACCACCAGGTCCTCCCAACCTTTCTCATCATCCTGGCCACTTGCTGTTGGATCCTCTTTAATTGTGTATACTGAATCTAAGAAAGGTTATGTCAGGGAGATATGTTGGGTTTTTTCCCTAATCTCCCTAAACATAAGAAACTGAAGCATAGAATGTAGCAGGGCGGAGCAGAATTCTAGACCAGGATTCTTTCTATTAGACAATAATATTGTAAGCCCTTTTGCTTCCCAGAGTTGGCTAGGGTAAGGGTCTTTATAAAAAACAAAATTCTCAGACTTTTTCTGTTCTTAAAAAAGCTCTCACCATCCATTTTAAATTTTAATTCAATTATGGCAATGTTTTCTACATTGTGGAAACATTTTAGGTTGGTAAGGGACAAATTACTTTTATTTTTATACTTATAAATACTGTCATAATACATATTAGAAAAGATACATAATCATGATCTTATTGCTATTGTTGCTTAGGATGAGGCAAGGTTAATGTGTGAATATATTTTAAATCAATTTAAAGAAAAATATTAAATAACCATAGTAGAGGTGGTACCTCAAAATCACCAAATGATATACAATTGAATGAAGTTTGGAAACACTGGTTTTGGGTATGGTCATAGCAAATAAGTGTAAGTATTGTTGAGTTCATTTAATGGCAATATGGATTTATGAATTTATAAATAAACCACTTATATTGCATTAATTTAAAAATTCTGTTTCTTTATCCATATCTAAAAGCAGTGTAAGTGCACACTGAGTAATAGAAAAATCATGTCTAATTACATTAAAGTGTTAATGCTCATAGTGATTTTGAATATTTGCTTTCTCTGAAGATGAAGGAAGAAGAAATGCCCTTACTTTTCTAAGACCCTAATTCTAAAAACCAGTTTTCAAAGCTCCAGCAGGTGTATTAATTATTAAAAATGTCCATGCTGCCAAAATGTGAAATCTGTTTAAAGAAATTAAATTATTAGATTTCAAACATCATGATATTCTGGAAAACTAAATATCAGAGGAAGAATTTTAGGAAAATGATGGAGGGCATCTTTGGTTTTAAGTGACACTGTAAGTAGTTAAGATGCTAAAGTTGTCAAACATCCCACTAATTCACACAGCAATGGGGGTGAAGGTTTCTATTTTGCAATATTATGTGAATTAAATAATTTACATGAATGCATAGGTACTTGACTGCATTTTGTAAAGAGGCTATCATTCAACTCCAGAACTATTCTTGACATTTATCTTGTGTGTCCTCTTCATTCTGTGGACAGACATTGGTGCAGTCACTTTCCTCCTTGCATTTCATACTTAGTTCATGCAGATAGAGAGACTTGGTCTGTAGAAGGCAGACGAACATGAGAGTAGAAGAAGTAGGCAAAGGAGAGAACTCAAAGAAGCCTAAAAACTTGAGGGGAAAAAAATGGTATTAAATGGTATTGGATTCATCTTCATTTTTTGTTTCTCACTCTACAAATGTGACTTAGTATTTTTTCCCTTTTCTCTTACTTTTAGTAACAATGAGCCTAATTTGAAGCAATGAGCACAGTAAACCCAGAGTATATGTCACTAGGATTAGAGTCCTAGAAGTAGCAGAATATTAGAATATGTTTGGCAAATGATTCTTCATTATTATTCAGAACAAGCATTTGACAGCAAATAATAGAAAACCCAGCAAACAGTAGCATACAGGCTGATTTATGTCATGCAATAAAATGTCCAGGACTGGAATTGTGTGGCTCAAGACTCCATTGGGTATCCAGACACTTTTCATTTTCCTTAATATTCTCGAAGTTGTGACTTCATGGTCCCAAGAGAGCTGCTGCCTCAGACATCCAGTCTGTTCTAAGCAAAAAGAGCAGTGGGAAGAAAAAGGGAAAGAATCTAGCAGGAAAACAAAGTTGTCCCAGAGGCCCCCAACTAATGTCTTACCGGACTAGAGCTGTGCCGTAAGACTACTCCTCAATGCAAAGGAGTTGGAGAAAGTACATATTTTTTAAAGATTTATTTTTAGAGAGAGAGAGAGAGAGTACACATGCATGCAGGGGGGAGGGGCAGTGGGAGAGGGAGAGAGAATCTCAAGCAGATTCCCCGCTGAGCATGGAGACTGACGGGGGACTCAGTCTCACAAACCTGAGATCATGACCTGAGCCAAGAAATCAAGAGTCAGATGCTTAACTGACTGAGCCACCCAGGTGCCCCAAAAGTAAATATTTTAGACAAGGAACCTGGCCACCTTCCAACTCACAATATCTGCAACGAGCAATATCTGCTTCCCAAATGAACAGAATTCAGGAAAGCTCTTCTTCCCTGGGGTATCTCAAGGAAGCACAGACTATTCAATACATGTCAAAGAGTTGAAAACATTAAAACTCACTAGATATTTTTGCTACTTAAAAATGCATAAATTAGGTTAATGTTTATGATAGGCCTGTAGCTAGATAGAACAATTCAGATATCCTTAATTATTCTACAGTATTTTCCATAGGATAATTTGGTGTCATTTATAAAAGTATACTCTAGAAACAAAAGATCATTATTCTAGTTTATTATTCAATAAATATGTATGGATGAGTCCTGAGGATACAGGTACTAATAAGAGAGTTAAAGTCCTTAAATCCATGGATGTATATTCTAGTATTTGAAGACTGTCAATATACATACAAATTCATACATAAATTATTAATAATAATAAATGAAATCATGTCAGATAGTGATAAATTACTGGAAGGAAATAGAATGAGGTGATGTGGCAGGGCACCTGGGTGGCTTAGTCCGTTAGGCATCTGACACTTGATTTCGGATCAGGTCATGATGTCAAGGTCATGAGATTGAGCCCCATGTTGGGCTCTGTGCTCAGTGTGAAATCTGCTTGAGATTCTCTCTCTCACTCTGCCTCTGCTCATACCCCACATGCTTGCGCAGGCTCTCTCTTTCAAAATAAATAAAATCTTAAAAAAAAAAAAAGAACGAGGTGAGGTGATGTGGCTCAGGGTGGCATCTTCTCTTTGATCATAGTTCTGTGACCTTGGGGAAGCCCTTTAATCACACTGGGACCCAGTTTTCTGAGCAGTAAAATGGAGAGAATGATATGAGGGAGTGGATCAGATGTTCCTGTGAGGCTCCTTCCAACGCTAAGAACTGTTTCTTCCTCTGATTCTCTTTTAGGAACTGCAGACAAGCAGCAAAGAAGAAAAGAAGAGACAGGAATAGACAAAAAGCAACAGCATTAAGAGAGAATGGGATCAGAAGAGAAAAAGGGTATCTTTGTATGCTTATATGGCAGTCAACAGAACAAAATTGTTTTAGTTAGAAATATACACACATATGTATGTATGTATTTAACGGCATTAGCATTGTAACCAATTATATTTTCTGTCTTTTAAAACTTCTCCTTAGAAGATGATCTCAAAAACGGTAATCATTTTTTTTTGTTTGTTTGTTTGTTGTGGTGGTAGTTTTTTTCCTTAAGATTTGAAAGTCTTTCCAAGAAAAACGTCCTCCTACAAATCACTAATTGGATAATTTACTCTATCATAGCATGCAGGCTTAGTGGCTATTAAGTTGCATACCAGGTTTTTCCCTTTACAGAGATTTATGTGACATGGTATGAAATTCTCTGGAACATTTCCACGGTGTTCTGGAATAGTTTGTTTTCTTTTTCTCCACCAGGTGCAAAATGGGTTGATAACAAGCAGAAGCTGACTTGTCAGTGCTTCGCTCCTGTGGGAGCTTGGAAATATACCAACACAAAACCACACCACCACCATCACTTCCACCTGCATCATTGTGTCTTATTTTCTTCCTCTTGGATTGCCTTCAGAAGCATGTTAGATATTTGGTACATAAATATTGACATGTTTTTCAGATACTGTTCTTTCCTTTTATATATTTTTCCTAATTATTTATGCTACACTATTTGCCAAGTTCCTTTTGGTTTTAATTTACTTTTCTCTACTACGAAAAGGGAGATCTTGAATTTGGGTAACTTTTAAGCGATTCATTTTTAGTTTTTCTAATTCTGGAATCTGAGTCTTCTTTTACAATAGAGAGCTTTCAAATATATTTCCTTTTTTCTTTTCAAATTCTATCATATTTATTCTTCTGTTTCTTTTTCAAATTGTTGGTCTTGATTCAGTTTAGTTCCACAAATACATATTAATAATATACTGCACACCAACTATTTATTTAAGCATCAGTTATAAAAATGAAAAGGCTATTATTGTTGCTGCCCTCCTGCCAGTTAATACTGGTTCAGTTCTTTACAGTTAATAAAGTGGCCTCACCTATGTTTCTCAGTTAATAATCACATTAAATATGTATGACAGATAGGATTCATTTTATAGGACAGGAAACTAGAGCCCTAAATGAACTAATAATTCAACAAACCCTTCTATTCGTTGATGCTCTTTTTGAGAAATTGTGATGGTTTTAGGATGGGAAAGCCCATCTTCCTTCAAAACCAGAGGCTTTTGCATTTTCTTAGAGTGTCTTGTAGATTGCACTGGAATTAAATTTTCTACATTTCAGACATTTCTACATTTCAGACTTAAAGCAGAGGGGGATAATTTTGTTAATGATGCTGGAATAGAAAGAAGCCCCTGAGTTCTACTTTAATTCTTTGATATTGACCTCAAACTAAAATGACCTTTAACCAATAGAAGAAGCAAATTTGAAACTCCTTTTAAACTATGTGACTCATTTAAAAATATTTTTTATGTTTAAATCTGTGCTTTAAAAAAAAAATCTTTAATATCTAAAAAGTTGCTGAGCTTATGACAATGTTGGGTATAATCTTTTCTTAAAGAAAAAGGCATCAATCTTTTTAAGTTTCTTTTCCTTGATTTCTAATAAACTGAAAAATCATTTCACAAATTGCTTTTTTTTTTTGTTATGGCCTTTCCCTTTCTCTGCACCCCATCCCCAGGATTTGAAGAATGCTAATTTTTACTTACCATTCCCAGATTTGTATTGCCCCAAAAGTAAAACTAATATAAACAAGCATAATTACCATAGACTTAAATGACAATTGTGGCATAAACTATAAATATTATGGCATTAAAAAACAATATGTTACGTAAGGAGGAACCAAAGAGAACATTCTAACTGCTGCTTTCCTCAAGCTGAGGAAACAATTTATTGATGTTTCAAAATAACTTTTTTCCCTCAAGAGTAGCGATGGGGTTCAGGACCAACTACTGCAAAGTATGACACCCTGGCACATTAAATACTGTAAGCTGAAGGGGTTTGAGAAAATGGCAGAAGCAGGAAGGTCACCTTCCCTCTGCCCTTCTCCCTGAAACACGCCATAAAACCCTCACGTGAGGAGTGCCTTATAACCAGAAGAAAGGAGCACCCTTGTCTCTGAAGACAAAGGGACTCAAAGAAGAATCCAAACAAACAAGCACTGCTAAGTATCCCCCAGTTTACTACACTTACTTCATACTCCTTAACTTATCCTAGTCTTCCACGACCCCATTCTTCCTCAATCCTAGCATGAAAATACTCAGATCTGTTTCTTTGGATCTTCATTTCCTTATGAAGCCTCCCATGTCATGTAAAACTTATTAAAAACTATTAAATAAATCTGTATGCTTTTTTCCTATTAATCTCTTTGTCAGTTTAACTTTCAGAACAAGCCAGAAACCTTTTTCCTCCCCTACAGTAGCAAAGGTAGAACATGGCTTTATATGAATCAAAACAACGGGATGAAAAAACTTAAAAAAAAAAAAAAAAAGCTCATAGATGGTTGACCATCTCTTGCAGGAGAATATCTTCTCTTCTTTATTTTTTAAAGAGACTGGCATTTGTCCAGGCACTGCAGTAGATGGGCGGGTTACATGACATTTCCCTGCAGCATAAATTCTACGGATGTGTTTCTGTAATCATACTAATTACATTACCAGATGTTCTCATCATTCTTCTCTTGCCTTAATGGGACATAGATTTCCTATTTTGAAATTGTCACTTATTTGTTATATTTGTCAAGTGTTTTAAATACTATATGGGCTCCTTTATTTGCTTTTGAAAACAGTAGTCTAAAAATTAAACTTGACATGAAGGCCAGTGATGACTAAGATAGGAATTATAATATTAATTATACTTCTACTAACCATACCGTGCTACTGCAATTATCCTGGACTTTCATAGGATACCAGGCCTGAGCTACCTATTTTCTCTGTCATTATAAATAGAGTTTTCATAGGAAGCAGTTCACTGGAACAAGTTATTTCTTTGGGAACCGACTGATAGCTAAATGAGATTTTTAAAATAATAATTCTTAGAGTATGGGCAGAGAAGTATTAAAAATTAGACACTGTCATCATAAGCTACCAAAAGCTGTATTGGTATAAAATAATCTAATGCAATATTTTGGGGAAAATATAATCCAAAATCAATAAATTTTGATTTAAAGCATAACTAAATTTGTATGCCTTTTTCCTATTAATGTATTAATTTTTATAAATCTTTTTCTTTCATTGTGTAATTTGGAGTTAAAATATTTTTCTGTTGAGGAATATATATATACATATATATGAAAATGTGTGCAGAATTTAAACATGTGTGCATGCATGTATATGTACACATATGTGTAGACAAAAATACATGTGTACAAATGCATATATATAATGTAACTGCGCTGAAATAAGAAGGGAAACTTTCTTTAAAGAGAAAAAAATGTAACCCACTTGCTATTAAAGTAAGCACAGACTTAAAACCCTATGAAATAAATACTTCCCTCTGTTATCACTTCCATATTATCTCTGTTAAGGAAAGGCTAGGTGAGAATGGAGGAAGACGTGCAGAAGAAAGTAGATGAAAGGAAGAAAGTGAGGACCTCCCACAGAAGGTGAAGAGCAGACTGTAGCCAGGCGGGAGGTGGAAAGAGAAAGGAGCCTGAGAGACGGGGAGCCTGAGGGAGAGGCAAGGCCTGCTCCCGCCCCCTCCCTGGCCTGGCCACACATCTCGCTTTAGTAGGTTCCTGCCCAGGCTGCCAAGTCATCTCCATCTGAATGCGGCTTTTGCGCGCCCGGCTCTTTCTAGCAGCCCCTTTTCTCCGTGGTGGGTTTAAAGATTCTGGTTTCAGTGTTGACCCACTTGGCTTGTAGATTGCATCTGATTTACCACATTTAGTGGACGCGTCTGTTTATGGGCAATTTCCTCATTATGAAAGGTCCTCTCCTTTTTTTTGTTTCCTCCAAAGAAAGACCTTTTTGTTTTGCTAATGAAGGTTCTGTGAAACTGGTGGAGTTTGCGGGGATGTGTGCCTGTAGTTTAACTTTTGAGAAACTGCTATTGTTGCTTCTAAGTGCACCTGGATGTCTAATAATGTGTTTTATTTAGCAAGCCATCCTGGAAGTCTAAAGGTTATTCTTATTTTATCTTTAAGCTGGTATTTTTCTTCTTAATATTTGCCTTAAACAATTTCCCCTAGAATTGAACGTCTGCATGACATATATCGACATATATATATCAATAGAGGTATCTGTCTATAAATAAATACACTAACATATCAAGCTCTATCTGAATCTACTCTATCTCCACCTCTATCTCTACCTCTCTAGCATGTATGTAATTCTGCCTTTCCTCTCCTCCAGCAAGGACATAAATCGTGCAGTTGATGATAATATGCTCTATACTATAGAATGGCTAGCCTACTCCTTACATGGAGAAATCTCCCCATCCTGTGGTCTTTTAGGATATTGCTACTGAAGTGAAAGCCATGCTATGATCTTGCAACTATAATCATGAATTAATTTTATAAGAAGAGGATGATTCTTTTAAAGGAGAATCTTGGTAGATTCCTATTTTTACAGCTCATACTATTTCAGTTTAGAAAAAACTGTGTCAGTCATTATTCTCAGCATCTTACATGGGCCATTTCATCATTCCAGTAATTCTGTAAAATAGGGACGCTTACATCTCCATTTCATAGAGGAGAAAACTGAGGCTTGTCCAAGATCACAGAGACCATGACGAAGTTTGAAATTGAATTGAGGGTCAAATTCAGTCCTTGGATAAGGTATTTCTTGTCTCAGGTCTTGCACATAAAATTCAACAAACAAAATGTCATCTGGATTAATATAATTACATTAATTTCTGTTAATTGAGAACCAACAGTGTGTCACATACTGTCCAGATTCCTTAAATATTCCTCAGTATTATTTCGCTAATCTATCAAAGTCTTCATGGTGAGAGGTTAGGAAACATTAAGGCCAACAGCTACCAACCACCAAAAACATTCTGTGACTTGAGGTCATTCCTATTCCAAAGCTTGTATGGTTCCCATTATTAATCACCGAGGCTATAAGAAATCACCTAGGAAATGTGAGCTTTTCTCCTTAGCATATTTGGTAAGATTAGCTACAATTAATATACCTCTGCACCAGCAGACCCATCTCCCCAAGGGTAGACAAGAGACAGATGGAGAGATCTTAATGTTTCTCTCATAGAATTCAGGTTTGCTTTTAGCAGCTATTAAGTATTAAGAATTAATGCACTCCCCATGTGTCTGCTCTGAGAAAAAACACAAATGGCTTTTTGGAATTACTTAGATCTAAAGTGCTTGAAAAGTGAGTCTCATTTTGATTGAATTAACTAGAGATGTTATCTGAAAAGAATTATCTCAATCATATATCAAACACTTAAACAAATATAAACTTTTCCTGCCTGCCTTCATTCATTGATTCATATTTACTTATTCTGTAAGTATTTCCTGAACACTTACCATGTGTAAGGCACAGTGCTTCCTTACCTTATAATCTGGCAGCAAGTGAATGCCATGGCGAGCGAGCTACAGTATTGGAGCAAGGAGGGGAAAGCTCAGTGCGCGTCTAGAGGAGGGTCTGAGGCTCCTGCCCAGAGAAACGCGAAGAGGCTTTCTGGGAGAACTAGCAAATGTGCGGACCCCCTGAGGCCGGGGGGGGGGGGGGGGCGCGGGGCGGGGAGAGTGTGAAAGGTAAAAATGGCAAAGACCCTTGCAGAGGAGGAGTCCCGTGCGAGGGCAGAGGGGAAATCAGGAACAGGGACTGGCGAAGTGCATGCAAGCTGTGGCCCAGAGACAGGCTGGCGTTAGACTGCGGGGCTCTGAGTGCGACGGCCAGGAGTGTAAGGTTCACTTGTAAGCCAATGGTCCTCAGAGGGAGAGCTCCCAGTCCTGCAGCAGCGGCATCACGCCGGGCCCCACCTCGCACCTGGCGAGCCCGCCCCCTGGGGCGGGGCCTGAGCAACCTGGAGTTCAGCAGCCCCTCCAGGTGAGGCGGACGCAGCCCAGGCCTGGGAACCGGAGCGCGGCGAGCCCCGCGGGACTGCTGTGTGTGCTGTGCCCGGAAACTCTGCTGGCGGAGTCCTCAGCGGGCCGCCAGGCCCCGCGGAAGCGGCGGCCCCCGGGGGTGACCGCCGCGGCGCCAGCAGCCTCACTCTCCTTCCCCGGGTCCCGCGCTCCTTGGATGGGAAAAAGCAGCACTGGGGCAAGCCCGGCAGAGGCCCGAGCGCCAAACCTGCCCGCGGGACACCCCTGACCCCACAAGCGGAGAAGGCCTTGTCCATTTTTAAAGGGTTACAAAGGAAGAAACGGAAGAGGAAGAAGAAGAAAATGATGAGGAAGGAAGAGGAGGAGGAAAGGGGGCACCAGGAGGAGAAACACCGCGATGAAGTGTGGCCTGCCCAGCTGGTGTTTGCTGCCCGATCCTCTACAGAAAACGCTTGCTGACCCCGGTGCAGACGAGCAGAAACAAGGTTCTCGGTAACTGAAGAACTCACAGAGTCCGTCCCGATCGGCAATCTCCCGGGGTTTGTTTTGGAGTCGTTTGGAGAGCAGTACCATGAAGAAAGCATGAACTCTGGAGCCTCTTGTCTAGTGTGGAGAAAAACAACCCATGCTTGAATGCTTAGTGGGTGTTTAGATGTATCTCCCTAATGTTTAGTTATGGTCTCAAACAGTGCTAGGCACCGGAATCACCCAGTTATCTTCTTAAATGCCAATTCCAGTTTAGTAGGTCTGGATGGGGCTTGAGAGTGTTCACTTCTAAGAAGTTTCCGGCGGGGGGAAGCACACTCTAAGTAGCAAAGGTCTAGGCTGAACCCCAGTAGGTTATTTGAAAAAACACATTTTTAAAGTCACATAGGAGGCATGCAAAATAATTCTTCCTTCCACAGAAATCAAAGGCGGCTTTTCTGCTGTAAAACATCCAACGGTTCACCAGAGTGCACCGGCCCTTGCTGGTGGTCACTGGCAATTCTGTCAGGATATGGAATGAAGGGGAGAAAAGGAAGGTAATGAATATGGTGGGTGGAGAAGACAGGACAGATCCTCCCACAGTGACCAGAAGTAGTCTAGCCTCATGGTTTGGGGACTCACATTCTCTTAGACTTCAAATCCAGGCTCCCCCACTGATCAGCTGTGTGACCTTACACAAATTAGTTCACCCTCTGCCATGACTCCTCATCCATAGATGGAAATAAAATTCCTCAGAGAGTACTCATAGGGAGTAAGAGGCAATATCAGAAAATACTGTTAATGCCATAGTGAGACTGTACTAAACTATAAGGAACACTAAGTAATGGTATCTTTAATTATTGGAGATAAAAAATATATCAGCCTGAGATGCAAAGGAAGCTCTCTAAACACCACAAATCTTAAGCAAACAACCTAAACATTTATTAATGTTACTAAAGGACAAATGGCCCCAAATAGAGCTTTAAATATACCTGTTGGTTCATAAGGATTTGTATCTTAAATATTTGGGATTCCTTCCAAAGAAATCACATGTGTGTAATGGGGGACATTAGTAGGTGTTTGTTTTTTGACTCTAAAATACATATTGTCTTTGTTGTTTAAGGGTTGTATTAGATGGTGGATAGGCTTTGTAATATTTAGAAAAGCAATTAGAAGGCAGAAGGCTTATAGCTTCCAAAGGAAATATGTATTTTATGTCTAATTGTATTTCAGAATTAAAATATGGCCTTTGAAATTTTTGCTATTAAGTGGAAATTTATCATAGAATCACACTCGAAGTAAAAAGTTCAGTTAAATGTCATGTATCTGATGAGTACATACATTTTTATATTTTAACGGAGTGCTTTGGCACCGCGGAAGCAGTCTGAGAGGTGTCACGTACCGTGCCAATTATTCTTAATTGAAACTCTCTAGGTCTTCACCTTGATTTGATGCCCTTTGCTTCTTTATTATTCTCAGCTGTTACCTTATTCACCTTGTTCTTCACAAAGCTTTCCTTTCCACGGTGCTTCTGCTCCATGCTACGTGGATGTAGTAGAAAGAAGAAGGGGTCTTTGGTGCCAGAGAGACCTAGAAGCAAATCCAGGCTGGAGTTTGCCACCTGAGACCTGACCTTATGCGCTTTCTCCGAGATTTGGTTTCTTTGCTCATATTGATAACCCACTTTGCTGGATTATTGAGGATTAGAGATAATATGTGTTAAGTGTTTTCACAGAGGCTGTCCATAGAAAATAGGCAACGAGTATGAGCTTCATTATGATTTGTAAAGGAGGTATCAACTCATGTGCAATCCACTCTAAGAAGTCTTCCTAGAAGCCTGGAAGATGGAAGCGATTTTTACCTTTCTTAATACCCAGAGCTGCATTTTACTCGCACCGGGTTACTTTTATATGTGGCATTTTGGTTATTTATGTGTATGAATATCTGCACTATAAGAGATGAAATTTATAGAGCTAAGATTCGGGTTTCCACATTCCTCTCTGCAACATGCATTTAGCCAGGAGCTTGCGAATAACAGCCGCAATAATAAATGTTCAATGAATAGTTTTTTAATAGAGCAAAAACCATTTTCTGACAGAACTCATATCAAAACTGATATCTACCTGATTTTCCCTGATTCCCCCAACTCTTCAATGCCCCACAAAATTGAATTATATCAGACACCAAATGTTTCACAATATTTTCCCTCAAGTATGATTTATTGAACAATCATATGTAATAGGAAATACAGAGAATTACAGCAGAGTAAAAACACAAGAATTGTAGCTTGTCATGTTAAAAATGAAATAAAAGAGCTACTGGTTAAATAAAAAGGCATATGAGATTGTTAGATATATGTTGTGTAGCTGAGAATAAAAATGCAAAGCCGGACATGGGAGACAGAACTGCCGACTCACCCACCCTGGCTTCAGGGCGGACTCGGGCTACACTGGTGTGTGTGGAAGGGATGGGCACTGGGGACCTCCGCGCTGACTCCCGCCAGTTGGCACTAATTCGTCGCTGTCTTAGGGAGAGAGAAGGCAAGAAAGAAGGGAGATGAGAAGGAGAGAAGTAGAGAGGGGAGGGGGAGGAGGGAAAGGAGAGAGGAAGGGAGATGAGGAAGAGAAAAAGCGCATCAACAGCGTGACAATTCTTCGGAAGAAGTGGTGCGTGTTTTCTCCACTCCCTCCAGAAATTCAGTCACGGTGCTTTATAAGTTAAATAACCTGGAAAATTAGGGGAGAGGCCATATACAGAAACTGATGAATCCATTATATTTCTCTCTCTCTCTCTTTTATTTTTTTTAGTAACAAAGTCTATAGGTCCTAAAGTATCAATAGGAACAAAGCGGACAAGTTTCCTATGACCCTTGAGAAGCAGTCTCAATTTACTTCCTTCTCCCTGGAGAGATTCTCTAGCTCTACTGAAAGACAACTGGCTCAAATAAGAACAAAAGTAATTACACTTCCCAGATAGTCAGATTCTATTTTAAATGCAGAATATTTCCTAGCTGGTAAATAGCTATTTTTAAAAAGACATTGAAAGCAGTAGTTATAATTTCTTCATAAATAGAAATAAAAAGTCCATTGTTAAAAGACAAAAAGTCACCATGATGTACATATCTATAAATCTCCCCCAACACGCCATCATAGATCAATTTGTACTGCTTACGTTTAAAATACCAATTGCATTATAATGTCTATGATACAAATCAATTCTTTAGCTGAGTTCTACACAAGATTCAGGTGAACCAAAAACTAAGGACCTTATTCACAGAACATTTAAAAGCATTTTATACACAGTCTATGCACAAATATATCTTAAATTAGAACAATGCATACCTAATATGCATATAGAATATGGCTTACACATTAAAGGAGATCTAAGTTGTGGGTTCTAAAATCCCACCACTCAGACTTAAAAGCTTCTGATTTCATCAATTTTTAAAATATTGCTTAGCATTGTGGAACCCAAGAAAAAAGCAGGTGCAACAGAAAACTGATAGTATGGATGGATCCTCCTTCACTTTGTTCTTTAATTGATGGCTACTTTTGA
This sequence comes from Mirounga leonina, assembly GCF_011800145.1. NCBI lineage: Eukaryota > Metazoa > Chordata > Mammalia > Carnivora > Phocidae > Mirounga > Mirounga leonina. The sequence continues at coordinate 50,079,617 of NW_023270377.1, read as the reverse complement.
TTTTTTCCATCCCGTTTCTACCTTTCACAAAGATAGATTCATCTCAGAATCACTGAAGTGTTTGCACAGTGAAAAGTTACAGCCCCTAATTGTGCTTGACCTTTCTTGTCAGCTAATAACTAACAAAAGCTGTTCTTCAGTTTGGAGCAAAGGAAAGGCTCTGCACATGCTCAGGCAAAACATGACAAGCAAGCTGAGTTTCCAAGAGTTGCAGTCTGTTTCTGTGTAGTAAAATTAAAAAGTCAAGCCAAATAATATTATCTGTACAGAAAAGTGTGGGTTTCCATTTTCATAGATATTTTTCAATACACACACACACACACACACTTCTTGTCACTGATCCTGGGCCTGTAATATATTTTGTTATGTCCTAGTGGGATCAACACCCCAGAAGGCAAATTCCATTCTCAGTTCTAACACCTGTCTCCAACAATGGCTGAAGGTTCTTGTCATCCTGGAGTGTAGGTGATAGGTGATTTGCATTGTGATGATCCCCATATGGGTGACGTTTCGCGCTTTGGAACCACAGGGTGGTCCGCTGGTTTCAGGGATGGGTTTCACTGTGGTTTCCCAGCTTGAGAGTTACAATGGTCATCAGGTCTCAGAGCCAGGCTAAAGCTCCACTGTTGTCACAGGACTTCAACGACAGCTTCTGAACAGCCTGACCTCTCATGTTGCTTCCGTGTATTTAAAATAAGGACAATCTAAATAGCCTGTTCTTCAGAGCTGCAAAAAAAACTGTTTTCCATATTTTTGCTTTGCTTTCCTTTTACTTAAAACCTTGCAATATTGGTAACTATAGAAGTCCGCATAAAACAATACAAGAAAGAAAATTTTTTAAATGCCTCATCTTTTGCCCATGTGTCGCAAGGTCACCCATGCTATAACTGGGTTCAGAGTGTTGAAAATTTTAAACTATCCACCTTTTGTCTTAAAAATTTCTCAGACTTGCTTGAAAAAGCTGGATCAAAACAATCAAAACATTTCCTCCAAGACTGTTTTTTGGAGGAAAGACAATGGCAGAAATACTGGCCAAAAACTCTGATGGCAATTTTGAATGTATTTGTTTGGCCGGAGGTACTAGCTCAGAATTTATGTTCTTCTCAGTATAAGTTCCTTCTAGGAGTCCATTAAAATGGCCTGATCCAGGTGTGTGCTGAAAAAGGAGAACATAACGTTGTGGAAAGTTGAGGATTTAGGATGTTTTAGTCCTGTTGTCATTATCCTGAAATAAAATCCAAATGAAAATGAAGATCAAGTTTTAGTCATATACATGCATCAATTACTGTGTGGTAATGTCACATGGACTTTATACACCTTGTCAGAAATAAGGGATTTATCAGTGTATAATAGATAATTGGTTTTCTATCTTCTTAGAATTCCTCTTCTTCTTTCTTCTCTTTGTGTATATGTGCATGTGTGTGTATGTTTGTATATTTCAATTGCAGTAAAAATTTGGATTGTTTGGATCAGAGGTCACAAACTCAAGGAGCTATACAAGCCTAGAAGACAGTATAAATGAGGTAAGTGGGCCTGTGTGAGTCACAAGGACTGTAGTGAACTCAAGAGCATTAAGTCCTGTTTAAAGATATTTAAAGCGATATTTTAAATCAGTGTGGGAGTCAACCAAGCAAGTGCACAGAGTAAATCCAGCCCACAAGCCATCACGCTTTGACGTCTTCTTGGACGGTACACTCAACACTAAAGAGCAGGCATTGGTAGGCATGGGGAACACTTCCCCCACCAGGGAGTACCAGGTCTGATCATCGTTTGCTCTTGGAGCACCGGAAATCTCTGGCATGTCCTTCAAGGAAGACAGTATAATAAATTATATTCCAGCCTCTTTTGAAATAATAAAGCAGCATGGCATTTTGTATCCAGTTCCAATCGCATTCACTCTAATTAGCAAAAACATTTTGAAAAAGTAATCAAAACAAAATAGTTCTGTGGACCGAAATGTCTTAGAAATAATAGTGAAGTTATACAGCAATGTGAAAAGTAGATTCAAAGGTTGATTTCTTGCCCTAAGTACAGTGTTGCACATTGATTGATGAGGTTTCATCACGGTGCATGTTGAATTAGACTTCAATGTTTCCTGAGAAAATATCCCATACTGGGGCCCACACACTGAGAATGAAGTAGGTAATGGCTCTCAGAGATATGGCCAGGCTGCCATAAAATCTATACTTGCCATGATGGAGGCCAGTGAAAGAATTAGCTAGAGGTCATAAAGGTGTGGTTAATACCTGGGAGCCTGTAGGCAAAATCTGACCTTCACATATATTTTGTTTGGTCTACACAGGGTTTCAAAAAACTTTGAGCCAACATTAAAAATGGAAAGATTTTACATAAAAAAAATCTCTTAGCCAATGGAAACACCTGGAAACACTGGTCCCTAATTTGTACATGGTGAAAATTTGTTGGAGGCAAAGAGTGGCTGGCTGCCACCTTCAGCTCAGGTGTACTGTGTCCTTTCTGTTTCCAAGGCTGACCACTGCTCTCATCTCCCAGATACTGGGCCTGAGTCACAGTTACCAATTGTCCCCACTCCTGTTGGTTTTCTACTTCCCCTATTTAAGAGATCTGCCTATCTCTTGGAGGCATATAAATTTCACCTACTAAAGGCCATGATTTCTGGAAGACTGACTGTGCACTGAAGGCAGAGCTTTCTCAAACTGAGAAGTAAACTACAGGATTTGGTTAGTGCTGATGGAAAGAAAAATTGTCTAACGGCCTGCTTGAGTTTGAACACCACTATTTGAGTGGGTCTCAAATCCTTCCAGCTTCAGGGTCTTTTTAGTTGCAAAAAAGAAATAAGAGGCTTCATTAACTGCCAGTTGAATCCCACTGAAACCTTTTACTGATGAGATGCCAGAATTTTACAGATATGTATGTTTTTTGCCTTAGACATCTTCATAGATTGGACAGTCATTTTTACCAATGTACTGGTGACCTGTGTTCCCTGCACACAGTTTTTGGAAAATGTTCCTAAGTATTCCAGTCCCATGTTGCAAATGCATAAGAAATGCTTCTTGTAGACTTTTTTCTTTTGAAGCTACATAATGTGCACTGGATTGATGGCATCCAGTAGGAAAGACTCTTGCTTAATTTTGATTAACTCTGTGTCCTAATGGTATTTATTTGACCAAAAAACAAAACAAAACAAAACAAGAAAAACCCCACAAAACAAAACAAAAAAACAAAAACTTTTTGTACTGAAAACATTTATAAATACTCCACTGAATTTAGTTTTCCCTAAAATATATACCTGGAGGGTCCATCATATATCATCAGAACCTAAGAACTCCTCTGAAATAGCCGTGAGTTCCAAAGGTAATAAATTTATAGTCTGGGTGGAGGGTATGAAGGGAAATTGCTATAGCTAATATGGGACAATATATTAAAATTGTTAAATATAGACATACATGGGTTTTAATTGCTGCACAGCCACTCTGTTGGCTTGATTTCTACCCAAGCTTCATATGTAAAATAGGAATCACAATCACCAATTCTGAAATTGTTGAGAGGACTAAGTGAGATTAATACATGTAAGATGCTCACCACAGGGCCTGACACTTGAGAGTAGCCATTAATGAAACTACTGTTATCAATAAAAGACAGTCTTACAACCAACTCAAGAATACCGCAAGATATATCATCTTAAAAGCCAAACACAGTTTAACTCTTTTGTATCTAAAGCAATATGTGAGGAGCTACCAGTAACATTTAAAAGACTTTGTATATGGTCCCTTCAGCATTTTCTCTTGCCCCCACCATCACCCCAAAAGCAGGACTCATTATAACATGTGAATTTTCTTTCTTACTTTTTAAGGAGACACTAAGACATCTCCACTATAAATATACATCCTTCCCTTCCAGTAGCTTGCCCTTCCCCTGTAGGCCCAAGACAACGGTTCTCAACTGTAGGGTACAGAAATACCACAGACAGGATTATTAAAAATTCCGATTTCCAAGGCTTCATTCCCAGAGTTAGTAATTTGGTGGATCGAGGGCAAGCCCTAGAAGCTGATTTTTTAAAAAGAGAACAACTGATGCAAACAAATGTCTATAGATTTTAGCAAACATTGATGTTTGTTTCATAATATGTACTTGCTTTGCTATTATCATCCAGTGTAAACATTTGTATTTCCTACATGAAGTAGAAAGAGAGATCAGGATTAAACCTCTCCACAGCCTACAGATTATTATTTTTAAAGGACTAAAATGTCTCACTAAGTATATTTTTTATTGATGAGCAAATTAAGCTCTTTGAAAAAGTAAATATGTAAGATTTTGCTTCAGAAAATAGGAGAGATTTTTTTTTAAAAGATTCCAGGAGGACAATGAAATGAGATAACTTTGTCTCTAATGATATTCTACAAACCATTCATTTCAGAAATTAGGTTTCTTGTCTAAAAAATAAAATTACCTCTCATGTTTAAACTCACAGAAGCCTTTAAGGTATTTCAAACCTATGAATGTGTATCCGCATGTTTTTCTTCAGTGTTTACTACATCTTCTGAGTTCTTATGAAGATCGGATTCACCTACAACACAAGCAAACAAAAACAAAATAAGCCTAACCAAATGTGGAAAAAAACTAATAAGGTCAGGAACCTAAAGCAATTTAGTCACATGTTGAAGATTCAGTTTTACAATGGATTTTGTGGTACATTTCTCCAAAGGTACTAAATACTTTCTTTCCAGACTACGGATTTATAGAGTACAACAAGGCATCTTCTGGTGGTTGTATAACGTTGTGAAGTTGCAATTTATTCTGGTAATACAGAACTGAAATAGATGGGACATGTTTAAACATTTATTAAATCAAACATAAAAATTATGCATGCTTTTCTTGAATTTTGGAGGGGAGGACCAGAGGGAGAGGGAGAGAGAGAGGATCTTAAGCAGGCTCCAGGCCTAGCACAAGCCCGAGGTGGGGCTTGATTCTCACAACCCTGAGATCACGACCTGAGCCGAAATCAAGAGTGGATGCTTACCCGACTGAGTCACTCAGGCACCCCTTTCTTGAATTTTCTAAAACAAGTTGTTTTAAACAAATGCTCTAATGATCAGTGTCTTTTACCACACACCCCTTAGTTGCTATGAATTTAAACAAAGGACTATTAAGAGAATAGTAATTTTTAAGATAAGACATAATCTGCCAAAACACACTAATGGAATTTATAATCCAAGAATCACTCATCTTGTATATGAACCTTGAAAAAAAAACATTAACGTGGAAAATGTGCCAACATTTCTAGAGAGGTTACTGAGAATCTATCAAAAATAAAAATATAAAGCAAAGTGTATAGATAAGAGAGTCTTATGTGAAAAAGAAAGTAAACAAAATTAGCAGAAATTGATTTTTGAGTCAGTTACTCAAAATACTTTGATATTTCAGGAATTAGTCATATATGATGGCATGCTCTTTCTGTTTGAAATTTGATCAAAAATATACTAAGAATTAAGGGCGTCTGGGTGGCACAGTCGGTAAACTGTCTTGCTCTTGGTTTCTGCTCAGGTCGTGATCTCAGGGTCGTGAGATCCAGCCCCAAGGGGCCTTCTGCACTCAGCAAGGAGTCTGCCTAAGATTCTCTCTCCCTCTCCCTCTCCCTCTGCCCCTCTCTGCTCCACTCACGCACTCTTTCTCCCTCTCTCTGTCGCTCAAAATATATATATATACGTGTGTGTGTGTGTGTGTGTAAATTAACAGTTAAGCTTTACACCAGTTATCTTTGAGATAATTTCTTTAACATATATTGTAAGCCTGTTGTCTCAGTTGCAACAGATTTTTTTATTGAGGTTATAAAATTAATATATAAATCTTATAGGGTGTTAGTACAAAGCAAAATTATTTTGTTTCCCGCTTTCTCTTTAAAATTTCATTCAAGGGGGAAAGTTATCTTCTATCCAGGATGAAATTTTCAGGTAGTATCATCACTTTTGCAATCATCTTTAGACAATAAAAATATTGTGTGATCCCATTAAGTTGCCAAAGTCTCAATTCTGATATTAGATACTCTGGTCACATATATTACACATCAATCTTAAAACAAAGATCATAGAAGATTCCTTTCCAACTTTGAGTTTGTGGCAGAGCCCAGAAATGGTGTATGGCTGGGGGATGGTTGATGTTTCTGTTTCACTCTCCCGCAACGGGCTGCCTTGACTCCTGAGCCGGAGCAAGGGAGAAAAAGGGCTGAGAGGAGAAGCCAAGCTCCTACCTGACCAGCACCGTGGTAAGACGGCTTCGTACTCGCTAGACCTGGCAGGTGTTTGGAGCTAATTCTCCTGTGAACACATTCACAGGCTCTTCAGGGACTTCTTGCCAGAGGCCATGGCTAAAGATGTCTCACCACCTTGCTATGTGCACGTGAAACTCGGGTTCCTGTACAGTGTTCACAGCCCCCGGGAATTCTATTATTGTATCTTTAGCTTCTGTCTGCTGAGGTCCCTTCATCCTTCCAAATATGGGTGGGCCACATTTGGTTCACACAAAACCCTCATGAGGCAGTTGTTCCCATAAATTACGTGAGGGAAGACTGAAACTTACATAGCAGCCTCTCATATGGCTCATCTGTCACCAGCTACTCTTTTACATTTCACTTAAGAATTAGACTCCATTCCTAATATCCCTGAGGGTCCTGGTGCAGTTCTCTTCTCTTGATTTGAGCTAAAGAGGGAAGCATTTCTATACCTTTCCCAACAGCAGATAGCTCTTTAAAGAAAATCTTCTCACAAATCCTTTCAACCATTAACAACCTGCCCCTTTCATTTGTTTGAGTTGGGTAAGGATCATAAGCATCCCATAATTGGCTTTGAATCTTCTTTGAAATTCCTGTCTCACAGGATTTATTTCTGACATCTTAGACTTTTGGCTTAAACTTCTGATTTAATATTCTGTTACTTAGGACTAGATTAGAACAGAACAGAGTGAAAAGAATAGGCTGAACTAAAAGAGGAATATAACTAATTCACTGGTTCTTAAAATTTTTGAGAGAACCTTTTACAATGGGAAAAACACTAAGGATAAAGAACTCACCAGTAACAAAAGTGGATGAGAAACAAAATCATCAAGTGGGAATAATACAGCAATTACAATTTACAATCCTTGTTAAAATTAGTTCATATGTATTCTAACATGAACATATTGTTATATATTGGTTTATTACATCAGTAATGAGTGATCTGAGTAAGAAAGAATATAAATTAATGCATAAGAATGACAAATTTTATTATTATTAATAATATTAGCAGCAACAGCAAAAACAGTAAACATTTAGAGAATATTTACACTATGCTAAGTGCTTCATATATTTTATCATTTAATTCCCCCCCCAACAATTTTTATTGCCCAAGGTCACATATCATCTAAGGAGAAGAGCTGGACCTTCAACCCCCGAGCCACGTACTTCACTACTAAACCAAAGAGTTTGGTCGCACAGTGCTAACACCCTGACCCAAAGGGACAAGTTTCCATTGGATTTGAAAGAGTAAAAGCATTCCTTGTTGCTTGGAGAGATACAATTGCAAAGTTTCAAGTTGAGAAGTGTAGAGTAAACATGTCATTTTTCTGACAAGCTACTAGGATTCAAAATTCAGTTCTTCAGAGAAGAATGAGTAGTTTGATAGTAAGAACTGTGAGAAGCATTTTCTAAGAAATAAAACTCTTTTTACTGCCACTCTGTGTAGTAAAACCTGCAGTAGGAGACGGCTAAGGACTCAGATACCAGGGTCACATAATCCTACACTCAGGAGGATTTCAAAGCAAAAGGCTACAAGAAGGAATCAAATGTTTTCTTGTTAATACCATGGAGGAGATATAATGATTTGTGACTCCAGGAGTAAACTGTTCAATTTAAAATTCAACATAAATATGTGACTGGGGTGAGTATCTATGCTTAAAAAAATCAAAAGCTGTGCATTAGTAAAAACCCTGTTACCATTTTTGTGTCAATGATTTCTGACTCTCCACCCTGCAATATCACAACCAATCATCCACTGTAGACATAAGGGATTTCAAACTGCACTGTTTTCCTTGCATATTCATCCACAACAAGAGCAATAAATTGTCTCTAACCTAGAGACGGCAAACATCACAAGTTTCCTAATTTTTAGTGTTTATGATCAAATTCTTCAGTAGAGAGAAGACTTTTTTTGTATGAGTTTCCATCTACAGAAGAAAGAGTCAGGAGAGTATGTCCCCTTTGATTTTGTTCTTCATTTTCCCCATGGAGACGAAAACTACTTACAATCTTCATGAAGCTGAATATATAATTGTTAGCAAGTAGTTACCTGCTGCAGAAAGCAGATTTGGTAAATACTGGTGGTATGCAGAGTCTAAAATTCTAGGAGTCTTTAGATGTTCCTAATAATAGAATGTAAATGTTGTTTGACAAATTTGTAGACTGGTTGAATTGGGGAAAACTAAACCCCAAACAAATAATTATTTCTTCCATCTTATTTAGCTTTAAGTCACAAATCTCAGAGGGCTTAGTTGGTAGTTATCTTGACTAAGGTTCAAAAATCAGCCAAAATAGAAGCTAGTTTCACATATCCAGCTATCCTTTAACCTGGGATGAGAAGGGTTAGTGCTCTTTAAAAATGCCTTCCATGATATTTTTTTCCTCTCCTATGTACATCCTCCCATCTAACTTAGGCTGGCTGTGAGGAGAGGCTATTTGAAGGGATGTGTGGAGAGTGTCTCATCTACTTAGAGTTTTTAAAAGTTGTAGTGGAATAAATTGCTTCTCTTGGTCGTAATGCAAGTTGTTCCTATTACAGTATGCTTATAAATTGTAAATCCATGCTTTAAAATAAAAGCACTTTAAGCAATTAGTCACACAGCACTTTATTGATCTACAACATTTAGCCAGGATTGTGGGGAGTGATGCAATCTTTAATCTATCAAGACTCATATAACAGGATTACTCTCATGATGGAGGTGAATTTATTTAAAATAAATCATGGGTGCTCTATTATTTCTACATTACTAACATCAAAACTATTATCTCATTCTTGTTGAACTTCTTATTTGATGAGATTTCTATTTCTTACCAGTCTCTGGATTTTCTTTAATGAGCAGACTTGCTCAGCATGTTTTAAAGAAGCCTAGCCCAAGATGGAAGGGTGATTTGGGAACATAGGACCCTTCTGAATGAGTCCCATGAGTTAATATTATTGAATGGGTCTTTGTCCTGAATACCTCTTTATTTCCACGACAGTGTCCTGATACAAATCAAAATTAGTCAAGACTTCCAACATCACTCACTACCAGTTGTCTTGCTAAAGAATGAGCCTATGTTGGGCTTCAAAGAGGTTACGGAAATGAAGTTTCGACATTAGATTCTTGAAGATTTTCACCATTTCTTCTTGAAGGCTTATGTATTAAATCCTACCTGAAGAGATCCCTTGGATCATTTTTATTTACCTTCATTTTTTCATAATTTCTTCATAGAAATTAAATATATGAAAGAAAGATCAAAGATTTCAGCTATGTCTTTTTTTCATGATTTCTGAGAATTCCCTACATTCCTATAGTTAACAAGGGAACATTATATTAGCCAAAGTATGAACAGAAGTCCCAGAAGGAGTAAAGTCAGAACTAAAGAGTTTGGACTGTATTTGGTCTAAATTTAGGCATACTTTAAGGGATAAAAGCTAAGACGGTAAAATATTCTTTTGGAAAGTAAGTGAATTGCTATAAACTAAGTTTGCTGGATTAGCTAAAATCTTTTCCTTTTGAGGGCACTTAGGTGTACAGAATACCCTTTTTAAAATTTGTTGTTGTTGTTGTTTTCCTAAAGGTTTCTATGCCAAGAAAAAATAAAGGCAAGTATCTTAAGTGGCAGAATCCTTGACAGAAAGCATTTAGATAAAGGTTGTTCATTTTCAGCTCTACAAATTGGGCGGCTATATCCGTCATTCGGAATAAGCCACTTCCATTCCTTCACTCACTCCTGCAGAAAACTGGATGAACTTGAGAGATACTTTGAAGAGATACTTTCCAGGTAATTTTGATGGACTAATTAAGAATGGAAAGGTGATAGAAGAGTCAAGATCAATTTACAATACATCCACTCAATTGATGGAATTGATCCATTGCATATTTTCTCATGAAATATTCCATTGCTTTATCTCATATCAAAATTATTGTGATCAAGTAGTGTTCTTCTATAATATACTTCCTTAAGGAAGCCTTCTATGAGATCTCCATGTAGTTTGAAGGCACATATGTGAGCCCAGGAGAGAATAAGAATTACTGCAGAAAGCACTAAATTCTAAATTCTTCACATGTATTGACTCATCTAATCTTCACAACAGCTCTTGAGATAGACACAATTTTTACGATCCTCACTTTAAAAATCAGCAAACTGAAACAGAGAGATAAAATAACTTGCTCAATGTTACACAGCAAGTAAGTGATGGGACCAGGATTGAACAGATAGTCTAAGTCCAGAGTTCTAGGTCCTAACTCTACACTATGCAGCCTTCCTGGGTAAAGTTTATTTAATAGCTATGTTTTTTTCTTTCCTTAGTATGAGTTTATGCCTTATCTTTGAAATTAAATCTGACGGTAAATGATAGTTTTTTTTTTTTTTTCCTAAGGCAGAGACAGAGAATAAGAATAAATAAACTTCTTTGTGAAAATACGTTCTTTGGTATTAGACACAAAGCCAGTCTCAGCTAATTAATTATTGGGGTGTTTCTACTAGTCTACTACAATTAACCATTAAGTCAACTGTTAGGGAATCACAGTAAAGAAGGTATATAAGAGCAGCTCTTAAAAAGACAGGTTTTTCAGGGGGAAAATAACTTGGCTAAACTTATAAACTGAATTATATATTGGACAAGTCATTCTCAAATCCCACAAAAGAACAGTATATGGAGCCATTTTACTCCTGATGTTCACTTCTACTATAATAGAAATACCTTTTCAAGGATATCTGTCCCTTAAATTTTTATCAATCTTTTTTTTTTTAGTGGCAGAGAACTATTACAGAATTTGTTCAGAAAAATGGTAGAATTGATGTAAAAGATAAAGTTTATGAAAGTCACATTACCTTTTTGATGTTTTAGAAAAGGGACCTCCAAAGTGAAAATATAAGCTTTATTGCAGAAATGACACAATAAGTGATTAGATGCTCAAAGAAAATTAATTGACACAACATATTATCCTAGTAAAGAGAAATGCTACAAAATGCCGTTTAGATATTTGAAAGCATAAAGATGCTGGCGTAGCCATAGCAGTTCAACCAGGTCAATTAAGGAATTTGTAGCTTTTGTGGTCAGTGATACCAATTGTGCAATCTGCAAAAATGGATTCCTTTTCTCTCATGGGGCCAGGCAGATTTCCAGCAAGTAGATTGAAATCTCCAAGTTTTTTGGTCAAACTAGAGCTGCCACCACGCATGAGGTTTTACTTAAGGAGGTTTACTGATCAGGAAAACTGAACACTTGTATGAACTGGTTTTTGCTTTTGAAAAAAAGGGTACTTATTTAAAAAACCTTGAGACCATATTATTAAAAAGTTGTGAAAAACTAAATTATACTTGGCATTTGTAATTATCCATGTTTGTAGGAATTATGGTGGAAAAATTATGAAGGTAAATATAATTGATTTCTTTTTTTTTAAAGGTTTTATTTATTTGTCAGAGAGAGAGAGAGCACAAGCAGGGGGAGTGGCAGGCAGAGGGAAAGGGAGAGGCAGGCTCCCCTCTGAGCAAGAAGCTCAATGCGGGCTCGATCCCAGGACCCATCCCAGGCAGATGCTTAACCAACTGAGCCACCCAGATGTCCCAATTGATTTTTTTCTTAATTTTCAATATATTTTACTTTTGCTCCTAAAACCTTTTGTGATTTTTGTATTCATCAATAGTGGTCTTGAAATGATTTTTTTTTTCCCTAATTCTACTTATTTTTTTCACCATTTGATTTGTTGCCTAAAAAGCCTGGATTCTCAGGAGCTCAATTCTAGTTGATTTCAAATAGAGTAGACACCCTCAGAATCAAATAAGAGGCTATCTTGCAGGATATTAATATTGTCTACTAGCAAATAGTATACAAGTATTAGGATGTAGGACCATATTCTATAAAGAAATAATATGGAATCTGTGACTTATTTTAAAAATAAAAATATAATCGTACTTCCTGTCCTTTTGCCTTTTTTCTAGTAATATATTTTGATAATCCTAACAAAATATCGAATTCTTTGTAGAGATACAGAGTTAGAGGACCAATGCTCTTAAATAGGTTATGACTTGACTTTTAGGTATGATTACATTCTATCATTCCTTAATCTACTGAGAAAGCATCAAGAAAATCATTAAACTTTTCTTTTGCGTGTCTCTCATAAGTTATAGTCATGCACAATATAATCCTACTTTTTATAATTCAATATAAATACCATAAGTAATTTCTTTAGGGGCACCTGTGTGGCTCAGTCAGTTAAGCGTCTGCCTTTGGCTCAGGTCATGCTCCCAGGGTCCTGGGATCGAGTCCCGCTTCGGGCTCCCTGCTCCACGGGAAGCCTGCTTCTCCCTCTCCCACTCCCCCTGCTTGTGCCCTCTCTCTCTGACAAATAAATAAATAAAACCTTTAAAAAAATAAGTAATTTCTTTAACTCATAAGCATTTGGTAAACTCATAAACATTATGGTAAAGTATAGGAGGACATTTTTGGCTGAATACGGGTTTCAGAGCAATTTTTAAATCATTGGAAGTTAAGTTTCTTCCCTTTACTATTCACAAGCCTTTACATTTAAATCTTTAGGAGAGTTATAGAAATATATTTTTAAGGAAAAGAATATTGGACACTGAAAAAATACACTGAAACACAGATACTGAAAATTTTACCATAGGAATTACTTACATTTATTCAATTGTATATAAATGTAGGATACACTGTGTATGAATCAATATATGTCTTAAGTTCTGAGTGACCCAACTAAAATGATGGTAAAGACAGAATGAGTTAAAATTGTTAAGTGTAACAATGAAATAGTGCTTGAGAAAGAAAAAAAAATGATTTGTAATACTCAATAAGGACCATCTGTTAGAGTGCCCTTGACCAAATAGAAAGAACAAGAGGCATGCCTCGGATGGAGAGGATCAGTGGAACCTTCTGGGAATAATTTCATATATCTGACTACATCCAACTATGGATACAATCTCAAAAGATAAATCAGCTTTACTTCCAAATTGAGTAAGGAGCACATCTTTCTACTTGTGTTGCTACCAGCACAGATCTCTGCTTGTCCTCATCCCGGCACCCGTGGAGAAACCATTTCTTCATCACTGAGCCAGCCCATAATCACTAGGGAATGCAAGCCTGCTCCTTCTGCCTTCTTTCCAACTTCTATTGTCCGTGTAAATACAACTGGGGAGTTCACACACTCGAACAGTATCACTTAAAATGCCCCCAAATTCTTTTTTTTTAAGACTTTATTTATTTAGAGAGAGAGAAAGAGAGCGAGCGAGCAGTGGGGAGGAGCAGAAGGGTAGGGAGAGGGACAAGCAGACTCTGCGCTGAGCACGGAGCCCTACACAGGCTCAATCTCACGACCCCGAGATCACACCCGAGCCAAAACCAAGAGTCAGACGCTTAACCAACTGAGCCACCCGGTGCCCCAAAATGCCCCTAAATTCTGCTGCTGTTACAGTTCCTCCATCAGCAAACAGTTTGGGCAAGACTTCTGTAAGAAAATTTAGAAAATGTAAATAAACTAACCTGTCATAACTAACTTCTAGAAGATGATCCAGAAACTATCCAGAAGGTTACGGGCTTTGAATTTAGACAAACTAGGCACAAATCCCAGCCTTTTCAAAGACTAACTGTATGGATTTCAACAACTTAAATTCTCTGAGCTACAGTTTTATCAGACTGTAATTCTGACCTTGTGAGGTTTCTGTAATAAATGTTTGTGTAAATGATCCATGGGAAGATATATAAACGATGTAAAATTCCCTCCCAAATTCATAATTTTCAACTTTTTAAAATAATATCTATGGGATATAACACACCACTTGAAAGCTTATGGGATCAGTTGTGTTGAGACTAAACAGAAGTAGATTTGATGAAGCAATTATGCTGCTCTCTGAGGTAAGTTTTCAGAAGAAGTTGTTTTCTCTTTCTGGATTTACTACTACCATGATGCTGTTTTTTGTGTACTATATTAAACTGTTAAAAGGAATGAGCAAGATTCATTTGTAATATGTGTGCAAACCTGTGATTTGGGTAACTAACTCGCCCCCGCAGACCTCAGTTTTCACGTTGGTAAAATGGTGATAGTACCTAAATCATAGGGCTGTTTGGCTGATTAAATAGGAGAGAGACCATGACAGAACTCGGTATAGCCTGACAAGTAAATGTGTACTTAGTAGAAAAGGATTCTGCATTCTATTTAGCATTAAGACCAATAAGATTACAAACATCCACTTTCATACATACTGTAATACACAATACTGCATTTTAAGATATTTCAAATACGAATAACAATACATAAGGTTTAATTAGTGAACCTATCACAGTCTATTAAAATGTCGTGTTAATCATAATGTAAATTTGATCTTTTAAAAATATTTTAATACTTTCCCATCAGTTTTAATTATCTCCTTTATTTCTGGCGGGAAAATCTTTTAGTTTTGTGTTTTAATTTTTCAAGCAATGATACAAAACCTATTTTTTTAAATTTTCTTTTTCCTGTTGAGAAAATCTTTGAAGTTTTCTAGCAAGATATGATTTTAAATAATTCTGTTTGACTAAAATATTATTACATATTCAGTACATTTCAAATAAATTATAAAATGTGAAAAAATAAGCAAATATCTAACTTAGTAACTCTTATGATGATTTTCTGATTACAAAGATAGGTCATAGGTACAGTGATTAAGTTTTTTAAAAATGTCCTGATGATGATAGGAGATAAAGCTTTTTAGAGGGATTCTAACGAAGTTGAAAATAACTAACCAAATCATGAGCATTCCAGACACGCCTAAGCATGCGTGAAGAACTAGAGATGTCATTTTAGACCATTAATCAGGCTTTTGTTTTGTTCAATGGGTTAGATTTGAGGCCAGAGCTAAATTGTTCTGTACAACGGAGGGGATTTTAGTGGCCAAGAGGGGGAAGAGAGGAGTTGAGATTGTGAATCAAGAGGAATATGAGACTAAAAGGTTTTGGAGAAAGAATAGAGGTGAGTGATGACAAACAGATTTACATTTTGCTCGGAGGTTTATTGTTAAGACGACAAAGCTTCCAATGTCCTTGGAACTTGGAATTATTGGGGGACTATGACAAAGTCTTGAACCTAGGCCAATGTTTTAGCAGTGTGACACCCCGAAGTTCTAGTTAGAAATTCTGGTAACAATTGCCAGAAAAGAGTAGCACCAGAAGGAGAGAACAGTCTCAGAGAGCTGGTCCCTACTTCCTGCCCATGGCTTTGATCTTATTCTGCCCCCATCACCTCTGTTCAACAGTGCAACATCCAATCCACTACTTTCGTCCCCACCATTATTTTCCCTACCCCCCAGATTTCCACTGTCACACACTTCACCCCAGAGTTTTCAGAGGCTACAAAACTCCTGTGAACTCTTGCAGTGATTGCTCAAATTGCTCATCTAAGTAAAATTAGAGCAAGTGAGTAGGTTTTGGGTGTCTGAAAACAGAGCAAGTATAGATACTGTGCAAGAGAAGAGGCTTTTGGGGACCATCCCCCCATTTAGTTTTCCCTTTTTCCATTTATCAGCTTTTTATTTTCTCTTTTTAGATCTTTTTTTTTAAAGATTTTATTTATTTATTTGACAGAGAGACACAGCGAGAGAGGGAACACAAGCAGGGGGACTGGGAGAGGGAGAAGCAGGCTTCCCATGGAGCAGGGAGCCCGAAGCGGGGCTCGATCCCAGGACTCTGGGATCATGACCTGAGCTGAAGGCAGACGCTTAACGACTGAGCCACCAGGTGCCACTCTTTTTAGATCTTTTAGCTAACAAAAAATATATGGTACAACATAGTGGGTAATATTTCATTTATAGGGTCTCATCACTAAATTCAGACCTTCATAAAATGGAGTCAATTCTCCTCTACCCGATACTGACCAAGTTCTTATCTGGCCTTGAGCAGGAACCACTGGAGATCTAAAGTGGAATATTCCATTAGTTCTCTTCTTCAAAAATCCTATCGGCTTTTGTTTTGCACATAGTAGGCCTCTGTAAATATTTTTGTGGTGACCTCATTAGTAGTTCTCAACTTTTTGTCAGGCTCCACAGCTTTAATATCTGCGACACACTCAAATCACAATATCTCATAATATACAGTGGCTCTCGCTAGGTGAGAGATGGTACACACCTCCAAAGGGGAATGTTGGAATCTCCAGGAGACATGTGCAATTGGAAACATATCCTGAAAGTCCTCTCCATTCCCACTCGTACTCCAAACACTGCTTTTGGTAGGCCCCTTTTGAATGCACTTTTCTCTTCCCATTTTGAGAATGCAAGTCAGAATGTGATAAATACCCCAACTGGAGTCTGAATAAGACAGCTATGCTTACATAACTAAGGGATAGCTTCTTGGAAAAGGCAGTTTAGCAGAGTTTTGGAAGATAGGTAGGATTTTAAGCAGCAAAGTGGAGGAGGGGGCCCAAGAAGTGAATTCCATGAGGAAGAAAGAACAAGGATGAAAGTAGAGGGGCAGAAGGCAAATGTTCCAGAGAAGATATGTGACCTAAGACACAGATATTTTAAGGGATATAGTTACCAAGGTACATGCTGTTGTTTCCTGAGTACAGCTTGCCAGGGTGAAGCTGGCTCTGATTCTAATCTGTACTTGGCTTGTCTTGACCATAAACTGATTAATTTCCTGTTCTCCCCCCTCCATGTCCTCTGCATTCATTTAAATGCACAAAAGTGTTCTATTTTGACCTACCTCTGTAAACTAGAGATAAGCCATATTGAACTTTTAAAAAATAAGATAGCCCAGAGGATGCTAATAGGCTGCCAGGGTTGAAAACTACTGAGTTCTGCCTTTATAATAAATGAACGAGTGAATGAATAAGCACATATTCACTGTTCCAACTGTATGCAAGCTCTCCTGGGGGTAAGTGACCTTGGTGAATACCACCTCTTAAAACTTCATAATTCTGTTCCATTATATCTGTTGTACTTCTGCTCTATTGTACTGATAATATAACATAGAATGTCAGCTAAAGAGATTAAATTGGAAATAAGAATAAACTAAATGCATAATATATAATTTAATTTACTAATAATTTGAAATATACAATTTAAAAATTACTAGTAAGATCTCATTTAAACTGTTGTGTTTTTGAACCATGATTAGAGAGAAAATGAGAGTGAGCTCTAGTTGTTTTGTTTTTCCTTTGTAAGATTTTATTTATTTGGGAGAGAGAGAGAGCATGAGCAGTGTAAGGGGCAGAGGGAGAGGGAGAGGGACAAGCAGACTCCCCACAGCACATGGAGCCGAAGCAGGGCTCATCCCAGGACCCCGGGATCATGACCTGAGCTTAAGTCAGCCGCTTAACTGACTGAGCCACCCAGATGCCCCCAGAATGAGCTCTAGTTTTTTATCTGAAAGACTTTGCTTCCCTCCATTTGATTAATTGTCCCTTCTGAAATCTAAACAGTATGCATCTATTTTCTCAAAAAGATGCTTAGAATTGAGTCCTGGGAGTTTAAAAGTTATAATTTTGTCTACATGATGAGTTTTGATTCATTAAAAAGATAACGGGAAGGAATAACAAACATTTTACAAATAAATATTGAAAAAACATAACCTTTTAAAGTAATTCAATACAAAGTAATATGGACAAGTTGTTGTTGTTGAAAAACAATCTATTTTTATTGTCTCTAAGCAGCAGATGTAGAATTGTTAGGAGCACTGTTAGGGACTGATAGGGATTGCTGGCAAATAAGAAAAAAACAATGGGTCCAGAACCCTAATAGAGATCTACGGGATAAAAGCACAGAAATATACCACAGAGTGATGTAGGCATGTGGCAGGGAAAGTCCTGCTGTGTAGCTGGTTTGGGTGTAATGCTTAACGATCAGGTCTCAGAAGCATTAGGAGAAAAGGAGAATGAGAGATCAAGCAAAGGGGATGGTGAAGGTTTGGTGGCCTACAGTGGCTGAAACAGGGGGTCAAGTGTCAGAGGCAGGAGGTGGTAATAGCAAGAAGCAGATGGGGCAGGGTATGTCCAAAGAGATGAAAGGGAAAGAACAGAAGTCAAGCAAGGTGGTTATCCCAAGGTTAACATCACATTAGGAACTTCGATGGCATCTAAAAAAGAAGAAGAAAAGGAGGTTAAGAACCCTAAGTGGAATAGGCTTACTCTGCTTCAGTTAAAACACTTGAATGACAAGCTTCTGTTTGCTTCAAGCATGTAGCGTGGGGCCTTCAGCTAGACACTATGTTTTGTCACAGAGGAATAACAGAAGTTATATTATTTGTGCACCTGATTTATGGGCTAAGAAATGGATATATTATAAATATATTATTTAAAAAACCTAACTACTTAATATCCTTTTTAAATTTTTTTTTAGAAATCTGTTTTCTATCAAGATCCAAAAATTCCCTGATGAGACAGATAATAGCGACTTGCCTCATCATGGATAAAGCTCAGAAAACATGGCACTGAGTAGAAAGATATTCCTTAAAGAATGTATCCCACATGATACCATTTACACCAAAACATGCAAAACTAAACTATGTATTGTTTACAGTTACACAAATAGGAGTAACAGCTAAGAAACAAAAAAGAAAGAGAAATAATTATCATGAAATTGTTAAATCTAGTCATTCTTAAAAATAAAATTATAGAAAATTACAATTAAATATATTGTATTTAAAACAAAGGTGATAAATATCTAAAAATCTTTTCCTAATTATTTTGACCCATTTTTTCATTATCTAGGTCTTGAGGTTAATTATATCCACCAAATCTGTATGATGCAAATATCTTATGTGCGTATCTTTTCCCAGCTCCCATGGTCAGAGACTTCATACTGATAGCTTGAAACTGGACATGGTGGGAATATTTGCACCATGGATACATCAAACTTTGTGAATCAGGGCTTCATTTATTGTTTCACTGTTGTCTACAGTGGTGGAGATAATGATTTAAAAAACAGAGATTAAATTTAAAAGTGTTTCATGTCTATAACGGCTACATTGTAAATAGCACAGAAATTTGAAGAAATTTTTTTTCCAGTATTCAAAAACCATTATCCAATCAAATGACCAAGAAGTCATTTGCATTTTCAATGAACAAGTGAAGGCGACATACGCCTTCTATGTTTTCTAAGTTCTGACGTGTGTTTTTTATATTTCATCTTACTCCTTGATATAAATGAAAATATCGATCATATGTGAACAACTTACATTTGTCAGTTGCAACCATAAGTGGACCAAAGACACAGAGTCTGGCAAAAATCAGTGAAAGTATTCTGTGAAAACCAATTATCTACACAGAATTCACAACAAAGGCTACTGTATATTTTATTGTTACTTTTAAATTACGTGCTACACATCCTTTCTATCAGTAATAGTCACGATAAACCTGTATATATGTGTGTGTGTACACTTTTTTTGAGCCGGTTGTTAAACTTGTCAGCATGCTATTGTTTGTAGGCTGTGTTATTTACATATAGTACAAATATTTACAAATAGTACATATATGTTTTTATATGTTCTTTTGTGGTATATTTCACAATATATTTTTTAAAAAAACTAAAAAGTAAACAACTTAATTAGTCCTCTATAACTATTAAGAAAATTGAATCAGCAGATGAAAATTATCCCACAAAGAAAACAGTAGGCTTGCCTGGTTTTTGAAAGTAAATTCTGCCAAACATTCAATGCCAATTTAAGGCTCACAAACTCTCAAGAATTTAAAAACTCCGGACGCCTGGGTGGCTCAGTCGGTTAAGCATCTGCCTTTGGCTCAGGTCATGATCCCAGGGTCCTGGGAATGAACCCCAGATCAGGCTCCCGTCTCAGCAGGGAGTCTGCTTCTCTTTCTCCCTCTGCTGCTCCCTCTGCTTATGCTCTCTCTGTCTCTCTCAAATGAATAAATAAATTAAAAAATCTTAAAAAAAAAAGAATTTAAAAACTCCAACTCATTTTCTGAGGCTAGTGTATCCTTAATACCAGAACTACAAGTATGAGAAAGGAAAATTGCAGGCTAATCTCATCATAAATATAGATTTTTTTTTTAAATCAGCAAAAGTAATACATAAATTTAAAAAAGTTAATACATCACAATTAGTTGGGCCTAATCAAGGAATATAAGGTGGTTCAACATTAGAAAACCTATTAATATAAATCATTATAGGAACCAATCAAAAAAAATTATTGAACTATTTTAAGAGCCACAGAAAAGACAGTTGAGAAAACTAAATGTTCCCTGTAAAATGCATTTTCTCTGAAACCAATACTACACTATATGTTAACTAACTTGTATTTAAATTAAAAAAATAAAAAAATACATTTTCTTAACAAATTATTGATGGAAACATAACCTCATAAAGAGCAGATCAAACAAAATTAGGAAATACCACACTTAATGATGAAACATGAAACACCTTCCTTCTAAATTTAGAGACAAGCCAAATGCTATCACCGCTTCCATTTCAGATGATTCTGGATAAACTTGCTAATGGAGTTGATTCAAGAAAAACAATCATTAAAGGTATACATTTGGGAAATAAAAAAAACTGTCATTATTTGCAGAAGATCAGTATTCAAAAGCAAATTGTACTTCTATACACCAATGAGAAACAACCATTTGCAAAAATAACAAAAAATATAAAATACTGATGGGAAATCCAACAAGATATATTCAACATTTTGAAATAAATTATTATTAAGGATAAACAGTGATTACATGGTATATAATATGCTTAATGTGGTGCCAGCCATCTAACAAGTATATTTCCATCACCATTATTATTACTATGAAGTAAAAGTAAACTTTCTGAGAAACATGGAAGAAGACATATAAGATATATATGAATAGGAAGACTCGCCATCATAAAGATAATTCTCTCCAAATTGATATCAAAGTAATTCTAACCAAAATCTTAATTTGTTTTCCATTTTGGTGGATCTTACGAGCTACTAAAGAAAAAGTGGGTCTTAAAAATTTCAAATGAATGATACCATACTGAACACTCCGGAGCATTTATGTAGGAAATAAGCTCCCAAAAGAGACTAGAAAACACTTGTGTGTTTGACAATTTTAATGCATATTTTAAAATGTCAAGCTCGCCTTCACCTAGCACTAGGTTTCCTTCTGGTTCTAAACAGCTGTTACTGGTGCGCAATGGGCAAATCTTATGGCGCCTTGGTTCCCACGCTGCCTCCTTTCCTCACTTGTTACTTGCCTTTGAGCCCTAGTATTTTGGGGTTTGAATCAACATCAAATAAATCAGAAAGTTTAAGTACAATAAGAAACATACTGCTTTCCATTTCAGTCTGACACCCCCCCACCCCCAACACCCTGATTCCATTTTGGGACATAACTTGTTTTTTTCTCAAATACACATCTTCTTTGAGAAGACGGGAAAGAAAACAGCTCTGGGATTGATTTGTGGTTTTGTTCTGATCAAGGTGGACTTGGTGGATCTGGTTCAATTTGTAATTTTTGTGTCTAAACACAAACCAAACCATCAAGTGGCTTACGAAAGTAACTCCTTTGCCTCAGGGGAGAACCAATACTTATGTTTGTCATTTGGGGGCTAGCTCTAAAGAGACATGCTTCTTTAACAGTTCTAGGTATGAAGCTAAGTGTCTTCTAAAATCTACTGGTTAGTTTATAGGTTTTAAAAATTTCTCTATAAATGGCATCTTGCTATACTGAAGCTGCTTGTGTATTTTGCTCAATAGTATTTGTGTCTTCCATCCCTGTTGGGACTCACACCTAAAGTTCATTTATCTTTTTTTTTTTTTTAAAGATTTTATTTATTTATTTGACAGAGAGAGAGAGACAGCGAGAGAGGGAACACAAGCAGGGGGAGTGGGAGAGGAAGAAGCAGGCTTCCCGCCGAGCAGGGAGCCTGATGCGGGGCTCAATCCCAGGACTCCAGGATCATGACCTGAGCTGAAGGCAGACACTTAATGACTGAGCCACCCGGGTGCCCCTAAAGTTCATTTATCTTAACAGTTGTGTGCTTTTCCATAATATGAATATACCACAGATTGTGAATCTATTTTGCTGTTGTTTTCAGTTTTTTTGCTCTCAAGAATAGTGCTAGAGTGAATGTTTTGTTCATGTCTTCTGATGCACATGAGCAAAAGGTAAGAACAGAAGGAATCTGTGATCCGTTTTTTGTTCTTTAAGATGTATGTATTTTAAAGAGAGAGAGAGAGTGTACAAGCAGAGAGAGGGCTGAGGAGAGGGAGATAGAGACTCCTCAAGCAGACTCCCCACTGAACTGAGCACGGAGCCTGACGTGGGGCTCAATCCCAGGGCCCTGAGATCATGATCTGAGCAGAAACCAAGAGTCAGCCACTCAACCAACTGAGCCACCCAGGTGTCCCAGGAATCTGTGAACTTTTTGCCCAGAGCTACTCCCAACCTCCCTGCCAACCCTGACTTGAGAATGGCAGCAGAAACCAGTTTTCCTGCTAGAGGTGGTAGGCTCAATTTGGAATAGGAGCAGAGGGCTAAAGACCCTGGTTTCTACAATGTAAAGCATGGGTTTAGTTTAGAAAAAATGGGGGGAAACTCACAGCTTTGCAAGCCTGAGGCTGCAGTCCAAGTTTGGGTAACTGGTAGATGAGCAGCATTTCACAGAAAAATCCTAGCAATTAGAGAGCCGTGGAAGGTCTGAGATAGCTCTCCACATATCTCCAGCTTGCTGAGGAGCTATGCATGCATGGAGGAGACCTTGAGAAAGTCTTCCTACACTAGCTTGATTTTTGAAAACGATGTTAAAAAGCAATACTCCTCATATTATTGGATTTCAAGGACATGTTTTAAATTTTAATTATTAAATATAAAGTCTGCATTTTAGAAGCTTTTAAAAATATCAGAGACAAAGTTTTATAAGGTTTTGTATTATTTTGTGGAAGGGTGAAGTTACTAACTTCATTGTTATCTACTATTGATTATGCATTTAAAATTTTCTAATTAATCATGAAAATGAAAGGAATAAAGAGTAAATATTTCAAACCATCAAGGAAATGAATTGCAATGGAAAAAAGAAACAACTCAAGCAGTAAAAATGAAGGCAAGAAAAGTGGGAAAATGGAAATAATAGATTAAGCTTTAATTTTAATAATTTTTATCATGAATAGATACTGAATTTTCTGGAATGTTCTTTCTGTATCTCTTGAGATCTTAGATTTTTATCTTTTGATCCTTAATAAGGTAAGTTGCATTAACAGAATTTTTAAATGTAGAATCAAGGGGCGCCTGGGTGGCTCAGTTGTTAAGCGTCTGCCTTTGGCTCAGGTCATGATCTCAGGGTCCTGGGATTGAGCCCCGCATCAGGCTCCCTGCTCAGCAGGAGTCTGCTTCTCCCTCTCCCACTCCCCCTGCTTGTGTTCCCTCTCTCGCTGTGTCTCTCTCTGTCAAATAAATAAAAATCTTAAAAATAAATAAATAAATGTAGAATCAAATTTGCATTTCTAGTGTAAACCCAGTGTGGTAGTCAATTCAGTCTGCAAACCCAGAACTCCAGCAAAGGTAAGCAGATGCCCTCCAGAGAGATTCTATCTCCAAAGTTTCCTTATCTCTCTCAATTTCTGTTTGATCTTTATTTGGATAAGTTCTGAGGGTATCAGCTTTTCTCTCTCTTTCTGTCTTTCTTTCTTTCTTTCTTTCTTTCTTTTTCTTTCTTCCTTCTTTTTTTGTTGAAAGCAACATGCTTTTTAATATTTGTTATAAGCAAGGAGACAGGGAGATAGTTCTAGAAGCACTGTCTCTGTCAATTTCTTGTTAGCAATATTCCACCCCACATTTTTAGTTGTTTTTACCATGAGATATTTCTTTAAGTTTATCTACTTCACCACTGCATTGGAAATAGAAACCAAACATGCAATGTTATAAATAAAATAAATCTGGCAGTAGTTGCTTTACTTAAAATGTGTGTACTCTACACAACTACCCCTTGGAAATGATATTATCAAAATGATCTATGGTTTTAATTTGCTAAAACCAGGCTGTCTGTATTCAAATCTTGGTTCTATCTTTTCCAATGATAGGACTCAGATATTATTCCTCAATTCCAGAAATGTACATTGAGAATTTTATATGCACCTAAAGTTTACTGTCCCTGTGCAACAAAATCTTCAAAAGAGCACAGTGCCAGAAAGTTTATTAGGAAGGGAGCACTTTTAGTCCCTAAGCCAATTCTGACAGAGTTTTCTTTCACCAGTTTATGACAAATAGGTTCCAGGTGATAGGTTGATGTTTGCGGTTTATCATTGTTTCTTTTAGTTAAAACTTTCTTGGAAGAGAGAGTGTTTTGGTCAATTGGATTTTTGGGTTCATTGAAGATGAATACTTTTTTTCAAAAATTTTTGAAAGAGGTGCTAGTGTGCAGTGGGAAAAACGTTGGGTAAAGAATCAGAATAGTTTTGACTCTAGTGCTTAGAAGCTGTGTGATCCTTTATACATGTGTATAAAGCAAGGGTAATCATTTCTAGTCAGGAAGGTTGTTGCAGGAGGAAATTGGATAATCCATGTAAAATGCCTGGCACACAGGAGGGATCTCAGGTCTTGCTTGCCTCTTCTCTGCCTTCCATCGCTGAAAATATATTTATTTATTTGTTTTCCTTTCTGAATAAATACATTCAAAGTGGAGTTTAAGTATTCATTCATTCATTCATTCATTCATTCAAAACTATACTCATTAAATAATTTTAAAGCACCTACACTCTGCCAGGGACATGTTAGCTCTGAGAAAATGATGACAATAAGATACATATTGTTCCTGTTTTCAAAGAGCTTATGGGTTAGGGATTTATGTCTTATAGTGCTTCAGGGTCAATATCTTGAGTATAATTTGTCCCTAGAGAAGGGTAATTCCAGGCATCTGAAGTCTCCAGTTAGATGGGTTTGACAATATTTCAGTATTGCCATCTGGGTCTTGTGTTGTGTTATGTTCTTTATCGAGTGACAACAATGTATTACAAAGGCCCTCTGTAATGGCCAGGACTAGCTACATAATTGCAGGGCCCCATGCAAAATAAAAATGAGGCCCCTGGCTCAAAAATTTTTAAGAATTTCGAGATGATGATAGTAGAGGATTTAATTAAGCACAGGGCCATTCTGAGTAGGGGGGAGGGGGGCGTGTGACTATAGGACGTGGCCCTCGTCATGGCTGTATGGAGCTACCAAAGCCTGGGAAAAGATTTCTTTTCAACTAAGATCAGACTTATGGGAAAATGCGAGTTGCAGAGTCAGATGAAGACATGAGAATGGTATTTCTTTTACTTCTAATAGCAGAGGTGGAGGAAATAATGTGACTCACTAAGTAGTTATTTCATTAAATAAATATTTACTGAGTGCCTCTTATATGCTCAACACTGTGGTAGGAGCTGAGGATATACTGGAAAACACAACAGACCATGTCCTAACTTTTATGGACCATAGGCTACCCATGTGGAAAACAGAAAAAAGGAATAAGTAAATATCACTGATTATGGACTAGTGATACCACATCGAAGGCACTAGACTGGGCCCTCATCGGGAAAGACAGGATGGAGGACGTTACTTGTAGTGGTCAAGGAGGGCCTCCTTGTGCGGCTACCTACCATGAGGCTTTCAAGCACTGCATTTGGAGAGAAAGAGTCAATTCTAGCTCCTTCACTTACTAGTTATGGGATTTGGGGCAAAGTCACATAGTGTCTTCTGCCTCGGTTTTCTTACGTAAATGAGAATAACAATAGTATATACCTTATAAGGTCCATGTGAAAATTAAATTAAGTGAGTTAATTAAGTGCTGTTTTTCAAGTTAAAGTTAAGCAACAGACTTCCCAGGCAAGGAGGAATCAGCCTTGCAGAGAGCTGTGGGGAGAATCTCTGGCTGAAGAAACAGTCATTGCAAAGGCTCTGGGGTATTTCAAGAACTTGCCAGAGACCTCTGTGCAGGGAGTAGAGCACGGGAGAGACACAGGGCTATGGATGGGAGCGTGACGGGGGGCAGGGGCCAGATTTGGAATTAGGAAGCTAATTTCCTGCACAAAAGATAATGACTGATACTAATTCACATACCTTGTAAACCAAATCGACTCATTTATTTGAATCAGAAAACATATCAGAAATAGCTGAAGCTAGCTTCCCAATTGTTTCCTTTAATGGCTGATTACAAATTATTTTTTTCCAACGCATGAGTAGACTGGTCACCAAAAGAAATAACTTAGGAACATTGAAAAAAACACACCCAAATCTCTGACACAGGGTGTTACATTCCTAATGCAACACAAAAGCCACTTGCAAAGCCTAAAACACAGGCTCCAAAGCACTTCTAGAAATGAACAGGAGGTCACTCTGCCACGTAAAGTTTTGTCACCATTTTATCGTCCCCTCCTTCATGTTCAGGTCACTGCCACCCACGGACACAGACTTTTGCAGCCCATGTGACATAAGCAGAGCAGAATTTCTACCAGATAAACCAACTTTGTTAGCGATAATCAAAAGTTGGCCAAATTTCAGATACCACCAAAGGCTTGTGTATTTCATCAAAGAAGAAATCTAGGGGGTGTGGGGAAAGAAAGCCAAAACCCTAGAGGAGGAGTTAAGAAAGAAGGAGGTGGCAGTTAGGCTTCATAAACAACTCTACCTTGTGCAGCTAACTCTTTCCACCTCTCTTTGTTCTGCTGGATGATGTCCACCAGGTTGTTTTTGAAGCTCTGTAGGTCTACGCTTGTCAGGGAGTAGTCTGGGGAATAGGTTCCGTCGTTCACGGTGCCTTTCATATTTGATCGTCTAAACAAATCAACGCTGCGAACACAAGAAAGGTGCTGAAGCTAATAGTCACAATGAAAAAAAAAAAAAAGCCCCCAAAACACAAAGGTCAAGATATGAAATGAGGGAGCAAAGCCTGAAACACTTTACAAAACCAAACGCTGACCCAGAAAGGCAAGTGCTCAGGCCCGGTTTGGAGGGTGCGGCCGGGCTGCTCACGTCCCTCCTTTTCTCCTCTCAGGGAGAGGGCAGGGACTCTGGCTGGAAGTCCCTGGGTCGGTCAAGGACTCCCAGAGCAGCAGGTTGGAGCACTCTTGCATCTTGGGGTGGCTAGGCCTGATTAGAACAGTGGAAACTTGAGGTGAGCTGACTTAGCAGTGAATCCATTGGTGGACATAGCTGACTTAGCAGTGAATCCACTGGTGGACATCAATAAAGGGGCATCACGATTCTGGAGCCCTAAGTGGGGGCTCCCCCGAATCTTCCTCGGGTAGAACATTTCCTCAGTGTCCTCACTGGGGCCCCATGTAGAGAGTCTGTTGGTGTGCCACTAGCAAAAGTTGTGTGTTCGGATGGACAAGAATTTAAGCATGACTGGTTTCAACTGGAAGCTTTAAATAATATGCCTTAACAAATTTATTGATGAAAAGTGTTCAGCTTGAAATACTGTAAGTGATTGTATATATAATGGATGTTACTGTTACATGTTATACACATCTATTGACCCACATCAGCTACAAGCCTTCTTTTGGTATAGGATTCTCCCCAGATGTACAAGTGGGTTGTAATTGGTTTGTTTGTAAGCAAACTGACACAACTAGATATGTTAATATCCAAGGCATAACACATGCATTTGCATGAAAATTCAGATATTTTCAGTCTCCTGAGTATTGAATACTCTTGTGTTATACTCATTAGACACACTTTGCAGTGGGTATCAAGTGAATTTCAAAGGCAGATGCAATATCACACCTAGCCACTAGGTGGAAATACTACCTAATAATTCTTTTAAGAACGTCCTGCCCTGCTGTAAGAGATAATAAGATAATCTTAAGTAAAAGGTTATTAAACAACACAAAGATAAAAAAGGATGCAAAAAGGGAGAAAATATCAAACCTGCTCGCCCCATAGGAAGAAGTGTCTGTCTTTGAGGCTTCCTCTATAAGAGGAGTAATAATTTTCTCTGTTGAGTCTGTCAGAAGAGAAAATGTTGGCTCTACTATGAAATCAATGAAACCTACAAAAGCAAAAAAATATATATATTTATAAATTGAAACATTACAATTTCTTGAATTCTAAAATCTGTAATAATGAAGAGTTTGACGCACCTGATAGTAACTATCAGCTATAACACTGGTTCAGCTTACCCTGTGCAATTATTTTCAATCTAATAACAATCTTTTTTTAAAAATTCTAATAACATAATCTTTAGAGATAGTTTAATAGCTCTATAAAATAATCTCCCAAGTAGTGGAAGTGATCCAATTTTAAGCCTGATAACTCGTGTATATTGGCTTTCCTATTTAATATTCAGTTTTATACTCTTGTTAACAATAAATTCAAATCTAACCAGAGTGAATATAATTTCCTCTCTCAGTGAGAGGGATCATTACTTTTCTGAAAGGTCTCCACTTGCTTTTCGAATTTATTACTAATCAACAAAAAATAATATCTAAGCTTCAAAGAAACGAAATAATTGAAGTTTTTTCTCAGGCCACAGGAAGGCAACCGCTTTTTCCCCCTTACTGTATCAGTCAGAGCTTTCTGCCAGTGTGTTAATATTTCAAATTGCTGTTTATTATTCTCTGGATGTAAAGTGTTAGTTCACAGCCTGTGGGTGTGTTCTGTCAAATCAGTGAAGAGAACAGTAACATCTCTGGGAGACAGCATTATTCCCACCACCTTGAGATGTCAGGATGAATAACAACTTTAAATGTAAAGTACTCATCAAGATAGAAAATGACACATAGAGAGGAGGGGGCACTGTCCTCTAGGGAGCCCTTCCCCCGTGGTGTTTAGGTGGAGGAGACAACCTATTGCGCACTCTGTACACACTTCAACACTAAAAGTCCCTGGAGAGGTGTGCCCCTGGAAATCAAGTGCTTGTGGCCTCACACCTGGGAGCTACGAACGACCGTCCAAATATAAGAGGAAACTGGAGGGAGGCTTTTTAAGGGCTACTGTGCCCAGAAATATCCACATTTGAAGAATATCCCATCCATCAGATACAAATAATTCACATTTCAAGTAACTGGATTAGTAATAGTATACATTAGGGTGCCTTTTTTTTTAAGGGAGGGCGAGAGGGTGGGGGAGGGGCAGAGGGAGAGACAGAATCCCAAGCAGGCTCCACACCTGGTTGGAGCCCACAGGGGGCTCAGGGCTCGATCTCACAACCCTGAAATCACGCCCCCCCCCCAAATCAGAGCCGGACATGTAAATGCGGCCCCTAAGGTGCAATTTTAATTCAAGAAAACTTCAATAGTTCTGTGTTTTAATTGATGCCTTCGACTCAAAGCAATGTTAATTGGCTACCGGTGTGCTACTTCCGTTCTGTCTGTGGTTTTAAATGCCTGGGATACGGAGCCTCGCAAATGATGTGTCACCTCCACTAACAGGATAGCAATTTATATTATTACGGCAACAAGCCTCAGAAACTTCCCTTCTTTCCAGCTTGCCTGAGGAGGTTCTTACCCTGTCACATTCACACCTGCTAAACAATGGTAGGCACCTATGTTATGGTAGCTAGAAAAATAGCTTTTGGAACTTGGATGGGAAGGGGCAAATGTCAGAGCAAGAAGCTTTCTGACAGTTGACTGCTGCTTTGTAGGACTTGGTACGGAAGCAGCTAGAGAGGTTAGGCGGGCATCCTTATGTTTATTAATCTTAACAGCGCAGTCATAAAGATGCTGGCTCTGGGAATAACCATTACAAATATTTGGACCATGCAGCATAGCAACAATATGTTTTAATAATGGGCTGAACTTGCCGGCTTATCTACTTATATCAAAAGAATTTTTTTCTGAAGGAATATAAGCTACTGTATTAAATATATATTGCAAACTTAGTGATAACACAGATATATTAATATTTTCATTACATTGTCCTACATACAAAGGATTGAATTACAGATTACAATCGTCAGCAACAAAACACAAAAAATGCTGTCTCTTACACAAGAAGAAAGTCCATTATTTGAAAAGGGGTTACAAGTCAAATAACAATTACATTTACTAATACGCTGATTGAACTACATTTTGTGAGAATTTTTCCAAAATTCTTATCATTCAGCACCATATACATCAGTCTGAAGATCAAATTTATTATGAATATGAAGTGAGGTTTTCATGGATGTTGCCCCTTTGAACAACATGGTTTATCCATTTGAAAACTGGCT
Source organism: Mirounga leonina (assembly GCF_011800145.1). Classification (NCBI taxonomy): domain Eukaryota; kingdom Metazoa; phylum Chordata; class Mammalia; order Carnivora; family Phocidae; genus Mirounga; species Mirounga leonina. The sequence goes on along the minus strand of NW_023270377.1, from coordinate 50,049,292 downwards.
CACACACACCCACCCTCCATAACCACCATTCCTGAGTAGTACCTATTTGTGACTGGGCCACCATCGTTGACTTCCGATCACAAAGTGGGGAAAATGGAAGTCCTAATTCAGCTTCTTTATCTCCCTGTGAAAGGAAAGCTCATTAGTACAGACTTGGGTTGGAGACGCTTAGATAATGAGCAGTCTAGATACAAAGTCTAAAAAAAGCCACATCTTTATTTTAATTGGCACTGTGTTTTTATTTATTTAATTTTTATAAAACCAAAGGTATAGTCCAAGTTGATGTAACTTTACTCAGTCTCCCTTTTGAGGACATATATGTTACTGAAGAAAAAAAAAATGAGCATTTTCAGCAAGTGGAGACTCTGCTTTGGCATTACAACCCCTTTACTATAAAGAGACAAATCTTTGCTCTTTGGAATTTTCAGCAGCTACCATAAAATAGTCATCTCTGTGTGTTATTTCACATTTAATTAACACTCAAGCTCGTGGATTTTTATGCTCTTTTTTCCCCCATGCCAAGTACATCACACAGATCTTCAAGTATCAAGACTTCATGATTGTACTGCTTTTTGAAATTAAAAGTATATTAACATTTTGAAACATCTTTCCATTTATTAATTGAATCTCCCACAGCAAATATTGAATTTTAATTGAATTCAATTTTAATTGAATCTCCCACAGCAAATATTGAAGAATATCTTCAACACTTTTACTTTCTGTGTGCATCATTTTATTTTAATATAGTCTCAGAAAATTGAAATGTCAATGATTTTTATTATTTGATCTTATCTATGGTAGGTTAATTGAGCACATATGTTAAAGAATTCCATTTATGTTTGGGTTCAACACCACAAGAACTAATTCAATTTTCATCTCCTAAAATGAAGGCTGCTCTGGGCAAAACGTTCTCTTCACAAGGTTTATCAAACATCAAACACAGGTTCTTTCCTTTGCATTCAAGGGGATATGCTTACAAAAGAAAGAGAAGCTACTTTACTTTCTTCTCTTCGCTTCAATTTTCTGGCTATTTGAAAGAATGCCTCGGACTCTATTTTTTCCTACGCTATAGTATCTTCATGGACTATACCGGCCTTGTGTAAGGCCACAATTTAGGACACACGGCCAGTTTCTGAAGTCAGAAGACAAAAGGGAAGGGCCTTCACTTTTGCATTGATGTGGAGCCCATGTAACAATGGTAACAACGGACCGCCTACTGGAGGAATTCTGAGTTCCCACTCACTCGGCGACCTTGAACACCTTTTCTCATGATCTTTACAAAATCATGTCAATATGTTTTATGGGCTTTACAATTTTTCATTGACAATGTTGCCTGGTGCACTTCCTCTAAACCATGCCTCTGATTATAAGGAGGAGAAAGTTTGAAATCAGAATTGTTTGACGAAAATCTAGATATGGTCACCAGAGAAGTAGGCAAAGTAGCTGCAAATGGGTATATTTTACTCTCATGACTTAGAGAAAATGGGGCGTAGAATTTCCATGACCTCCTTCAGCAGCCATGCTCCTTCCTTAGAGGATAATGACACCCATTCCATTTGGAATTAATATTTACATCCAGGGCAAGGAATTATTAGTGCCATCAGCCTTGGAGCTATAAAATACACACTTGGATCCCTGCTGTCCAATTGGTTCTCTCTGTTACTTTAGACATATCACAACCTTTGCTGAAATGAATTCTCATATGTTACCTCACTTGGTAATTGAGGTTAACTCATATTAGGAATAAAGATATCATAGTATCTACCTAGTAGGATTATCCTGAGGCTATCTAAGGTAATTTACATGAAGACTAGTATTCGGTAAACAGTCATTAATATTAGCAAATAAGAACCACACTTCTTCCAGGTAAAGAGGATTGAGAGTACACTATCCATGATGAGCACTGAGTATGGTACAGAAGTGTCGCATCACTTTATGGTACACCTGAAGCTAATATAACATTATATGTTCTAGAGGGGAGGGAGGTTGGGGGATGGGTTAGCCTGGTGATGCGTATTAAAGAGGGCATGTCCTGCATGGAGCACTGGGTGTTATACGCAAACAATGAATCATGGAACACTACATCGAAAACTAATGATGTGATGTATGGTGATTAACATAACATAATAAAAAAAAGACAAATAAATAAGAATCATAATAATAGCAAAGATACAGAACTGTGAGATATTTATGATGTCTAATGCATATTTTGGATGGTGTTAAACCACAGGAAAAAAGATTGGTACTTAATTGAGCATGTGGCGGAGAAGCATTGGCTTCCCCCCCACACACACCCTGTTTTCTAGCAGGGGATTGACCGACAGGAGTTCTACTTTTGAAAGATTGATTTGTCAGCAGTGTGGGGGATGACAAGAAGTGAACTGAAGATGACTCTTGGGCTTCACACCTGAATGAAGAGGAGTCTTTGGTACCACTAATAGAAGTAAGACAATATGAATGAGGGCTGGATTTGAAGACTATCATGGATTTGATTTTTAGCATATTGAGAATAAGGTACAAGAATAATATCATTGTTTATGTTAAACTATAAATAATAATATTGTTATTGTTAAAATAGAAATAAAGCTCCTCATGGACTTCATGGGAAATGCGATATTGGAGACACTTATCTGACCTATGAGGATATGACTGATTGGTTTTATTGATCGGGAGCTGCTGTCTGGTATTTTAATAGCTATATTTTTATACTATATAACAGAAGTTCTTTGATCTAAAAATGATAATTTGGGCCTGAAGAAGACACTGTGATGATTTATCTTCCATGAGCTAAATTTTATAGAATGCTAGATGGCAACATTTTCATATAGGACTTAGGCATTTGACAGATTTATGTAGGGTCCACCTTCCTATATTTGGAGTGAGAAATTTTATATTCTGTTTGCTTCTTGTATTCCACAATGGAATTGGGATATTAAATTTCCACTGCTAAAGCACATTGAAAGCTAAAGCACATTAATTATTTAATTTATTTATAAATATTTAAAGTGTTATCCTTTAGGGTGAATTAAGGCCATGAGTGCAAGATTAGTAGGGGGCCCTATAGCCAGACTCTGAGGGCACTATAAACAAAATAGGACAAGGCGGGGGTTACTACTAAATGAGAGGGAAAGATACGTAAAGAGAAAGTTGGATTCCCTGAGGATAAATTTGACAAACTTTGTAATTTTCCTTATAATATCCCTGAATAGGGAACATTTACTTTCCATCAAGATGAGATCAGGGGTCAAGGCAACAGACATTGTAAAAGTCAACTAGTTTTTCTTGGCGGATGTACTTTCATTTGAGGGCACTGCCTTCAGGAGGCCAAAAATGTACTTTCAAAAAAATCAGTAAAATACCGAATATACATATATTCTGGTACATTGATTTGTACAGTGGTTGGAGCCAAAAATATAGGGCCCTAAGGCACCAAACTCAATTAATTAATCAATGCCACTCAATTCTGTTTGTGGATCCCCGCATCCTTTCTTGGGGATGAGCCTGCAGGTGGGGAAGGGGAGAAAGTGACCCCAGCAACATGGAAACACCAGGCAGCCTGTGGTGCTCAAGCTCCTGCCTGTCTTCAGTTCCCCCGGAGGTTGCTGAGGTTTCTTCTCTGAAAGGCCACAACAAAGACCAATCATTATTTTTATATTTTCTTAACAGTGTGAGATGCTCTGATCACTGTCAACAGGATGTCAAATCCCATGACTTACTGGCACATTTCTTGTTTTTTGCATTTTATCCGAAGCCAAAGCAATTTCTATAGCTTTCGAGAACTGAAGAAGATAGAAAAGGGTGAAGTATAGAAATCCTGAGAAACCTTTTGCATTGAAACCTAAGTTTTAATCACAGAAGCCCTACCACCGATAAACATACAGGAAGCTCCTGACCACAGACCTGGAGGCCACTATAAGGCCAAGGATGAATTGGAGGGGCCACTAGTTCTATCTGGGAATTTAACTGAGGAGAAGGGGAAGAAGCAATAGTTTAGCCCTCCTGGCACAACCTACTTAAGGGATTTAGGCCACCTAATTATCTTCCTTCCTTCTAAAAACGGTCCTTCTAAATTCTAGAAAGCCACCAAAACTGTCTAAAAGTTTAATGATTATTATAGCTAACATATTCACTTTAAGCAAAATTTATGATGTGGTATAATTGTATTTTGTGAGTTATATTTTGTTGAACATTAGTACCCCTTGTATAATACTTGCATGCCTCTTAAAACTATGAGCTTTGGTTTTTACATTTTAAGTTATTATCCTGGCTCATAGCTAGGGTTCTTTATAGTGATGAATATTTCTTTGGTTGTGTCTGAATTTGTGATGCCAGATCCTTGGCTGGGAATGCACTAAGTACACTTTTATTAATGTGGGAAATAAAATCTATTTTGAGATAACACATTTTATACTACTTCTAGCAATGCTGAAGAACATAAGGGGCTTGATGGTATACAATTTAGAATAAATAATTACTTTGTCCTTCCCTCTCCAAAAAATTGCATTCCCAATTATTTGTTTGACAAGGTAATATGTATTGGTAAATGGAGATTTTACATAAATGTCCTTTTTTTTTAGTGTGTCACAAAACAACTAGTTGAAAAAGGGAAAAATTCACTTAGTTATTGGGTTCATATAGTATGAAGCATGAACAAATCTTTATTGGTAGTAACTTCTTATTATCTTGCCAACCTAATATGTCTGTTCAAAGAGAGAATAAAAAGCAAAAACCTGTCTTCCTGTACTAATGCCTTTTCCTTGGCCAGTCCCTGCATCTCTGATGTCTGTCTCATCACTCATAGTTGTAAAGAAGGGAGCATCTTCTGAATCCACACATTATAGTCAGAGGGCTAAGGCAACTGTGTTGAGCTGTGGGAACACTCGAGGAGAGGACATTAACTCTATTGATGAATATCACAATAGTGCTGTGAAACATGCTTTGGAGATGAGGACCTGCTTCATCATCTGTTGCTTATTAGAGACAGAAATAAGTTTCTCAAGGCTGCAAAATCTGGATACAATTCTGATCTTCTCAGGCTACAGTTTCTCATGGCTTTAGAAGGTACGCTTAAAGTAGCTACACCAAGAGTTGGGGATGTTTAAAGGATGGTACAGATATCTTGGTCAACCTTGGTTTGTCTTCCAGAAATACATTGTGTTTTAAAAATTCTTAATATCTATTTAAGCCCTTTGTTAGATAAAATAAACTTAGTAGACAAATTAATAAGAAAGTGACTTAGAAGTCAACACATCCCAAAATTCCTCAGGATTTTCCTGAAACATTAAATCACACGTATGTATATATATGTATGTACATATATGTATATATGTACACATATATGTATATGTGTGTATTTATATGTGCACACACACACCTCCAAAGGGCTAAAATATGGGATATGACAAAGAACAAGAGTACTGCGGGATTCATTTAGTTACTTGAATGCATGGAAACATTTTAGCTGTTGGCATCAATGTCATATGTTAGCATAAGTCTCATAAAGATAAACTTGTTTTGCTTGTGAACATGTTTGTTGGTAGTACAAACTCGCTTGTTTTGACCTTCACCTGTTTTGCAATATATCTTTCTGAAGGGGATTTGAAAGTCACTTACTTTTAAAAGTCCAGAGACTAAGAAATATAAGATTCCATTATTAAAAGCTCAATTCCTAAATCAACTTATTATGATCTGAAAGGAATTTCATAGTTGAAGAGAAGAGGGAATGCTAGCAGAGACAATTTGATTTTATAATAGTCCATATTAACATGTATGCTTTACTCTCCTTTGAGCTGTAAGTATCTCATCTTAAGGTCATTCAAGAAAAGACTGTCATTTCTGAACATTCTGGGGTGATACAAATGCTTATCATTGCCCATCAAGAATCTTGTCAAAAAAAACAAAACAAAACAAAAACCTGACACTTTCTTACTCTAACACAATCTGAAAAATGCAGATCATAAAAACATTCCAAATATTGATGCTATACCTATTCCAAGACTTGACCTTTTGTGTTGCATGCATATTAATCTCAATTTAGATATCTGAGTCACTGTTTATCAGGCACTGAGAATGACAGAATTGCTAAATAGCTTTACGGAACAGTTTCCCTCTACCCTGGATTTCAGATGTCAAAAATCACTGCGTGCTGGAAGCTTCATTATTACTATCAGTCACTTTTCTAGAAAACTCAAGAAGATAGTGAATTTCAAAAACATCTGGACTCAATTTCATTAAATTCATTATTCTCATGGTTCTGTAAGGCATTCTTTGGTTTGAAATCAATACAAGACAGGGATAATACAAGTCATGATACTGTTTAGATATCTAACAGTAATTTTCAAGAGTCTCTGGAATTTGAGGTGCCTGGGTGGCTCAGTTGTTAAGCGTCTGCCTTCGGCTCAGGTCATGATCCCAGGGTCCTGGGATCGAGCCCCACATCGGGCTCCCTGCTCAGCGAGAAGCCTGCTTCTCCCTCTCCCACTCCCCCTGCTTGTGTTCCCTCTCTTGCTGTGTCTCTCTCTGTCAAATAAATAAATAAAATCTATAAAATAAAAAGTCTCTGGAATTTATTAGAGACTTTTCTTAACACTGTTTTTTTTTTTTTTTTAGAGTTCAAGTCATTGATGAAGCACCTTTATTCTGATATATTCTTTTTTAAGTCAAGGAAAAACTTACGTACAAATCTTAAAAACATAAATTATGAACACATTTGTGTAATTAACAGTCAATTAATATATGAAACGTTTCCACTACCTCCAGAGATTCCCTTAACTTTTTCCAGTGAATCTCACCTCCTATAGGCACCCATCGTTCAGATTTCAATCACCAGAGATTAATTTTGCCAGTTTGGAGCTTCATATAAATGGAATCATACAGTATGTATTTTTTTGAGATTCATCCTTGTTTGTGTTATTAGTCCATTTTTTTAATTTTTGCGTGGTATTCCATTGTATGACTATACCATTTCTAGTATTGATGTAAATTGGACTATCATAAGTAATACTGTTATGACTACTCCACTTTTGGTGGGCATAAGCACCAGTTTTTCTGAGTTATACACCTGTGGGTGGACATGCTGGGTCATAGGGAATAGTAAGTTTCTCTTTAGTGATTGCTTACCAGTAGTTTTCAGATGGGTTGTAATGACCTATACTTCTACCTGTAATGCCTGGACTTGCAACTGGAGTCCAGTTGCTCCACAGCCTCAATAACACTTAATATTTTCAGTCCTTTTAATTTTAGCTCTTATGGTGAGGATGTAGAGGTATCGTGTCTGATCAAATTAGTCTGATTTTTTTTTTTTTAATTACTGATTTGTAGGAGTTCCTTACGCAATCTGTGAACAAGCCCTTGGACAGATATTTGTAGTACAAATATTTTCTCTCACTCTATGGCTTGCCTTCATGGTATTTTTGGAAGAGAAGAAGCTTTAAAATTTGCTCTTGTCCACTTTGCCTATTTTTTTTCTTTTTTTAGGCAGTGCTTTTTGTGTCTTTTCTAAGAAATATTTGGCTACCCCCCAAATTAGAGACATATTCTCCTAAGTTTTCCTCTAGAACCTTTAGAGTCGTGTTTTATATTAAGGCTGGGGTCAATCCTGAGTTAATATTTATATAAGGGACAAGATTCCTTTTCTCTCCTATATTTAATAAGTATCATTCCCTTGCTATTTACAAACTTTCCTTTCTCCATTGAAATGTTTTGTTGCTTTTGTAGAAAATCAAATGACAAGATAAGTATGGGTTCACTGTTCTATTTTATTGGTCTACTTGCCTGTCTCCATGTTAATAACACACTGTCTTGATGACTCTAGCTTTCTACTAAGTCATGTGATAAGGAGGTATAAATTCTCCAACTTTCTCAGTCTTTTTCAAAATTGTTTTGGCCATTTTCAGATTCTTACATTTCCATGTTGATTTTAGGATCAGCTCTCTTTCAACTGCTACAAAGAAGTCTGTTACAATTTCTGATAAAGATTATGTTAAGTGTATTAATCAATTTTGGAAGAATTGACATCTTAACATGTTAATCCATTAATGTGGTATACCTTTCAATCTACATAGATAGGTCTTTAAAAATCTTCTCTCAACAATACCCTGTGGTTTTCAGTGCTTAGGTTTTATATGCATTTAATTAAATATATTCTCACTTTTTATTTTTATGCTATTATAAATCATATTGTATTGAAATTTTTATTTCCAAGTTGTTTGTTGCCAGCATACAGAACTACAATTGATCCTACAACTCTGTTAAACTTATTCATCAGTTCTAGTAGCTTTTTAGAGATTCCTTAAAATTTTCTTTGTAGAAGCTCATGTTTCTGCAAATAAAGACAGTTCTTTTTATTTCTATCCAATCTATACTTTATTTTCTTCTATTTATTTTAATGGCTAGAGCTTCAAATGCCATGTTGAAAAGAAGTGGTAAGAGCAGATATCTTGAACTTAGCATGAAAGTGTTCAATATTTCACCAGGAAGTATTATGAAAGCTATTGACACTTTTTACCATGTTGAGAGAGGTCCCCTATTTCTAGTTTGCAGAAGGTTTTTGTAATTAGTTTCTTTTGAATTTTGTCAAATGCCTTTTCTGCATCTATTGACATGATAGTAGGATTCTTTTTTCTCTTAGTATAGTAAATTACTTTAAATGATTTTTTAATATTAAATCAACTCAGGTCATAAAATATACTCTTTTACTATATTGCTGGATTGGATTTGCTAACATTTAAAGGAATTTTCCAACTAGGTTCATGACAGATATGGGTATGTAATTTTCTTTACTTGCAAAATCTTCATCAGGTTTTGTCAGGGTTATACTGATAATTTTCCCTCTCACTCTGTGTTAAAACTGGCATTATTTCGTTTTGAAAAGCTTGAAAGAACTCACCATCTCTCATCTGAATTGAGAACTGAAATGAGAATTGAGAACTGAAATGAGAATTAAGAATTGAAACCATCTAAGCCTGAATATTTCTTCATGGAAAGAGTTTAAATTATAAATTCAATGTTTAAAAATAAATACATGGATATACAAATTACAATTTTTTCTTGTGTTTGTTTTGGTAATTTATATCTTTCAAAGAATTTGACATTTCTTCTAAATTGTCAAATGTATTGGCATAAATTGTGCATAATATTCCTTATCCTTTTACTATGTGTAGGGTCCATAATGATAACTTCTTTTTTATTTATAATTTGTGGGGTTTTTCTCTTTTTAAACTTGCTAATAATTTTATTTTTTTTTTCAAAGAACCAACTGCTTTCTTTGTTAATTTTTGCTATTGTTTGTCTTTGTCCTATTTCATTGATTTCTGCTTTTATATTTGTTACTTCCTTCATTCAGCTTTATATTTGTTACTTCCTTCAATCAACTTTATATTTGTTACTTTATTCAATCAACTAGGTTTAATTTTCCTAACTCTGGCTTATTTAGGTGGAAACACAGATGATTGATACATACTTTTGTTCTTTTCTAATATAAGCATTTAAAGCTAATAAAATTTCTTCTAAGCATTGCTTTAACTGCATCTGACAAAATTTCAAAAGTTGTGCTTTCAGGATCATTTAAAATATTTAAAAAATTTTTCTTAACCTGAACAAAGTCAGGTTGTTTTCTTATTTCTGTTGTTTTCATCTCTACTATGAGAAAGGTGTTCTTAAAGATCTCTAAGTTCTCTTTAGATTTACCATTTTCTAGTTAATATTTGGCTGAGAACATGAAATTATAATTTTTATTTGGCCATAGCACACAGTTGCCCTGTAGAACTGGATAGGTTTTAATATTTGTGGTGTTTTTTTGTTTTTTACCACACAATGTATTAAAATATGTTTAAACTATTTTTAGTATGAAAATACTTAAATTTGGAAGATGCTACTCAGTAAGTTTCTCTAGGACTATGCAATGCTATTTTTAAAGTGAAACCATAATCATTGACAATGGGAGACAGAAACCAGAGTCTTCCAAATATAGTAATATATTCAGTCTTCATGTCTTCAGAATAGGTAAAATGTCAATTGGCTATTCCTTATTGTATTCTTTATAATTAAACCATAACCATAAGTATAGTGCTTTCTTGAGTTCTTTGAGTCACTGCAACAAATTGTCAAACCTGAGGAGGGTCATGGGAACCCCTGAATTTATAACAAGTGGTCAGATGGGCTGGTGTCCTAGGGCCCCACTTGAGGTTGGCATCTTGAAGTAAAGCCATTCTTATGGAAAACTGAGCCTTTAACTTTGGGAACTGATGCTAACTCTGGGTGGTTAGCATCATATTTGTATTGTGGTACCTCAGGTGGAAGTAGAAATAGAACAGGGATACTATTTAAAAAAAAAAAAGTATACTTGTGGTAGAGAGCACTGGCCATTCCCCATGTCCAAGCTTGCTTTTTCATATAACAATCTAGTTTTTACTTAGGCACATGTCCGCCCAGCAAAAAACTACATTTCTCAGCCTCCCTTGCCCAACAAGATGTATACAGCAGTGCTGTATATCCTCCCCTTTTGTATTTTATGATGAAAGATATTTGCTCTCTCTACTCTAGCATTTTACCTCTTAATAGCAGACAACAATGCTGATTTGTTTGTTTCTTTCTTTCCTAAGAGTAGCATCTGCGATCCAAGACTTGACTCTCTTTAAAACATATATTATACTGCATAGGATTATGAAATACATTTATCTGAAAGACTGATAAATTCTGCTTAAAGTCCCAAGGATGTGTTGTGGCCAGTTGATAATAGTAAGTCACAAGTCCTGGATTCTGCATTTAAAAAGGTGCACGTCAATACGCATAGTCACTATTTCCAAAAACATTTGCACATTTGTGAAGGAGGCACCTGCAGGAAAAACTCCTCCATCAAGGCCATGGTCCAGCGGTGGTGCAGTTGCCAGGATTTGGCTGGGTGGCTGATGTCTGCTGCATGGAGGATCAGGGACATAGTTTTGGCTTTGTCAATCCTGTCAAACCAAGGACATGTTCAAATTATCAGACCAAAGTAACCAATTACAGTCTTTTCTGAGTCTAAGCCCACGGACCTTCAACATGATGGAAGAAAATAACCTACCCTTCAGGCTGCTGCAAACTGCTTCTTATATTTTTAATTTGCTGGAAGTGACCTGACATGTCTGTAGACAAAACCATTTCAATCACTAGGTTCCGAAGATCCCTGTGGAGTCATCAAAAGAAAGGTTCATTTGGCCCTTGATGATTCTCAAGTAAAACATTTTCTTAAATATTACTAACTAAATTTTATTTTTCTTTATGGATATGAGCACGGAAGATGCTATTTTTTAAACATAAAAGCGCTCACAAACATTGACATTATTTCACCCTTTAACTCTTACGGCTTTAGGAAGTTGCCAGAAGAGTGATCTGTGAATGATGTTGTTTAACGTCACCCCTTAAAGAACTGGATGCTTCCCCCACGCACACCCACAACCCTCCCCTACTCATAATTCCTAAATACTGTTTTTCTATCTGAAAGGATCCTGACCAACTTAAAAACATAATTTTAAATGCAGTATTTGCTATTATTAAAACCACCACTATGTATTCAGGATCTATTTAGTCCAAACAGTGTGCTAGGTGCTTTTATATGAGGAGCTATTATCATTTCACAACAGAGGAAATTGAGTTTTGCCCAGTCACACAGGTAGCTGGTAGATGGCAGAGGCAAGATTCAACCCCAAGAGTTCCCACTCCTAAAGCTGACAGTTGGACCACTTCTTTCTATTCTAAGAACCTAGAGAAGCAAGATGCTAAAGTGAGTGGGGATTCTTCTTTTTGGCTTTTGGGACCCTGACTCTACAATATTGTAGACAGAGCTATTGGTATTATTGAAATTTTAATCAAATTTTAATTTGAGCTAAACACTGACCATATCACAAAACCTTTGCACGAATAACGCATTTTCACACTAAGTAGGAAATTGGTTATTTCAGCAAAGCCTTGCATGTTCTACAAGTCATTGCTTGCTCAGTACAGATACATAAAAAGGTCACTCACACTGGAAATCGTATTTTATTTTCATTCTGTGGCATGGCCAAGAGAGGCTAAATAAAAGGTGTGTGTTTACCTTTATAAGGTGAATTATAATCTCGTGTCAAAGGTTTTTAACCTAAAGTTTGTAGGATTGAATGATTTGTTTTTAAAACAACCACATATTAGAGATGCTTGCTGAAAATTATGGGTGCTCAATTCAACTGGATTTTTAGATGAGCATTGTGAGAAATCAATATTCTGATTACTATTGATGATATTGGATAGCTTGCTTAGAACACTTTTACCCAAGTATTAAAGGAATGGAAACTAAAAATAGTTAATAATTTTTTTAAAGATTTTATTTATTTATTTGAAAGAGAGAACACATGTGAGAGAACATTAGGGGTGAGAGGCAGAGGGAGGAGCAGATTCCCTGATGAGCAGGGAGCCTGATGAGGGGCTCCACAGATCCCCAGGACTCCGGGATCATGACCTGAGTGGAAGGTAGACACTTAACTGAATTAGCCACCCAGGCGCCCTTAAACTTATTCTTAATTACATTTTTTTCTCTGGAATTAGGAAGAGACCCATATTACAATAGCAACTGAACCAAAATACTTATTTTAACTAAGGAAAAATGAGACAAAAGTTTTATGAAATCTGTAAAATTTAGTACATTGTACTTTGTAAATAAGTGATTAGTAATGCTAGATATTATCAATAATCAACAAATAGTGTATCAATAAGCTAGGCAAAATAGTGCACAAGGGAAATGTTACTTTATTTATGAATCTTCCTTACCAAAATTTTTAAATTATTGCATTTATGGTTACTAAAGTTACTTTAAGAAATAAATAGATATGCAAACAGAAAACCTACAAATCTCTAAAAAGCTATTATATTTTAATTTGTGGTAACATGTTATCAACTTTATACTAGCAAATGTATCTTTTGTAGCTTTTTAGAAACAATGTTGGAGGGGCGCCTGGGTGGCTCAGTTGGTTAAGCGACTGCCTTCGGCTCAGGTCATGATCCTGGAGTCCCGGAATCGAGTCCCGCATCGGGCTCCCTGCTCGGCAGGGAGTCTGCTTCTCCCTCTGACCCTCCTCCCTCTCATGCTCTCTGTCTCTCATTCTCTCTCTCGCAAATAAATAAAATCTTAAAAAAAAAAAAAAAATTAAAAAAAAGAAACAATGTTGGATCTATTAAATTCTACAATCTATATGATATTATAGTATTTGTTAAAATAATTCTATAAAAATATTCAATTAGGATGATTCTGAGAAGTTACTGTACAGAAATTTATAAAATATTACAGGAATAAATTATTAGAATAATAAAGATGTTAAAGAACAAAAATGTAGTAGTAAAAAAATCACACTGAAATAGCAACAGAATCAACTTTGAGAAGGAAAATGTTAATTCACAGGAATAACTGTAAAAATTAATAATATAAATGTTACCTCTGGGAATAATAATCACTGATGAAAAATTAAATTAATACTCTAAATGTAAATAATCATCTTTATGATTACAAGAAATACCTCCAAACTTATCTCCCTACACCTACTTTTGCTCTTCTATTCTCCACACAGCCCAGCCGTGGTAGCTTTAAGATCCTTTTACAATTAGATGCTGGCCTTCTTAGCTGGAAACCCAACTGGGCTATTGTTTCTTGCAGAATAAAATGAAAGACCCGAACCAGTTTCCCAAAACAAAGTGCCTCCTTCCACGCACATTAGATTTGCTTCTATAGTTGCAAAAGTGAGCTGGTATTTTTTACACACCTTCAAAAATGGCCTTGAAAAACCAGAAAGCTTGAATATTTGGAAAAGTAACCATCAAAAATTAGGGCTTGTTTTAAATCTTGAATTAACCAATTATTCATTTACTCATTCATTTATTTTGAGGCAGTTCTTAATCCCAAGGCACTTCTTTTCTTTTACCTCAATTTAAAGAAAAATGGAAAAACCTTTGATATTTAAATGGAAAATTTTCAGCCCATTAACTAACTTTTAACAAAATCTTTGTTAAAGATAAGGCTTTTCTTTTTTTAAGTATAAGTAAGTCTCATTGACTAGTAGGGATCAGCAGACATATTTGCACTAAAAATTTCTATGTTTATCGGAAATTCATACTTAACTGGACATCCCTTATTTTTATTTGCTATATCTGGCAGCCCTATAGTTAAATGAAAGGCCTGATGATGACCAAAGGATCAAGAAGAATGAAAAGTTATGCTGAGTTGTAGGGGTACATCTTGTTATTTCTCTCTATGTGGCAACAAGTATCACTGATCTATGATTTTTTTCTTTTTAAGCAGATGGATGCCTTGGAGAAACAGGTAAGATTTCCCTCTGCATCTGCGTCATTTTAGTATATTGTATTTGTAATTTTTTTCCTCAAACAGTGAATTTTTTTTTATTTTTTGAAAAAGCTAAACTCCACATATAGAAAAGTAATATATGAAGGAATCCATATTACACTAAGATTCTGAATTTATTTAGGACCACAATTAAGCAGAGCTCCATTCCAGAGAGTACATCATTATGTATCCTGAAGTATGTGTTGTGTGGTGTGCAGTCTTGTGGACTGGCTATGATGTATACAGATGTGAAATTAGCCTGGAAAATAGCTCAACTCCAACCAGCAGAGCCTGGCTCCTGAACAACATCTTCTAGGTACTAATCCTTCTCAGAGTCATCCAGTCAAGGGGAATTTTTATAATATGAGTGAGGGATTGACTTTCTTCACTTTAAATCACATAATTTAACTTTTTCCTGAAATTAAATTTCCTCTGGGCTTCCTTTGAAACTCACCTCCAGTCATCTTTGGATAAATTTATCAAAACATTCATTTCTTCTTCTTGCATAAGTCGATAAGCTGCACTCACATGGTGATTCTCAAGGACAGAGCGATCATTATACAAAAGGGCAACATCTGACCTAAGAATTAAAAACAAAATGTCCAGGAGAGGATTTCTTTTAGACTTCATGGGTGTTTGCTAAATATACTCAAGTCACAAGATATCTCATCAATAAGAATTCTATAATCGAACATTTATGGAAGTACTTAGTTCCTTTTTTTTTTTAACCATATGATAGCTTTAAAAAAAATAGAGCAGTTGTAGGTTCACAGCAAAATTGAGCAGAAGGTACAGAGATTTGCCATATACCTCCTCACCCCAGACATGTAAAACCACCCCCTCATTATCAATATCGCCCACCAGAGTGGTACATTGGTTATAATTTATAGGTCTACATTGAACGTCATTATCACTCAAAATCCATAGTTTACATTAAGTTCACTCTTGGTGTTGCATATCCTACGCCTTTGGACAAATGTACAATGACATGCATCCACCATTATGGCATTACACTAGTCTTTTCACTGCCATAGAAATCCTCTGTGTTCAGTCTGTTCATCCCTCCCATGCCCATAACCCCTGGCAACCACTGATCTTTTTTATTTTCTCCATAGTTTTGGCTTTTGCAGAATATCATATACTTAAAATCATATAGTATGTAACCCTTTCAGACTGGCTTCTTGCACTTAGTAATATGCATGTAAGTTTCCTCCATGTCTTTTCATGGCTTGATAGCTCAATTCTTTTGAACACCAAGTAATATTTCATTGTCTGGATCTATCACAATTTATCCTTTCACCTACTGAAGGATTTCTCAGTTGCTTCCAAGTTTTGGCCATTATGAATAAAGCTGCTATAAATATCCATGTTCAGGTTTTTGTGTGGACATAATTTTTCAGCTCCTTTGGGTAAATACCAAGGAGTGTGATTGCTGGATTGTATTGGAAGACTATGTTCCATTTTTTGAGAAACTATCAACCTGTCTTCCTAAATGGCTGTACCATTTCGCATTCCCACTACAATGCATGAGAGGTCCAGTGGCTACGCATCCTCACCAACAAGTGGTGTCATCAGTGTTCCAGATTTTAGCCATTTTAATAGATGTGTAGTGGTATCTCATTGTTTTAATTTGCATTTTCCTGATGACATATGATGTGGAACACCTTTTCATATGCTAATTTTCCATCTGTGTATCTTCTTTGGTGAGGTGTCACATTTTTAAGTCAGGTCATTTATTATTGTGGAGTTTCAAGAATTTTTGTATATTTTGCCTAACAGTCCCTTATCAGATATATCCTTTGCAAATATTTTCCCCCACTTTGTGGATGGTCTAATTATCTTGATATTGTCTTTTACGGAGCATAAGTTTTTAATTTTAATTAAGTCCAGCTTATCAATTATTTTTTGTCAATTTTTCCTTTAGTGTTGTATCTAAAAAGTCATCACCACATTCAGGATCATTTGGTTTTCTCTTATGTTAACTTCTAGGAGTTTTACAGTTTTGCATTTTACATTTAGGTCTATCCATTTTGAGTTAGTTTTTGTGATGAGAATAAGGTCTGTGTCTAGATTTTTATTTTGCATGTTCAGTAGTTTCAGATCCATTTATTGAAGAGACTAGACTATCTTTGGCTTATTGCAGTGCCTTTGCTCCTTTATCAAATATCAGTTGACTATATTTTATGTGTGTCTATTTCTGGGATCTTTCTTCTGTTCCATTGATCTATTTGTCTATTCTTTTACCAACATCACACTATCTTTACTACTGTATCTTTATAGTGAGTCTTGAAGTTAGATAGTATCAATCCTCCAATTCTGTTCTTCTCTTTCAGTAATGTGTTGGCTGGCTATTCTGGGTCTTTTGCCTTCCCATATAAACTTTAAATCTGCTTGTCAACATCCACAAAATAATTTGCTGGAAGTTTGGGATTGCATTGAATCTACAGATCAAGTTGAGAAGAACTGACGTCTTGATAATACTGAGTCTTCCTACCATGAACATGGAATATCCCTACATTGAGTTAGTTCTTTGAATTCTGCATCAGATTTTTGTAGTTTTCCTGATATATATCTTATACATATTGTTAGGTTTATACCTAAATATTTCAATGTTTGATGCTAATGTAAATGATATTGTGATTTTAATTTCAAATTCCACTTGTTCATTACTGGCATATAGGAAAGTGAATTTTGTCTGCTAACCTTATGTTCTGCAAACTTACTATAATTGCTTATTGGTTCTAGGAATTTTTTTGTCAGTTCTTTTGGACTTTCTATATAGATTATCATGTAACTTGCTAACAAAGTTTTATGCTTTCCTTCCCAATCTCTATACATTTTGTTTCCTTTCATTGCCTTATTGCATTAACTAGTACTTCCACTATGATGTTAAAAAAAAAGGTGGTGAGAGAGAATATCCTTGCCTTGTTCCTGACCTTAGTGGGAAAGTTTCAAGGTTTTCACTGTTAAGTGTGAGGTTAGTTGTCAGTTTGTTGTAGATCTTCTTTATCAAGTTGAGAAAGGTCTCCTTTATTCCTAGTTTGTGGAGCATTTTTATCATGAATGTGCTGGATTTTGTCAAACACCTTTTCTGCATTTTGATATGATCATGTATTTTTCTTCTTTAACATGTTGATATGATGATTTCCTTAACTGATTTTTGAATGTTGAGCTTGGGAATAAATCCCATTTGGTCATAGTGCTTAGTTTCTTTTTAATTATCATAGTTTGAATATACTTATGCCTTTTCCTTACAATTTGTAATCCAGATACCTGTGAGATAATCTACATATGCCAAACAGAGAAAAAAAATTACCTGATATCCTCATTCAATCATTGAATGAATCAATCCCTCTGTTGATGAATCAACCCGTTCCAGATAGTTGATTGCCAACTATTTCTTATTCCCTTGGACTAAAATTACTTTGGATGGAGGGCAGAGGGGATGATGAAAATCACTTGCTCTATTTATGATTTTAGTTTTTTTCTCCCTTATAATGTTGTGATTCAATTTGAATGTTTAGATCCTGCAGCATTAAATTAAAAAACCCAAAATTTAAAATGTGTGCTTTACCACCAATTTATAATGAACATTATATTTTAAAATGATGAATTCATCAAGGGAAGTTTTTGCTTTTCACCTGTCCATATTTTCACATCATTTGAGCAAATAAACTACTTCATACTGTAGCATTGTTTAACTTAGTATTCTAGAATAAAGTATGAGATATTCCAAGCATTCTCAGATCTGTATAATGGAGCCCTGGCTTCTTCCTCTGTCCTCTTAGGTTGCCAGATCATTTTGCAAATGTGGAATGGAAGCAGGACCACTATGTATAATGTATTAAAATGGTAAATCAACCCATATAAGTTGCCAAACTGGAGGCAACAAAAATAGCAAAAGTAAAGTCAAGTTAAAACCTGCGCAACTTTGCTTCCACTTGCTGCAATGCCCGGACTCTTCATTTTTCCTTCCTTGTGGTAGATATATACTCTGTCAGCACGAAAACTGCCTCACTAAGACTCACTGTTTTAGGCTTCTCAGTCAGTAGTACTGGTTATAGAACTGACTTTACCACTGAATGTTTACCAAAGAATAGGCAAGGATAAATGAAAGAACGAAAGAAACCTGGTTTTGGTTTTATCTTTTTGTAACCTATTTGAGTAACCTATTTGAGATCTGTATCTAATAATCTACTAAATAAACCAAGTTTCATTATTAATCCAACATAGGGGAAATGACCTATGAGGCAGCACAATTATCTTTTGTTTCTAGAATTGTCATAAAGGTGGAAAAACATATGTAGTTAGCTAATGGTACATAATTCCAAAATAGATTTCTTTGAATCTCAACCATGGCCTAAAAATTCTTTAGCCAATAATCATAACTCCGCATACAGAAAAGTACACCTGCAAACCTTGTTTAAGAAAGAACTGAATATATCTTGCCCAAGTATCTCCAAAAATTCACTCAGATCATGGGAAAAACTGACATGTAAATCACATATCATTTGTATCATATGGCCTCAAATCTAGCCATGGCAGTGTAATTACATGACATAACTCCAAGTATCACTGTCTTTTACTTTCAGCAGCAAGCAAAGATGTATCTTTGAACCAGATTTAATTGTAGCAATCTATTATGATTTTTCTCATAAATCCAATAAGATTCTGAGAATACAGCACCATCTTAATGTTTGAGATGGTCTTTGACTGCTAAGAAAAGAACAAAACTCTAAGCAACATTCAGTATCCATGGTAACATGTAGTTCGGTATTTTCACAAAAAAGAAATTATTTCCATTTATTTACACTTTCAAGGATTTCATGAATTATAATGTCTGTACTGAACTCAAATCTAGCATTGTACTACATTCTAAATTATTTTTTATTTTGCATTATCCAGTATGTAGTTTTCCACATTAGAAAAGCATTCTAAATCCAAGTAACAATGAGTAATATAAAATACAGTAGAATTACTGAGACTTGTAACATAAGACATTATTTTTTCTTGGACAAAATGTAAAGGTGATAGGGTTTTAAAAGCACATTATATTGTTGCATTTGTGGTCATTACAACATTTTTGTTCATAGAATTTTCAAATTCTTGTATAATTAATCCTTTAAATTGATGCTGGTAGGCAATTTATAAGAAAATAAAAAAACTACTAGACCTTTTCTCCCCTTTATATGCAGTTTCTTAATGTAAAATTGGGGGGAAAAATAGATTCTTCTTCCTCCCTGTCCTCTTTCTTTATTCCACCCTCTCCTCTTCCACCTCTTCTTTTTCTCCATTTCCTTCCCCTTCTCTGCAGTCCAAAGAATAAGGAAGTTAGGACTCTTCATCAGATGCAAATGGATGGTAAGGAGAAAGCTAGAAGTGATGGTCCGACACGGCTGCTGGAGAAGGCTGGTCCATTGCCTTTACTTTTCAAAGTAGAAACAAGAAGTGTTCATGGGTAACCAATCACTTGTTCCCTTCTCCAACTGCTAAAACTGTTGTCCTATACAGGGCACAGCTCAGTAACGAGCCGTCTTTTTTTTTTTCTTTTTTTTAAAATTTTTTATTCTTATGTTAATCCCCATACATTACATCATTAGTTTTAGATGAAGTGTTCCATGATTCATTGTTTGTGCATAACACCCAGTGCTCCATGCAGAATGTGCCCTCCTCAATACCCACCACCAGGCTAACCCATTCTCCCACCCCCCCCCCTCTAGAACCCTCAGTTTGTTTTTCAGAGTCCATCATCTCTCATGGTTCGTCTACCCCTCCGATTTCCCCCACTTCATTCTTCCCCTCCCGCTACCTTCTTCTTCTTCTTCTTTTTTTTTTCTTAACATATATTGCATTATTTGTTTCAGAGGTACAGATCTGAGATTCAACAGTCTTGCACAATTCACAGCACTTACCAGAACACATACCCTCCCCAGTGTCTATCACCCAGTCACCCCATCCCTCCCACCCCACCCCCCATTCCAGCAACCCTCAGTTTGTTTCCTGCAATTAAGAATTCCTCATATCAGTGAGATCATATGATACATGTCTTTCTCTGTTTGACTTATTTCACTCAACATAATACCCTCCAGTTCCATCCACGTCGTTGCAAATGGCAAGATCTCATTCCTTTTGATGGCTGCATAATATTCCATTGTATATATATACCACATCTTCTTTATCCATTCATCTGTCGACAGACATCTTGGCTCTTTCCACAGTTTGGTTATTGTGGACATTGCTGCTATAAACATTGGGGTGCACGTACCCCTTCGGATCCCTACTTTTGTATCTTTGGGGTAAATACCCAGTAGTGCAATTGCTGGATCATATGGTAATGAGCCGTCTTTAATTAAAATCTCACTCATTATGGATTCAGTGGATGTAGAAGAGTCTTTGACAAACAAAAATGATCTGCACGGTCTACATTTGCTTTGATGTTTGACACAACAATGGAACAGCTCCCTCTACTCTGCAAATGTGTAGGTTAATAACATCCTCTTGCACATGACCAGACCTCCAGGTCTGCCTTTCCCCTTCACAGTCTGTCAATCTCAGGGACTCTGGGGATAGACAGAATACTTTCCTCAATATTTCACTGTTGGAATTTCAACTCTTCCTCTGTCTCCATCAAGGGGGCACGTTATCTAAGCTCATCCTATTTCAGGCTATAGAAGACTGGAACTCACGTGCATCTGCCTTGGACATGGGGTCAGAGTTATATGAGTAGACTGGATTGGGATTGTCCCTCTTCTTGGCTTCTCAATTCTGCCACTGCCATCAGCCAGCTATGTGCACACAGATTGGTCATTTCACCTCTTGAGGTCTTTGTTTTCACTCCTTAGATTGTGAGTCCTTGACTAGATGATCCATAATGTGGCTCTCTGTCACTTTAGTCACTGAAAGCTCTAAAATGTCTAACCTTTTAATAAAATATTCCTATGATCTCCACATTAAAAAAATAATTTCCTATAGCTGCAAAATCAGTTGTTAGAAATATTGCCATTAAAAAGCAAATGAACAGACCACACAAAAATCTGCACATGAATGTTGATAGCCCTTTTATTCATAACCTTTATTCCAAAATTTGGAAGTAATCAAGATATCCTTCATAGGCAAATAAGGAAACAAACTCTGTCACATCCATAAAATGGAATATTGTTCACCAATGAAAATGAATGAGCTATCAAGCCATGAAAAGACATTGAGAAACCTTAAATGCATATTAAGTGAAAGAAACCAGTCTGAGAAGACTTCATATCATACGATTTCAACTATATGACATTTTAGAAAAGGCAAAACTATAAGATATTAACAAGACCAGTGGTTGTCAGGTGTAAAGTAGGGAGGGAGGGAGGAATGAATAGGTGAAGCACAGGGGTTTTAGGGCAGTGAAACTATTGTGTAGGATACTATAATGGTGGATACATAGCATTATACACATTATACATTTGTAAAACCCATACAATGTGTAACACAAAGACTAAACTCTAATGTGTACTATGGGCTTTAGTTAATAATATATCAATAGTGGTTCATTATAACAAATATACCATACTGATGCAAGATTTAACAATGGGGAAACTGTGGGGGTGGGGAAATAGAATATATGGGAACTATGTACTTTCTGTCCAGTTTTTCTATAAATCTAAAACTGCTCTAAGAAATAAAGCCTATTAATTAAAAAAAGAAAAAAAAAAACAAAAAATAGATTTAGATTTCCCTTAATAAGACTGGAGGGTTCTACAGTAGTTCCAGAGAAACATCAGTCTCTCAACTTCCACCTCTATCTCAAGCATCTCTGACAGGTGAAAGACTTAGAGAAATGTCAGGATCTTATGTATAGAAAGTTGGATCATGGTGGGTCCTAGATACATTCTGCCTCCCAGGCACTGAGATCTCTGTGCAACCGAAAAGAACACAGAGCACCTTTCTGTTATGAAATGAATGTCTCCCCAAAATTCATCTGTTGAAGTCCTTACCCCTTGTACCTTAGAATGTGACTGTATTTGGAGATAAGGCTTTTAAAGCAGTAATTAAAGTTAAATAAGGTTATAAGGGTGTGGCCTAATCCAATATGGCTAACGTTCTTATAAGAAGAAGAGATACAGGGAATGTGTACCCACAGTGAGAAGGTGGGCATCTGCAAATCAAGCAGAGAGGTTTCTGCAGAAACTAAACCTGCTGACACTTCTTGGGCTTCTAGACTTCAAAACTGTGAGAAAATTTCTGTTCTTTAAACCACCCAGTCTGTGATTTTGTGATAACAGCCCTAGCAGGCAGATATATCTCCACTCTGGTATTTTGATTCTAATAACTGCCATTATTACCATCATTAAAAAATCTCATTTTCTAATTATTTTAAATATAGCACTTCACACTAAACAGGAAATAAGGTTTCTTTGATTTTTTTTCAAAAGCACAATTTTATTACTTTCAAATACATAATGATACTAAACTGTTGCCTTAAATAATATGTTGTGAGATTCATCTAAGGCAGTAGATGTCTGACGTGTGTGATAGTTCAAAGTATAAGTTCTGGGCAGAGAGAAATTATCTGACACATTTTTACATTCTTTAAATTGCTAAATACGTCACTAAATATTTATACAGTTTTCTTGATCAATAATTGATTGTAGCTTAAGGAATTTTGCTAAAGTCCATTAAAACGACTTACTAGACATCTTCACTGTTACTTTTAAATTTTCTTAAAAATAATATGTAGAAAAATAAATTTCAAGTTTTAAGTTAGAAAAGTTAGTACTTCTTTGTAACTTACCTTGTCTGAATATGAAAGTTGTTTGTGGTTCCTGTATGCTCGTAATCATGAATGGCAGCGGCAAAGACCATTGCTAAAATTTCCAGTTCAGTGAGCCAGTGCTAGTAAATTAAAGAAAGATACTATCATATTTAGAAAGCAGAGGCCATGTTGTATTTCTACAAAAGAGATTTTCATTGCACCCAGTATAAGTAATCATATAAATATATTAAATTATTTTTATTGATTTTAAGTACATTTTTCCTTCCTGTTTCACATTCGTTGATTGTGCATAATGGATGCTTCATGTGGTCAGTGATTGTTTCATGGCTTGTAAATTCAAAATACAGACATTATAATGTTCCTTGCCAATCAGAAAAGGAGTAATTTTCTATTATTTAAAAGATAAACCCTGTGTGGATTTTTGAATTCACAGACTTATGAATTTGGGCTTTCATGAAATCAATTACAGTTTAGTAATTTTTTTTAGTTTAGTAGTTTTTAACATAAGGACCTATACACCATTAAAACATCTTTAGCTCAACTTTTGTAGAAGACCCTACTATGAGGAAATTTTTCACCCAAGAGTTGAAAATATTCACTTTGCTCATTAGAGAACTGAACTTCACTTATATATTTTATATTAAGATTTGTAAGAGTTTCTAAGAATTTACCAAATTTGTTCTTCATAACACACATATCCTGACTGTGCAATTAAACTTAATAATAAAAGATAGAACAAGTGTTTTCATATAAAATCCAGAACACCTGCTTCATATACATTGATCTTTCTGTTATCAATTGGATGGTTTAACAAAATTTCTCTGCTATTGTAAGTCTACTCAGGTAATGTGGTAGTTTATTCATCACTGAAATTTTACGTAACAGTTTTACTACACTATCCATTATGGTAACCACAGGGAACCACTTAAGTTGAAAAAAAATAAAATTAAGTAAAATTAAGTGACTTTTCCAGGCACAGAAGCCACATTAAAACTGCTCAGTAGTCACATGTGGCAAGTAGTTACGATATGGAACAGTGCAGATGCAAAGTGTTTCCATCATCACAGAAAGTTCTATTAGATAGAGGTGCAAGTAGGTGGTACTTGATGGTAGGAATGGAGGATCCCAATGATATGGAGCTTGCTCTTAGTAGTCTCATTCCACATACTTGAAACAATTAAATTGTACAAAGCAACAGAAAAATATAATGTAAACTACAGGCATACTTGATAAAAGGTCACAAAAAAAGATACAATTGAAGGGCAGATAGAATGTCTATTTGGTGGCAGTAATCTTGGAAGAAGGATGGACAAAAATAGTACCTAAATGCAATGTGAGGAACAGAGATATTCTAAGTAGAAAGAGCAAATGCAGAATGTTACTGTAGAAGGCCATATGGAAGTTAAATTGCCAATAGTACAACTGTGTTGGAGAATCAAGTGGAATGAGAATGGGAAGAGAGTGCAGATTATGGGAAGAGTTGATAGACTACTTTGATTAGAGCTGATGAATCTGGATTTTGTATAAAATGCAAGAGGGAGCCATTGTAGGTCCATGAGTCAAAAACAAGAGGTGACAACTGTTGAATTTCATAATTGACAGAGGCATGATTGTATTAATCTTTGCTCCTCTTCACATAACCTATCATAGTAATTGGCACATAGTAGGAACTTAATATTTGTCTGCTGACTTGAATCCTACCAGGTTTGCATTAGGAGGAGGTAGTAAGGAGTAGTGGAAAGAGGCTATGGATAATCAGACAATTCTGGTTTCAAATCTTTGTTGACCCGGAGGCAAATAAGTTATTTACCCTCTCAGCCACAGTTCCCATGAAAATAGAATTAGTGGTCATTCCCTGTGGAATTTTAAGAGAAGGTTTTAAGTTAATGTATTCACTGTGCCTTTCACAAATCTTGTCATATAGTAAAATACAGGAAAAAATGTCATTTTACTGAACATATTACCTTAAATGAACTGTAGAAGGCATTGAGTCTAGAAAATAATAGTGAGCTAACATATCTTTAGTGATTGCAATTCAAGAATAAATGTCTCACAGCTGGATGACTGAAGCAGAAATGATTTTCAGAACCAATGGGAGTTAATATAACTAGCTATTTTGTGTTTATGGGTGCATTTAATTGTGAGTCATTAAAAGGAAGAATGGCTTCTATTATAGACTGAAGTGGGACTGAACCTTCAATGTCCCCAGTGAACTGTGGAATTAAACACCATGAGGGGCACCTGGGTGGCTCAGCTGGTTAAGCGACTGCCTTCGGCTCAGGCCATGATCCTGGAGTCCCGGGATTGAGTCCCGCATCGGGCTCCCGGCTCGGTGGGGAGCCTCCTTCTCCCTCTGACCCTCTCCCCTCTCATGCTGTTTCTCTCTCTCTCTCTCTCAAATAAATAAATAAATAAAATCTTAAAAAAAAAATAAATAAACACCATGAAATGAATAGCAATTGAAGTTAAACCAGGTTTTGTACCCCCAGAAACTCATTGTTTTATTAAAAAAAAATGATCCTAGGAACAAGTCACCAATTTTCTTAAGTATATCCTATTTTTTCTAAAGATTTTATTTATTTATTTATTAGAGAGAGAGAGAGAGAGAGAGAGGGCACGCATTGGGTGGAGGGGCAGAAGGAGAAGAGAATCTTAAGCAGACTCCTCGCTGAGTGTGGAGCCCAATGCAGGGCTTGATCTCCGGACACTGAGATCATGACCTGAGCCAAAACCAAGAGTTGGACACAGGTGCCCCTTACGTATTTCTTATTGATATATTTAAGATTAACAGATTTAACTCTGATTTTAAAAAAAGCAATATTTAATATCTACAATAATATAGAATATGAAACTGCAATTACAAAAAACACTAAATTAGGGCAGCAGAGATGGATTTTAATTATAGATGATCTCATAAGTATTTAAAATTATTTTCTTCCTAGTTGTCAAAATTAATTATACTTATTTCCTGTTTTTAGTCTCATTATTCTCCGCTTCCCATAAATAGTACTTCCTCCATGAATCCCTCTGATTTATTGCCACACTATGGCCCTAATAATTTAGTTTAAATTATAAAATAATTTAGGGGCACCTGGTGGCTCAGTCGTTAAGCTTCTGCCTTCGGCTCAGGTCACGATCCCAGGGTCCTGGGATCGAGCCCCGCATTGGGCTCCCTGCTCCGTGGGAAGCCTGCTTCTCCCTCTCCCACTCCCCCTGCTTATGCTCCATCTCTCACTGTGTCTCTCTCTGTCAAATAAATAAATAAAATCTTTTAAAAAATTATAAAATAGTTTGAAGAGAGTGAAATGTTGAACCCTCTCACCTAATTTAAAAGCACACCTATTTTGTATTAGTGAAAGTAGAATTTTGGGCTGAATTTTAGTTCCTTGGCTGTTCATTCATTTTACTACACTGGTGCCAAATGAGAATTCCAACTCAGAAAATGAATGATTGAATTCATGGATTTTGTAATTGATTCATGAGAACATGCTAGAGAGAATGAGGCTGAGTCCTATCATTCCTCCCAACTAGCACAGTGGCCAGTACATAACCTACATGCTTCTGGTTGCTCAAGGGCAGACGTAAAGAGTTACAATGAGGAGTCATGAGCAGTGCAGACATTGTGCTTCCTCTAAACTGCAGTTTGCATTTTGCCCAGAGAAATGCTCAGGTAGACCAACTCTAAAATGAGCAGTCTCAAATCATCCTAGGGAGATGCTGACTGCCATCAATAGTTTTTATAATGATGTCAGAAAGAAAGGAGAGGGAACTAACATTTTAGCTAGACGGTCTCATTTGATTTGTAGAATCATGCTGTTTTCCATTTATGAGGTAAATGTCTTTATCTTTACTTGGCAGACAACAAAGCTGACTCCTACAGAATTGGGTCAACCTACCAAAGGTTACATAGCTATCAAGTGGCAGAGCAGGAATTCAACCCAAAACCTGATTCCAAGGTTTCTGTTCCTTCCAGAGATCACAATATTCCTTCTATGGATGATGACAGCATTCGTTAACTTGAGGGAGGCAATATGCAGAATACATTTTTCCAAGGTTTCAGAAGCAGAATTTCTAGGTAGTTTAACTGGGTATATTGATGGGTAGAAGCTCTAAATAGAGCTTTAAGACTTGTGATGTAAATTTTCATATCTGAATTATTCAGTGTGTGTGTGTGAGAGAGAAAGTGTATATGTGTATATTAAGGTTGGGAGAATTTCAGGTCAGAAAATCACATTGACCTATTAGTTCCTGGTGTGTCTAAAACAGCATAATTAACAACTCTTTTAGCTAAATGATAGGGTTGGACACTTTTTTCTCTAGTCCTTTGAATAGGATAACACAGTTTGCTATAACTTATCCAGTATAGAAAGTGAGTGTTATAATAATGTTAATACATAATACACATAATATATAACAAAAATAAATTGACAATTATTATTGATATTAGGATGTGTGTTAATACCTATTATGTTTCAGGAACTAGGCTAGATGCTTTACATATATGATATCATTGACTCTTCACTGTCATCCTACATGGTGGTCAGTATTATTAACCACATATTAATGACAAGAAAACCAAGGTAGAGAGTGAGTGATCTAGGTCATGGTAGAGCAGGGTTTCAAACCTATGTCTTTTTTTTTTTTTTAAAGATTTTATTTATTTATTTGAGACAGAGAGAATGAGAGACAGAGAGCATGAGAGGGAGGAGGGTCAGAGGGAGAAGCAGACTCCCTGCCGAGCGGGGAGCCCGATGCGGGACTCGATTCCGGGACTCCAGGATCATGACCTGAGCCGAAGGCAGTCGCTTAACCAACTGAGCCACCCAGGCGCCCATCAAACCTATGTCTTGATTGCCTTGAAATCCTGCACTCTTTCTACTCTTCCAAACATTGTTGTCTGGGATGCCATTTGCAAGAACAGAATTTCCACATAGTTGGTAGAATAGAGACATAGTGGCATATTTTTTGTACATTGATTGGAGAAAAACTGAGTCATTCTGGAGTGTGGGAAGCTATTTCTGGGTGTGGTTAGGGGATTACAACTTCCAAAGGAAATAGACCTCACGTCATCTTTCTTTCTTCTACTCTTACTATTAGAACACATGGGCAGGAGCCCTTAAATGCAAGTGTTCTCTTACCAAGGCCCTTGGAAGATTTCAAATTCAGAGAGACACTTGGAGGTGGCATGGCAGCATTTGGTGAAGCAATTTGCTCTTTAGCAAATGGACTGAGCTACCACACACCCCTGTCACCTTGGCACAAGGCTACAAGTTAATTAAGCGTCAAAGGACAGAGACAGACAGACAGAGGATGTACTAGCATCAGCTCTCCTCTGCAGTGTCTACTCCCAGGCTGAGGGTATTCCGCGTGACAGTAACAAACTGAAGGACAGTAGCTTCATCACAATCCCCTTCAGGCACTGGTCCTCAGAACATTTTGCAGGGGGCAGGCTGCATTAGTCACCTGACAGTTTGGGGCTACCACTGGAGTGCTCCAGAAATGTCTCACGGATAAGACCGTCCTGAAATGGCAGAGGATCAACGAAAGCACTAAAGCCAGTGACCTAGTCTTCCCCATATTAAATCCAAGGAATTTCACCTACATGAATATTTCTATAATACATTTTTGTTCTTTCAAAGAACCAACACATTCATCGGTGTGAAAATTAATACTCCCCTACCACTACTTTCATCACCTAAAGAAAAGCTTGTTAAAACAACTTCCCTAAAGCCATCAAGCTGGCTGTGAAAGCTAGTTTTGGCAACATAGGCAATTAAGTCGTAATTCATTTTGCCTTTCCTCTTACCATCTATCATAAAATTTCTTATTACTTCCTGTAGTTTAAATGTATTTTCCTGATCTCAGACAACAATGACAGTCTTCCACTGGACTATTTTTGTAACGGCCAAACTAATCGATGAGTAAAGAGCCCACTGACACATTGTTGCTGAAGGATGAATAAATCAGAAATGAGTTCCCCAATGAAATCTGCTAAAGTAGAGTGAAGTTCTGTTTATGACTGGTAAGTTACAGACTATGTAATCTTTATTAATGTCAACTTTTTAGGAGTTGTGCCAGGCTGGGCCAGATTTCCCGTCTTCTGGAGAAGTTGGAATGGCTTGTTATATCCGGATACAAGTCCTCCTCACAAGCCTGAGGGAAAAGTCACACCGTGGATTTGAATTTCTCTATTTACCAATAACACGGCATCCTTCACCCCTTCCATGTCACCTTCAGAAGAGAGGTTCTGAAGCTGAAAAAGGAGACTTTTCTTTGGCTCCCTTTATACTGATAGCAAAAAAAATAAAAAATGTACTTAAGCAGAAACATATTTTTAAACGATGAAATTTTGGTTACCTCCCAGCATAAAATGGTATATATCTTCTCACTGCATTTCATAATTAAAGTAGATATTTGATTATACTGAAGTAGGCATTACTTTTCTGTTCCATTTTGTTCTGAAGAAACTTAATCACCTCAGTTTCCATTTCAGAGTATCACTTAAATATTTCATTTTTCAGTTAATTTTTTCAAAGCCACAGAATTCAGGAAAGAGGACATGTCACGCTTAAAACGAAAACCATCTCACTGTCAGATTCAAGACGAAGGCCTTAGAAAGGAAACAGCAAGCAGCTCTAACCAGGAAGATGTTGAAGTGACTTTTTCAAGGGTAACAGCATTTGCGGCTGTCAGGACGCAAAGAGCTCAAGAAACAGCATGACCGTGAAGTCTTATTAAAGCAAAGGAACATTAAAAGAATTTCTGTGTGTGTGTGTGCACACATGCTAGAAACAATTATAAAAAAGGTTACGTATACTACTTTCTAAAAGCTTATAATATTTTAAAGCTATGTCTTTGCATGCTTGATTTTCTACTTATTATTGCTAACTTCTACTTCCTCCTTTTACATGTCAAATCAGACTCCTGGAAAGAAGAAAAAGTTTCAATCAAGGACCAAGGAAATCTAGCCATGACTGCATTTGATCTCAGCCAATGGGCACATTTATACCATAAGTCTGTGATGCCCATATATATACCTTACAATAGGAAAACACAAGCTATGAAGTTGACAACACATACAGTTCAGCCTTCTACAAGGTCACAAAGGGGTCATGCTACTGCCTCAGTTAAGGTTTTTGAGATTTCTGCCTCTCCCAAATAGGACTTAACTCCAAAGCAGGTTTTTTGTTTTTTTGTTTTTGTAATTTTTTGTAATTTCCTGGTAGAGTGCAGATTTCTATTGAATTGGTGGTGAGATTCCAAGAAAATCCTTTATTAAAAGCCTCTCTTAAAAGTAGAGCTCTCAGACATTAGCCATCATCAACTGTCAGCTTTGTGAGTGAACCACCATGGATATCTTGCCCAGTGATGTCCTCAGATGTCTTCAGCTATGGTTGTTAGCTAACTGTAAGCCCATCAGCGACCTCAAGTGAGAACCTGCTAGTTGGGATCCTTCTAACTACAGACCTTTGAGAGATATTGATAAGTTGTTGTTTTAAGCCACTAAGTTTTGGAACAGTTTTTTTGGAGCAAGAGATAATTGAAACATGGGTTGAGAGTGGGATCTGAGCCCAAGGCACTGATGGATGTGCAAACATTTTGGAGGCAAAGAAAGATGAAGAGTAAACAATTTATTCAATCATCATATGAGACACTATTGGACGAACCATAGAAAATGGATTGTATGTGTAGTAAACAGCACACTATAGTTTCTTGGGTGAAAAATAAAATTAATATGAACATTTTCTGTATATAATAAAGTTGAAAATCATGTAACTGTTGTAAATTTTCAAGATCTTCAGGCCAACATACTGTGGCCCTAGGGACTTTGCATGGGACCAGTTTAGGAATAGTCTCTGGTGTGGACAGATGAGGTATTGAGGATCTCTGGGCCCCAAAGAGTATTAGTTACATAGATCTGAGTGCTAATGACCCAACAGAATAGGTGTGTGACTTCTGAAGTCAAAATAGGTAGGCAATGCATATTATGGCATTTGATGGAACATTCTACTTAAATGCAATTTATGGCACAGCTTCAGCAGAGGCTGACACATAAGGAATCAAGAAGGTACCAAGATTTGGGCATCTCATATGGCCTATACCCCTTTGAACCCACCTCAGTGTGGAATTTTTAGAAGAAAGAGTTGCTCCTTCTTTTCACTTTCCTAAACTCTGAGACATTACAGAAATTCCAGGCAGTGTCAGAATTCCTAACATCTACTTGTTGTTGTCCTGGGATTGCATTGCTGAATCATTTATTTACTTATTCATGGATTCATTTAGATGCAAAGAAGAGGAAAGAGAATTTGGAAAAATTCACATAAATAACTTCCAAAATCCCTATTAGGATTTAATTGTGATTATCAATGCAAGGAAAAGAGAAAAATCCACAGAAGTCAGCTTGGGAGAACATGATAATATGAGGGAAGAGCACTGTAACTAACTTTTATCCCAAGACTTTATCTAGGTCACTTTTTGTTTTTTTGGTGATTCCTAGGGGGAAAAATTATAAACAAAAATGTTCTGGAGTCCAAATTTTGGAAAATTTGCAGTGTATTTACATTTGCCTCTGGGTATTTTTTTTTCATGGAGTTAAAATATTTTTTGGAAAATGTATATTATGAATAACTCATTAACACTCAGAAATCCAAAAGATCATCACTTATAATACTCCTGTGGGCATTGAAGGGACAACAGCAATGTGGGACAATGTCAGTGTAGGAGAAAGGAATTTAATGTTCCAAACTAACAAACTTAAGTTAGAAAAACTTTCTTACCATGATACCTGTATGAAGCATTATGTAATGCACAGTTTGAGTGACATCAGCTGCATGAATCAAATTGTGATAAGGATTTTTGTACTTGCTGTAACCAACTTCTAAACCTTCTGCAAAGGAAATTAGGCAAGAAACAGGAATCTGCAAAAAGTAATAATCATGATTATATTTTGACCAAAATAGTAGCACTAAATCAACATGAGCACAACAATGTTTGGGATAGGACACAATTGTGAGTCAGATGTGGGCAGTAGTTTTTTGAGGTTAAATGTAGACTGCTCTGAAAAACTATTTCATTAACCTGTTAGCTTTCAATCCTAAAACAGATTGTAATCCCCAGGTGTTTAACTAAGATGAAATAACAATCTTACCCATATTGTTGTCTTTAAATGTTTATATCTTCCAGAGTCAAGACAGAAGGCTAGTTCTTAAAAGGGTAAAATTCCAAATTACAATTGGTGATGTCTAGTTTTTCTATCTGTAATACAAGGGATTAAAATAAATGACCTTCCAGCACCTTCTAGCTCTAAAATTTCCATGATTCCATTGGTAATGATGAAAGGTACAGGTTGCAGAGTGCTTAGAAATCTAGGTCAAATCTGCTGCTTAAATGGCTCTAAAATGAAATTAATTAGAAGCCCTTTCATCTCAATTTAAGAAAAGCTGCCAAGAAAGGTTCATTCTGTGTTTTAGGAACACAGAAGATCATATTTTTAAAAAACATAGCTCCCAATCTCTACATGACTGGTCTGTGGGTAATTCAGGTGGATGCTCGTATCTTGTTGGAATGAGGCAACAATGGCCTCACGATGTCCATGTGGATATATGTCAGTGAGTTGTGGAAAATGGCTATATCATGTGGTGAACTCATCCGCCTAGTTCTGTGACCTGCCAACTAGAAACATTATAAAATGCATTGATTAATGACTCGATGTTCTGCATTTTCTTTCTTATTCAGATAACTAATTCTAAGAGCATTTCATTTTTGTTCCATGTTTCTGACCTTGAAACGATTGATAAGATCATATCTGGTAAACAGTTCATAAATCATAAACTTCAGACTGTGTTCTCCACTTGCTTCATTTAAGGCAAATACATCAAAAGACCATTTATCAACGTCCTGTAAAAAAAAGGAGTAAATGCTTTAGATGGCAATATTATATAGTTGTTTCTTTCTATGAAAAATTCTTGGAGAGATCAGGCGTTGTAGATTTAGCAGGTCACATTTCAATTTAGAACATCAGACTATATTTTTTCCAGTGTCCTATATGACAGAGCCACTTAGTATCCATGGGTTCACAAAAGTGAGGCCATAATGCGTAATGTAAGTGCTAAAATCTTCCCCTTAATCCCAAAGTTATCAAACCTGATGTAATAAACCTGATAACACTATAATACTGATCTTATTCTCAATCTCTCTTCAAATTCATGCCATAAATCACTTGCCCAGAGTGGGCTTCAGTTTAAGGTAGAATTACAGGTTATGTGGGTGATGTCAATGGAGGGATAGGGGAAAGTAGCCCCAACTTCTCTTTCCCACCCACTACTTTCTACATGGCTTGAAATTCCACCATAAGAGTAATCCTTTGATTTAAAGCTTTGATATTTTATGTCTTCTTTTAAGTTGCAAACACCCTAGAAAGATAGAGTATATACCACCTTATTACTCACTCTAACCTTGGCTGATTCATTTATACTTTCCTCCAGGGACAGATGGAAAGGAAAAGGAAGTGAGTCTTTTGATTGAGGAGGAGGAGGAGGAAAGTAATTATAGCATTTCAGGCGATTCCTGAGGGAAGTGGCCAAGCCTATAGGGAAACACATACATACCCTTGGAAAAAATCCACTGACGGTGGGAGAGAAAGCAATGAGAGCTATGCCAAACCATTCCAGCTACCTCATGATTTTTGCTTTAGGTAATTCCAAGTTGAAAACTTGTCGAGGGGTTCACAAAATGGACTTATAACAAGTGATACCAGTCCTATACACTAAGGAGGTTTTCATGTAAAGTGGGAGCTCCAATACTAAATAAATCACTGAAATTTTAAAAATTTGAAGAAATACAACAGTCAGTTCTAATGATTATTAGAAACTCTTAGCAAATTGTGTGTTTACATACACACAGCAGGTTTAGTATTAAATAGGGCAACCTTAAAACTGTGTGTTAATTTTGAATTTGAGCTGGGATTATTTAGAACTTTATTCATTTAATACATTTTTACAGAGGCCAACAATCTGTACTATAACATGCTGAAACTAAACTGAGAATCTGATAAATAGTATTCAGTCTCCTTTAAAAATACTGCTTTTGAAAATAGTAATAGCAGCTTCAAATGCTATTTTTAAATACTTGAAAACACCAATAAGATATTTTTTGATTTGCTTGTATGCCTTTATTAAATTCCTTCCATTTGGCCATGATTTGATTCCCAAACACTTGCCTTATCTGTTTGTAAATTTAAAATCTCTGAAGGTTGTGTTAGAAGGCATTTTGCCATCAGTAAAGCTCGAATGAGGCCAAAATATCTTTTATCAAATTCCAAAGAATTAGTTCAGATTGTTAGAAGGCTGCTATTTATAGTTCCTTCTAGGGGTTTCCCGCTGAATAAAAGGTTAGTTTTCCACTTTGGGGGATTTTTATCAACAATGATGATTTACATTTATAAACTACTGCAGATGCTTCATTGAGAACAAACAAGACAAGAAGGTATCTCAGGAAGTACGAACTATTTAACTAAAAATATTCTTTTTTTTTAAGATTTTTATTTATTTATTTGACAGAGAGAGAGAGAGACAGCAAGAGAGGGAACACAAGCAGGGGGAGTGGGAGAGGGAGAAGCAAGCTTCCCACGTAGCAGGGAGCCCGATGTGGGGCTCGATCCCAGGACCCTGGGATCATGACCTGAGCCGAAGGTAGACACCTAATGACTGAGCCACCCAGGCGCCCCTATTTAACTAAAAATATTCTTTACTGGTGATATTTCCTCCCTCAACCTGTTAGTTTATACATTTTTTTATACCATATTTTAGAAAAAGTGTTTACTTTCTCTCATACTAAAATATTGTGTTCGTTTCTAAGTAAAGGTTATTAAAAAAATAAAAATAAGTAATATCTTTGCTTACAGCTGATGAAATCAAAATCTCACAAGATCCAAGGAGTAATTAATATCTTATAATGTGACATTTCACTTATATACTTGTCTTTTTTTATAGCTTTAGAAACATAAATATAAAAAACTGTCCAAGAAAAACTACCTTTTTAAATTAATAAGATTAAAGTCTAATATGCAGCAGAGGAGAAAAAATAAAACAAATGCAAAGGGGATGCGTAAAAGGAAATTAACAAAATAATATAATATAAATAGCAATATAAATTAAAACTAGAAAAGGAATTTAATAAACCCAAAATAAAGCAACTCAGGATATTCTGTTGCCAGTATCCTTTAAATTCTTGGGTGATACAGGAAAACCACCATGAAATTGTTAGAGGAGACAAACTTGAATTTCTCTACTCAAATTAAATGATAGAAAGAAATCAGGGATGTTGAATGATGAGCTTAGAATAGGAACAGTGCTCATGCATACACAGGCAGTGGAGACAAGTGAACCAAAAACTTTCACCACTTTAGAGTTTTGACTCGAGTTATTTCTAACATTTAATACTGCATTTGGGCCTCAGCCACAGAAAAAGCAGAGATAAGGGAGATGAATATCTTTTCTGCTTTCTTTCTTAATTTTATCTTTTTTTTTTAAAAAAAGATTTTATTTATTTATTTGTAAGAGACAGAGAGAGAGAGAGGCAGAGGGAGAAGCAGGCTCCCTGCTCAGCAGGGACTCGATCCCAGGACCCTGGGATCATGACCTGAGCTGAAGGCAGACGCTTAACCATCTGAGCCACCCAGGCGCCCTTAATTTTATCTTTTTATATGTTCTCAGACCTAAAATTCTAAAGAAATTTCTTTCATATAAGTTTTGTCCTGGAACATCTTTTTTTTTAGTGCATGCAACTTTCCCACAATATATACATAAGAAAATATGTATATTCTGACAAGTCCTGGTGCCATCTCAAAATTGAATTCAAGATCCACCTAAATAAAGCATGAAGAAGAAAAAAAAATCACATATGTGTGTGCACACACTTGCATATGCATTGACATAGTTTGTTAGTGTAAATCAATCCTCATTTAAGTCTACAACGAGTCATGATTTGGAACACATGACATGTTGTAAATGGCTACAGTATTTTTTACGTACCAATACATAAGCTGCAGCAAAGACCTATTCTCATTTTCTCCCAGCCATTTTAAGAAGATTTTAAAAAAATGACTATATGAAAAATTTAAATAATTGAAATTATTTCACCTTTAATGTGACTATGACAGCTTCTGGATATACCAAACCAACCATGTGATAGGACTTTCTGTACATCCTGAAAAAGAAAAATAAGTATATATATAAGACTCATTTACTCAAAGTTTTCAACTATTTTTTAAATATAAGGGAAAAGATTACTTTTGGCATGTTCACCTTTTATCATTAATTACAGGCTTTCTTTGTGGCAACAATAATAAATATGGTCACCATTTATTGAGAATCTACAATGTGACAAATGTTAATGTGAATATGTCTACACACAAGCACCCTATTAAGTCAATATGATTGACATCTTTTTCTTTGCTTCATCCTATTAAAAGAGACTGTCCTTTGTATATGCAACAAAGCTTTCTGGCATGCCACCATATCAATGACAGAAGAATATTCTTGTTTTGCATCCATTAATATGCCAAAATTTTTGGTCTGGAAGCTGAATGCCATTAAAATATTTCCTTTATGGATTTCTTTCTTCTTCTTCTTTTTTTTTATAAAATGGAAATTATAAGAGAGAATACGTAGTATCATCGGAATTTATACAGCTTCCTTTTTTTTAAAGTTAAAAATACTAGGGCAGACCATATTGACAAAAATTGCTGAAGTTTGTTCAAACTATCACTTAATAAAAATTAAGAAATCTTATGCAGAACAAAGTTATTTCAATTTTTATAATAGCACAAATAAAAGTATTTTTATTAATCAGTAATTTGCTGGATCTTCTGATGGGCAACCAAAATGACATACACCGGGGCACCTGGGTGGCTCAGTCATTAAGCGTCTGCCTTTGGCTCAGGTCATGATCCCAGGGTCCTGGGGTCGAGCCCCGCATTGGGCTCCCTGCTCGGCGGGAAGCCTGCTTCTCCCTCTCCCAGTCCCCCTGCTTGTGTTCCCTCTCTCGCTGTCTCTCTGTCAAATAAATAAATAAAATCTTTTAAAAAAAATGACATACACCAAAAAAAAGAAACTCTTCCATTAGTTCATGTGACAAGAAAACCAATGTGATACCCCAATGTGTAAGAATAGCATAGACCTCTGTTCAGAACTGGAAGATACATGGTTCATTCCCCAACGTCCTGGGAAGAAAGAATTAACTATCAATCATGTCCCTTCATTTTCATATTGTTAGTCCATTGGCAAGTTACATTCCTAGACTATACTGTTGTAACTTCTCCCAAGATGCCTGAACAAAGTTATAATTTAATGATTATATCATTAATTTATATGAGGGAGGTCAATATAAGAAACAGTCATTTGGAAAATATTTTGCAATTTCATAAAGCCACTACAGAAGACACTAACTTTTTTTTAAGATTTTTAGAATTTATTTTAGAGAGAGAGAGAACACAAGCGGTAGAGGCAGAGGGAGAGGGAGAGAGAATCTCAAGCAGACGCCACATTGAGTGCTGAGCTCGATACAGGACTCGCTCTCACGACCCCGAGATCATGACCTGAGCCAAAACCAAGAGTCATACACTTAACTGACTGAGCCCCCCAGGCACCCCTGGACACTAACCTTTTTGATTCAATGTACCTTATGGATTAAAAATCCATAAGACCCATTACTTAGTGTCTATGTAAAATAATTCATGTTTCTCTCTCTTTCTTTTTAAAAATATTTATTTATTTGAGAGAGAGAGGGTAGTGGGTAGAGGGAGAAGGAGGCAAGCAGCAATCCTCGCTGAGAAGGGAGCCTGATGCGGGGCTCCATCCCAGGACCCTGAGATCATGACCTGAGCTGAAGCCAAGAGATGGTCACTTAACCAACTGAGCCACCCTGGCGCCTCTCATGTTTCTCTTTTTAATCTTGACTTCTTGAAAGCTCAGAATTTAAAAATTTCATTTACGTATATCTTTAGCCTAGGCTTCCTTGATAAAGTATCTCCTCATTTTATCACAGAGATCTTATTGCTTTATTTCACTATTTCCATTTAATGTTTATTTTAAATGACTCTAAATAATTTTTGACTGTGGGTAATTGGTTTTAATAAAAAATTATCCTTATTCTCTATCTCTCTTGGAAGATTTCAGAGCATTTTATAAATAAAAATACTTAATTACTCCATTGAGATAGGCATAATTATTGTGCTCTTGCAGGCAAGGAAATTAGTAATTGCACTATAACAGACCCAGAAAATAATTATTGTCAATAATGATATTTAGTGGGGCACCTGGGTGGCTCAGTTGGTTAAGCAACTGCCTTCGGCTCAGTTCATGATCCCAGGGTGCTAGGATCGAGCCCCACATCGGGCTCCCTGCTCGGCAGGAAGCTTGCTTCTCCCTCTCCCACTCCCCCTGCTTGTGTTCCCTCTCTCGCTGTCTCTGTCAAATAAATAAAATCTTTAAAAAAAAATAATAATGATATTTAGTTATTTTGTGGGGTTTTTGGAGACAACAGTCTTTTATATCTATTTTTCTAGTCATCATTACTAAAAAATGGAGGGACAGGGGAAATAAAAGGATAATGGTCTAGGAAAATAAGGTCAATAATCAGTAGTAAGAAATTAAAAAATTAAGTAACTTTCAATCCCTGTGACTTCATGGCACAGAAAAGCAGTAGGATGAAGCAAAGAGAAGACATGCTTTAAATCACAGACTAGCCACTCACTAACTATGTGACTTTTGGAAAGCTATTTAATGTCACTAATCTGTAAAATGAGGATAATTATAAGCTTTTTGTGAAGAGTAAATGATATAAATGTCTACCATAATATAATAAATGCTCAATACAAGAAAGCCATTATTATTATTAAGGTTACTCTTCTCACTACTCTGCAGCCAGCGCTGTTGCCTGCAATTCTTGGTTCTTTGGGGCTGCCAGGGCTCTGTGGGAACTCTGGTGCTGATCTCTTAGACCTGGAATACATTTGAGGAATGAACGTCAGTGTGCATTCTCATTACATGGAATGTAAAGCAAGACCAAGAAGATTATCCTTCTGAGGAAATGAAGGAACTTCCCCATTATCATCTTCTCATCCTATAATAAGGAATAGAATATTAGGACAAAAAAAAATGAAGATGACGGTTCAGAATCCGTGTGGGGGAGACCTTAACACATCTGCCTCACACTTGAGTAAATCGCTGATATATTACAAGCTGCTGAAAAAGAACAATGCATTTCCTGGGCTCCTGCAAGTGGTGAAAGTCCAACTGGAAATAGAGGGGATTCTTTTTGGAAGTTTTTACTAGAGTTGCAATGTATAATTCAAAAACTCAAAAAAACTCCACAAAAATGAAAAACTATCTTATTTCAGATACTGTGTTAGGTAAGAGACCAGTGGCGAACAAGAAAAAGACAGTTGTTGCTTTCGTGAGGCTTACTGAACAGTGAAGAGGGGCAATAAATTAAAAAGTACATGATTACAAGCAGCACTCAGTGCTGTGAGGTAAACGACTGGTCAGGGTAGACAAAGTGATGTACACTTACACAGTGCTAAGGGAAGGCATCTGGAAAGACAGGAAGGGCCAGCCAGGGGCAGGGCAGGGCAGGGCAGGGCAGGGAAAATAATTTTTGGTAGAGGAAGTAATAGGATTATGGTCCCAAGGGGAGAAAGAGTTAGGAATGTGGGTTGAAATCAGAGCAATATAGATATTCACTCAAAAATGAAGGTAGCATTTGATGAGGCAAGAAGGTAAAAAGGTGCCGAATCCCGCAAAACCATGATACAGAAGTCGCCCTTAATACCAAGTGAAATGGAAAACCATCAGATGGTTTTAAGCTTAGGAGTGACAGGGCCTAATTTATATTTTAAAACGTCACTGTAAAATGACTTGTTTGGAGACGGCAGTTGAGGAAGTGGGGGGCCCAACTGGAAAGCTACTGTCGTATTTCTGATGGCAGGTGACAGAGCTGGGGGCTGGGGTTGCGGGAGGAGAGATGGGAAAGTGAGCAGATTCAAGGTATCTCTAGGTAATGAATTGCCAGGACCTGCAGAGGCACGGAGTCTTGGGGAGGGGAGACTTGAGAGAACACTCAGGAAAGCTTTCTAATTTTCAAAATTGAAGATGATCATCTTTGAAAATTCAAGATAAACATGTGCCCCTATTTTTATGCACCTCCTAATGGGGATACAAGAGTAATCAAAGAGATTTCATTTCCATATATTTGTAACTTACTGATTTCTTCAAGACTGCTTGCTAGTTTAGTTACCTTAAGTATATTTGCTATTTCTACAGGTCATTAAATAAAATATTTTATGTAGCATATGAAAAAATGAAAACTTAGCATATCAATATATTTTACAGAAATCTTAATCTTTTACTGGATGGAAATAGAAATTGACTCCCACAGTTTGCATCCTTTTTAGTTTGCCAAGTTCTACAATATTTTCCTGAAAAAGACAAAATACACATTCTTTCAGCAAATCACACATACTCTCTTTTATTGGTGATTCTCTCACTGACTTTCTGAACTACTATTGAGATATTTTCAATTTGGTGTTAATGAAAATCAATAACTGTCATACACTTTCCTAAGTTGTTTTTTTTAAAAATGGCAACATGGTTATGGATATTCTTTCTCTCCAGCCCTGCTTCCCTGTTGCAGACTTCTGGTCCCACCTGGCAGAGTTGAGACCAGTTTATGCACCTTATAAGGGGGTGTGGGTATCACCTCACCACACTAATCAAATTGCTTATTATGAGGATTCTTTTATCAAAGCCAATTAAATATAGTTAATAAATACTCGAAATAATTTAAATAATCACTGAGTGGTTATTATCGTGGATAGTAGAAGCACAAAACAAGAAACTTCAAGTTTTATGTGCTGTAGTTATATTTTTAAATGGCATCAAATATTTCTTGCAATGCATTCTCATTTACATTTTTAGAAATCCAAATGTGTTTCCTATTGTTCCTTTATCAGAGGAAAATTAAAGTATATAATGTTCATTAGAAATAATAGAGATCTCAGAAGATGAAAAATGATGTGGTCTCTCTTAAATTTAAGCACACTGACAAAAAAAACTCTCTTCCTCAATTTTATTAGTTTAGAAAATATTTCATCTTTTTATATATAATTTAATATAACGCAATTTT
The DNA here is from genome assembly GCF_011800145.1 of Mirounga leonina. NCBI lineage: Eukaryota > Metazoa > Chordata > Mammalia > Carnivora > Phocidae > Mirounga > Mirounga leonina. The sequence goes on along the minus strand of NW_023270377.1, from coordinate 50,008,007 downwards.
TTTTAATCTAAGCGATTTCTAGTAACTAGTTTTCAAAAATTGTCAGATGTAACGTGTTTATTTCAAGTATTTTCTTTAGTTTTAATTCTGGAACATCTTGTTTCCTAGACAGAAAAATAGGCTGTATTCTTAAAGGGCTAAACAAATAAAAAATTAGGCCACATTAACATGTATTTCACACGAGAAACTATGGTGATTCGATTTGGAGCATCTAGGGGTCATCAAGTATTCCTTGCTTCAGTGACAGAAATGTAAAAAGCTCTTCAAAAGCAGACATAAGGAGCTTTTCTCCCATGATGGAAAGAGGATGGTCTTTTTGCTTTAATGCAGAGAAAGGCCCGTTTGATTTTAGTATGTAGTACAGAACTTGTTTTATGAAATGTTACATTTTATGCAAATAAAATTAGTTGTGTAACACATGAACATGCTATAATTTTTTTAACAGTTACTCACAAAGGTACATTTGAGGGCATTGGCCATTCAAAATCTTTGCTTTTAGTCTTTCCTTTTTTAAAAATATTTTATTTGCACATGTACGTGCATGAGAGAGAGAGAGAGAGAGAAAGAGAGAGAAAGGGAGAGAGAGAGCGTGCATAAGCAGGGGGGAAGGGCAGAGGGAGAAGGAGAAGCAGGCTCCCAACTGAGCAGGGAGCCTGACGTGGGGCTCTATCCCAGGACCCTGGAATCATGACCTGAGCCAAAGGCAGACGCTTAACCGCCTGAGTCACCCAGGCACCCTTGCTTTTAGTCTTTAGGTCAATTTATTATTTATTTATTTATTTAATTTTATTTATTTCTTTGACAGAGAGAGAGAGACCACAAGTAGGTAGAGCGGTAGACAGAGGGAAAAGCAGGCTCTCCGCTGAGCAGGGAGCCAGACAAGGGGCTCTATCCCAGGACCCTGAGATCATAACCTGAGCCGAAGGCAGACGCTTAACCAACTAAGCCACCCAGGCGCCCCAGTCTTTATGTCAATTTAAAAGAAATAAAAGTACTAAACCCAGGACAAAACATTTTTGTTAAGGCAAATTCACAACCAAGTTCTAAATTTGCTCATTCTGGGTATACTTATAATTGAAGTGTTCCTCAATAAGTAAAATGTTTGACTCATATAACTTTGATATGGTAAGTATATCTCCTGCCTTCCAAATTTTATCATCTTGAGATACTAACAATTTCACTTACCTTTCCACAAAAATTCCAGCTTGAACAGCATGCACAATGCTTCGAAATTTTGGTTTTTCCTCAGATTTCTTTTTCATCATCCCCATTTTCCTTGTGAAGGTGGACGCCAACCAGTCCCGTACTTCTGATGGGACCGAATCTGTCTGAATGTCACTGAGCTCATCTTCGGTATCCAGTAGTCTTCTACAAAAATTTATACAGATTAAACTTTAGGAAAAAGTGAAGAAAATCTGATAACAAAACAAACATTGCAATAGGATTGAAAATATAGCAAATCACTCTCTGATCATCCCTTAATACTAGCTACTTAAAAAAAAAAGAAAGGAAAAATGATTGGATTAACATTTGAAAAGCTCTGAATTTATCAAATTGGTTGTCTTCTGAAGGCAAGCACTAACGGACTTGAGCTTTTGCAGCTTCCCAAACGTGATACTGTGATACCGGTCTGGAGATATCAGTTCATATACTATTCTGGTAATGAACAGAACTAAAATGGAGAAGAGAGTTCATACGCAGATGTCTGTTATTAAAGGAGGCAACTGGAGTGGAAAGAAAACGGAATAGAAGCTATCAAAGTCGTCTTACATTTACTAACCTTGCTTATACATAATACAGCTAGCACAGCCTGCTTGCATAAGGCCTCGAGTCCACAAAAGTCATTCACATGTGTTACCTGAGTGCTATCTCTAAATTTTAGAAAATAATTCATCAAGTACTCTAAAAGATATTCATTCTGAGATCAACATCACAGATTTAAAAAGTGAAGAAAAAAGATAAATATATTATTTTGGAAGCTCATTTTAGGTGACAGAGCCAGCGGAAGTGGGAGAGAGACACCCCGAGTTAAGTGCAGATGCTGTCTTGAGGGTGGAGACCAGGCGTGTCTAGAAGCACGGGCGAGGAAATCAACTGCATGAGGGGGAGTGAACGGAAGTGAAACCACCGCAATGTCTTGTCCTCTAGAAGCTCCAGGTAGACAACACTGACTGAACTGAGGGGTGTAGAACCTGCCCTTAAGGCTGGTCAGCTCCAGGGATCCAGAACTTCCTAAAGGTGTGAGCAGGGAAGACAGTGTGAAAGGCTCCCCACAAATGACAAAACACTCTACCGAGCGATTGAGCTTTGCCTCCGGGAAGAACACGGGCCACCTTTGTCTGTCGCTTGACTTTGTTGTATCCGTGTCGGTGCACTGATAACTCAGAGCTATTTTTAGCGCACTTTAGTTTTGGCTTTGGGGTTCCATTCGCTTAGGTAAATCTCTTTGTACAGAGTGAAGCCCAGGGATCATAAGCTGATGGAAGGAAGACAGAATGATAGTGTGTGCTAAGGCCTCCAGGACAAGTCACACCATCTTGAGAGGGCAGGGACCAAGGAAAGGGCAAAAAAAGGTAGAAAGCCCACCCACAGCACCCAATGATGCCAGAAAGAGTCTCAAAAGGTAATGGGTATTAAAGAGGGCATGTATTGAATAGAGCACTGGGTGTTATATGCAAACAATGAATCATGGAACACTACATCAAAAAAATTAATTAATTAAAAAAAACTAAAAAAAAAAGGTTATATGATGACCTCTATGTGCTGCTCTTTTCTAGAAACATTCAGAGCACAGTCACTTGCCAATATTTACTTTTCATGGTATAACCACACAAATGAATTTATGAAATGACTTATGAGAAAATATATACATCTTAAGTGCTGGAGTTACAAAACTACAGGTATACGTATGAAGATAAAAGAGCCTTAAGTAACTGGAAGTTAATACTGATTAATACTTACTTTGTATCTTTTTTAATTTTCTTTTGGAACTTATGTTTAGGTAGTTTTGATTTTTCCTTAATACACTGACATTGTAACCCCTGGCAAAATATTTTTTTTAGCATTTTGTCCATTTTAGCCTGTTTAGCCCATTTAGACCATGTAGTGTCTGAAAATTCAGGGCTTATACTATTTCCATTATTTCTTATCTAGTGAGATCAGATAAAACCACAGAACAGGACAGGTGGAATGGGAGTCATTGTGGTGTAATCCTGTGATGTCACCAAGCTCCAAGAATTCTCCTGCTGCCCTGTTTTATCAGCTACTCAAAGTAGAATGACAGACACATTGTAATGCAGGTCAATTGATTCTTTGAAAATTTGATGTTGATGACTTTAAGACTGTATGTCCTAAGCTCATAAATTATCCAAGACAGATCATCAACAAAATCAGCATACGGAAATGAGATATCAAATAGGGATATGAGACTTAAGAGTCTGGTAATATGGTTATTCTTCATCATGATGCATGATGTCATTCATTAAGAAGGAATGAACATATAATCTTGGAGAAAGAGTAATGTGAATTCATTTGTGGGTATAGGAATAAAGGAGTGTGTAAAGGGGAAAGCATGAGATATGTTATTCTATAACTAAAAGCAAATTTTGAAAAAGCAACAAATACCTCTTCAATGGTTAATTTTATATGTTAACCATGGCTAGGGTATAGTGCCCGTTATTTGGTCAAACATCAGTCTAAGTGTTGCTGTCAAGGTGTTTTTTTACATGTGATTGACATTTAAATCAGTAGACTTTGAGTAAAGCAGATTACCTTCCATAATGTGAGTGGGCTCATCCAATTAATTAAAGACCTTAAGAGGTAAAACAGAGATTCCCTTAAGAGGAAGTAATTCTGCCTTCAGACTGCTTTCAGACTAAAGATTGTTAACATTTACTCCTGCCAGAATTTCCAGCCAGTGTCAGCCTGTTCTGAAGATTTCCGTCTCACCAGCCCCCACAATCATGTGAACCAATTCCCTAAAATTAATTTCAATCTCTCTCTCTCTCTCTTTCTCTCATTCTCTCTTTCTAATAATATAAAGGCTAAGGAGATAGAATATTTCTATCATTCATGAACACTATGTGGTAACTACCTGCATGGATTATAAATCCAATAGATGACAAAGGCACAACTCTGCATTATATTAATATTCACTTAATAGAGAACATCACTTGTACTTCTGGTTTTGAAATATAAAAATCATTTGCAAGGGGGGCACCTGGGTGGCTCAGTCGTTAAGCGTCTGCCTTCGGCTCAGGTCATGGTCCCAGGGTCCTGGGATCGAGTCCCGCATTGGGCTCCCTGCTCGGCAGGAAGCCTGCTTCTCGCTCTCCCACTCCCCCTGCTTGTGTTCCCTCTCTCGCTGTGTCTCTCTCTGTCAAGTAAATAAATAAAATCTTTTAAAAAAAAAATCATTTGCAAGGAACTAAAATGCCTTTTTAGCTATTATGGATCTAAACACCAAACTGTCTTTTCATGTATTAATAGCTCTTTTTTTATTGCTGAATCAGAATCCATTGTATGGATATACTAGTTTGTTTATACATTCAACCATGGTCATCTTGGTCGCTTCCAAGTTCTGACAACTACAAAAAAACTGTTATAAATAGTTGTATGCAGACTTTTCCAGTTCATTTGAGTAAATACCAAGGACCACAATGGTTGAATTGTATGGTAAGAGTATGTTTCGTTTTTTAAAGAAACTTCCAAACTGTCTCCCAAGGTGGCTTACTGTTCTGCATTCCTACCAGCAATGAATGAGACAAAGCCACCATCACCTCTCTCCTGGCCAACTGCAGTAGCTGCCCACTGGTCTCCCAGTTCTTGTCCTGACCCACTTTAGTCTCTCTTCTGCAGCCAGAATGCCTCTTTTAGAGTCAGACCTTGTCAATGCCTAATTCATAAAGTCCTACATAGCTCATCACAAGCGCTGTCTTTACCTTCATCTCTTAACTAGTTTCCCCTTACGCATTTTGTTCCAGCCACACTGACCTTACTGGGCTCAACCCTGCCAGGCTTGCTTCTGCTCTAGGGTCTTTGCACTTGCTATTTGCTTTGCTTAGACTCTCTTACCATATTTGAGAGGATCATTTTCTCACTGTATTCAGGTAAAGAGGGCTTCCCTGACCCCCCCAACTCAACTAGTAAACACCTCTATTCTGTCTTTTTGTCCTACTATCGACTTCTTAGCACTTACCATTACTTGATATCATGTTGTATGTTTACTGGTTTGTTTATTCACTTTATGTTTCATACACTAAACTGTAAAGACCTTGAAAGCAAAGAGTTGGTCTGTTTTTTTTTTTTGAGCATTATTGTATCACCAGCACCTACAACAGTGCATGGCACGGAGTAGGAGATGAGCATGTATCTATTGAATGTCTAGAAAACATCTAGAGAGATTTCCACTAAACTATTATAAGTGATTACTTTTGAGGAGTAAAGTGAGGATGGGGATGGTAGAAGAAACTTTAATCTTTAGAGTCCTATATTATTTGATTGATAATCAGCAGCAGCATCCTGGGAGTGAATTCACTATTGTCAATCATCTCTTTTAGGATAATTTGCATTTGAATAACCCCTTTAAAATTTTTGAAGCAAATTATGGGGCAACATGTATATTTGGTGTGGGAAAGACATTAAACATTTGTTATGGCATTTTGAATTATAGGCACAGTAAAAAGAAATTTTAAAAATTGTATACACTGTGTGCATGCCTTTAGCCCAGGAAGTCAGTATTTCTGTTAAATACTCTTTTAGACTCATTTCTCAAGTAGAGTATAGTAAGACATTCCTAAGGAAGTTATAAATAAATTGTAGCAGATTCATTAAGATAATTATTTTTCAGTTTGGAGAAAAGAAACTTGAAAGACATGTGAATAAAACCTAAATATAAACAAATTTTTTAAAAAAACAACAGACCTAATGACATGTTATTTCTCCCCACTCCTCTCCGTCTCTCTCTTCTCCATTTTGTCCTCCCTTTCCCTGGCACCCGCCTTGTACTCTCTGTCTTCCTGCCTCTGAGCATCACAAGGACTCTTTGGGTTTCATTGGATCGTGCTATCTAGCAGAACTATAGTATAATATGGAATAGTAATCCTGGGCTTTTGCTAGAGAATAATCATAAACAGTTTTCCTATATATCTATTTGAGACATGTGAAGATATCTGAATATTTAAGTAAGATTATGTCACAGAGAAAACATGTAAGACTACATTGTGCCCTCATTTCATTTTTGAAATAAATTTGTGCAAGTAGGTTGATCAAATGGGATCTCGAATACTATAATTAATTTTGCTTTCAGAATATCCAAGAGCTCAATTACTCTTCATCCTAATGTTATATGGTAGAGTAAGCATAATTGTTTACATCATGAGTGCTCTTAAAAAATAAAGACTTTGTGTTTAAGAATCTTACAACATGAAAACATAGTCATCGGTGCATTTTTCCTTAGGAATTCTTAAAATGCACTCTATAGAAAATAAATGATAAGGAGTATATGTGTAAAATGTTATCACTGTTGACCTCTTAGAAATGCTTCCTCTGTCTGATGTAACTTTTTCTTTCTTTCTTTCTTTCTTTCTTTCTTTTCTTTCTTTCTTTCTTTCTTTCTTTCTTTCTTTCTTTCTTTCTTT